>NC_133536.1:130365541-130994541 GCF_048544455.1 Silene latifolia
TTATTCTGCGACATACCCTTACTCGACAGAGTAAGGGCTACTCGATAGAGTACCCCCAAGACCATAAATACGGAGTATTACAACGCCGGTAAGAATAACTATTACGATTGAATTACATAGCTATTCCTATTATACATTAATTAATAAAATAAATAAAACTATTAATTAATTACAAACCGACGATACGAGATCGTATTTAATTACAAACAAATCGCTATTCCCATTCATTTCGGGTAATAACGATTAAAATAAACTAGGCCTTATTAGGTACAATAAAAAAATACTTAATAGAAATGACAATCATTCATTCAACTTAAATAAATATGCTTTAAAATGCTGTAAAATGATGCCAAAATCTCCCTATCTATCAATCGTTGGTATCCATCTCGGTTTTTGTGGATTTAATCGATTTTTAACTTGTAAAAATCAATAATCTACTCTTAAATCTCATTTAAGTCCAAAATAATTGTCCAAACTATTTTGGACCTCAAAATTAGTCCTCAATAATTTTATGATGAATAATTAGTTACATTTGGTGATATTTTGCTAATTTAATCGGTAAAATCATAATTTTTAAGTAATAAATCCAAAATAATTGAAAAATTACCCAAAAAATTGAAACAAAAATTTTGAGTATTCTGGAACACTCCCAAGAACACTAAAACAAAGAATATTTTTAAATGTACATAAATTTATGAAGAAAAAAATCGATATATATCGGTTTTTAACCACTAAAACCAATACAAATCAAAACAATGTGAAATCACATTTTAAATTTCACTTTTAACTTTTAAATAATATTTTTAAATGTACATAAATTTATCATGGTCAGGAACAAACGTTTCAAAATTATGATTAATTTATTTCACTTTTATCGACTTTTATCTCATAAAATCAATAAACATGCAAAACTTCAAACAAACCTTCAACATTTTGCATACAATCAGTAGAAAACATAAATGAAACACCATAAAAATTCCATGGCCCAAATCATCTTTTAACTATTTTTAGTCAATTTATAACTAAAATACGACATTTTGACTCGGTTTTCTACCAAAAATCATTAAAAATAGCAAAATAACTTCATAAATCACCAAATTTTACCACAAATATTTTGAGATCAGTAGGTGTGCATGCCCCAAAAATTTCGTGCTAAAACCTCTTTTAACACAATTTTTGAGTTTTTTATAAATTATCTCATAATTTATTAATATGCTTAAAATCAACATGCAAATTACAAGCCTAAGCTCTGATACCACTTGAAAGATCATAGATCCATATTAGACTCCCAAATAAAAATTAAATTATCTCATAATTTATCATTTTAGTGATCTATGTAACATGCATGCAAATATAAAAGCATAAAAATGAAAGTTAAGGAAAAATAATTTCCTTACATAGATTTTTATGGTAATATGGGCACAAACTAGATCACCTTTCTAGTTTGTTCTTGAGCTAAAAGAAGATGGATGATCCTCCTAGAAAAACCTTCAACAAGAAAGTCTCCTTCAAGTTGCACCCAAGAACTACACCCAAAAATTATCTTACAAGTATTAACTAGATACTTGTAAAATTAACCCTTGATAATATGTAAATAATACTAACAATTTTAGTATTTATTTTGTTTTACTAACAACTTAGTAAATGTTATTATTAGATTTAGAGAGATGTACCAATTTTTTTTACACATGCAAAATGCACAAGTGAAGTAGTGTAAAAATGAACATAAGATGAAGTATATAGGAGGGGAAAGTGGCGGGTGGAGTGAGGTGGAGTGAGGGAGTGTTTTTCCTTATTTTTTTTTGTCCAATACATTATGACATACATAATGATCACATGACATGTTATGGAAGAAAAATAAGCAAAGTGAAAATGATTATAATCACCCACTACACTCCTATTACACGGTCCAATGTCCCATTTACAGGTCCATTTTGGTTCTGATATTTGTCGCACAAATACGTGTAAATATTATTTAAACATCGTTTTATGTTTAAATATTTCTCGATTAATTTCGTCCAAATCACTCCGTAAATATACGTGTACCGCTACACATATTATTTTATGTACTAATATTAATCACATTAATCAATTAGTACAATTTTAGTGAATTAACAATTAATTGACTAAAACCCGTCTCATAAAATTTATTATTTAATTATCGCATAATTAAATAATAACTGCCGCTCCTCGAGTTCGCAACTCGAAATCTCTCTAAAAATAATCGACTAACCTTTTAGTCTATAAATCAAGGGACTAAATAAATTGTATCTCATACAATTATTTAGTTATCAATTGGGGTTCGTTCTTATAGGTGTGACCGAAAAGGGTCAGTTGATCACCGCCGTCTCACGACAATAACGTCAAACTCTAGTCAGCCAACCGTTATCGATTTACGTTAATCAACTAACGAGGATCAAATAATTAAATACTAGATGATATTCCTTTAATGAGATTTATTATGTAAATGCACTATTGTGGAGGACACTACAAACATTGACACCATCCCTCAAACTGCACTGGCACACACTACAGAGACTCGTCGGGAATGGGCAATGAAGTGGGCTCAGAGGAACATGTGGTTCATACCAACTCATGTTGGCTCCTTATGGGTATCTGACTCATACATGCAATGGAGGAAGGCTGGTACTTCCGAAGAGCGTGAGAAATTAAGGAAGCACGAGCTTGTTGATTACAGGATTCACGTGGTAGCAAAGGAGAACCAGGAGTATTTGACTGAGGAGGAAGAAGAGGCCGGATTCCGAGTCGTTCATCCGTCGAAGAAATCGAAGACTGCTCCTGTCGTAGAGATGGTGATGGATCGAAATGGTAATGCTAGACCGCGAGAGAGACCTTCGATGATTAGGTCGGAGATAGCACAAGAGCGCCCGGCTCGTGGTCGAGACAAGAAGTATGACAAGGGTGACAAAGGGAAAGGGAAGATGGAAGAATAGCCTTAGTCATTTATTATAGTACTTATTTATTATTATTTAAGTTGTAATAAACAGCGGGGTTTTAGAATTTTATACTATTTGGCATATTATTATTATTTATGGAACAAAAATGAATAAAAGATTAATTAGTTAAGAAACTATCATGATTTTCTTTTATTATTCTTGTCGAATTTCAAATGCAAATGCAAATGTCCTTCTATTTACATTAAATAAATAATGGGTTGTATCCTGTGAAGGATTGCCTACGTATTCATTTAAAAAATGCAATCAAACCCAGCTTGCGCGCAGTTCGAATAAATGTAAAAGAATAATTGTTCTAAGCAAGAGCTTGTAATAAACTTTTTAGAAAATAAGCATGAGCTTTACTTACTCCTAAAATACAATTCAATTTATTTGATGATACGAGGATGTCGAGATGTCAAAATGCAAGACCAAAGTGACATAAGCTTTCTTTCAGCGGGCCAAGGGCCATTTTTATTTCGTGTCGCATGAGCGGCACGCGGGTGTTACGCAGGCGCGTTTCCTGTCCTACACTAAGGGTAATATCGTTTCAGTTGGTCGAGGTTAGTTGGGTTAGCAAATTCATTTCCATCTAGGTCTGTAATCCTAATCGCACCCCTCAAGAGTATGGACTTGACTAAGAAAGGTCCAGCCCAGTTGGGTTTAAACTTTCCACGCGGATCGACAAGTATGAGAGCTCTGACTGATTTGAGCACCAAATCTCCTTCTTTGATGTTCCTGGTCTTAACCCGTTTATTGAAGGCTCGTTTGATATGTGCCTGATATGTTTTCACATTATGCAATGCTCGCAATCTTTGTTCATCCAAGAGGATGAGTTCTTCATATCTATCTCTCTTCCAATCAGCTTCTGGAATTTGACTTTCAAGCAGAATGCGTATAGATGGAATCTCTAATTCAACTGGTTGCACAGCTTCCATGTCGTAAGTCAAATAGAAAGGAGTAGCCCCAGTGGGTGTCATAACTGATGTGCGGTAACCCCATAACCCAAAAGGTATCTTGCTGGGCCAATCGCGATTGTTGTCGATCATTTTCTTGACGATAGTGACGACATTTTTGTTAGCTGCCTCTACCATGCCATTAGTTTGAGGTCTATAAGGCGAGGAATGGTGGTGCTTGATTTTGTATTTGGCTATCAATTGTTCAGTCTCAGCCTGGAAATGTCATCCATTGTCACTGATGATCTCATGTGGGCAACCATATCGACAAATGATATTGGTTTGTATGAACTTTGCCACGTTTTTGGCAGTAAGACTAGTGTAAGATGGTGCTTCGACCCATTTGGTAAAATAGTCGATAGCTACTAAAATGAAACAGTGACCTCCTGTTCTGGCTGGAGTGATCTTCCCAATGATGTCGATTCCCCAAGCAGAAAATGGCCAAGGAGATGTCATGGTGTAAAGCAGTAAAGGTGGGACGTGTTGCACATTCCCAAAGATTTGGCAATTATGGCAATGTCTGACGTACTTGATGCAATCTGACTCCATTGTCGTCCAATAATATCCTAGACGCGTGATTTTCTTTGCCATCATGGGTCCACTCATGTGAGGACCGTATTCTCCATCGTGAACTTCTTCCATCACTTTTTGTGCCTGTGAATGATCAAGGCAACGCAAGACTACACCAAGAGGTGTTCTTTTGCACAATTCTCCTTGCATGGGGAGGTATTGTGAGGCTAGTAGGCGTACGACACGTTGTCCCCTCTTGTCCATATCTGGCGGATATGTACCATTGAGTTTGAAGTTTAGAATGGCTTGAAACCAAGGTTCCTCTAGATTTTATTCCTCATCTGTAATTTGATTTACATAAGCCGGTTCTGAACGCCGTTAGATGCACAGAGGTATTTCTACCATGTTGTCTGGCATATTAATCAAAAATGCAAGTTTCGCAAGAGCGTCTGCAAACTGATTCTCTTCACGAGGTAGGTGTAGATAAGTGACCTGATCAAAGAATTGGGCAACGTGATCTATCCTAGCCTGATAGGGTGCTAGAGTTTCACTTCGAATTTTCCACGATCCCGTAATTTGGTTGATGATCAAGGATGAGTCTCCGTGAACTCGAAGATTCTTGATGCCTAAACTTACTACTGCTTGTAGACCAATGAGGCAAGCTTCGTATTCCATTACGTTATTTGTCACCTCGAAGTCGAGTTTGACAGAAAGTGGTGTATGCTCGCCTTCAGAAGAAATGAGCAACACTCCTATTCTAAATCCTCTTTGATTTGATGCTCCATCAAAATAAAGATCCCAAGAGTCTACATTGGTTTGTAGTATATCCTCATCTGGAAATGACCACATGTCTATTGCTTGGGTGTCATTGAAAAGTTATTTACGAAGAATTCGGCAACGACGCGTCGCTTTATGACCTTCAAAGGTACGTACTTGAGATCGAACTCTGAAAGCATTAGGGTCCACCTTGCCAAACGTCCGTTGAGAACGGGTTTCTCGAAGAGGTATTTGACGGGATCCATTTTGGAATACACCTTGACAGAGTAGCTAAGCATGTAGTGGCGTAGCTTCTTTATTGCCCACATAAGAGCGAGGCATGTCTTTTCGAGAGGTGTGTACTTACACGCATATTCCAAGAACTTCTTACTAAGGTAGTATATATCTCTTTCTTCTTTCCCAACAGTTTGTGCGAGCATAGCCCCCATGGCTGTTTCGGTTACTGTGAGATATAAACCAAGAGGTTGATCTCGTTGGGGAGGCATTGGCACTGGTGGCTTGGCTAGTATTGTAACACCCGCGAATTTCCCATTTTGACATTTAAAATTTATTAAACCGTTTGATTACTTTATTTTATATTTTTAAATTATTTAATTTAACTAATTCATTTTAAGCACGATTTTAATGAAAAGAATATTTTAAAGTACGTATTGTTAAATTATATTTTGAGGCATAATTTATATAAGAATTTATGTATACATATTTTTGGTCGGACAGTAATAATAATAATTCCCGTCTTAATTTCCGTCTAGCTATAAACCGTCACATTTCACTTTGTACCTACTTTAATCCGGACCAACCAGAATCCGACAACACATCACACCCACCTAACATTTTACACTCCACCTTTTTATATACATATTTTTATATATTATTATTATTATTATTATTATTATTATTATTATTATTATTATTAATATTATTATTATTATTATTATTATTATTATTATTATTATTATTATTATTATTATTATTATTGTTATTATTATTATTATTATTATTATTATTATTATTATTATTATTATTATTATTATTATTATTATTATTATTATTATTATTATTATTATTGTTATTACTACCTATGTGACCGCCACCCCTGCATTTCCTCTTTCTTTGTTTCCTCTTTTACATTCAAAACGCAGCAACATCAACCACAAAATCAGAGGACCGTACCATCTCCATTTCCGCCATACTCAACCTCTATTTCCTCCCTTATTTCTCAACCAAACTTCACCATTTTTATACCATTAGCTTCCTCGTCCCTTCCTCGTTCTTTTAAGGTAAGAAAGCTTCTATTTTGTTGAGGTTTCGAAATACCGTCTTAAATGACAACTCGATTTCTTGTCTTAAACAACTCGTCTCTCCTCCTTTTTAGTTGAAGACCTTGAAGACTGAAGAAAGGCTCGTGTTTTGGGCGTTGTTTCTCGGAAATTCGAGGAGTAAGGTAACGGTGATAGGTTACTCGACAATGAGTCGATATTTTGCCCGCTAAACTTGTTTTTAAACCTTTTTCGTGTTAAAGTTGTGTCCTTTATGCTTGCTTTCATTTGTGTGATTTACAAGGAGGTTCCGTCTTGCTATGCTCGAATTTCCGTCTTGAATTGTTGTTGGTGATGGTCTGTTTTGGGACGGTTCTGCCCTCTGTTTGGGGAAGTTGGAATAAGGGTGATGTGCGCTGTTTTTGGTCTGCTGTAGGGCGTGTTGGGTGGCCTGATATGTGGGATAGTTTTAGGTCGGCATGGGTGGTGTGCCTGGTGGATGTTTAGACCGTGTTGGGCGGGTATGGGAAGCTTGTTTGGGTGCGTGTAAACTGCTAACTTCCGTCTTGTTTGCAAATGAAACTTAGGTGTAAGGGTGTCACGAATAAGGGCTGTCCTTGGCTCGTCTTTTGCGTTCATGGCTCTGTTTTGGGACGGTGGTAATGGAGGTCTGGTGGAGCTATTTTTAAGGATGGTTGTCTGGGGTGATGAGGCAGGTGTTAGCTCGGATTTTGGCTTCTCGTTTGGGTCTGAGTTGAGCCGTGAGGACGAGTGTATTGTTCGGTTGTGAGTAGTCCTTTTTGTGCAGGTTTGGAGACGAATATATGTCGAGAGTTGGAGACGGGTTGTGTACATTGCTAGGACTGTTTTGATGATGGGCGTGGGGCTGTTTAACGGCCACTAGGGTCGTGGGTCGAGTTGGTTTTGGCGCAAGTTCGGTTTATTTGAAATAACTGATTTCCGTCTCATGTTTTTATAACGTAATTCGTTAATATCGTTCTTTCACGCATTTATTTTTTTCGGCTCATTCGATTTAGTTTTTGGGCTCATTTGATCTTGGTAATTGGGCTTGTAATGTTTGATAAATTGGACTAGTTAGGTTAATGAATTGAACTAGTTATACTTAGTAAGTTGGGTTTGTCATATCTATTCATTTGGATTTGAATCGTTAATTTAATTGGACTCGTCATTTTTATTTAGTCGGGTTTACATGATTAAGTTATTGGGCCACATTTATATTATGGGAACTTTTGGTGCCAACTTTGCTTCATTTGTGTAATTAAATTCCCATCTCATATTCTACATAACGTAATTAGTTAATATCGTGCATTTACTTATTTATTTAGTTGGGCTTGTTGTATCTTAACTATTGGGCTTGACTTGTTAAGTCAATTGGACTTGTCACATGTTTATAATTGGGCTTATCCTAGTCCATTCATTGGATTTCACATAATTTACTTATTTGGCTCATGAATGAGTCATGTGGGCTTGGTCACATTTTATTCCGTAATTTTCATATAACGTAAATTATTCTTTAACATTCATTATATCTTATCTAATCGGCATGTTTAATTATAAAAATGGAATTTTTAGTAATATAACACAAGTATGAGACATTTATTATAAGTACTGGTAAGAGACATATTCTTGACAATGTCTTGTATTGTTTTGTTGTGAGAGTCGTGGTCCTTCGGATACTAGAGGTGAGCTATAAGCCCTCTAGTTGCGATATGATCGTCGGGATTGATGTTCCCATCCGTACTCATGGTGAGATGCAAGCCATGAGTATGAATGTGACATTAATGGTCCCGTGTCATATGATGTTTGCGCGATCATTCTTACTCTTATTGTGACTCAAGTGTGACGTTTTATATTGTGTGACGACTTGACATTCCTTATTTACCCTTTCGGATCATTGGTTATGGTTAGGTGCCATGTTTCCGGATTGGGCTATTTTTCCTTCAGCCTCTTCGGACCGGGGGTCACGGTTCGGTGACAAGGTTCCGATTTGGGGTTACTCGACTTTCGGGCACGGTTAGGAGTACCATGTTTCGAGTCTTGGATGCGGATGGGTCACCGCATGTAGAATCGGGTGTCGTCAATCCCGAGAGTCTGGCCAGGTTTAGACTAGGACCGTATTATGATCGTCGTCCAACCAGGAGGTTGGAGGCTAGGTTGTAGTCTTGTGTGTGGTATCTCGGACATGCTTTAAAGGTAGCCTCTGAGCCGGATACTCCGTCTACACTTTGGTTCGGTCTTACACTTGTTGAGTCGTGTCAATATGAGTTGGTTGGCTTGGTCATTCTATTTCTTTGATTGCATATCATTCTAATATATCAGGCCTATTCTATTAAGAAAGTATTATGCCTGTTTCTTCATGAATATTCATTATATCTCCTTGTTCTTTATTGTTCATATGTGATGCATGATTAATATGTTTAAATAAGTGTTTGTTACTTGCTTTTCGGCATATTGTGGCTGGGAGAACCTTGAGTTACTCCCCACTGACTGTGGCGTTCATGTTTACATGAATGACAGGTTATGAAGATGCTTACGTGGGGAAGACGTCTTGGCTAGCAAGAACTAAACCCTTGGACCTTAGTTGCTAGTTTAGAAACCCCTTATCTGTTTATTCGTGGGATATCTTTTCCCCGCCTTCTAGACTTGGGTTGTAATAACCTAAGTTTGTCTATTATTGTATTTGTTTCTTTTCGTTTTTGGCACCCGCGTATTAATCTTTAGCTAGTAATTTTAAAAGTTTTTAAAATATCACAAATTCCGCTTTAATTTATTAGTTATATTTTCCGCTTTATCGCGGGGTGTCACAGTTGGTATCAGAGCATATGTTGCTCCCGAAGCACACACGTGTACCCCAAATTTAAATGTGAACTTGACCTTGAATAATGAATGAGAGAGGGGTAGACTTAAGGACCTAAGATGGTAGTATGTAGTGTGCTTGCTCTTTGCTAGGTTCTAACATGTTTGTTGATTGCCATTTAATAATTGTTGTGTCCTCGGACCAATGACCGTGAACTTACCAGTGTGGTGATCAAGATTTGGTGCCTATTGCTGAGGACTGAAGATTTATGCAACCTTTGAAGAATGCTTCTACTTCCTCGAAGATGTTTCTCATTCTTTGTATACCTTGCCTTATTCTTTATCTCTTGGTGCTTATCCTTCTTCTAAACTCTCTTCTGTTTTACTTTGAAAGCTACTCTTGTACCCCTAACTTGTTCTTTGTTCCTTGCTTATCCTCCCTTAACGCCTTTTGATAGTACTCTTTCTTTTGAGGAATGTTGACCTTGGTTGGAAATTTGACTTTTGAGGAGATTGTCCGTGGTTGACCCTTAACCCTAGTTTGAGAGGTTGTGATGTTAGAAAGACTTAGGTAGTGTGATGAAACATACTTAGTGATTCTTATACCTAGATCCTTGATAAAGTGACTGTGGTTGTTTAGTGGAATTATTTGTGTTGCAAATTGTGAGTTGCATTTGTACTAGGGTTGTAGAACTTGGCTTTGTTGATTATGTCTTGGGATACTAGTGCTTAGTATTTGACTTAGAATGGATGAAATTGAATGGTGGATTTGAGGATGTGGGATTGACGAAGTAAGTCGAGTTTGTGATTGACTTTCGTAGTCGCTTGGGATATGAGTATAGCTTTATTGGAAACCTTGACCTTGATCTTGTGGAAGTTGTTTGTGGATGTTTGAGGATTTAGAGTGATGAGATCACACTTATTGTGGAGTACCTTGTTTCATGGAATGGCTTAGGATGAAGTAACATGAGTGTTTTGAGGAAATCCTTGAAAGTGTTGTGATTATGAGTTTTTTGTTAGGAAGTTTTCGGAACCGTTTAGGATGATGTTGTTGTTCGAGGTTTGAGTACCTGATGTTTCCTTATTGTCTATTTCATCTTCTTCTTTGACCATAAGCGTTACCGTTCATAACTCTCTTCCTCGCTCCATCTTGCTCCTCCCTTAAGTTTGATGCTGGTGACCTATAAAAACTCTACCCTTGACATTCTTATTGTTTTGACTTCAAATCTTACCCTAGGAAGTTCATCATAGCTCTTCTGTTAGTTAAGTTTGGATTCTCTTAGCGTACTTGTTTTTATGATGTCTAAGTTACTTTCCTTTTTGTACAACTTCTAAACTTTCAAGCTGCCAATTTTGTTTCGTTGTTAAAAGTTTGTGTTACTTTTACAAAACTTTACCCATTTTAAAATTTTGAAAATGAACATTTAATTTAATTCCATATTTGTTCCTGGAATATAAACTTAATTATCATGATTTTAATTGCTAAACCCGAAATTTCTTTAAATTTTATCCAATTTCGGTTAACTTTTGATCTGTTTATGATTTCTTGGTGAAAGTTTAATGTTATATTTTCAGGAATTTGACTCCCTTTTGAGTTTAAAAGTGAAACCTTTATCTCTATTTTGGCTTTTGCAAAAGAAAATTTTAGTGGAGTATCTTTTTCTTTTGATTTTAACGTTGACCGGAGGTTAGAACTCGATATTGGAGACGTTTAATAACTTGTTCTACGCTTGTCGGCGAATTGATTTTTGTTTTAAATCTGTCTTTGACTTGGAAAGTTAGCGTTCTTGTGTGCACGACAAGAGCAATTGCGTTCCATGAATGAGACTTACACTTTTGAAAACACTCCGTTAATGTTTTTTTTGAAAGTTTTTTTATTTTGATTTATATAAATGATTTGCCTTTTGACTTGGTTCTGTCGGAAAATTTTAGTTGAAACTTTTGAAAGAATTTTAATTCTTACGATGAGTAACATTTTAAATGTTTTGGTTACCGATTCCAAATTCCAGTTTTGTTTTATATAACCTTTCATTTCTACTTTCAAGTTTCGAGGGCGAAACTTTTTAAAAGGTGGGGTGATTGTAACACTCGCGAATTTCCCATTTTGACATTTAAAATTTATTAAACCGTTTGATTACTTTATTTTATATTTTTAAATTATTTAATTTAATTAATTCATTTTAAGAACGATTTTAATGAAAAGAATATTTTAAAGTACGTATTGTTAAATTATATTTTTGAGGCATAATTTATATAAGAATTTATGTATACATATTTTTGGTCGGACAGTAATAATAATAATTCCCGTCTTAATTTCCGTCTAGCTATAGACCGTCACATTTCACTTTGTACCTACTTTAATCCGGACCAACCAGAATCCGACAACACATCACACCCACCTAACATTTTACACTCTACCTTTTTATATACATATTTATATTATTATTATTATTATTATTATTATTATTATTATTATTATTATTATTATTATTATTATTATTATTATTATTATTATTATTATTATTATTATTATTATTATTATTATTATTATTATTATTATTATTATTATTATTATTATTATTATTATTATTATTATTATTATTATTATTATTATTATTATTATTATTATTATTATTATTATTATTATTATTATTATTATTATTATTATTATTATTATTATTATTATTATTATTATTATTATTATTATTATTATTATTATTATTATTATTATTATTATTATTATTATTATTATTATTATTATTATTATTATTATTATTATTATTATTATTATTATTATTATTATTATTATTATTATTATTATTATTATTATTATTATTATTATTATTATTATTATTATTATTATTATTATTATTATTATTATTATTATTATTATTATTATTATTATTATTATTATTATTATTATTATTATTATTATTATTATTATTATTGTTATTACTACCCGTGTGACCGCCACCCCTGCATTTCCTCTTTCTTTGTTTCCTCTTCTTCATTCAAAACACAGCAACATCAACCACAAAATTAGAGGACCGTACCATCTCCATTTCCGCCATCCTCAACCTCCATTTTCTCCCTTATTTCTCAACCAAACTTCACCATTTTTATACCATTAACTTCCTCGTCCCTTCCTCGTTTTTTTAAGGTAAGAAAGCTTCTATTTTGTTGGGGTTTCGAAATACCGTCTTAAATGACAACTCGATTTCTTGTCTTAAACAACTCGTCTCTCCTCCTTTTTAGTTGAAGACGTTGAAGACTGAAGAAAGGCTCGTGCTTTGGGCGTTGTTACTGGAAATTCTAGGAGTAAGGTAACGGTGAAAGGTTACTCGACAATGAGTCGATATATCGCCCCCTAAACTCGTTTTTAAACCTTTTTCGTGTTAAAGTTGTCTCCTTTATGCTTGCTTTCATTTGTGTGATTTACATGGAGGTTCTGTCTTGCTATGCTCTAATCTCCTTCTTGAATCGTTGTTGGTAATGGTCTGTTTTGGGACGGTCCTGCCCTCTGTTTGGGGAAGTCGGAATAAGGGTGATGTGCGCTATTTTTGGTCCGCTGTAGGGTGTGTTGGGTGGCCTGATATGTGGGTTAGTTCTAGGTCGGCATGGGTGGTGTGCCTGGTGGATGTTTGGACCGTGTTGGGCGGGTATGGGAAGCTTGTTTGGGTGCGTGTAAACTGCTAACTTCCGTCATGTTTTCAAATGAAACTTAGGTGTAAGGTTGTCACGAATTTGGGTTGTCCTTGGCTCGTCTTTTGTGTTCATGGCTCTGTTTTGGGACGGTGGTAATGGAGGTCAGGTGGAGCTGTTTTTAAGGACGGTTGTGTGGGGTGATGAGGCAGGTGTTAGCTCGGATTTTGGCTGGTCGTTTGGGTCTGAGTGGAGCCGTGAGGACGAGTGTATTGTTCGGTTGTGAGTAGTCCTTTTTGTGCAGGTTTGGAGACGAATATATGTCGAGAGTTGGAGACGGGCTGTGTACATTGCTAGGACTGTTTTGGTGATGGGCGTGGGGCTGTTCAGCGGCCACTAGGGTCATGGGTCGAGTTGGTTTTGGCGCAAGTTCGGTTTATTTGAAATAATTTATTTCCGTCTCATGTTTTTATAACGTAATTCATTAATATCGTTCTCTCACGCATTTATTTTGTTGGGCGCATTCGATTTAGTTTGTGGGCTCATTTGATCTTGGTAATTGGGCTAGTAATGTTTGATAAATTGGACTAGTTAGGTTAATGAATTAAACTAGTTATACTTAGTAAGTTGGGTTTGTCATATCTATTCATTTGGGTTTGAATCGTTAATTTAATTAGACTCGTCATTTTTATTTAGTCGGGTTTACATGATTAAGTTATTGGGCCACATTTATATTATGAGAACTTTTGGTGCCAACTTTGCTTCATTTGTGTAATTAAATTCCCATCTCATATTCTACATAACGTAACTAGTTAATATCGTGCATTTACTTATTTATTCAGTTGGGCTTGTTGCATCTTAACTATTGGGCTTGACTTGTTAAGTCAATTGGACTTGTCACATGTTTATAATTTGGCTTATCCTAGTCTATTCATTGGATTTCACATGATTTACTTATTGGGCTCATGAATGAATCATGTGGGCTTGGTCAGATTTTATTCCGTAATTTTCATATAACGTAAATTATTCTTTAACATTCATTATATCTTATCTAATCGGCATGTTTAATTATAAAAATGGAATTTTTTAGTAATATAACACAAGTATGAGACATTTATTATAAGTACTGGTAAGAGTCAAATTCTTGACAATGTCTTGTATTGTTTTGTTGTGAGAGTCGTGGTCCTATCGGATACTAGAGGTGAGCTATAAGCCATCTAGTTGCAATATGATCGTTGGGATTGATGTTCCCATCCGTACTCATGGTGAGATGCAAGTCATGAGTATGAATGTGACATTAATGGTCTCGTGTCATATGATGTTTGCGTGATCATTCTTACTCTTTTTGTGACTCAAGTGTGACGTTTTACATTGTGTGACGACTTGACATTCCTTATTTACCCTTTCGGACCATTGGTTACGGTTAGGTGCCATGTTTCCGGATTGGGCTATTTTTCCATCAGCCTCTTCGGACTGGGGGTCACGGTTAGGTGACAAGGTTCCGATTTGGGGTTACTCGACTTTCGGGCACGGTTAGGTGTACCATGTTTCGAGTCTTGGATGCGGATGGGTCACCGCATGTCGAATCGGGTGTCGTCAATCCCGAGAGTCTGGCCAGGTTTAGACTAGGACCGTATTATGATCGTCGTCCTACCAGGAGGTTGGAGTCTAGGATGTAGTCTTGTGTGTGGTATCTCGGACATGCTTTAAAGGTAGCCTTTGAGCCGGATACTCCGTCTACACTTTGGTTCTGTCTTACACTTGTTGAGTCGTGTCAATATGAGTTGGTTGGCTTGGTTATTCTATTTCCTTGATTGCATAGTCATTCTAATATATCATGCCTATTTCTTCATGAATATTCATTATATCTCCTTGTTCTTTATTGTTCATATGTGATGCATGATTAATATGTTTAAATAAGTGTTTGTTACTTGCTTTTCGGCATATTGTGGCTGGGAGAACCTTGAGTTACTCCCCACTGACTGTGGCGTTCATGTTTACATGAATGACAGGTTATGAAGATGGTTACATGGGGAAGACGTGTGGGCTAGCGAGAACTAAACCCTTGGACCTTAGTTGCTAGTTTAGAAACCCCTTATTTGTTTATTCGTGGGATATCTTTTCCCCGCCTTCTAGACTTGGGTTGTAATAACCTAAGTTTGTCTATTATTGTATTTGTTTCTTTTCGTTTTTGGCACCCGCGTATTAATCTTTAGCTAGTAATTTTAAACGTTTTTGAAATATCACAAATTGC
This sequence comes from Silene latifolia, assembly GCF_048544455.1. NCBI lineage: Eukaryota > Viridiplantae > Streptophyta > Magnoliopsida > Caryophyllales > Caryophyllaceae > Silene > Silene latifolia. Next base: position 130,380,711 of record NC_133536.1, read on the forward strand.
GCTTTAATTTATTAGTTATATTTTCCGCTTTATCGCGGGGTGTCACATGTATCTCCTTAATTCTGTCAAATGCCTTTTGACTGTCATTGTCCCATATGGTATGATCTGTTTTCTTGAGCTTTTTAAAGATAGGTTCGTAGATCATAGTAAGCTTCGATAGAATTGGCTTATATACTGTACTTTGCCTAGAAATCCTCTAACCTCCTTCTCTGTTCGGGGTTGTGGCATTTCGATCAAAGCTGTGATCTTGGATGGATCAATTTCTATTCCCCTATGACTGACGACATATCTGAGAAGTTTGCCTGACGTTACCCCGAATGCACACTTCTGAGGATTGAGCCTCATATTGTACTTTCGCAATCTTAGGAAGAATTTGCAAAGGTTATCAATATGCCTCTTCCTACCTTTGGACTTGACAATCATATCATCGATGTATACTTCTACTTCTTTATGCATCATGTCATGTAGCAATGTGGTCGCAGTGCGTTGATATGTAGATCCAGCATTGATTAGCCCAAATGGCATAACCGTATAGCAATATGTTCCCCATTGAGTGACGAAGGCTGTCTTATGCATGTGTTCTATGGCCATCTTGATCTGATTATACTCTGCATAACCGTCCATGAAGGATAACAATGTGTGATCCGCTTTATTATCTACCAATATATCTATATTTGGTAGAGGGAAGTCGTCTTTAGGACTTGCTTTGTTTAAGTGTCTGAAATCAACACAAACTCGGATTCTCCCATCCTTTTTCGGTACGGGGACTATGTTGGCCACCCAATCTGAATACTCGAAAATTTTGATGAACCCGACTTTGAATTGTTTATCGACTTCTTCTTTGATTTTTAGAGCCCATTCACTCCTCATTCGATGAAGCTTTTGTTTTACGGGTTTGAAACCTGGTTTGATTGGAATTCTATGCTCTGCAATATCCCTATCGATTCTTGGCATGTCTTTGTAGGACCAAGCGAAAACATCCTTGAACTCATGTAGAAGGTCGATGAAATTAGCCCTTTAAGTTGGGTTTAAGGTCGTCCCTATCCTAAGCTCTTGGGGTTCTAGTTCGGTTCCTAAGTTGATAGGTTCAGTGTTTTCTATAATTGGTGCCCCTTCCCCCTCTTGTAATATCTCTTTAACTATGTAGGGAGGTAATTCGACTGAGTGTGGGTCAGGATCACCCTCATTATCATCGTAAATAGAATTGCATTCAGAATAACACAAAAAGTAAGCAGAATCTGATTTATTCATATTAAATTTTAAAAAGAGTTGAAACAAAGAAGTCATCTGTTCGGTAGTCAGTGGCGGTAAAGGGACAGCTGCTGGGACATTTCCCATGCTGCTACTACTTGATGCTATGCTAGAAGAAACGAGGGGATGGGGAGTGATGACAGAAGGAGACTCTCTAGCGACTTGTCTAGACTCAGACTCAGACTTCGACTTCGACTCGGACTCGTATTCGTTGTCTTCAGGTTTTCCTTTGAACATCTCTCCTTCTCCAGTGCTGACTTTGAAGAGCTTTCCTTGGTTATTAGTCCACTTGATCGACTTTCTCCATCCTTTCTGCTGATTCGAATTGGTTTCGGTGATCAATGTCGTGGGGTTGAAATGGTCATCTTGAAGTATCATGGTAATGATCTCATCATGTGCCGCTCTGACGAATCGGTCCTCTCCAAACAGAAGGCTAACAACCTGTTCGTCTAAACAAGGTGTTTGACGAGTTTTGACGGTAGGAACCGTTTCTGAAGGGATGAAGTACCAATCATGGAAGACCTTGATTCCAGCTAGTTGCATTCCTTTATAGTGCCAAGGTTCGGGGAACTCGTGAAAGTACTCTTGACTCCCCTCTCTAACGAAGTATCCATTTAGGGTAGGGAGGTAGGATCACATTTGGATTCCTTTGTTCTTTCGGTTTAAAAACTGAGTGAGCATCTACAAAGCTTCTTCTTTCGTGGGTTTGTATCCCAATCCTAATGGTATCCTTTGAGAGTTTCCTTCTTTGTAAGGTGCGAAGGTATTTTTCTTGGCAGGATTCAGTGGCATTTCCGGGAAGTTTTCCTGAGACTTGAGTATGTGGTTGACCACTAAATTGGAGTATGGATCGTAGTATAGAGGTGCCAGTTTGCTGTCTACAAGGTTTATGCTCTGAAAGCCCCCAAGCTCGTATACTGGGTCTGTGACTACTTGGTTACTTGACAGTTTCTCAATCACTGCCTTGATAGGTGACGAAGTGATCGTTACTACTTTGCCGTCTAGAGGAATCTTAATCTTCTGGTGCAAGGTGGATGTTACCGCTTTGGCAGCATGAATCCAAGGCCTTCCCAGAAGTATATTGAATGATGCTTCGATATCCACTATTTAAAAATTAACCTTTCGCTCGATTGGCCTTGTGGTGAGAGTGAGGTTGATTAGTCCTACTACCATACGTCGTGTTCCATCGTATGCTCGAACACCTTGGTTGGTAGGAGCCAAATCCGATTCTTTCATGCCTAATTTGTATGTTGTCTTTAGCGGTATGACGTTGACTGCAGAGCCATCATCCACCAAAGCCATTGGTACGTTCTTCTTTAAGCATATGACTGTAATGTATAAAGCTAGGTTATGCCTGGCGCCGAAGGGAGGCAAATATTCATCTGAAAAAGTAACTAGGTTACTTAGTTTAACTGAATCTTGGAAGACCAAGTTGACTACGTCGTCGGGCGTAGAGTTGTGCGCTACGTTCAATATAGCCAATGCTTGCAGTAAAGCTTGACGATGGGGAAATGAACTCGCAACTAGTTGCCAGACTGAAAGATCAGCCTTTGTCTTCTGCAGTTGCTTTAGCAAGTGGTTAGTAGATGTATCTTCACCATCATTCGGTGTGATGACATTGGTGTTAGTAACTGGACCATTAGTCGTAGGACCGTTCTGAGAGACATTTTGATATGGACGCCCTGAACGAGTAAGGTGGTCTATATCTTGGTCCTCACTAGCCTTGACTATATCTTCACTAACCTTGACTAGATAGTGTTATGTGAGGTATTCATCTTCATCGTCATCGGCTCATAGTCCGTTGACGATACTGAGCTCTCTCAACCTGATGATCTCAGCTTCTAGACTGATTATTTGGTCGAATAGATTATCAACTACCGTGATTACCTCTTGCATCGTAGACTCTTGAGATATACTTGGGGTTAGTAGCACGTTTTCCCTAGGTATGGTGTCGGGATTGCGTAGAGATGCCACTACAGCTTCCAACTCTGAAACTTACCCACTCACACTCTTTGCCCATGCAATAAAATCAGCAATGGTAGGAATAATGGTGGAATAACTCCCCTCATTTTCTAGTGCATTATTCTCATCCTCGACTGGAGAAATGAGGTGCAAACAATCCAACGTGGATTCTTCATCTGTGATCATCAGAACTCCAAGAGGATTCTGAGTGTTGTTAGGCTTATCTCCGGGAGGTATGGGTAAACGACCATCTTCGATCATATCTTGAAGGACATGTTTCAGTTTGAAGCATTTCTCTGTATCGCGTCCCTTGCCTCTATGATATTCGCAGTATGCATTCTTATCCCAGAATTTGGACTTCTTTTCTAGGTCAGGTGTAGGTCCTATGGGTTGGAGCTTACCTTGTTCCATCAACCTTTTCAGAGCGTTAGAATATGAATCACCAATGTTCCTGAACTTCCTTTGTGGGTTATTCTTCTTAGATGATTCGACAAGGTTGACCTCGTCAGTCATGCTAGTAGAGCCATAAGAACGACCCGTCGAGCCTTGGTATCCACGACCTACTGTTTTGGACAAGAGTCCTTTACGGATGTCATCTTCAATTCTCTTCCCTAGAATAGTCAAATCTTTGAAAGATTTTATGTTTTGATACCTCAAGTGATTTGCATAAATGGGTCTCAGATTATCCACGAACTTATCCACAAGGTGGCTTCGTCTGGACGTTCAACCAGTTGTATGCTAGTCTTCCTCCACCTACTTAGGATGTCGGTGAAGCCTTCTTTCACATTTTGGGTAAGAACCTCTAGAGTGCGTATAATGACTTGGATCTCAGCATTATCTGCGTATTGTTTAGTGAACTCAATTGCGGCATCATCCCAAGTGGCAATCTTCTTGTGCTCTAAAGAGTAAAACCATTGTTTAGGAATGGTGTCGAGAGATGAAGAAAAGATCCTTAGGAACATCTCGGGTTTGATGCCTTTAATAGACATGTAATCCTTGAAAGCACGAATGTGGTTCAAAGAGTTTTCATGCCCCTTGAACTCCATGTAGATGTCATCTCCCTTAAGGTAAAGTAGTTGCTTCTCCAAGTATTGGAGGCGCTTTTCAGCTTCAGTAGGACCTAGTGGAGGGTTGGTTTCTTGTTGTCCAACGAAAGGTGGGATGTCATCATGGACGCTTGCGTTAGGAACATCATTCTCTGCAGGAGGAAGCCTAGTTTCTACAGCAATAATTCGGCCTTTAATAGCGTTGAGGCGAGCATAAGCTTGGTCTTGGCTAGTTTGGAGACGAACAAGCGTAGCTAGGATTAGATCATTACCATTTCCGGGTTGTCCATTAACACTTGCGTGACTAGTTCCAGGCATCTTGGAAACTGGATAAGAGATCGACGACGAATCAAAACTGGATCGACTATTTTAGCACACTTACTCAGAAAAAGACTCAATTTGTGAAGTGGGAGTGTGCCACTTGTGTTAAGTGAGGTTTGAGGATGCCAAAGTTTTGAAATGTTTGTCCCAGGCAACTGTAGTGTAGTTGTAGGAGTGCTGACTCAAAGTGAGGTTTTGAAATGGGTTTTGCGGCCCGAATTTTGATTGGACATTTGGACAGAGTTTCGACTCATTTTGCGCTATTTTAGGCCATCTTGAAAAAGTTTACATTTTGAAAAAGAATTTTTTATTTTACAAAATTTCATCATGGTTTTGTTTACAAAATGGTGATCACATATGATACAAGCATTCATACAGGCATTATAACGATATGCTGAGTTCATTTATATGGGTTTTGGCTTAAAAAGGTGGGTTGCCATACCAAGCAATCAAATCCTGGTCTGTGGAGAGGTTCGTGCCGAACAAGAGTAAGGTCGGTTCCTAGTCCATTTTCTCGAGTAGTGAAAGCCCTTGATACAAACCTTACTATGTAGCACGGTATGGTCGTTGACATCAATCGTTATCTATCCTTAGGCCCAGATAAGAATTTGGACCGTCCAGATGGGACGATTGATCGAATGGGTTGGGTTGGGCCTAGTAAGGCCGAATAAAACGACCTAAGAAGGTCGAGTAATGAAAACCGACAACTGTCTCATATAAACTATTCCCTAACCTTGTACAAGGTTTACTCTTGGCAACACGTAAGTGTATTTTTCCCCAGCGGAGTCGCCAAACTGTGGACACGGGGGGCCCATGGGGCGCTTGGGAAGAAGCGTTTGCATTTGTGGAGTCGCGACCAATTTTTATGGGAAATTGGAACCGTTCGAATACCTCGTGTCATGTCAAGACACAAAGTAGTGACATGAACACTAAGAACTCGTCACCCTTAGCATTCTATGCCTAGAATGACTCTCGTGGATGCCAATGAACACGGATGTTCACAGAGATCTGGAGTAAGGGGTAAGGGTACGTATTAGGAAGCTCTTTAATCGAACACCTAATCCCGCCCGCCTCGATAGCGGCCTCTACTAATGATTAGGGAAATCGTTCATATTTGATATATTGTTGATGTAATGCATGCAATGCAATAGACAATGTTTTAGTCCTAGCATGTGAATTAAGCTAAGTCGGTTAACACGTAATTTAGAACTCAATTGGGTCGAAGTCGATGTTAGATTAATTACATGTGAAAAAAAAGTAAATAAATCATCCATAATAATGTAATAAATAAATAGTGATAATTAAAATTACAATAAATTACAATGATATATTTGATTGACGTCAAAAATATATTTAAGACGGACGATTTGAGGAAAATAAATGAGGTTAGAAAATATGGACAGATTAGGGGTGATATTATGGTTAATAGTCAATTAATTGCGCTATTAAGGACTAAGTCAAAGCAAGAACGAAAATTCAGGGACAGAACTCATCCCGGAACAGGCGCAGAATTGCTGCGTCCCTTGGAAGAGGCGCAACTATCACTGCGTCTGTTCCTAAGGTGAGTTCTGGCTGTGAAGTCAGAACTGCGGGCAGTTAATGTTCGTTGGTGTGTTTAATGATTTATTATCGATATTTGACTCGAGTGGAAGTTATTTAGCAGATTAATTACATATAGGACCGTCATAAAAGTGATAAACACAAATTAGAACGGATTGAAACTAATTAAAACGAGATAAGAACGGGTAAAAACGAGTTAAAACAAGTTAAAACTAATTAGGCGGATTATGAACTTGAAAGAACGTAATAAACCGATGAAAACATGTACAAAAGTCGAATTTCAGAAACTTGATATGAACAAATCGAGTCTCTAAAATCCGGGTTTGATTTAATGACGAAAACCCGCAAATATCGATTATTAGGGATTTAAGTCGGAAATGAAATATGGCAATTATTAAGAATGTATTAAAATTTCTTATGTATGAAGAAAAGAAGAGAAAATAAGAAAACTAAAGAAAAGGAACGAATCAACAGAGAACGGAGGAAGAAGAAGAAGAAGAGCAGGAACTGCGGCAAACCCTGGAAGAGGCACAACAGATGCTGCGACTCTTCGAAGAGGCGCAGCAGTTGCTGCGTTTCTCGACGTCTGTTTGCTGCTGATCCGTAAAAAACGGTTTAATAATAGGGTTTTATAAGTTGGTTTTAAGCATATTTTTGACGTAAATCTTACATTAATTGATACAAAAATAAAATACAGTAAAAAAAGTGGGATTTACACCCTCAGACTTACATGTTTGACGGAGCGAGATTAACTAAGTTAATGTTTAGTGATTGCTCGACTCGAATGTATGTAGAAAGTGCCCTCGTAAGAGGATTTAGATTAAATTGATTGATGTGTAGTGGTCAAATTGGTCGGTCATGCAACGTGACTGGTACTCAGAATGATCTGAGCTTACGTGGTCGATTGATCAAGAATGTAGACGTCAAAAGCTTAGAGCACGGTCTTATAATGCAAAGGGAGAAAAGAAGGGCGGACACTCGCGTGAAAAATATGTGGAACGAAGGTCCATATTTATACTAAAAAATATGGAGAGTTATGGAATGACTCAAACTTTGGAAATAAATCACGGAAAAAAAAATCTGAAAACAGGCAGAAATGAGCTGGGGAAGAGGCACAACAGCTGCTGTGGCTCTTGGAAGAGGTGCAGCTGTTGGAATAAGTGTCCTCCGACACTAATGCGATCAAAACAGTCGATCATGATGATCACATGTTTAAATCTCATTTTTAAGAATACATGTGGGATGTAATATTTTACAGTCAACTGGTCCACACATATCGGTAATGATTGGCTAACTAGAGTTTGACATTACTGTCGTGCGACGGTGGTGATCAGTTGATCCCCTTAGGTTATACCTATAAGGAAATACTCTTAATTGATTGTTTAATTAATCGTATGCCGATACGAGTTAATTAAATTGCTTAAAATTGACGGATGATTTTGTGAGTAAAGTTATTTTATCTTATTATAATTTGATTAAATGAGACACGGTCTAAATAATCGAATTGTTTTATTACTTGGATAAAATTATTGTTTATGAAACAATTGATATTGAATTGAGATTGGATGAATGATTTATTATAAATACAAGACATTGTGATTTATAATTGATAAACCGTTTTGGTACAAGTAAATACGAATTACTAGTCAATTTTGTAAATGACATATTTTATGAGTATGTTGATTTTTAATATGTTAAAAATACATTACAATTTCATAAGACAAGTAACATGTCACATATGTCACAATTGACAAATGACAACATAAAATGAACCATCCATTTTATGTTAAAAGTGCCGAAATAGTGGAGAGAGTATTATGTTTAAATTGTGTTAAATATTTAAGTGGAAAACAATATGATTACACACCTACTTGTAGCCTTGCATGCCTATTTTTCTTGGGTAGAAAAACAAGCTCATGCATTGGGTTATACTCTCTCCTCCAACCGGTTTTTCCAAGGGAAAAACATAGAGTTTTCATCATTCATTTTATTCACTTCTTCAACACATATTTTTCCTAGTGTAAGAAAGATATACTCTCTACAATTTGTGAAAATTCTAGAGAAATAAACACACATAATCATTCCTTCTTGAATCGATTTTTCAAGAGAACAATATTAACTTTTGTGTCAATTTTATAGTAAAACTAATATTATTTCTAGTATAAAATAATATTAGTTATTAAGAGATTTCTTTGGGTATATGCTTTTGGGAGAGATTCTAAAATTGAATCTTGTTCATCCATTGTTGGAAAGCTCAAGAACTAACAAGAAGGAGATCTTGTTGGTGGCCATAAAACCGAAATTTAGATGGTGAGAAATCGATTTTCTTATCTCTTTTTATTTAGTTTGCATGCATAAGATCTAGTTTTAATTTTATGACTAAATTAAAATGTCACATATATGAATATGTAAATTAATGAGATTAATAATTATAACAAGAGGTATCAAGAGACTTAGGTTGTTTGCATGCAAATCGGTTATAGTTTTTCAGAGTTATACGATTAACAAATAAAACTTATAAATTTGTGTTTATTATGATATATCACGAAATAAATTATGCATATTAAAGTTTCTGGTCCTAAAATGTATTTAGGATATTTTGGTTAATTTATGGATTATTATTGTTCATTTTATATAATAATGGCATTAAAATTTGATTTTATGATAAAAATGTCATTTTTGGACTAAAATTAGCTAAACTTCGACTTTTCCAGTGGTTTTTGGATATGTTTTCTCATATATTATATTTTTATGACCTTTAATTTTTCATAATTTTATGAGTTGTTATTCTCGAAATATGGATTTTTCATGTTAAATTCGAATTTAAATGAGAAAATAGGTTAATATGAGTTATATTTCGAATCTGGTCATAGAAATTTAGTATGTTGTCATATGAAATTTTACAAGATGTGTGTAAAATATTTGGCTATAATGAAGTCTTTATGCATGATTTATGAATTTTTGATGAAAAATCACATAAATAGTGACTTTAATTAGTAAAAATGCTAAAATATACTTCATGACTAAGGAAAAACGTCACATGTTGCATTTTATCATATATTTCAGATATAAAAGTGAAAAGTTAAGAAAAATAATTTTTCTCATATTTTTATGATTATAATTGATAAATACGATAAACCGCAACATTGTTTTTCTCGATAAATTTCGAAATTTTTAACCTAAGTTTTTGAACATTATGAGTGTCATGGTATTTTTCCAGAATGTTCATGAGTTTAAAATTTTGAATTTTGAATTTATTTAAAAATTTTATGATTTGATTTGAAGTTTATGACATAATATTTTATTTTTGAGTCCATTTATGAACAATAGTAAGAAATATAAGTTAATTATTGTCAATATGTTAGTGGAGACTAATTTTGAGTCCTAAGTTGGTTAGGGTAATTAACTTGTACATAAATATGAATTTATGTAATTATTGTGATTATAAAAGGTTAAATCACGCAAATCCGTAAAAACCGATTAATATACGATATTGGCTCCTTAAAGGCGATTTAGCATAAAATTGGGCATGTTCATACATATTATAATGCTGCATTTTATTTATGATTGTCATATTTTAATTTTATGTAATTTTTGAATTATGTAATTTTACTTAGTATGGCCTTAGTTTTAAATGGTATTACCCGAAATGTATGGGAATATCGATTCGGTTGTAATTTATTGTGATCTCGTATCACCGATTGTAATTTAATAGATTTATTTTATTTTTAATTACAAATGTATAATAGGAAATTATGTAATTTGTTATGTAATTTATGTATTCCGGAGTTCCTTGAAGACGGTGTCACTCGAGAAGGCGATCCATTAAAGAAAAGTGTTGCCTTGAAATGCATGCCAAGACCGAAGTTCAAGGGACCAAAGGAGTTGGTTTCTGAATTTGTAATAGTTTATTAGATTTACTATTTTAGGAAGGCCATACTAGGATTTTTATTATTATGCTTTGCATTTTATTTATATGTTACATGCATCGCTAAATCGCCATAAGTAAAACATGCATTATCATTTTAATCGAGTTTATCGACCGTGTCAATTACAATTATCGTAGTTCACCGCTTTAGTTCACGTAAAACGTGATAGATAGTAAATTGACATAACCTCTCGCTAAAATAAACAATTGAGACTTAGCCTTACCAAAAAGTAGAAACCATGAAAACCTCTATTACACTTGAACTTGCCATCAATCGACTCACACTTTAGTCACTTAGAGACGTCACCTCATATGAGTGACTAGGGGCAATTACTATGTTAATCCAGTTCACTCTAATAGGGTTCAATGTTGTCTCAACAACCTATTTGGATATAACAAAGTAATAGATGAGTTTAAGAAACTCAAACGATAAATGCGATTATCACATATGAATAGTCAATACCATATTACTACTTCATATCTTATAATCTAAAGTGTATATTTAACACTTGTCAAAGTGCAATAAAAGCTTGGTTAGTGGATATACCATATATCCATTCAGTCCAACTTTATGAATTGCTATTTCCTTCTATTCAATGTCATTTCTAATGTCATGAACTTTTCTAAGTACATGTCCAGACTTCTTTATAGACTTGGGTCCTTTAACTTGAAAGATGCTCCCACTGTCATCATATAACTTGTGATAAAATACTTGGTGGAAGGGTCTACCTATGGTCCCTTTATTAACCACCTTATCATAATGTACTCAAACTCCATTTGTAGAATTTGCAATGATTGATTCTAAAATATTTTTCTAGTCACTTACTCCTGAGTCAATAAAATTAGCCTAGGATTTCAATATATCCTTTTAGGGTTGGATACTAGAGTTTGTGTAACCCTTCAACACAGCTTAGTATGTCGTCTAAACACAAGAACGAATCCTAAGTCCTTCTCAGGATTTATAATTGATGTTCTGATGGCTTTCATATGACTTTTATATGAAATAACTTGTCATTGACTCATTATGCCCCAAACATATGATTCATCATGGAATGTGCATATATTGGCTTACATGATCGTTCTAATGACAGAAACATTAGCAATCGACTTCATGTGATCAACAACTCATGGGGTTCAGTGAATGACTATGACTCTATCATAGTAATTCCACTTTCATCTAAATGAATAACCTCCTCAACCTATGTTGAAATTAAATAGATAATGAATCTTATCAACATAAGATACTTGTCTAAGTGCCAATTTAAAATCCCCTATATAATGATAGATTCGGAATTTTAGAATGCATCATGTCTTCTTTCATCGAGAAATGAAAACAAAAACACTCCTTCATTGATGGTAGTGTTAGCATGTCATCCTTAATGACATTAACATGAAAGACAATTTCTCCCACTGATCTCCATGTCTAAACATGACAATATCGACTCCCACTTAAATCCATGTGTACTTATGGCTTCTCGACAACTCGAGTGAAACCATTTTCTTATTATATAATTTGAGATGATCATTGCAATTTTCAAGTGTTGATTAAAACCTTGTGTTTATGTCACACACACACCCTTTTCTAAATACCTATTTAGAAATTGGTTTTAACATCTAACTTGATTATTCACACTTTTGAGGTGTAGCAATGCTGATATGGATTTTAGCATAGTTACTCTTTAACTTAGCTTTGTAGACAACTTAATGTCTGTCTATGCAACTCTTATGCACAAATTTTTACTTTGGTTCATTAGGCTCTTATGTAAATTGAATTGAAATTTCTTGATACAACCACTTCATAATCTTTATTGAAGAACACCTTCTTTTGGTCTCTTCACTAGTCTCGAGTTTGACCTAAGAAGCTTTCTTTTGGTCTCCTCACTAGTCTCGAGTTTGACCTAAGAATCTTTCTTTTGGTCTCCTCACTAGTCTGGAGTTTGACCTAAGAAGCTTTCTTTTGGTCTCCTTACTAGTCTCGAGTTTGACTTAATAAGCTTTCTTTTGGTCTCCTCACTAGTCTCGAGTTTGACCTAAGAAGCTTTCTTTTGGTCTCCTCACTATTCTCGAGTTTGACCTAAGAAGCTTTCTTTTGGTCTCTTCACTAGTCTCGAGTTTGACCTAAGAAGCTTTCTTTTGGTCTTCTCACTAGTCTCGAGTTTGACCTAAGAATCTTTCTTTTGGTCTCCTCACTAGTCTCGAGTTTGTTGCTGATTTTCTCCCACTCTATCTTTTGAAAAATACGCCTATTTTTATCAAAAGATAGCTATGTAAGCAACAAACAATTCTCAAGAGAAAATGTCGCACATTATGACCTTAATAGGTGACCCTCTTGTAATGACATTGTAATCTAGTAGTAAGATATACTAACCTTTTTATGATAAAGGATTGGATTCATATCCATGTCTTATACAATTTTAGGATCTTAAGCCCTCCCATATCTCGTATGGAGTCTTATAAGACTATGACCAAGCAAGGTCAATTGCTTGGTTATGACCTTGCTTGGTCATGGTTAATGACTTAATTAAGTTAATTAATTTGTGACCACATGTGTGAATTGGTGACCAAATACAATAAAAGGTGAATTTGTGACCATACTTGAACAAAATTGACCTATTTTGTGACCTCATATGTGTCCAAATTCTATTGGTGGAACAATTAAAAAATAATAAAATTCATATAAAAAGAGAATGTGGAAAATGATTGGGAATGTTATAAAGTGGAAAATGATTGCGTTAATGACTTAGGTCGTGACCATCTGGTTGGAAGGGTAAAAGTAGGTCAAGATAAATAAAGTGAGATTAAGAGTAAAATCGGATCGCGACTTAATTAGCGCGACCACTGCTTGGGGATGGTCTAAGTGGTTACAAGTCTTAGTTATAAGTGGTGTTTTCAATTGGTTTATTAAATTCCCTACTATGAGTTCAAATAACTCTATTTGACTTTATAATCGTTCTTTCTTATGTCAAATAAGATGTGATATTTAGTCATAAAAGTATAAGAGGGAATCAAATTCGTGGCTTATGAACTTATTACAATGATCAAATCGTTGTAATTCTTTTATGATCAATATAAGTCAAATCAATTTATGTTGTTGATGTAAAAGTGTATAATGACAAGTTTTTAGAACAAAGAAAATTCCATAAACCGAATGACTTGGGTTGAAAGCCAAGTTATTAAAATTTATGCAATAATTGTTTGCAAAATGGAAATAAAACAAACTTCCATGTCCAACATGGAACTTAAAAGAAGTTCTAAAAAAATAAGCCAAAATACAACAACACTAAGAAGATAATACAAAATAAAAGCCAAGCTTCCATAGGTCTTCTACTATGGGCGGCTACCATAGCATCGCTTTGTTGAAGATCTTCCTCAAGCTTGGTTGTCCTTGCCTTTGTCTTTGCTCACATGGCCTATAATATATTAAAGGGGGCGAGAATCACAACTTGTATCTTAATACCAAAGTTGGGATTTATATCAATAACACAATCAATTAGAGAATTTATTACCTACTGGAGTCACACGTCCAGCTTTGACATCTCCTAGATACTTTGGGCAGTTACGTTTCCAATGGCCCGTACCACAACAATAGTGGCACTTATCTTCGGAAGATGCACCCTTTTTGGGCTTGGATGAGCTATTCCCAATAGCTTTCCCTTTGCCCTTGTTGGGAGTGGGTTTTTTAACCTTTCTAGCGCTTTTCTTGAATTTCCCCTTGCTGTTATCATTAATATTGAAAACATCCATGGTCGCACTAACATTGAGACCCATGTCTCTCTTGGCTTGTACAAGCAAGTTGTGCAATTCATAGAGAAAGGTTTTCATGTTTTGCATATTGTAGTTCACCCTAAACTGAACATATGCTTTGATGCGATTCAAGGAATGGAGAACTCGGTCAATAACGAGTTGTTCGGGAATTTTAACCCCTTGCAAATTGAGCGTCTCAACATGCTCAATCAATTTGAGCACATGAGGGCTAACCTTTTGACCCTCTTTGATGTTGAACTCAAAGAATGCGGAGGCCGCCTCATATTGGATTATCCTAGGAGCTTGTGAAAACATGGTCACAAGTTTGGTGTAGATCTCATAGGCGGTGCCTATCTTAATAGCACTCCTTTGGAGTTCGGCTTCCATAGAGAAGATCAAGACATTCTTTATCGCGGCTGATTCTTTTAGGTAAGCCTCATAGGCCTCCCTAACCGTGGCGGTGGACCTAGTAGTAGGTATAGCGGGAGCGGCTTCGGTAAGGTAACGAAGCTTGTCGTCACCTTTCACGGCCAAGCGGAGTTGCGCATCCTAATCGGCAAATTTAGTCCCATTCTTATCAAGTTTACATCGATCCATAAAGGATCGGAGCCGAGAAGCATTAGTGAGAGGTGGAGCGGTTCCACTAGTGGAAGCGGATGAAATCGGAGTTGTCATTGCAAATTAAATGAATTGACTACAAAAAGGAAATGAAGGAAACAATTAACATTTATCATTTTACTTGTAAACATTTTTAACAAGGTTTTAAAGAAAATATGCATTTATATAATGACCTCGCACCTAAATTATATATATGATTCCGAGATCCATCTTTACACAAACATGGGCACGGGAAACCGATACATCCCATAATTGCATAATTTTGGTGAATTAACTCTTTAATTGATTCTACTATAGAATTATCGGTCGATGTAATTCATAAATTCCATCTCTAGCCCCGGAACATAAGACTAGTCTTTATATCCCGTTGAGTCCAACCAAATTTCGCGTGTAATAACGTCTTATTACCCCACTTACCCAATGATAAATGAAAGCACCCCGGGGAACCGAATCTACCCCAAATGTCAAAGGGATTCATGAGTCCTGCTATTTGGTAAGGCTAATCTCAATTTTAAATATGTGAGAGGTCTTGTCGATTTATTATCTATCATCTTTAAGTGAACTAAGTCGATGAATACTTGATAATTATAATTGACAATAGTCGATTAGACGATAAAATATGCATGTGAAGTTATGGCGATTTGGCAATGCATGCAAACATATAAAGCAAGCAAATAGAGAAAAATAAAATTTCCTAGTAAGGCCTTTCCTAAAATAGAAAATCTTATATTCTATTACAAATTCAGAAACCAACTCCTTTGGTCCCTTGAATCTTCACGTGACACGCCTTCCAAGGATAGACACCGTCTTGATCGGAACTCCTTTCCGAATGGCACCGTCTTTAGGACACTCCGGGATTACAAATAATAAAATAAAATGTACATTGTATTTCCTATTATACATTTGTAAAATAAATTCTAATGAAATAAAATAAAAGTGATACGAGATCACATTAAATTACAACCGAATCAATATTCCCTTACATTACAGGTAATATCGATTAAAACTAAGGCCATACTAAGATACAATTACATAATTTAAAATTATATAAAAGAAATATGACATTCATCAATGAAAAATGCAGCATTATAATATATATCTAACATGTCAATTTATATGCCAAATCACCCTATTTAAACTTATATCGTAAATATAAACCGGTTTTATGGATATTCGCAATTTTAACTTATTAAAATTACACAAAATAATACTAAAATCTAATTTTAGTCCAAGTTAATTATCCTAACCTTTTAGGACTCAAAAATTAGTCATTACTCAAATTTTTTGATAATAATTGAACTTGATTGCCCATTTTTTACCTTAATATCATAATCTTCTATAAATAAATCCAAATTAAATTACAATAATTTCAAAATTTGAATTTTTAATTTTTGAACATTCTGGAATAATTCCATGATACTCATAATGTCAAAAATGAAGGTTAAAATTTTGGAATTTATTTCGAGAAAAATATAGTTGCAATTAATCGGTTTTATCAAATAAAACATCTAAAGCATATGAAAATTAATCTAATCAATGTTCCAACTTTATATCTGATATGTGGGATAATAATGCAACTTAAAATAATTTTCTCTTGCCATGTATTTCATTTATGCTATTTTTTCTAAAATAGTCACTATTTATGTCATTTTTACTCTCAAAATTCATAAATCATGCAAAATGAATCAAGTTCATCTAAACTTTTATACACAGTGATTAAAATGTGCATGTGACAACATATTAAAATTTCATGGCCTGTTTCGAAGTCTAACTAATTTTAACCATTTTACCTCCATTTATGTCATTTTTATCTCATAAAAATTATAAATCATGCAAAATAAATCAAATTTATACAAAATTTTACCTATAAATTAAATATGCATGTGAGATCATATAAAAAATTCAAGGTCAAAAACTTAGTCTAACTAGTTTTAGCATTTTAAACACCATTTTATACATTAAAATGTACTAAAATTACTAAAAATCATAAAAATGAGCCAAAAATTACCATAAATCATCAAAATGACCTAAATACATTTTAGGACCAGAATACTAAACATGCAAAATAATTTCGTGGCTTAATCATATAAATCACAAATTTCTAGATTTAATTTAGTCGGAAAAAATAAGACGATTATGCATGCAACAACCTAAGCTCATGATACCACTTGAAAGGATTCAATAACCCACAAATTAAACTCTTTAATTTTATATCTAAATTACTCATTAAAATAGATGTAGATCTTATGCATGCATAACATAAATAAATCAAAGATTAATAAGAAAGTTCCTTACATTGAAGATTTCGGATTAGGGCACAAGTAAGAACACCTTTCTATACTTGTTCTTAAGCAAGAATGTAAATGGATGATCCTCCTTAGTCTCAATAGTGTGAGAACCTCCTTTCAATTGCACGAAGACAACCTTTAATTCCAATAATCTATGGACTAGATACTATTATTGGAAACCCTTAAAATATAATCTAATATTGCTAATTTTACTATCGTAGTAAACCTATGTAAAATATTAGATATATGAACAATTTTCTTACTAAAACTATTTTAGAGAGAATGAGAGACTGACTATCAATCATGTAAGATTAGAGAGGAAAAATAAAATGAGAACTTATGCTCATTTTGAAAGGGTGGCTGGGTAGGGTGAAGAGAAGGAAATCGTGATATTTAGAAATGAGAGTAAGAGGTTTGTTATACGAACAGTGGTGGTGTTGTGGTGTTGTCACTAGTGATTAAGGGTGATGATTAATAAAGAAGGTGGCCATTTTAAAGAGGTTGATTTTGTAGAGACCGGATTGGTACGTATGGTTGTGAGGGGGTATACGATATGATTATAGGAGGTGGTTTGTAGTACTTGGGTATTAATGGTATGGTTACATTTGTCGGGAGGTGATGGTTACGCGAATGGGAGAATGTGTTATGAAGGGCATGCCAGTTAAGCTTGGGCAAGAGATAACCTTTGTCAAGTGGTAACTTACGTGATCAGGATTGACTAGTTGGATGTCATTATGGGTCTATGATATGTATAAATGTTTGTGTGAGGTTTTGACCTCACGAGAAGTGGTATGGTGTGATAGTTATAAAGTTGTTATCTGAATATTCTGTAATGTATGTTGGGTACGGTAACCTAATGGAATGATATTCAAAAGTGATAGTTTGGGTAATCTGGCATGGCTAGTTATACTTGTATGTGTATTCATGATATATGTTTATTCCGTGAAATGGTAGGGATGATAATCATGAGGTTCTTACCTGTTTATTCCGTGTAATATGTTGCGTTGTGATCTAGTAAAAGCGATTTTGCGTAAGTTTTCTTGTCCAGAAAGTTATACTGAGTCAGTGTTTTTGAGATTGTATAAGTTGTGATGACTATTGATGTGGTTGTTGTGCCTCGGGTGGTAATCCGGGCACAATACTTCATGTTGTGATGAGGGTACTTTCGCGCTGCGCTGCGGCTGTTGGTGGTAGTGTTGCGATGTCGTCATCGGTTGTGGTGGAGTAGGCGGGATGATTACGATACGAGTTTTCGAAAGTACATACCAGTTATACATAGATTGTTGTTTTGTTTATTGATGTTTCTTACCAGTTTCAGCTTGGGAGTGAGGGTAAAGTATGATATGGAAGAGAGTCGTGTATATTTTCGTTGTTGTCATGACATAGTGATATCCTGTTGATGGGACACAGTTGCGAGAGGTGGTTGGAGTACTTGTGATCTTCTTTTAGAGGAGGCATTGGTTGACATAGTAATGGCAAGTGATTTGTGGAACATGTGTTGTACTGATCTGGAAGCTGCAGGTGGTTCATAATCGTTTATTGGGACAATGAGTATAGGGTGTTGGAAATTAGTATCGTGTTAAGTTATGGATGAGTTTTGCGGTAATGAAAGAAAATAACTTGAGGATCTAGTGTGAGTGTGTGTAATAAGTGTGGATCGTGAGTTATGTTTTTGGAGATAAGTGCTTTGTATAGAGGAGGATGTCGTTTTACCGTAACGTGGAAGAATTAGAGTATTGGTTATATAGGTTAGGTGGTGCGCCAAATGAATTGAGGTATGACAACTGTTTTAGTAAGAGAGCCTTGGATATAGAAATGGTGGGTGTTTAGGTTATAGGCGGTATCTTTAACATGCGGTGGGTATGAGGATAATGAGAAGATATAGCTAAGGAGCTAGTATTAGTGAGTTACGAGGACGTAACATTTATCTTAAGAGGATTAGGACGCGACAAAGAGAGTTTTAGGGTTGTGCATGTTGTAGTATAATTGGAAGTAGAGTGTTGGTGTAGTATAAAGGATGGATCTTTGTTGTGGTTGATTTTATTAAAGGTCATGGCCGTGCTTGTAGTAGTTCGATGTTTAGGAATGGGAGAATACTTCGATAGTGTTGACAGTTAGATGATAATGTTTATGAGTTCGATAGTGTTGACAGTTGGATGATGATATTCATGAGCATGAGTATACTTCGAGGACGAAGTTACTTTTAAGGGTGGTAGAATGTAACATTCCGTTTGATGTTTATGAATGTCTTGATATTGGATTTTCTAGTAGATAATATGTAGTGAGACGAAGCTAGCGACGTAGGTGGATGATATCGCGAGCCGTTCTGGAAGTAGGCATAGTTAGTGGAGTTAGTGTGAGGTGTACCTGTTTTGTACGTTGTGGTTGGGGTTTTGTTTTGAGTTTTGTTGCGTTTTTGTGTCGTAGATAAGTTAGTATGTTTGTTTCTATGTATGGGTTGAACTTCGGGGACGAATTTCCTTTTAAGGAGGTTCTAAGATTGTAACAATACGGTTTTTTGTGCTAATGAGTACTCTATCGAGTAGGGCTTACTCTTTCGAGTAAGTAAGTTTGGTTTCGAAACAGTAGTCTACCTGATGGGTACTCGATCGAGTACGTGTGACACTCGATCGAGTGAGTCACTTACTCGATCGAGTAAGTCGGTCTTACGGGTTATTTAGTCGGGTTTTGATAGCAATGCGAGAATGATATAATAACATAAGTCGTCAGTTTCTTTTCACTTTTACCCTGATCTAAATTCATAAGAGACAAAAACAAGTTACGTTACTTCTTCTTCTTCGCATTGCTATCAAATCCCAAGGCTTGAGTCGTCAGAATTCAGTGTTCTTTATGCAGTTGAGTCCATAACGTTGTGGGTAAGATCTTAGTATAATTTTTATGTTGTTTCGTCAATTTTAGTTAAACCCTAATTGGGTAGATTTGGGGGTTTTGGGTGTTTGATTGGCTTAGTAGTAATTGCATGATTGTATATGTGATTATAGGAGGAGATTTCGTAGAAGAGCATTTTTGATTAGCTGCTTGTGACGGTCTTGTGATTGTTTATTCCAGGTAGGATTTCCTACTCAATTATTGGTTACATTTGTGTTGGTTGATTGATTGTTGGTGGTTGTTGATTAATAACATTTGTCTATATCGTATTGGAATTGGTGATTGTGATTCTGTAGTTGGTTGTGATTGTTTGTCTGAGGTTCGCGAGGTGCGTCCTCGGCTGAGTGGAGTCACTTGTGGGAGTGGCTTCACGCCCTTGATTCGCCCTCTGTGGAACCCGCCATAGAGGGGATGTGCACATTAAGGAACATGGGTTATCGCTCGGATGAGATGAGTGGGGCTTAGGTGGGAACGGCTGCGGTTCCACCCTGGCGGTGAGGATTACTAGTTGCGGCCGTAATCTGACAGGACTAGACCTTCAGGCTAGTCAGGTGATTGGTGATGTGACGGAGTTGGGTGATTGTGTATACTGTTGATATTGTTTTATCTTATATTGTGTAATAAGTAACTGACCCCGTTTAAATGTTTTAAAAACTGTGGTGATCCATTCATGGGTGGTGAGCAGTTATTGAGCAGGTATGATTTTGATGCGCAAGGGATAGATGGGCATGTGTCACCACGAGTCTATTAGAAGTCTTCCACTGTTATGTCGAACATTGTATTTAAATTAGTTAGTTTTGGTGTTGGAACGGTTGTATCATACTTTACAGTTTTTGGGTTTTGATGTATTCACTTAAACTATTTTCTTAAAGTACGTTCTTTTATGATCTATTTGATATTCATTACCTCGGGTAACCGAGATGGTAGCACTTCCATTTGCTAAGCTAAGCCTTGGTAAGACACTTTGGTAGATGGGGGTGTTACGGAAATAATATCTACAATGGAATGTGTACCCTTAGATTGCTTCCCCTCTAGATGATTTCCGCCACTCAGATGAGGAAGGTGGCTATTCTTTTGTAGATGCATCCATTACTTGTTTTGTGTCCTTAATGCTTGGATGTATCGCCATTTTGGCAAGCCCCACCTTGCCTTGCCAGAAGGCATCTTACCTCATAGGTGACTTGTTGTGAGTTGAAGGGGCAGAGTAAGACCCGCTAATTCTCTCACATCGGCTAGTTATTAATAAGGGTCATAGTTTTAGACACCTCTTTATTCGGGACGAGGAAAGGTTCGGTTTGGGGATATTCGTTGTGACTCATTTGTGCACATTTAGTCCCCAAACTAGCCTCGTTTCCATGCTTTCTAGTACTTATTAGGGTCATTTTTATCATATGTTCCTTAGTTTGCACATTCTATGAGGTTTTAGTGCCCTTTGTAGGGAAGGATGCTAAGCCTTGCGCATATGGAAGCAAAAGCGGAGCCAAATTGATCGCATCTAACTACCAAGCAACAAAGAGGATGCTAATACTAAAGTCCTAAGTAAATAAATCAAGTAAAATGGGCATTGGCGAAGACCCCCATGACTCCTCAACCATCCCCACGGATCTTGAGGCAGTCAAGAAGAAGAGAAGTCGTGCTGTGCAACAATCTGGGCGTCCCGACCTCAAGTCAGGCGAGCCGTGGCTAAATCGGGCGACTCAAAGCTCAGGTCGGGCGGATCCTCAAGCAACATAAATGTCTACAATAATGGGCAGGTCGTGGGACTCCTCATGGGACTTGAAAGGCGTTAAGCTTCATCTTAGGGACTTACCCGTCATTTAAGCCCTTAGTTACCCTAATACTTGTACTTAGTATAAATACTTCATTGTATTAGGAGATGATACCAAGTCATTAGAGTAGATTAAAAATCAATTAGTTTAATTACCTTTTAATCCTTCCTTGTTATTATTGAAGAACTCTTGGATTTAGCAGAGGAATTGGAAGATTATTTGGGGATTTATTGAAAAATTGACAACTCTTCATTCATCAATCAAAGCCTTCTTCTATTATTCTTTCCTTCTATTTGTTCAATGTAAGTTTGGTACAATCTCTTTACCCTTTGTTTAATTATTGTTTGTTTCCTTATTCATTCATCATGCTTGGACTAGTTAGTATGATTGGCAAACTTATTAACTTGTTTACAATGACCATGAGTGAGTAGTCACCTAGCTAGGGGTAATGGGGGATTAAGGGAAATATAACATGGGGTTGGATTCATACTTAATCTAATATATTTCTATAAGATTGCTTGCTTGTTGTAATGTTAACCTATGCACATGTTATGCTTGATAAAATGGTTGACTATGAAACCTTGCATTTTACACATCTCTTATCTATTCAACAAGACTTGTAAGATATAAACTAACTCGAGTCTTGTTAGACCATGCATTGAAGTGAATAGGAAGAAAGTAAGTCGACTTGTAGGTGTTGTACAGTCTTGACCGACTCGGCTCCGGGACCTAAATCTTTCTATGAATCGTAAGACATCAACTAACTAGATTCCATTACAACAATAATTGCTTGCGACTATGTAAACATATTAGTATGATCACCACCATGAATCCCATATGAACCCATGACACCTTAGTGCCCTAATCCATTGTTTACAAACCACTCCTTTACTTGCTTGTTTTACTTTCATTGTTTAGTAGTTTAGATAACCATCTTAACCCAACTTAATTTGTGACACCCTAAAGACATAGTTACTTGCAATCGATAATTTAATCCAATACATGTCCCTTGGGATCCGACCTTTACTCATCACCATACTTAGGGTAGTTTGTTTAGTCTATAAATATTGTTTTGGTTGGTTAGCTTAGACGACAAAGTTTTTAACCGCACAATATAACAAGTCTATAAGTTTTGCATGATATCGTTATTTATGATGTGGTGAATCTATCGTGTGAAAATTGTATGTGAGTATTCATATGTATAAAGTGCCTCGATGAATGATTATTACGTGTTAGAATATGATTAGTAATGATTTAATAGTAGATTAGTTGTTAGTTTAAAAAATAAAGTTTGTTAGTCGGGAATTGCAAACCATAGAGAGGCACCCAGCCGAGTACGAGCTAGTACTCGACCGAGTACCAGTCACTCGACCGAGTGAACCCTACCACTCGACCGAGTGAACCAATTTCCAGAATCTTAAAAATCACTCGAAGTGAGTCACTCGACCGAGTGGACTGTCACTCGACCGAGTGGACTGTCACTCGACCGAGTGCCACTGTCTAGGTTGTGAATTTCGCCAAAAAAAAAATTGATTTTTTGCCTTATTTTATCTCTTTATACATTCATTTAAGATCATTTTGCATGTAAACATCATTATTGATTGTTTGTTGCTCGAATTCAAGCTTTTACTCTATTTTTAGTCCCTTAATTTGACGAGTTTCACCATGTAAGTGACGTTTTCTTTCCCATTATCTTTCCAATTTGATTGTACTTAAATCTACGCTAATTACTTTAAATTTTATCAATTAATGGCATGTTTTGCTTGATTCATAATATTGATCTTATTTTTACATCGATTATGATGTCAAGTATAAAATTTCATGTTGAATTTTACCCAAACTTTTTTTTATGATCTTTAAATTATATGTTTCGGAGTCAATAATTTGATTTTGTATTTTGTTGCTTGGTTAATTGTCTAACAAGGACCAAGGTTTAGTTGTTATTGTTAATTTTGTCGCACATTTGAAATCTTGTTTTGAACACTTGACTACGAAATTTTAAAGCTTTGATGTTCAAACTTAAGAGTTGATTTTCTGTTTCATTTTCTAGTAATGGCATGTATTGCCTTGAATCAAAATTTCAACTTAGAACGTTGCCCAAAATTTTTAAAATCCCATAGTACATATGAATGATTTTTGATTTTTGGCATTCAAAACATGATCTGCTTGTTTCTCGGTACTTAGTCCTTATTGATGTTACATTGTGTTACATTAACCTAGGAGCCTTACCTTGCAAATTGCCTTAAATTTTGACAAGTATGTTATTTATACGAAAAACATCGATTTTATATTCCATTCTTATCTAATTGTGTCATAAAACTGCAAATCCTAACTAAATGATGTTAGCACTACTACAGATACAGGCTATAACAACGGTTAAAAACCGTTGTTATATAAAAAAGCGGACGTTGTTAATGCGTCCGTTGTAAAAGGTTTTAACAACGGTTGGTTTTCTTAAGGAACCCGTTGTTAAAACTATTAACAACGGTTTTAAGTATAAAAACCCGTTCTGGAAAGTGTGACTCAATTTTGGGGGGAAAGTTATAAGAAAGGGTTGTAATATACAAAACCGTTGTTATAACTAAAGACAACGGGTTGTTTATAAATAACCGTTGTTGTTTGTTTTTAAAATATAAAAAAAAAAATTAAATTAAATATTACTAGATGCATGCATAATTACGGCCCGTTATAATTCCGATGCATGCATTATTACTGCCATCCCTGTGCATATGAATGGACAATATGGAATGAGAAGGGTTAGTAATAAGATTTGAAGCAGCAGAGAGAGATATGATGATGATTATGACACAACTTCCTAACATATATATTAATTAAAAAACAACTCAAACCACACATTGCTTAGTATAAATACATGCATTATCTCAACTAACATTCCATTATCTCACTATACATCTCCAAACCCTAACTGCTAAAACAAACTCCAAATAAACCCTAATTAATCTTTCAAACAAACTCCAAACTCCATCAACAAAATGAATGATATCATCTTTAAGACTCTTACTATGATCGAGAACAATAAAAGTTTCATCCGCCGGTTGCTCCACATTGAGGAAAGTTTCAGGAGCTACCTTGTGGATGCTCGATCCCATCTTGAAGGACGCCAAAAAAGATGGCTTGACAGAGCGAAAGCAGCGATTTGCGGCTATATGACGATATAGCAAGCTCTGAACGGAACCTCCAAATAGCCAAGGAGGAGAGGACGGATATCATAGAAGAGAATAAGACTCTCTATGAAAATATAAGAATTGCATTTTTATTAATGTAATTTTTTTTTAATTTATGTATATATATATATATATATATATATATATATATATATATATATATATATATATATATATATATATATATATATATATATATATATATATATATATATATATATATATATATTATTAATTATGTTTATCATTGCATTTCTCTCTATCATCTTGCTTCTTCTTTGTTTTAGTTTATTTAATTTGTTTTACTAGCTAATTAAGCGAAAAATACTTAAAGAAATAACATAATGGTCGATAAAAACACATACATGCAAATGAAATAATTAGAAAAAGAAAATAATGACGATGAAAGACGATGAAACCAACAGTGACGACGCGATTTACCTGATAATTAGAGAAAGTAAGAGACGATGAAATCAACAGTGACGGCGAGAAGATAAAGCGACGATGAGAAAGAGAGAAAGAGACGATGAGAAAGTGTGTGTTTTGTGTTTTGTGTTTGTGTTTGTGTTTGTGTTTGTGTTTGTGTTTGTGTTTGTGTTTGTCTGCTGTGTTTGTGTTTGTGTTTGTGTATTAAGGTTTGTGTTTTGTGGTTGTAGCTGATTTGTGCTTGTGTGGTTTATAGTATGGAAGGTATTGACAACGGTTATTAAATAAAAACCGTTGTTAAAACGTTTTAACAACGGTTGTAAAACAACAATCGTTGTCAAATAAGTTTTAACAACGGGTTTCAAAAGTAACCATTGTGATTACTTTTCACTAACTTTGCGTCAATTTTGCGCCAAATTATTAACAACGGTTGTTCATGTGTGACCCGTTATTAAAACTTATAACAACGGTTGTTATAACCATAACCGTTGTAATTAATTTTAGTAAAATTCGCGCCATACATTCTACAACGTCTATTGTGATTTTCGTGAATAATCGTTGTTAAAGGGGCGTTATAGTTGCCTGGATTTGTAGTAGTGTAGGCATGATTTTAAAATTTGAAAATTTTGTCTTAAAGCTTTTTTTGATTCAATTGAGTAATAATAAAACTTCAATTTTGTTAATAATACTTTGTATTGCCCTAAATCGAGAATCTACCTAAAAAAATTTTGCCCAAAATTTCATATATATATATATATATTTCTATATATAGGGTCGGGGTCACGTACGAACTAAAGTTCAGTACGAACCGTACGAACTAAGACTCTGACACCGTATTTCACGCAAGAAAGTCAACAGCTATAATAAAATTAACCCCTTTTCCTTTCCTATTCCATACTCCCCCGACCTCCCTTCGCTCTCCTCTCTCATCACTTATCCTCACCTTCTGTCGCCGCCGGCAGCGAGATACGACGACACCGGCTCATCACCGGCGAGCAGTGTTGGCGCATCTCCATCTTTGGTACGTATCTTCGGTCACCATGACCTCCATTTTTTCCTGCCTTTTCTCCACCGGTGAACACCACCAGCAATTGATTTCTCCAGTTCATCTGCGATTAATAATAAATCCACTAATTAATTTCGCCGTTATACATCATACAGATATCCGACATTAACTTCATTTGATCGCCGGTCAGATTTTTTTCTATCCTTTCATTATTTGTTTTCTTTCTCTCTAATTAGGTTTATATTACAGTTTGTGAAATGATAAAATTATTGTTGTTGAAATTGCAAAAATGCAGGAGATTTTGCGGACGATATTTGGATCGAATATTTGAGGTACGGTTTTGAATCGCAAAATGATCTGGATGATTAGCTAAGTTTGAATTATAGCTTGTTTTGTTGAAATTTGAGGTTGGTGTGTATGGAATGGGTAATTAATTGATGGCTTTATTCACGATTTTGATGAACTTTGCTTAACTGAGATGAAATATAGTTATTTGTCTGAGACTAAAGCTGAAACTATGCTGTCTTTTTGCTGTTGATGCTCTTATGATTAGTGTGTTTAAGCTTTAGATGTTCTCGGTGTCTAATTTGTAATCCATGTTTGCGAGAAAATGGTTTTAATCAGCAAAATATTTGCATCTGGGACGTAAAACTGGTGTGATTCCACTGATTTGCTTGCTAGTCCCTTCCGTTCCTAGCATCGTGCACATTTGTTGTACTCCAAATGATTGTATCCCAAATTATGCACGTCGAGATATACTCCGCATTTATGTTTTCTGGAGCACTTGGATCAATTGTGATACTGTGGACAAACATGAGTATTGAGTAATAATTATTTGATTGTGTATTGATTACTAGATACATACCATTAACTTCCTAGATACACTCTTTTAAGCTATTAGATACATATATTTAGTTTTTTGGATACATTTATTAAGAAAGAACATACTTTTAACTTGCTAGATACACTCCTTTAAGTTACTAGATAAATACCTTTAGGGTGCTGGATACGCTCTTTTAAATTACTAGATGCATACCTTTATCAAGGTAGATACACTTTTTTAAGCTACTAAATACATATATTTAGCTTGCTAGATACATTTATTAAAATTGGATTCATCGGGTAGCTAGCATTATATTTCTGGATTCCCCAGTCGGAATTGGCTTCTCATATGCCACAACTTATGAGGGATACCATAGTAATGACACTTTGCAGTCATCACATATCTACCAGTTTTTGAGAATGGTCTCTCAATTGTATTACTCTCTATCCTCTCTTCAAATCACCACTATGATTCCAACACTAAACACTTGTTAAAGCCATTTTGCAAGGAAAATCAGATAAGAAATGGTACTTGTATTATATGCAGTGGCTTACGAATCATCCAAATTTCAGAACCAGTACTTTATACATTTCCGGTGATTCATATGCAGGACAGATTGTTCCAATTGTTGTGCAGGAGATTTTGACTGGTAATTGATGTGGCTAAAGTCGTATCACCAAATCAAAGTAAAACTATCTCAGGACTAACAAGAATAGCTAGCAGTAAGACAGGTATCGAAGCCACAGAGAGGCGGTAAAAGCTAAGTCTTTAAATATTTAAATTATCTAAAGGTAACCGTTTTCTGGGGGGTTTGTTTTGTTTTGATCTAATCAACTAATTGCAAGTAATTAAAAAGAGGTTTAAACGATAATATTAAAAGTCTAGGATTTCCGGTTCACTAGGTCAATTATTTGGGGTCTTTTAATCAATTGCTAGATCTACCAAGCTGTTTAAGGTCATAAGATCGGTCGACTCAATTATGCCCTTTAGATCGATTCTAACATGCGGTCGCTATAATTAGATACAATCTATTTGATTATCGCAGCCTATATTAATTCTAACCCAGTCGGCGAAAGGATTAATTCGCTACACTAATTAATAACTCAGGCCTTAAGTTAATCAACTAGAAGAAGAACAATAATCAAACAGCAACTTATGCGATGTCACTAGCAATTAATCAATTTCCCCTTTTAATTAACCTAGATCCCCTTCATCCTAGATGAGGAGATTAGCTACTCATAATGATAACAATAACAACAATGATTAAGATTGAAAACATAATTAAAAGCATGAAACAATAATCAATTAACATAAAACGATGAACGATTAATTATTGAGGAAAGATTAATATCGTACAAGGAAAGATTGGGGTTCTAAGAAGAGTATCCAGCAGTATGAAGGTAAAATAAAATGTAGTCTCTAATAAAAACACGAGTTTCTAATTTATAACAAAAGATAACTGTTTTAGGAAAATCCGGAAATAAATCTGCCAGAGAGGTTCCTCGATCGAGCCAGAGTTGACTCGATCGAGGACAGTTGCTCGATCGAGCCAGAGGTGACTCGATCGAGGAACCATCTTCACAGACGTCTTCCTCCTTTCTTTCACTTCTAGCCTTCGTGCTTCCTCGTTCCTCGTGCCATGCTTCGTGTATTCTACTATGCCGTCTCCGCCATGCTAATCTTAGCTTGATCATACTCATAACGAGTCATTTCTGCATCAAAACACAAAATACCGGCAGTATCGATAATTCATTAAAATAAGGCATATAAATGATATAATAGGCACGAAACGGTATGTAAAATGGTATAAAGGGAGCTATAAAAGTATATATAAAAGTGATACATCAAACTCCCCCAAACCAAACCTTTGCTTGTCCTCAAGCAAAGCAATCAGGCCAAACAAAGAACAACAAACATATGGTGAATGAATAACTCAGAGCAAATGTCTAGGCACATACAAATCCCAGTTATCACATCTATAACAAAGTAATGACCAAAATTGTGCCAATAAAACAAATTTAAAAGCACGGGTAATAGACTAACGCAGCTCTTACTCAAGATGTGACATGATACCGAGACTCAGCCAAATGCTTTTCAACCTTGCAAGATAATTTTGTTGGACTCTCGCGGTTTCACTCATGCACTCATAAGGGGTGAGATATATGTAAGATAGAAAGAATAAAGACTGTCACTCAACTTATGAAATATGCATGCAATCTAATGTGATAAGAGATTCTCCAACTAATACGCATTCACAAAACAGACCAAGTACATGTATCAAGGACAAAATGGTGGTAAAGTGGCATGGGTATAGAAGTGGCTTGTACAAAAGCACGTATGGGTATGTGAGGCTCAGACGGTAGTCGCAGCACTTAGACCAATAGCCAAATCTAATAAGAAATAAAACAATCATCCAACTGGAGAAATTATCTCAACTTTGACAACATATGAGAGAATGTAAATGCTCTCCAAATGTGCATGAGAATCCAGTAATTACCACACACGACCTCCTAACAAAACTCAATGAAGCAAGCATTTTTTTCTTTTCTTTTCCTTTTTTTTTTCTTTTTTTTTCCTCTTTTTTCCTTCTTTTTCTGAACTCTTTTTCTTCGAAAATTTCTTTTTTTCTTCTTCTTCTTTTTTGAACTTTTTTTTTTCTTTGCTTCATAATACTTCTCTTTTTCAACATAAGAGGTCACACAATTGCTACAAAAGGATAGCTACTACCCACATGACAATAAAAGTCCCAACCCAACCAAAGTAGCTATAACAATAAGGACTCAAGCAACTGCGACTGTCCCGAAAAAGGTAGGCAAATTCTGGAATGTAGCTAAGAAATAGGATATAAAATGGCTACATGGTTCAAACGGGCTAACAAAAAACTGGGTGATGTTTGGCATATTTGAACAAAAGAATCGCCTTTCCTCATGTACTTAATCATATGAACGCGCAAAAGCTAAGAAACTAATGTCACACTTATGCAGTTTGATATTACATATTCCACAAGGAGACCACACTCTTCAGCCTAAATAACAATGAGACCGGTTTATTAATGTTCCCGGCCTAGGAAGCTCTAAAGACCTCAGAAATTTAAGTGGTTTACCAACAAAATAAAGTCAAATCTACTCGGCATAAGGCATATTGTGACGGTCAAGACTTGAGTAAAAAGCTTTGTTCATCGTAGCTAACATGTCAAAACAATGTACATGGACAACTAAATGGGACTCAAATGCAAAGACAAAGCAAATTATCATCATTGCTACACAATTCACCAAGACTCGACTCAAAATCAATAAAAAACATGTTTTTGTATTTTATAATTTTTCAATTTTTTTTGAATTTTTGAATTTTTTTTTTTCACACAACAATAAATAAAAGCACACAACAGAAATAAACACACTCCCCCAAACCTAAATGTCACAGTGTCCTCATTATGACGCCTACAGCATAACAGTCACACAGAAATCCAGCAACCTATGGGACACCACTAATAAAGGGAAGAGGGGAAAAATAAGAAATGCAATAAAACAAAAATAAGAAAAATAATACCAGCTGTAATGCAGTACCCTCCCCCAAACCAGCTGGAAAGAGAGGGATGTAGCGACCAGCTGTCACTACTGGGCTCCATCATCATCATCATCATCAAAATCATCAATCTCGGCATACAGGGACATCAACTCAGGATCAGGAACTGGACTACGGCCTCGACCACGGCTGGCTCTCCTAACAGGGCCTCTACCACGGCCGCCTCCTGGAATAGCAGCAGCGGAAGTAGAAGCGCTAAACTGACCAAACGGTCCCCTCTGGGAGCAAGGGACACCGACATCCTCAGGAAAAACAGAGGTAGGCTGAGTGGGGCGGACTGGAGTCTAAAAGGGACGGCCCAAGGTACCATATGCAGTACTAAACTGTCCGAACTCTGTAGGAGTTACTCCATAGAGATGGAATACACGGCTGTCATCACCAGGAGTGGTATAATAGCTAGGTGTCGCACCCCGATACTGTCCCCTCGAAGCAAGAGACATGGCCTCCATCTGTTCCCACATCCGCCGCTCTGTCAAGGCGGTGTTGATGCCCTTATGTAATCTCACCTCTAGTGCAATAACAGGATCAAAATGGTAGCCCTGAGTAGGATAGGCTGTAGGAGGTGGAGGAGGAGTAGGCTGGAATGAGCCAGGCAGATGGGTAGTAGGCCGACGACGTCTCTGGCGCCCGCCGGTAGTGTTAGTAGTACTAGACCCGGGAAAAGTGACCGGAAGGTCCTGAGGAATCAGATAAGTAACGGGCGGGGGTCGCACCACGTCCGTACTCTCTTCAAGGGGGTCTACAGCAGGTAAATGGTCACAAGGTAGAAGCATGTAAGACTCGCCCTGGACCTTCTAGTAATGGTCCTTCCCATTCTTGATGTCAATATAAGAAATGTCATAACGGAGGTGGTCATCATCTGCAAGTGGCTCATGGTCATCCATGGGCTCGTAGGGGTCATTAGCCTCAAAATCACAAACGGCCTGGGCAATCTTGGTGACAAGAGCACCACAGTCAAGATCCCCATACCTCCCAATCATCCTGTCAAAAGCCGAGCACACAAGAGCAGGGGGAGAGAACTAGAATGTCTCCTCCCGATAAGGATTCAGATAACTAGCAAGGATCAAGACCTCAATAGTGGAGGTCTAGCTCTTGTCGTGCCGGCCATACAACAAATAGCTCAAATACCGCAAAAATAAATGAAGACAAACATGCTGGATGTCCAAAAAAGACATAGCACTGACATCCGCATCCGCATAACCGGTAAACAATGGAAAATATCAAATAGCGGACAGCCCACCAACACTGTATAAATCTCCGTCCGTATGCTTATCTATTCCCAGAATTTCTGACAGACGGTCAAAGGTTAAGGACTGTTCTACGTTAAGCAATCGAAACTTGATAAGGTGCTCACTGGGAAAGTAAGTAAATGAGCTTAGAAACTCGAGGGTTAAAGTAGGGTAAGATAGTTCATGAAGTAGAAAAAGACCCTGTAACACTATCTCATTGAACATGCCATACATAATCTCATCAATCTTCAATGTTCGTAAAATTTTTCTATCCACACATCGAGTGGCACTCATAGATTTAGTTAACAAATACTCGAACCTATCCTTTTGTGCCTTGTCACGGAATTCAATGAAAGGGTAATCGTCCAAAGGAGACAAATCGTCCTCAGAAGACACCACTTCTTCGGGAATCACCTCGGGTTGCTGGACCGGGGCTCTCCTTTCTCGAGTCCTCTTATTTCCTTGCCTAGAAGTTGACATTGTCTGCAAGATAGACAAGTAGACAATCATATTTCAACCATAGCACAAACAGTCCCGGTTTTTGGCAAAAATGGGTCAAAAAATCAATTTTTAAGACTCAAAATCTCAATTAAATCATCCAAAAAGTTAGGGGAACATGAGTATGTATCAAATAATGAAGATTCCAAGCATAAGAACACAATTTCTAACCAATTTAATGCATAATTTCTACCCGGATTTTGAAGAACCCTAATTCCCAAATTAGCAAATTAGGCATGAATTTCAACAAACAAGGGGCTAGAAAGCAAGGAAATAGCAATTGTATACTAGCAATGGAAGATTTAATACAATAAACTCAAGCTTTAAGCAAGAAATTTCAGATTTTTCCGAGACAAAATAGGACAATTCGGGACTTACCTTGGCAAATGTGGCAATGAAATTGCGAAAATAAGCACAAGAGATTGATGCAAACACTTAATAAGAAATTAAACACAAGTTGTAAGAGAGCTTTGATGATGAATGATGATGAATGAAGAGAGAAAGAGCAATAGAAGTTGAGTAATGCAGGAAAAGGGACGAAATAGAATAAGGGAATTGAAAGAAGTAATAACAATAAAGCATAAAACCGGCGTGAAAAATAACGCGGAACCGGGTTTTTTTAGGTTCCTCGATCGAGTCGCGCCTGGCTCGATCGAGGAACCAAATTCCTGACTAATCAACTTTCATTTTAAGCTTTTTGAATTCCTGCATTGGTGCCTAGATCGAGTCGCTCCTGGATCGATCGAGCTCATAGGTTCCTCGATCGAGTCGCACCTGGCTCGATCGAGGAAGCACCTGATGGCTCCTTTTTTCGTTCTTCGTTATTCTTAGATCCAAATTTCGTCAATCCTGCACATAATAGGGGAATACGTGAAATTCCCTCCGCTCATCTCTCGAAGTTTAAGAAAAACGTAAAAGCAATTACAAAAGCTAAAATTTAAATCCTAATTACAAACTAATAAGTTACAAAATCCGAGCTGCCTCTTGGTAGCGCTGGTTTTTGCGGTCCCGCACGACCGTAATTCTTCATCCGTGAAAATAATCAATGGCAAAAAGGTCCACAACCTCTATTACCCCGACATACGCTCCTTCATGGTAGATCTTCAATCGTTGCCCATTCACTTTGAATATTTCCCCTTTGTCTGTTTGCAGTGTAACTGACCCAAACTTGTTCACATGAGCTATAGTGAACGGTCCAGACCATCTACTCTTCAGCTTACCTGGAAACAAACGCAAACGAGAGTTAAATAAGAGAACTTTCTCACCAACATGAAATTCCCTTGGCAAAATATGCTTGTTATGCCACTTCTTCATTTGCTCCTTATACACTCGAGCACTATCATCGGCATGCAGTCGAAACTCATCAAGCTCATTCAACTGCATCAGTCGTTTCTCACCCGCCAGTGAGGGATCCATATTCAGCTCCTTTATGACCCACATAGCCTTGTACTCGAGCTCCACAGGTAAATGGCACGATTTGCCATAAACTAGACGGTACGATGAAGCTCCAATCGGGGTCTTGAATGCAGTACGGTAAGCCCACAAAGTGTCATCGAGCATCCGACTCCAATCCTTTCTGTTCTTGCTTACTACCTTTTCCAAGATTTGTTTCAGCTCTTTATTGGAAATCTCTACTTGTCCACTGGTTTGAGGATGATATGCCAATCCTCTGTGGTGTGTAACACCATATTTCTTCAAAAGAGAATTAAGATGATGCTCATTGAAATGCTTGCCTCCATCACTGATCACTGCGCGAGGCACTCCAAACCGTGGAAAGATAATCTTCTGAAACAGCTTAACAACAGATTTAGCATCACAAGTGGGGGTGGCAATTGCCTACACCCATTTAGAAACATAATCTACAGCTACTAAAATATACTGATTCCCATGAGAAGAAGGGAATGGCCCTTGGTAATCAATGCCCCAAACATAAAAAATCTCCACTTCGAAGATTACAGTTTGAGGCATCTCATGCCTTTGCGAGATATTGCCCGTCCTTTGACATGCATCACAAGAACGGACAAAAGTAGTAGCGTCCTTCAAGATAGTAGGCCAATAAAAACCCGATTGCATTACCTTAGCAAATGTCCTAGAAGGACCATGATGACCTACATAAGAAGAAGAGTGACAATGAGAAAGGATGGCACGTACCTCACCCTCTGGAATACATCGTTTGTAGATACCGTCTGCGCACTCCCGGAACAGATATGGGTCGTCCCAGAAATATCGCTTCACGTTATGCAAAAACCTCTTCTTCTGCTGATAGGATAGATCAGGAGGAAGCATACCTCCGACCAAATAATTGGCATAATCTGCAAACCATGGAGTATTTGCAGCTACAGCTAACAGTTGGTCATCTGGAAAAGAGTCATCAATGGGCAAGATCTCTCTTCCTAAAAATCTCAGCCTAGACAAACGATTTGCAACAACATTTTCAGCACCAGACTTATCACGTATTTCTAAATCAAATTCCTGTAACAGTAAAATCCATCTAATAAGTCTAGGTTTAGCCTCTTGTTTGGTTAAAAGATATTTCAAAGCTGCATGGTCAGTATGAACAATAACTTTAGAACCAACAAGATAAGCTCTAAATTTGTCTAAAGAATAGACAACTGCAAGAAGCTCCTTCTCCGTAGTAGCATAGTTAATTTGTGCATCATCAAGAGTCTTTCTTGCATAGTAAATGGCATGTAACACCTTGTCCTTTCGCTGCCCCAAAACAGCTCCAACTGCATAATCACTGGCGTCGCACATAATCTCAAAAGGAAGGCTCCAATTCGGAGATCGGATAATGGGAGCTGAGATAAGAGCTTGTTTAATCCTGTCAAAGGACTTAACACACTCGTCAGTAAACACAAAAGGTGTATCTTTATGAAGTAGCCGGGTTAGAGGTTGAGCAATTTTAGAAAAATCCTTAATAAAGCGGCGATGAACCCTGCATGACCAAGAAAACTACGCACACTTTTAACATTAACCGGGTACGGGAGTTGCTCAATTACCTCAACCTTAGCTTTGTCCACTTGAATACCCTTACCTGACACCAAGTGACCGAGTACCACCCCTTCAGTAACCATGAAGTGGCACTTCTCCCAGTTGAGAACAAGGTTGCTCTCCTCACAGCGCTGCAAAACCTTAGTCAAGTTTCTCAAAAAAATATCAAAATCAGTACCATATACACTGAAATCATCCATAAAGACTTCCATGATAGACTCTATGTAATCAGAAAATATGGCCATCATACAACGCTGAAAGGTAGCAGGAGCGTTACATAAACCAAAGGGCATCCTCCTATATGCAAATACACCATATGGACATGTGAAAGTGGTCTTTTCCTGATCGTCAGGATGTATGGGTATCTGAAAGAAATCGGAGTAGCCATCTAGGTAACATAAATAACTATGACACGCTAATCTCTCTAACATTTGGTCAATGTAAGGAAGTGGGAAATGGTCCTTTTTAGTGGCCGTGTTCAACTTCCTATAGTCAATGCACATCCTCCACCATGTAACAAGTCTAGTAGCAATCAATTCATTCTTATCATTTTTTACTACTATAGTACCTCCCTTCTTAGGTACAACTTGGACAGGACTGACCCATTTAGAATCAGATATAGAGAAAATTATACCGGCATCAAGTAATTTCTGTACCTCTTTTCTTACCACCTCCTGCATTGGAGGATTTAGTAAATCTCGACCCTGTGCACTAGGCTTGTGGTCTTCTTCCAAATGAATTCGGTGCATGCAAAAATCAGGACTAATACCTTTCAGATCATCAATGCTATACCCAATTGCCTTTTTATGATTTCTCAAAACAGTCAACAAAGCAGATAGTTGACCTTCAGTTAGGCTAGCATTGACGTTCACTGGGTTCATTTCATAGTCATCAAGGAACTCATACTTAAGATGAGAGGGAAGAGGTTTTAATTCAGGTTTCTTTACCTCGGTTACCTTAGGTGTAGTACCCAAACTATATACCCTTTGTGTGGGCATTCCTCTCCAGTTAGAAGTCTCTCAATCCGATGAACTTTTGGACTCCATGAACCCGTCTGATCAGCTGGATCCGAAACCAGGGCAATCTTCAGAGGATCCCTGTCCAAACACATAGGAAGACACTCATCAATAGTAAAATCAACAACATCTATACTATGACAAGTCTCTTCTATCACGGGATGTTTTAATGCTTTTTCCAAGTTAAAAACAATCGTATCATCCTTTACAGCTAGAGTCAATCTCCCTTGCCTAACATCTATAACCACCCCCGCACTGTGAAGGAACGGTTTGCCTAAAATGATAGGGATTTGGTTGTCCTCATCCATGTCTAAGACAACAAAATCAACAGGGATGAAGAATTTCCCAATGCGAACGGGAACATCCTCCAACACCCCCAATGGGTGTTTAACTGATCTATCGGCCATCTGTAATGTCATATTAGTAACTGTCAACGGACCCATATTTAATTTCTTACAGACAGAATACGGCATAACACTAACACTAGCTCCTAAATCGCAAAGAGCCTTACTAATAGCAAGGTGACCAATATGACAAGGGATAGAAAAACTTCCTGGATCCTTTAATTTAGGTGGTGAATTGATTGGCAACATGGCACTGCACTTCTGAGTGTAAGCAATAGTTTCCACCGCGTCAAAGGATCTCTTCCTTGTCAAAATCTCCTTCATGAATTTTGCATAAGCCGGCACTTGAGTAATTAATTCAGTAAAAGGGACACTTACCTGTAGATTCTTCACAACCTCCATAAACTTACCGAACGGCTTATCCAGCTTGGATTTTTGTTGTCGATGAGGAAAAGGTAGTGCAATAGTTATAGGCTCGGCTTGCTTGACCTTAGAAACAACTTTTGGAACACCGTTAGCTGTCGAAGAGGTGCCTCGATTGAGTCGAGGGGTGACTCGATCGAGCTGGCTGGTTCCTCGATCGAGCTGGGGCTGACTCGATCGAGGATCCTTTGCAGGTTCAGCTCCTTCGTCTTTTTTGCTTTTATCGTCAGCTCGTGTTTCAACTTCGTCAGGTTCTTTTTCATCATCACTAAGCTCCAAATTACCCAATCCTTTGGGATGCATGTAAGGGACCTCATCAACAGTAATGGGCACGTCATTCTCAAGGCTTTGCAGGTCGGGATTCGCATAAGAAGTACCGCTCCTCAGCTGAATAACATTAGCTTGCTCGTGAGCTTGTTTACCTTGAGGAGGAAGGCCTACGGCCTGTTTTGATGGGTTTTGATGTGCCATCTGAGCCACTTGATTATCTAGCATCTTGTTATGGGCAATTAGCTCAGAAATTTGAGCTGTCTGCTTCTGCTGCATCGACAAAGTATTTTGCAAAAGATTGCGCAACTCTGCCATCTCATTGTTTGGAGCTTGTTGAGGAATTTGTTGAGGAGTTTGCTGAGGAGGCTGTTGATATTGATTGTTAAACTGCTGGCCTCCTTGATTTTGCCTCTGATATCCCCCTGGTGGTTGATTACCACGATTGTTGGGAGGGACATAAACATTCTTTTGTGGCTACTGCGGGTTTTGTACATTCTGACTGGACCATTGAAGGAATGGGTGTTCCTTCGTTCTTTCATTGTAAAAATTTGAGAAGGGTGTACCTTGTGCACCCTGTCTGTAGGCCTGAAAAGCATTAACCTGCTCCAATGTACTCATGCAATCAGCTGCACCATAACCGTCTAAACCACATCTAGCACAAGACTCCTCTACTTGCTGACTCATGGCATGAACTCTCTCCTTACTATCCAATGATTGGGTAGTCTTTATCTCAGCAATCTGGGCAGAAATAGTCTCCAACTGTGCCGCCAGGGCACTATCAACAGCAGTACCTCGCGTGCTTCCTCTAGGATTTCCATACCTTGCGGTATGGGTAGCAATCTGATCAATTAACTTCCACGCGTCACCATCATTGGTGTTATCCTGAAACCTCCCATTAGCAGAAGAATCCAAAAGGGCACGATGATCGTCATACAACCCGTTATAAAACTGGTTGCAAAGAAACCACTTTGGGAAACCATGATGGGGAACTGATCGGACTAAATGTTTGAAGCGAGTCCAAGCTTCATTCAAATCTTCAGTAGCTCCTTGCTTGAAACTGGTAATTTGATTTCTCAAAGCATTAGTCTTTTGAGGTGGGAAGTACCTCTTGTAGAAAGCAAGAGCCAAGGAATTCCAGTCTGTAACTCCTTCAGTATCCATATCCATATCTCTCAACCACTCAGCAGCTCCATCTTTCAGAGAGAAAGGGAAGAGCACCTGCTTAACCTGATCTTGTGTCACTCCAGCTGTTAATGCAATAGAACAGCAGTAGGTGACAAATTTCTCCATATGTGTCGCAGGGTCCTCAGCAGCTGTCCCTCCAAACATATTTCGTTCCACCAAATTGATGTAAGATGGCCGAATCTCAAAAGTTCCATTGGTAGTAGTGGGCAGCTTGAATCCTTGTGGGGTAGAAGCTAAGGTCGACTCGGAGTGATTGGCTAGAGTAGGCATGATGGTAGTTTCGGGAATATCAGTCGTGACTGGAATTTCGGGAATAGGAATGTCGTCCTCTTCGTCTTTGTAGGACCGATCGGCTGACTCTGTTGAGCTCGCCGTCTCGACGTCAAGTATACTCAAGTGTTCTACTTGACCCACTTCTTGATTAAATTTCCGTCTGAAGCAAAAAGTCTTCTCTGGCTCAGGATCAAAAGGGATAATCTTGGACCTATTAGACATGGGCATACACGGAACTAACAAGAGAAGTGTGAGAACGGTCTCAAGGAACTGGGTTCCCTGAGACAAAAAGACAAAATAAACACAAACAGACTAAACAATTGTTGCCTCCCCGGCGACGGTGCCAAATTTGATGTGGCTGAAGTCGTATCACCAAATCAAAGTAAAACTATCTCAAGACTAACAAGAATAGCTAGCAGTAAGACAGGTATTGAATCCACAGGGAGGCGGTAAAAGCTAAGTCTTTAAATATTTAAATTATCTAAAGGTAACCGTTTTCTGGGGGGTTTGTTTTGTTTTGATCTAATCAACTAATTGCAAGTAATTAAAAAGAGGTTTAAACGATAATATTAAAAGTCTAGGATTTCCGGTTCACTAGGTCAATTATTTGGGGTCTTTTAATCAATTGCTAGATCTACCAAGCTGTTTAAGGTCATAAGATCGGTCGACTCAATTATGCCCTTTAGATCGATTCTAACATGCGGTCGCTATAATTAGATACAATCTATTTGATTATCGCAGCCAATATTAATTCTAACCCGGTCGGCGAAAGGATTAATTCGCTACACTAATTAATAACTCAGGCCTTAAGTTAATCAACTAGAAGAAGAACAATAATCAAACAACAACTTATGCGATGTCACTAGCAATTAATCAATTTCCCCTTTTAATTAACCTAGATCCCCTTCATCCTAGATGAGGAGATTAGCTACTCATAATGATAACAATAACAACAATGATTAAGATTGAAAACATAATTAAAATCATGAAACAATAATCAATTAACATAAAACGATGAACGACTAATTATTGAGGAAAGATTAATACCGTACAAGGAAAGATTAGGGTTCTAAGAAGAGTATCCAGCAGTATGAATGTAAAATAAAACGTAGTCTCTAATAAAAACACGAGTTTCTAATTTATAACAAAAGATAACTGTTTTAGGAAAATCCGGAAATAAATCTGCCAGAGAGGTTCCTCGATCGAGCCAGAGGTGACTCGATCGAGGACAGTTGCTTGATCGAGCCAGAGGTGACTCGATCGAGGAAACATCTTCACAGATGTCTTCCTCCTTTCTTTCACTTCTAGCCTTCGTGCTTCCTCGTTCCTCGTGCCATGCTTCGTGTATTCTACTATGTCGTCTCGGCCATGCTAAACTTAGCTTGATCATACTCATAACGAGTCATTTCTGCATCAAAACAAAAAATAGCGGCAGTATCGACAATTCATTGAAATAAGGCATATAAATGATATAATAGGCACGAAACGGTATGTAAAATGGTATAAAGGGAGCTATGAAAGTATATATAAAAGTGATACATCAGTAATCATCCAAATCTCATTTGCGTTTTGTCATCAGTTACGAGATTTCGCCTCTAAACTGTTAATCTTTTCATTAATTGACTGGTACATATGCAGACCTTTCATAGTTTCATATCATTTAAATATTTTTGCAGGAAACCAAGTTGGACTTGTACCAAAAATGAATCTAAAGGTGACATATCATTTCTATGAAATCTTACATCGTTTCTGTTATAAATATCTCAAAACTAATACGAGTATATTATAAAATGTTACAGAGTACTGTTTTTCCTGTCCTGATCCTAAATTAGTTAATAATTTGTAAGACAGTATAGTTATTGCATACTTAAGCAGAAGAGGTTGTTAATACTCCGTTGATCTAAGGAGGTTTCAACGTAAAACTAACTATTTTGTTTACTACTCAGGGATATGTTATTGTCAATCCATCAACTGTGGGTAATAAACGCAAAAATTCGCAAATTCAATTTTTATTCCGCGTATCACTCATATCTGATGAGCTTTATCGGGAAAGCAATCAAACACTCATACTCATTAGGTTCCTTACATGTCAAAATTTCGTCTCCATCTTCTACTACCATGACTTAGATGAAGTGTTTTACATGCTACTAATTTTCATTGATTCCAAATAACCCAGTTGGCCAAGGTCAGTTGCAACGGTGATTATGTGAACGTCAATGCAACAAATATAAAGTTCTTACGAGCGCTTGCAGCCATAGAAGAAGTGAGTCCTATATGCAATAGCGTCATATTATAGTGCGTTTAACCTTTAGATGTTCTCGGTATCTAATTTGTAATCCATGTTTGTGAGAAAATGGTTTTAATCAGCAAAACGGCGGTCATTAATGGGATTGAATCGATTAATTTTAAATTGAAATCAAAATTGAAATTGTAACAGGGGCGTATAGGTGTTATGAGGTTCATTTTTAGGGTTCAATCAAATGTAGAGGAGAAGCACGAGGTGGGGCTTGGTGGCTCGATTCTAGGCTGCTGGTGGATGAAGCTCGGCAGTTGTAACTCGATTTGGCATCGTGCTGAGATGCAGGTGGTGCACGATGGTTGTAGTCCGAGACAATGCCTATGACGCAGGGTTGTTCGATGGTGGTCGAAGGAATGTAGCGGAGGTGCAGACCAGAGGAGTGTAAGGGTGTGAGTTCGGAGATGGAGGCGATGCTGCTGCTGATTTGTTCCATTGAGGCGGAAGTGGAGTAAATGAATTGGTTGAGGGCGGCCAGCTTTTCATGCTTTGCTCCAAAGATAAGCTAAGTGAGCATCATCTCTACATGCTGATATAGTAATATTGTTATCTTATTTTTCAGTATTATTATTGTTATGTTATGTTATGCTTCTGTCATTTTGATAAAGATTCCTAAAAAATATTGATTAATATTAGCTCTTGTTGTCTCTTGCCTTTGTCTGTGGTCACCTAGTGAGGATTCCGAAACGTGTACTCAAATTGGTTGTCTGCATAAATCTTTACTGATCCTGATTTATCCGTAGTTGTATTATTGTTTCATTTTCGATCTGGTTGTCTATTATAAATAGCAAACGGGTCAGTTCAGGTCGAGTAATTTCGGATATGTTTTCTGACTTGATCCTGGACTATATAAATACACTTCCTCAAACCCCTTCCTTCCCACACTCACTGAATTTCTCTTACCCTGCATCATCAATGCACATTCATTAGATCAGCATAATTTATCTTTGTCAAGCCATGAAATGGAAAGATTTCAGCTCATAAAAGGAAGTTACCCTGTCCATTATAGTGAGGTTTCAAGGCGCATATGTGTATATCCTGCTCATTTTATTTGTCAAGTGCTTATAGCTTTCATGCTCTTCACCCTCAGTGACCTCTATTTCTTCCTTTTTCGCAGAGAAAAGCTCCTTCAAAGATCACGCCTGCCTAGAAGTAGAGGTTGTACTCTTTCGGATGTCAGGTGGTGGGATAATACAGAAATTGGATAAATCTTTACCGATCCAGAGATAAGCTAAGTGAGCATCATCTCTACAACGCATCTTGACCAGAGGCATATTGCTTTTCTGCGTGATTTCTGGTGTAGAAATTACCTGTTGAATAATGTAATCGTTATCGACATATCATCATCTCCAAGGCTACGGGTGGGGTGAAGATCGAATACCAGGAGAGGACAACTCATCATTTAAGTTCAAATTCATTATTGACCGAATACCACTATTTTCAACTTCATTCTCACTACTCTCATTAGTCCTGGTACCACTATCCCAGCGTAATTGACCAAAGAAGGCTTAAGAGGTTACAGTAGTAGTTGATATAAATTGGTTTTATTTTAATCAAGTGTTGTTTTAGTTTTATGGTATATGTATGTAATGGTAGAAGTAGTATGATTAGGTTGTTTAAGAAGTTTAATTAAAGAATTTGGGATCAATGGCTGATTGATTTTGTAATCGGTTGTTTTTCGAGTATTTAATCAAATATATAAATCTTAATCCTCCCATTTCTCCTGTTTTTGTTATCTAATTGATTTTGTAAGTGTTAAGATATCTAATGTTTAGTTTGGAGTTGTTGATTGAAGATCCATTAGACGTGTATCTAGTAATATAAATGAGTGTATCTAGCAAAGTAAATAAGTGTATCTAGTAAAATAAAGACGTATATCTAGCAATGTAAAGGTGTGTATCTGGTAATATAAATGAGTGTATCTAGCAAAGTAAATGAGTGTATATAAGGAAATGTTTTATTTCAGCCATTCGTAGCCATTAAGAAAACACATGCCAACTTATAATCTGATAACAATCAAGTTCATGGTCGTGTGACATTTTCTGTGGGAACCGCGTTCAAGCAAGTATAACTTATAATTTCAGAAAGGACGAAGATACAGAAGACGAGTACATGAAGTTTTAACTTATAACAAGTTGATGGTGGCTAGTGGACGATACTAGAACGTCAACAATATTTTCTGACTAAATGTTCCGATTAGGACATTGTTACAATTATTTACTTGCGATTCTAACTCAGATACACGCGGTATTATTACTAGATACACATGATATTATTACTAGATACACAAATCGATTTGTGTATCTACCGGTGATACTATGTGTATTCGTGATGGTATTTTGTGTATCCACCGCTCCACCATGATCGACCAAACCCACCACCAGGCCGCAACCCATCCAACCACCTGTATTTCACATTACACGGCCAGCTCCACCCACCACCACCACCACCGACTAACATAAACACCCCATTTCCATACTGACCCGTCGTCTCCACCACGGATCCACTGCCATACCTGTACATCTACCCACTCCTTTCGTATCCACCACTAACCATATCATACCACAACAGTCACGCCACCAACGACGACAACAACACTAACACCGGCAACAACTGATGTCGCTCATGACATCAGCAACCACCGCTATATAAACTCACAAACACCACGATTAAAGGAGGCCACCCGTAACCTCTGACAACACGATTTCTCTTCCACCCAATTCCTTCGCCATTGTTTCCTTTCCCCGACTCCGACGACCCTTCCACACTGCGTAACCTCCTTACTAGTTCTTATTTTTCTCGCTTTGTATCTCTTTACGACAACTTTTATGCTCATCATCATCACCAGTGGTTTATTACCATAACTACAGCTCTTGACACCATTAATATGGTTTTTTTTTAAATTCAATTTCGTTTATTAATTATTAGATCTCCAAAAAAACGACCAGAAATTTCGAAAAAAAAATACCGTAAATGCTCTTGACTTGATATTCTGAATCTATAAGTGTCATTATTGACGGGAAATATGTTGTCGGCGCTGACGACGGTGATTTTACTTCATAAACAGGGTGGTAATGTGATGTATATGTATATGGAAAATGGTGAGGTGTGAGGTGTGAGAAAAGGGCGAGGATTAGTCAGATTTGAAGTCGGCGGTTGATACTCGATGCTCCGGTGCCGGCGTCAGGAGGTCAGAGAAGTAGTTAGTGGTGGGGTTTGTGTTTGGAGTGACGAGAGAATATAGAAATGTTGAAGGGAAGTTGGGAAATCAGGGACTCAGGAGTAATTAGGATTTAATATTAACCACCCATTTGGTCTAATATGATGGATCAAACGCGCGTGATTATTGTATGGTTTAGCTTTTTTAGTCAGTTCGTAAGTTCGCACCGAACTTTAGGTTCGCACA
This sequence comes from Silene latifolia, assembly GCF_048544455.1. Classification (NCBI taxonomy): domain Eukaryota; kingdom Viridiplantae; phylum Streptophyta; class Magnoliopsida; order Caryophyllales; family Caryophyllaceae; genus Silene; species Silene latifolia. Next base: position 130,425,043 of record NC_133536.1, read on the forward strand.
GGATCCTAAACTTCACATTACGCAATTTGTTTTAGTAACATAATGATATATTTGGATTCGGCATAGACTTTTATGGTTAGAAAACATTTTTCTTGGTCTAAAAAGTATAAACTAGTGACGGAAATCGAGGCGGGATACATTTTATTAATTTTCATGCACCTACTATTCATTTTCATCTCTCTAACAATTTTCATGCACCTACAACTCATTTTCGTGCACCTAGAGCCTGTTATTTTCATGCACCCAGTAATCAATTTAATACATGTAACATTTTCATGCATCTAGTATTCATTTTCGTGCATCTATAACTGTTTTACTATCCCTAATTATACTTCTGTACATTAAATTTATATTTTTTTAATGAAATCAATAAATTTGTTTAGTTTACTAAAGAATGTGTTTGAATATACTAAACTAATGGTTAATGATCCATCAAAACTTTTGAAAGAAGATTTAGTAAGGGTTCTCATGGTTCTCATTATGTGAGTGGTTCTCACCGGATCTTGACCCTATATATATATATATATATATATATATATATATATATATATGATCAAATTTTAAAGTTTGTATTTAAAACATAGTTCCTTTGCTTCATAGTGTTGTTTCTTTGTTAATAATGTGGTGCTTTGCTCAGATATGGGTCTCGATGTTAGCTTACCTTGCGGATTGTATGATTTTGATGAGTGAAGACGTATAGACTTGTGATTGATGGGATGTGAGACGGGAGTGAATCGGCGAGCTCATTAGGATAAGGAGCAAAATGGTAATAATGTGCGATGAGTGAGTGTGGCATCTTGAGGGTTAGGAATGGGAAACACGTGTTTTATTTGAATTGAGGTAAAATTGAGTAAGTAATGTGGATTTGAGTCAAGTAGAGAGGTACATGCATAATGTTATGAGTGGTAAGTCATGGAATGAATATTATTGGTTTAAAACTTGAATGCTGGTTAAGTAGTATTGTAAGTATTATGGGTAAAAGAACATTGAACGGAAATGAGTCATATGTGAGTGTATGTCTCGTTGCCTAGAGGTATTGATATATTTATTGGATTTAGGTGAAGGAGTGAAGTTCGGAATTATGTATATTCATCGAGTTTAAGAGTTTGGGGAATGTATTTCGTGAGATAAAGTTGTAGATGTAGCATCACAAAGTGGATTATGGGCAAAAGTTTGAGAGCGAAATATGTAATGAATGTGGGTTAAATGGTGTTGTTAAGCTAGTTGATCGTTGATGTTATATAATGTAACCGTTTGATTTAAGTGTACATGCACGACGAGTGAGAGTAGTTGGTGAGATTTTGGCATATTGATGATAGTATAGATGTTGTTTGTAAAGTTGCCTCCCAATCGTCGAGTGAAGCACCCACGGCATACATATGATCTTGTTGCAGTGTCCATTTGAGGAGCTAGAATGATGGACTTAGGCCAAGAGTTCATCTATTAGCATTGGTGTTATAAAATAGGAAAGCTTGGAAGCGAGTTTGAGAGTGAGAACCTTCTGCCCAAGTGACACTCGACCGAGTGCACCACACACTTGATCGAGTGACCGCCTACTCGGCCAAGTGGTCTCCTACACTCGACCGAGTGGCCGCATACTCGGCCGAGTGCCCTCATACACTCGGCCGAGTGGTCCGCCTTGACCATTGTTTTGTCAATACTCGCCCAAATATAGAGTGTATACCCTTATTTTCGTGATTATATTGGTTGGGTTGTGATGGATGGACATCTGACCCCATATGGGTAAGACCTTGTGAATTGTTTACGTTTGACCATATTATGTGGCTTTTGATATTTAAGAGTGAAATTTAAATGAAATTTGTTAATTGACATATGTTAATTGAAGTGATTTTTGTTAGGTTCATATACCCCTATTAGACTCATCTAATCATTTTATAAATTACTTATAATTTATATACTAGTGGATCTAGTTGCATGTATAACAAAATAAAAGAGATAAAGAGGAAAACTTGCTGTTCTTACATCATATGGACGAATTTAAGGGCACTAGTTCTGGACTCCTTCTAAAACTAGATCTTGAGCTATTACCATTAAGGATGATCCTCCAAGAATCTTCGTGCATTCAAATGTAGAATGCCTCCTTTTAGTTGCACCTAAGACAAACCCAAACACTAATACTATTACTAACTCGATAATATGTATTAGTAACCTTAAATTTTAGATCTAATAATTATAATAATACTACAACTAGTATTCTTGTGACAATATTCGATTTTAGAACAAATCTTATGAACATAGACAATTTATGAAAGAGGGAGAGAATGGGAGCATAAGAGGTTTTTCATCAAATGAAAAATGGGAACTAATCTCATCATAAAAGGGGGAGGGGGCACCAGTTTTTGTGAGCTAGGGAAGAACAAATTTTTCTTCTCAAGGTTCCTTTTTGTCTTAACAAGAAGGCTAGGTCTAGGCCTGGAAATATAATATGTTCTTAGTGTCATGATTGTGTCTTAAGCCTTTTAAACACATTTGTCCACAACACTAATATTCCCTCTCAATTTTTTCGGTCCATTTCACATAAAATGGATTCCATTTTATTTTTCACAATTTTTCAATTGTCATATAAAGTGTGACATGTAACATATGACATGTTATTAGACAATGTATGCATATTTAACAAATTAAATATTATAACATAATCAATTAATTACACTTAACAACTTAAGTAGTAATTCACAATTATGTGTATATAAAATAGGTCATTTTAGATTTAGTTAATATAATCTACAACAGTTGTAATTATATATAACTAATTATTCTTATCTCCAATGTTTCATAAACATTACTCAATTTTAGTAATATAACCTATTAATTACTAAGTTGAATCTTATTTAATCAAATTACAATAAGATATAAAACTCTCTCTTATAAATAAAATTTGTTCAATTTAAGGAATTAATTAATCTGTATCGATATACAATTAATTAACTTTACAGTTTGGGAATCGTCCTTTAGGTGTGACCTTAAGGGATCAACTGATCACCACCGTCAAACGACAGTAATGTTAAACTCTAGTTGGCCAATCATTACCGATTAATGTTGATCAGTTGACTATATAATGAATCATCCCTTACATATTCTTATTATGAGATTTAATTATAATGTTTAATCATGTGATCGCACTATTGTTGAGGACACTTACTCCAACAATCTCCCACTTGTCCGAGACAAGTGTGCGTCACCGATTCTCTTGTCCTATTACAATCTCCCACTCAATGCAAGGTGTCTTGCAGGTTGTACTTCCATTTGATCATATCTTGAGTGGTTTCCTCGATCTAGAGAGTAACTGACTGACCGGAATTATCTACCGTAGATACTTTCCGAGCGTGGCCACGCATTTTAAGTTCACTGCTCCTCGAGTGGCCCTGAGATTTAGATAACCTTGACAAGGGGATGGACAATTCCTATCCCACTATTTCCTTCGTATAGCCACAGTTCATCATGACCCAAAAGATACCTATTTGACTTCAGTTACGACAGCTGTACAGCATAAATCAAAGTCAATCAGAAACTGTGCTAACTTGAGCGAACAATCTCTAGTCAAAGAATTGACTCAAAAGAATACTATAGTAGCTCTCGCCACGACCAGGCTTTATAAAAATTACTAGAACTCTATAGACGGTCACTGCCCGACAGAGTGTCTCATACAGTCTGCCTATATGGTCCGACTAGTCATCTCATATGACTCTATGGCACTTGAACTTGCCATCAATCGCATCACACTCTAATCACTTCGAGACGTCACCTCATATAAGCAACTAGGGGCCAACTTTGTTAATCCAGTTCACTTAAATAGGGTTCAACATTGTCTCGACAACCTATTTGGAAAAACAAAGTTTTAAAAAAAAGGGTTTTGTATAAAAGTCAAACGATGAATGCATTATCATCATATGGACGAATTTAAGGGCACTAGTTTTGGACTCCTTCCAAAACTAGATCTTGAGCTATTACCATTAAAGATGATCCTCCAAGAATCTTCATGCATTCAAATATAGAATGCCTCCTTTTAGTTGCACCCATGACTAACCCAAACACTAATACTATTACTAACTGGATAATATGTATTAGTAACCTTAAATTTTAGATCTATTAATTATAATAATACTACAACTAGTATTCTTGTAACAATATTAGATTTTAGAACAAAGCTTATGAACATAAACAATTTATGAAAGAAGGAGAGAATGAGAGCATAAGAGGTTTTTCATCTAATGAAAAATGAGAACTAATCCCATCATAAAAGGGGGAGGGGCACCGATTTTTGTGAGCTAGGGAAGAACAAATTTTTCTTCTCAAGGTTCCTTTTTGTCTTAACAAGAAGGCTAGGTCTAGGCCTAGAAATAAAATATGTTCTTAGTGTCATGATTGTGTCTTAAGCCTTTTAAACACATTTGTCCACAACACTAATATTCCCTCTCAATTTTTTCGGTCCATTTTACATCAAATGGATTCCATTTTATCTTTCACAATTTGTCAATTGTCATATAAAGTGTGACATGTAAAATATGACATGTTATTAGACAATGTATGCATGTTTAAAAAATTAAATATTATAACATAATCAATTAATTACACTTAACAACTTAAGTAGTAATTCACAATTATATGTATATAAAATGGGTCATTCTAGATTTAGTTAATATAATCTACAACAGTTTTAATTATATCTGTAATACCCCGTGATTCTATAGGTTGTCATATGAGTAATTTCCGTAATTCGAATAATTAATTAAGTAATCGTTGCATTTATAATAATAGTTGTTGTGAGACGATAATTAAATAATTAAATAATAAAGCAAGACAGGATTGGAGATGGGCCGTGTACTATAGAGATTGGGCTAGCCGAGTATATTGCATAATTAACAAGAGTAATTGTCGGGATCGAATAAAATAATAATACTAATAATAATTACCATAAAGACGGGTTTTCTAATTTAATTAGAGACTAGCCTAGACTTATACTATAAAAGGGAAAGTTGTATACACTATCTTATTAATTGGCAAATCTGAAAACTAACCTAAAGTGTGAGAGGGAGAATTAAAGAGAGAAATAAGAAGGATTATCATCGACATTCGAACTCGAGGTAAAGATTTATAACTTGATATTTATTGTTTTGCTTTAGCTAATTGAACCATGTATACAACTCGTAATAAGACTCGGCTTAGATTTGACCTTCGACCTATGACTTGACCGTGGCTGGGATTGGTGGCAGGGATGTTCAGGGACCGTCGTTGACCGGCGTTGACTACCAGGGACCTCGGGAAAAGGGGAGATTTCAGGCGGGTTAAGGGTAGTTCTCGCATAATTATAAACCCGAATTCGAACCTTAAGCTTGACCTGTCCTGACCGGGTGATTAGTTGGGTGGTCTGGGTAGGTGGAGTCAACCATCATGGTGGTGGTCAGTGGTTGTCGGTGGTGGGCTTGTGGCCGGAATTTAGGAAGTAGGGTGAGGGGGATTTGACCACCCTGTAGTCTGACCCAGACCTGGCCGGGGTTAGGGTTAGTTTGCAGTGGTAATTCGATCCATGGGGTGGAGTTAATGGTGGTTTGCATGGTGGTTTGGGTGGTTGTTCACTGGAATCTCGCATAGAGCAGGGGAAAACAGGGGAGGGGGTATTGTCGCTGTTGCTGTCGGTTTTTGGAAGTTGTGGTGGTGGTGAAGACAGTTTGAAGGAACGGTAGGGATACCCCTGGAACCACCGTGAGTCAATGGTGACTACGGTGGCGGCCATAGGTGGTATGGTGCCGTGTGGTGTTGATGGTAGCGGGTTAGAATAGTGTCGGGTTTTCGGTTGTTGTGTGAGTAGTTGTGTTGGTGGTGTCGTGGTTAAGGCAGCTTGGGGAGGCCGTGAATGGTGGCTGGTGGTAGTGGCAACGGGTGGAAGTGTTGACGGTATAAGGGGCAGTCAGTGGTGGTTGGGTAGTGGTTAGGAGTCGGGTTTTTGGGGTTATTGTGGGTGTTGTCGTGGGTGTGGGAGTACGTCTTTGGTATGAGTTTTGTAAAAGTTGTTTCACACATGACACTATATTGTTGGGTCATGTATAATATTGACACGGGATTTTATGACGGGTTTAATTGGGTTTTTAACTCGGGTTTCGAGTTGAGTTGGGTTTGACTAATTAGTTGAGTCGGGAAAAATAATAATAACTTAATTAAATAGTTAATACATGTGTGTCGGTTTCTAAGTTGAGTTGACCCGGGTTTTCGTATATCGTAATAATTAATAATAATAATAATGAATAAAATATAATAATTAATATTGAATTATAAATAAAATATAAATAGTTAATATGGAATAATTTGCTACTGGTTAGGTGACGGATTCGTGAAGCAGATTTACTGAAGAATATTTTAGTTGATTGCGTAAATTGGAGTATTGCTGGAAAGGTAGGATAATCTACTCAACTATATCTGTTTTTCCGTGTTTAATACATGAATGTTATTGGAAGGATGATTGGTTTATGACTGCTTATTTAATTAAGTCAATTGAGTGATTATCATTGTTAATTGATTGGAGTTGTGTATATTTTATACGATTGTATTGTGGAATGGTTTATGAGAATTGGATTGCCCCAGGCTTAGTCTCTGGTGGATAATGTGAGTGGTTATTGGACTTCTCCAGGCTTAGTCTCTGGTGGATAACGTATGTGAATAATTGGAAGGCCCCCGGCTTAGTCTCTGGTGGATAACGTGTGTGAATAATTGGAAGGCCCCAGGCTTAGTCTCTGGTGGATAACGTGGATGGTTGATGTCGATATGTGACATGTGAACAGTGAAGATTGGAATATTGACAGTTGTGAGAGATTGGTTGTTTTAATGTATTTTATCCTACTCAACTTCGTGGTTAACTGTGTATTCGTGAACACCTGTGATGAACCATAATGGGGAGCAGATTTGACAGGTACTAAAGATTAGCTGACTTGGGAGCTATGGGATGCGTGAGGACTTGGCCATTCTACCTAGAAGTCTAGACCACTTAGATTATTTAATCACTTTATTTATTTTCGCTGCAAGTTGTATCAAATTTTATATTTTGTCTAGTTTGGATAAGTTGTAATAATACGTAATCGCTAAGTCTTAATTAAAGTACTTTCGTATTGTTGTACTTTGTTATTCACTACCTCCGGAAACCAAGATGGTAACGCTCTCATTTACTTGGGAGGTCTAGCTAAAGGCTCCTAAATAAATGGGGGTGTTACAAAGTGGTATCAGAGCAATACGATCCTCAGGCCTAAGCAATGAACAATAATGAACATAGGATGTGTCTAATAAAATGAACCCCAGGTAGAAACTATTAAGAGCCCCTCTTAGTACGATTATGAAAGCGCGCCTAATTCGTACCTTGGCCCTTATAGTTTTGAACCGGTTACCTTGAGGGAATGTTGAGTGGGGTAATTTAAATAAGGCGTGTTATGAGTCATTTGGTTGCTTTAAGATGAATATTTCTAACCTTGTGCAGGATGCTGATTGAGGTAAGTGTGTGTTGTTATTGTGTGGCATTACGATGTCGTAGTTGAGTGCTTGTATGATTTATGACGTGACTGGCATTTTCAATTAAGTTTGTGAATGCATGAGCATGTGTTTCCATATATTTTCCTTAATTTGTGAAGTAGTATAATATGTCTAGTGATATGCGGATTATGTGACCCAAAGCCATGTTTATATAATTATCTATTAGCACTAGTACCTTGTTTAAGTATGTAGGTTACGGGGATGTAACCTTAATTTTAAAGGGGACGAGATTGTAAAATTGCGTGGTTAATTTCTCAGATTTTTCCCTCATTTGTTTTGTTAGCCATTTGTTTCTTTGTGATAATATATGAACGAAATTTTTATGAGTGATAGATATGGGTGTTAGCCTTCGTTTGCCGCTGGTTTCATGTTTATACGATTTACCGTTTAGGAGTAATAAAAATTTTAGTTGACAGTGGTCATGAAGTTCCTGTGCAGTTTGTTTTCGACCAACAATTTTGCAAAATTTCTCATTTAAGTTTCACTTATAATTTCCATATGATTTCAACTCCATTGTTTAAAGGACTCGTATATCTTTTCGAATTGATAAGCCACGTTTCAAATTATTATGATATTTAATGGTGATTTTTTTTTGCAAGATGACGCAAGTTTATAACGAATTACTGATCAGTTTCTGTTTTGGCCAATTGAGTTGTAAAAATCATTATAAAATGGTTACTTGAGCTTTGTACTTGATACTTTTTCTCATGTTTGAAAACTCCTTATATTTTCTGAAAAGTATAAAATCTCAAGAAATAATTAAGCGGTTATTTAGTAGTGATGATTCAAAGTTACAGCATGATTACTAGCTTTTGATATACCTTGAGTTTGTGACATTTTGGGGTATAGTTTAGTGATTACCTATGACATAATATATCTATCATTGTGAAACTTCGGGACAAAGTTTATTCTTAGGGGGATAGAATGTGACATCTCGTGTTTTGAGTTGCCTTTTTGTGATTTAAGTTTGCCTTGTGATACATTTTGAGAAGTTGGTTATTGTATTGAAGTTAATGGTGAGTTGGAATGGTGACATTGCGTTACGAGTTTTACATGGTTGGTGTGGTCTTTTGTTGGTAGTAGTGGGTTCGTTGATATTTTCGGGCGAACTTCGGGACAAAGTTCATTTTAAGGGGGGAAGACTGTAATACCCCGTAATTCTATAGGTTGTCATATGAGTAATTTGTGTAATTCGAATAATTAATTAAGTAATAGTTGTATTTATAATAATTGTTGTTGGGATCGAATAAAATAATAATACTAATAATATTTACCATAAAGACGGGTTTCCTAATTTAATTAGAGACTAGCCTAGACCTATACTATAAAAGGAAAAGTTGTATACACTATCTTATTAATTGGCAAATCTGAAAACTACCCTAAAGTGTGAGAGGGAGAATTAAAGAGAGAAATAAGAAGGATTAGCCTCGACATTCGAACTTGAGGTAACGATTTCTAACTCGATATTTATTGTCTTGCTTTAGCTAATTGAACCATGTATACAACTCGTAATAAGACTCGACTTAGACTTGACCTTTGACCTATGACTTGACCGTGGCTGGGATTGGTGGTAGGGATGTTCAGGGACCGGCGTTGACTACCAGGGACCTCGGGAAAAGGGGAGATTTCAGGCGGGTTAAGGGTAGTTCTCGCATAATTATAAACCCGAATTCGAACCTTAAGCTTGACCTGTCTTGACCGGGTGATGAGTTGGGTGGTCTGCGTAGGTGGAGTCGACCATCATGGTGGTGGTCTGGTGGTCAGTGGTTGTCGGTGGTGGGCTTGTGGCCGGAATTTAGGAAGTAGGGTGTTGATATATATTAAGACACGGGTTGAGGGGGATTTGACCACCCTGTAGTCTGATCCAGACCTGCCCAGAGTTAGGGTTGGTTCGTAGTGGTCATTCGAGCCATAGGGTGGTGTTAATGGTGGTTTGCGTTGTGGTTTGGGTGGTTGTTCACTGGAATCCCGCATAGAGCAGGGGAAAACAGGGGAGGAGGTATTGCCGTTGTTGCTGTCGGTTTTAGGGAGTTGTGGTGGTGGTGAAGACAGTTCGAGGAAACGGTAGGGACACCCCTAAAACCACCATGAGTCAATGGTGACGACGGTGGCGGCCATAGGTGGTATGATGCCGTGTGGTGTTGATGGTAGCGGGATAGAATAGGGTCGGGTTTTCGGTTGTTGTGTTGGTGGTGTCGTGGTTAAGGCAGCTTGGGGAGGCCGTGAATGGTGGCTGGTGGTGGTGGCAACGGGTGGAAGTGTTGGCGGTATAAGGGGCAGTCAGTGGTGGTTGGGTAGTGGTTAGGAGTCGGGTGTTTGGGGTTATTGTGGGTGTTGTCGTGGGTGTGGGAGTACGTCTTTGGTATGAGTTTTGTAGAATTTGTTTCACACATGACACTATATTGTTGGGTCATGTATAATATTGACACGGGATTTTATGACGGGTTTAATTGGGTTTTTGACTCGGGTTTCGAGTTGAGTTGGGTTTGACTAATTAGTTGAGTCGGGAAAAATAATAATAAATTAATTAAATAGTTAATACATGTGTGTCGGGTTCTAAGTTGAGTTGACCCGGTTTTCGTATATCGTAATAATTATTAATAATAATAATGAATAAAATATAATAATTAATAATGATAATTAATATTGAATTTTAAATAAAATATAAATAGTTAATATGGAATAATTTGCTACTGTTTAGGTGACGGATTCGTGAAACGGATTTACTGAAGAATATTTTAGTTGATTGCGTAAATTTGAGTATTGCTGAAAAGGTAGGATAATCTACTCAACTATATCTGTTTTTCCGTGTTTAATACATGAATGTTATTGGAAGGATGATTGGTTTATGACGGCTTATTTAATTAAGTCAATTGAGTGATTATCATTGTTAATTAATTGGAGTTGTGTATATTTTATACGATTGTATTGTGGAATGGTTTATGAGAATTGGACTGCCCCAGGCTTAGTCTCTGGTGGATAATGTGAGTGGTTATTGGGCTGCCCCAGGACGTATGTGAATAATTGGAAGGCCCCAGGCTTAGTCTCTGGTGGATAATGTGTGTGAATAATTGGAAGGCCCCAGGCTTAGTCTCTGGTGGATAACGTGGATGGTTGATGTCGATATGTTACATGTGAACAGTTGAGATTGGAATATTGACAATTGTGAGAGATTGGTTGTTTTAATGTATTTTATCCTACTCAACTTCGTGGTTGACTGTGTATTCGTGAACACCTGTGATGAACCATAATGGGGAGCAGATTTGACAGGTACTAAAGATTAGCTGACTTGGGAGCTATGGAATGCGTGAGGACTTTGCCAGTCTACCTAGAAGTCTAGACCACTTAGATTATTTAATCACTTTATTTATTTCCGCTGCAAGTTGTATCAAATTATATATTCTGTCTAGTTTGGATAAGTTGTAATAATACGTAATCGCTCAGTCTTAATTAAAGTACTTTCGTATTGTTTTACTTTGTTATTCACTACCTCCGGAAACCGAGATGGTAACGCTCTCATTTACTTGGGAGGTCTAGCTAAAGGCTCCTAAATAAATGAGGGTGTTACAAAGTGGTATCAGAGCAATACGATCCTCAGGCCTAACCAATGAACAATAATGAACATAGGATGTGTCTAATAAACTGAACCCCAGGTAGAAACTATTAGGAGCCCCTCTTAGTACGGTTATGAAAGCGCGCCTAATTCGTACCTTGGCCCTTATAGTTTTGAACCGGTTACCTTGAGGGAATGTTGAGTGGGGTAATTTAAATAAGGCGTGTTATGAGTCATTTGGTTGCTTTAAGATGAATATTTCTAACCTTGTGCAGGATGCGGATTGAGGTAAGTGTGTGTTGTTATTGTGTGGCATTACGATGTCGTAGTTGAGTGCTTGTATGATTTATGACGTGACTGGCATTTTCAATTAAGTTTGTGAATGCATGAGCATGTGTTTCCATATATTTTCCTTAATGTGTGAAGTAGTATAATATGCCTAGTGATATGCGGATTATGTGACCCAAAGCCATGTTTATATATTTATCTATTAGCACTAGTACCTTGTTTAAGTATGTAGGTTACGGGGACGTAACCTTAATTTTAAAGGGGACGAGATTGTAAAATTGCGTGGTTAATTTCTCAGATTTTTCCCTCATTTGTTTTGTTATCCATTTGTTTCTTTGTGATAATATATGAACGAAATTTTTATGAGTGATAGATATGGGTGTTAGCCTTCGTTTGCCGCTGGTTTCATGTTTATACGATTTACAGTTTAGGAGTAATAAAAATTTTAGTTGACAGTGGTCATGAAGTTCCTGTGCAGTTTGTTTTCGACCAACAATTTTGCAAAATTTCTCATTTGAGTTTCACTTATAATTTCCATATGATTTCAACTCCATTGTTTAAAGGACTCGTATATCTTTTCGAATTGATAAGCCACGTTTCAAATTATTATGATATTTAATGGTGATATTTTTTTGCAAGATGACGCAAGTTTATAACGAATTACTGATCAGTTTCTGTTTTGGCCAATTGAGTTGTAAAAATCATTATAAAATGGTTACTTGAGCTTTGTACTTGATTCTTTTTCTCATGTTTGAAAACTCCTTATATTTTCTGAAAAGTATAAAATCTCAAGAAATAATTAAGCGGTTATTTAGTAGTGATGATTCAAAGTTACAGCATGATTACTAGCTTTTGATATACCTTGAGTTTGTGACATTTTGGGGTATAGTTTGGTGATTACCTATGACATAATATATCTATCATTGTGAAACTTCGGGACAAAGTTTATTCTTAGGGGGATAGAATGTGACATCTCGTGTTTTGAGTTGTCTTTTTGTGATTTAAGTTTACCTTGTGATACATTTTGAGAAGTTGGTTATTGTATTGAAGTTAATGGTGAGTTGGAATGGTGACATTGCGTTACGAGTTTTACATGGTTGGTGTGGTCTTTTGTTGGTAGTAGTGGGTTCGTTGATATTTCCGGGCGAACTTCGGGACGAAGTTCATTTTAAGGGGAGAAGACTGTAATACCCCGTAATTCTATAGGTTGTCATATGAGTAATTTGCGTAATTCGAATAATTAATTAAGTAATAGTTGCATTTATAATAATTGTTGTTGTGAGACGGTAATTTAATAATTAAATAATAAAGCAAGACAGGATTGGAGATGGGCCGTGTACTATAGAGATTGGACTAGCCGAGTATATTGCATAATAAACAAGAGTAATTGTCGGGATCGAATAAAATAATAATACTAATAATATTTACCATAAAGACGGGTTTCCTAATTTAATTAGAGACTAGCCTAGACCTATACTATAATAGGGAAAGTTGTATACACTATCTTATTAATTGGCAAATCTGAAAACTACCCTAAAGTGTGAGAGGGAGAATTAAAGAGAGAAATAAGAAGGATTAGCCTCGACATTCGAACTTGAGGTAACGATTTCTAACTCGATATTTATTGTCTTGCTTTAGCTAATTGAACCATGTATACAACTCGTAATAAGACTCGACTTAGACTTGACCTTCGACCTATGACTTGACCGTGGCTGGGATTGGTGGTAGGGATATTCAGGGACCGTCGTTGACCGGCGTTGACTACCAGGGGCCTCGGGAAAAGGGGAGATTTCAGGCAAGTTAAGGGTAGTTCTCGCATAATTATAAACCCGAATTCGAACCTTAAGCTTGACCTGTCTTGACCGGGTGATGAGTTGGGTGGTCTGTGTAGGTGGAGTCGACCATCATGGTGGTGGTCTGGTGGTCAGTGGTTGTCGGTGGTGGCTTGTGGCCGGAATTTAGGAAGTAGGGTGGTGATATATATTAAGACACGGGTTGAGGGGGATTTGACCACCCTGTAGTCTGATCCAGACCTGGCCGGAGTTAGGGTTGGTTCGTAGTGGTCATTCGAGCCATATGGTGGTGTTAATGGTGGTTTGCGTTGTGGTTTGGGTGGTTGTTCAGTGGAATCCCGCATAGAGCAGGGGAAAACAGGGGAGGAGGTATTGCCGTTGTTGCTGTCGGTTTTAGGGAGTTGTGGTGGTGGTGAAGACAGTTCGAGGAAACGGTAGGGACACCCCTAAAACCACCATGAGTCAATGGTGACGACGGTGGCGGCCATAGGTGGTATGGTGCCGTGTGGTGTTGATGGTAGCGGGTTAGAATAGGGTCGGGGTTTTTGTTGTTGTGTGAGTAGTTGTGTTGGTGGTGTCGTGGTTAAGGCAGCTTGGGGAGGCCGTGAATGGTGGCTGGTGGTAGTGGCAACGGGTGGAAGTGTTGACGGTATAAGGGGCAGTCAGTGGTGGTTGGGTAGTGGTTAGGAGTCGGGTTTTTGGGGTTATTGTGGGTGTTGTCGTGGGTGTGGGAGTACGTCTTTGGTATGAGTTTTGTAAAATTTGTTTCACACATGACACTATATTGTTGGGTCTTGTATAATATTGACACGGGATTTTATGACGGGTTTAATTGGGTTTTTGTCTCGGGTTTCGAGTTGAGTTGGGTTTGACTAATTAGTTGAGTCGGGAAAAATAATAATAAATTAATTAAATAGTTAATACATGTGTGTCGGGTTCTAAGTTGAGTTGACCCGGTTTTCGTATATCGTAATAATTATTAATAATAATAATGAATAAAATATAATAATTAATAATGATAGTTAATATTGAATTTTAAATAAAATATAAATAGTTAATATGGAATAATTTGCTACTGTTTAGGTGACGGATTCGTGAAACGGATTTACTAAAGAATATTTTAGTTGATTGCGTAAATTGGAGTATTGCTGAAAAAGTAGGATAATCTACTCAACTATATCTGTTTTTCCGTGTTTAATACATGAATGTTATTGGAAGGATGATTGGTTTATGACGGCTTATTTAATTAAGTCAATTGAGTGATTATCATTGTTAATTGATTGGAGTTGTGTATATTTTATACGATTGTATTGTGGAATGGTTTATGAGAATTGGACTGCCCCAGGCTTAGTCTCTGGTGAATAATGTGAGTGGTTATTGGACTGCCCCAGGCTTAGTCTCTGGTGGATAACGTATGTGAATAATAGGAAGGCCCCAGGCTTAGTCTCTGGTGGATAACGTGTGTGAATAATTGGAAGGCCCCAGGCTTAGTCTCTGGTGGATAACGTGGATGGTTGATGTCGATATGTGACATGTGAACAGTTGAGATTTGAATATTGACAGTTGTGAGAGATTGGTTGTTTTAATGTATTTTATCCTACTCAACCTCGTGGTTGACTGTGTATTCGTGAAAACATGTGATGAACCATAATGGGGAGCAGATTTGACAGGTACTAAAGATTAGCTGACTTGGGAGCTATGGGATACGTGAGGACTTGGCCAGTCTACCTAGTAGTCTAGACCAATTATATTTTTAATCACTTTATTTATTTCCGCTGCAAGTTGTATCAAATTTTATATTTTGTCTAGTTTGGATAAGTTGTAATAATACGTAATCGCTAAGTCTTAATTAAAGTACTTTGGTGTTGTTGTACTTTGTTATTCACTACCTCGGGAAACCGAGGTGGTAAGGCTCTCATTTACTTGGGAGGTCTAGATAAAAGCTCCTAAATAAATGGGGGTGTTACAATATCTAACTAATTATTCTTATCTCCAATGTTTCATAAACATTAATTAATTTTAGTAATATAACATATTAATTACTAAATTGAATCTTATTTAATCAAATTACAATAAGATATCAAACTCTCTCTTATAAATAAAATTTTTTCAATTTAGGGAATTAATTAATCTGTATCGATATACAATTAATAAACTTTACAGTTTGAGAATCGTCCTGTAGGTGTGACCTTAAGGGATCAATTGATCACCACCGTCAAACGACAGTAATGTTAAACTCTAGTTGGCCAATCATTACCGATTAATGTTGATCAGTTGACTATATAATGAATCATCCCTTACTTATTCTTATTATGAGATTTAATTATGATGTTTATTCATGTGATCGCACTATTGTTGAGGACACTTACTCCAACAATTTTATGGTGTATAAGTAAAATGAAAGTGCAAGTTATGTGTCACATAGTGGTCATTGCATGATAGTGATTGTGGTCTTCCATATAACCGGAAGGGGTGATGATATATAAGAACGGATATGGAAGCACGAGTGTGAACACGTGGTGGATTTGACGCGGTATATGTGTGGCATGATATCCGGAAATGGGAATGTTGAGCATTGTTGTGTCACATAACGAGAAACTTTGCATTAATTGATTGTTTCTTGTAGTCTGCATATTCGTGATTGATGTGCATACATGTGAAAGTATGAGATATGACGTGATATAGATATGTAATAATAATCGAGTTATACCCCGTTTTATATACGCATACATATAACCAACTAGAGTTAGGAGTTATTTATGGAATTATAGATTGGAATCGCGGGTTTAACTTGACGCTTCACCTTTGGGAGGCTTGTAGGTGGGGGGCCATTAAAGAGGCTTCTAGAGTGGGATTAGAGAATGGAACCTGTTACATAGCCATTTGTGGAATTTAGTAACGAGCATAGGAGACCACATTTTGAGGTTGGATAGTTGAACTTCGGGACAAAGTTCTCTTTTAGGGGGGCTAAATGTAACAATTTGGAAATTAAGGAAAGAGAAAGTACGGAATGTGAGGAAGTATGAGAAGTTTGGGATGAGTGTGATATTTAAAAAAATCGTATACGGTTTATAAACATGTGAGGTGCGAGAGAATGCATGAGATTTGAGAAAATGAGAGAGTGAGGTGAACTTCGAGGACGCAGTTCTTTTTAAGGGGGGAAGATTGTAATACTACGTAGTTATATTCTTATATAATAATATTTTATTATATTTATACGAGTTATGTTTGAGACGGAATAATAAAATAATAATAACTATTATTTTAGGATGATAATGATGATAATAATAAGTGGCAATAATAATAATATGCAATACGATGCATGTATACGTATCCGCATACTACCTTATGTATATATACCCTCACCTTATATACTCCACACTTATCCACTAAAAATCTCAACACAATCCTCATCCACCAAATTTTAGAGAGAAAGGAGAGAAAGTGGAGATTTTGCCCTCCGCTTCGAGATCGTAAGGTAAACCGTCTTAAACTAGTATTTATATTATATAATTTATACCGTTGACTCACACGCGACGTTGACCCACCGTGTGAGCCACCGTGACCACCATAGGACCACCGTTGGCCAACCAAATGGTGGTTGACCGAGTATATATACTGGATTATAGCTGTTTTGTACAACGGTCTTAAGATGGATTTTTTACCCACCTTTTGTGACTATCTTGGGCCGAACTTGGGTGGGTTTTGTCAAGGGTTGAGTGGGGGTTGTAGTGGTAGTCTTGGGTGGCAGAGTCGGTGGTTGTGGTGGTCGAAAATCGAGTCTAAAAGGGGGTGTATGGACTGTTTTGTCTTGCTTATGTTTGTTGTGGTTGTTATTGTGTTGGGGCTGCTAGGGCTGATTGTGGTCATGTCATGGGCTGGTTGTGGGGTGGTTAGGTCAGGGGTTGAGAAGGGAGTCGCATTGTGGTTAGTGGTGGTGGGTAGAGTGGCTATAGGGGGCGGTTTTAGGTGCAAAAAGTAGGTTGTGCGAGTTGTTGTTATTGTTGGTTGTTGCTGATGTTGTCACGGCTGCTGCTACTGTTTTGGTCGGGGCTGGTAGCGGCATCTGGTGGGGCTCAAGCCATAGCCACCGTGTTTAATACATGAATGTTATTGGAAGGATGATTGGTTTATGACGGCTTATTTAATTAAGTCAATTGAGTGATTATCATTGTTAATTGATTGGAGTTGTGTATATTTTATACGATTGTATTGTGGAATGGTTTATGAGAATTGGACTGCCCCAGGCTTAGTCTCTGGTGAATAATGTGAGTGGTTATTGGACTGCCCCAGGCTTAGTCTCTGGTGGATAACGTATGTGAATAATAGGAAGGCCCCAGGCTTAGTCTCTGGTGGATAACGTGTGTGAATAATTGGAAGGCCCCAGGCTTAGTCTCTGGTGGATAACGTGGATGGTTGATGTCGATATGTGACATGTGAACAGTTGAGATTTGAATATTGACAGTTGTGAGAGATTGGTTGTTTTAATGTATTTTATCCTACTCAACCTCGTGGTTGACTGTGTATTCGTGAACACATGTGATGAACCATAATGGGGAGCAGATTTGACAGGTACTAAAGATTAGCTGACTTGGGAGCTATGGGATACGTGAGGACTTGGCCAGTCTACCTAGTAGTCTAGACCAATTAGATTTTTAATCACTTTATTTATTTCCGCTGCAAGTTGTATCAAATTTTATATTTTGTCTAGTTTGGATAAGTTGTAATAATACGTAATCGCTAAGTCTTAATTAAAGTACTTTGGTGTTGTTGTACTTTGTTATTCACTACCTCGGGAAACCGAGGTGGTAAGGCTCTCATTTACTTGGGAGGTCTAGATAAAAGCTCCTAAATAAATGGGGGTGTTACAATATCTAACTAATTATTCTTATCTCCAATGTTTCATAAACATTAATTAATTTTAGTAATATAACATATTAATTACTAAATTGAATCTTATTTAATCAAATTACAATAAGATATCAAACTCTCTCTTATAAATAAAATTTTTTCAATTTAGGGAATTAATTAATCTGTATCGATATACAATTAATAAACTTTACAGTTTGAGAATCGTCCTGTAGGTGTGACCTTAAGGGATCAATTGATCACCACCGTCAAACGACAGTAATGTTAAACTCTAGTTGGCCAATCATTACCGATTAATGTTGATCAGTTGACTATATAATGAATCATCCCTTACTTATTCTTATTATGAGATTTAATTATGATGTTTATTCATGTGATCGCACTATTGTTGAGGACACTTACTCCAACAATTTTATGGTGTATAAGTAAAATGAAAGTGCAAGTTATGTGTCACATAGTGGTCATTGCATGATAGTGATTGTGGTCTTCCATATAACCGGAAGGGGTGATGATATATAAGAACGGATATGGAAGCACGAGTGTGAACACGTGGTGGATTTGACGCGGTATATGTGTGGCATGATATCCGGAAATGGGAATGTTGAGCATTGTTGTGTCACATAACGAGAAACTTTGCATTAATTGATTGTTTCTTGTAGTCTGCATATTCGTGATTGATGTGCATACATGTGAAAGTATGAGATATGACGTGATATAGATATGTAATAATAATCGAGTTATACCCCGTTTTATATACGCATACATATAACCAACTAGAGTTAGGAGTTATTTATGGAATTATAGATTGGAATCGCGGGTTTAACTTGACGCTTCACCTTTGGGAGGCTTGTAGGTGGGGGGCCATTAAAGAGGCTTCTAGAGTGGGATTAGAGAATGGAACCTGTTACATAGCCATTTGTGGAATTTAGTAACGAGCATAGGAGACCACATTTTGAGGTTGGATAGTTGAACTTCGGGACAAAGTTCTCTTTTAGGGGGGCTAAATGTAACAATTTGGAAATTAAGGAAAGAGAAAGTACGGAATGTGAGGAAGTATGAGAAGTTTGGGATGAGTGTGATATTTAAAAAAATCGTATACGGTTTATAAACATGTGAGGTGCGAGAGAATGCATGAGATTTGAGAAAATGAGAGAGTGAGGTGAACTTCGAGGACGCAGTTCTTTTTAAGGGGGGAAGATTGTAATACTACGTAGTTATATTCTTATATAATAATATTTTATTATATTTATACGAGTTATGTTTGAGACGGAATAATAAAATAATAATAACTATTATTTTAGGATGATAATGATGATAATAATAAGTGGCAATAATAATAATATGCAATACGATGCATGTATACGTATCCGCATACTACCTTATGTATATATACCCTCACCTTATATACTCCACACTTATCCACTAAAAATCTCAACACAATCCTCATCCACCAAATTTTAGAGAGAAAGGAGAGAAAGTGGAGATTTTGCCCTCCGCTTCGAGATCGTAAGGTAAACCGTCTTAAACTAGTATTTATATTATATAATTTATACCGTTGACTCACACGCGACGTTGACCCACCGTGTGAGCCACCGTGACCACCATAGGACCACCGTTGGCCAACCAAATGGTGGTTGACCGAGTATATATACTGGATTATAGCTGTTTTGTACAACGGTCTTAAGATGGATTTTTTACCCACCTTTTGTGACTATCTTGGGCCGAACTTGGGTGGGTGTTGTCAAGGGTTGAGTGGGGGTTGTAGTGGTAGTCTTGGGTGGCAGAGTCGGTGGTTGTGGTGGTCGAAAATCGAGTCTAAAAGGGGGTGTATGGACTGTTTTGTCTTGCTTATGTTTGTTGTGGTTGTTATTGTGTTGGGGCTGCTAGGGCTGATTGTGGTCATGTCATGGGCTGGTTGTGGGGTGGTTAGGTCAGGGGTTGAGAAGGGAGTCGCATTGTGGTTAGTGGTGGTGGGTAGAGTGGCTATAGGGGGCGGTTTTAGGTGCAAAAAGTAGGTTGTGCGAGTTGTTGTTATTGTTGGTTGTTGCTGATGTTGTCACGGCTGCTGCTACTGTTTTGGTCGGGGCTGGTAGCGGCATCTGGTGGGGCTCAAGCCATAGCCACCGTGGTGGTGGTGGCCCAAAGTGGAGTGGCTGCTTTAGTGAGGGATTTCGGGTTGCAAGTTGGTTGTGTTGTTTTTTATATCGGGTGTGTCGTGAATGGTTGTTGTCGTTGATGTTGGTGTAGTTGTTGTTATTGTTGTTGTCGGTTGCCATGGTGGCTGCCTGGTGCTGGCCACGGTGGCGGTAGTAGCTGGCGGGTAGTCGAAAGTCGGGATTTGAATTTATTTATAAGTAGTTATTTAATAATATTAGTAATTAGATTAATTAGCAATTATTATATAATTTAATTAGATTGGATTAGATTAGATTAGATTAGTATTTTATTTTATCATTAATTGTTATATTTAGGTGACGACTTTATGATGCGGTATTATTAGTGGATTTGGGTTTGCGTGTGGAGCTCGCGAAAAGGTAGGTTTATCCTAGGATGTTTCGATAATGTGTCTATTTGTTAAATGAGTTGTTTGTCTTTAATTGCATTTAATGAGTCGGTAATTGGCATGTTATACAGTATCTTGCATTTATTGTGTTTGTCATGTATATCGAAGAATATTGCGGTGTTGGTTGGTTATTTTTTGTTGTGGAGACGGAAGGCGGATGGGAGACCGTCTACCGCTTGAGTCGCCTCTTGGAGTTTCCCGCTCCAAGAGGGATGTGCACATTAATGACATTAGTTTGGAGGGACGCGTGTGGCGAGGCACGACGTCTGATAGGGGACCCGAGTCGTTCTTGGGCCCGGTACCACCGACGTGTTCGGAGTACCTTGTGTGAGTATAGTGTCGTGGACGTGTTCCTGGCACTAGTGGTTGTGGGTACGTCTGGGCGTGTCCCGATACCGGCGTGACGGTTGGATTGTTGTGTGTCTGTTATATCATGGTCATGTTGTTGACTCACGCACTTGAGTCGTGTCACACTTTCTTTTATCGTTAGTGACGTTTGTCTGTCTGTGTAATTGTCACCTATGTCTTTTGGGGTGGCATGTGTCGATCCATATGATATCCTTTGGTCATATGGGGAGCAGATTATGTTCAGGTTGTTTGGATAGTATGCGGGAGACGAGAAGAGATTGATGATATAACGAGACGAGTCGAGTTGGCTAGAAGAGTATAGATGTCACGAGTTGTATTTTATTTATTGATTTGTCTATGTTTATGTAAATCATTAACCATTACATTACTAAAATGTTCTTTGATTGAAGTTTTGAAATACTACCTCGGGAAACCGAGATGGTAACGCTCCAATTATCTTGGCCGAATAGTTGGGATGTTATAGTATCTTAGTCAAAGTATCCTTCATCGGAATGAAGTGAGCTGACTTTGTTAACCGATCGACGATCACCCAAATCATATTGTTACCTTACTGTGTCCTTGGTAACCCCACGATAAAGTCCATAAAGATCGACTCCCACTTCCACTCTGGTACCTCGAGTGACTGAATCTTACCTTGTGGTCTTCGCTGCTCCCCCTTTACCCTCTGGCATGTTAGACACTTAGCCACGAACTCGGCCACATCCCTCTTCATGTTAGGCCTCCAAAACGTTTTCTTCAGATCCTTATAAAGCTTGTCACCACCTGGGTGAACTGAATCAGGAGTGCAATGAGCCTTTGTCATGACTACTCTCCTCAACTCTGCATCATCAGGGACACACCATCTCCCATCAAAACGATCACTCCCATCTGTGTGGATAAAAAACCTGGAAACCGTGCACTTTCCACCCTTGACCTCTCCATTCTTGGATCTTTGGATCAAGCTCTTGTTTTCTCTTGATATCCTCATACAAATCTGGCTCGATCATCAAGTCTCCGACGGTATCCCTTTTCCGAATCATATGTATCCCCATATTGGACATCTCATCCCTCAGCTTCAGCAAAGACATAGCTGTACACAACGAATTAACACTCTTCCTACTCAAAGCATCTGCAACGACATTAGCCTTACCCTCGTGATAAATGATCTCCATGTCGTAGTCCCCAATTAGCTTCATCCATCGTCTCTGTCGCATGTTAAGCTCCTTTTGAGTGTATATGTACTTCAGGCTCTTATGATCTGAGAACACCTTAAAAGTTGCCCTATAAAGATAGTGCCTCCAAATCTTTAGAGCAAAAATAACTGCACCCACTTCCAAGTCATGAGTAGGATAGTTCTCCTCATACGGCTTCAGTTGCCTCAACGCATAAGCTACGACCTTCCCATTCTGCATCAAAACATATCCCAAACCATTCTTTGAAGCATCAGTGTATACTTCAAAGTTCTCATAACCCACAAGTAACGCTAGGATAGGAGCTGTGGTTAAATGCTCCTTTAGGGTCTGGAACGCCGTCTCACAACTCTCATCCCAACAAGAACTGGTCTTTTTCCTCATCAAAGCTGTCATAGGCCTCGCGATTGTAGAAAAGTCTTTCACGAACCTCTTGTAGTAACCTGCTAAACCCAAGAAACTCCGAATCTCAGTAACATTCTTCGGTGATTCCCACTTGGTCACTGCGTCAATCTTGCTAGGATCCACCGACACACCCTCTTTAGATATCACATGACCCAGAAAAGCCACTTCTTCTAGCCAAAACTCGCGCTTGGATAACTTGGCATATAGCTGATTATCTCGCAAAGTCTGCAAAACTAACCTCAGATGCTCCTCGTGATCCTTTTTAGTCTTAGAGTAGACTAAGATGTCATCAGTGAAGACGACCACAAACTTGTCCGAGAACGGACTAAAAACCCGGTTCAAAAGATCCATGATTGCTGTTGGTGCATTCGTCAAACCAAAAGGTATCACTACATACTCCATAGTGACCGTAACGCGACCAAAATGCTGTCTTAGGAATATTCTCATCTGCTATCCTCAACTAATGATAACCCGACCTTAAATCGATCTTAGTGAACACACCTGCGCCACTCACCTGGTAAAAAAGATCATCAATCCTTGGCAAAGGATACATGTTCTACACCGTGACATGATTCAGCTCTCTGTAGTCGACGCATAGCCTTATGCTCCCATCTTTCTTTTTCACAAACAACACCGGTTCTCCCCACGGTGACATACTAGGCCGGATATACCCCTTGTCTAACAGATCATGTAGCTATTTCTTCAACTCTTCCAGTTCTTTAGGTGTCATATGGTACGGTGCTTTAGATATAGGACCTGTCCCCGGTTTAAGCTTCTCATTGAAGTCGATATCCCTCTTAGGTGGTAATCCCGGTATCTCGTCTGGAAAGACATCACTAAACTCTCCAACCACATGTATATCAGATGATGTCATCTGCTCCGCGGGCCGATATCTAACTTGGAAAAGAATCAAGGGGCACTTCTTCGTCAAACATGACTTTAAGGTCATTACAACGATGAACTTACAGTTTGGTCGCACAACAAACCCCTTATAAGACACTCTAACCCCCTTGGGACCTTTTAAAGACACTTTCTTTTGTCGGCAATCTATCTTAGCATCATACTTACCCAACCAATCCATCCCGACGATGACCTCAAACCCATCCATAGGGAATTCTAACAAGTTGACCGGTAAATATACCTTCCCTACCAACATGGATACATCTCTATACATCTTAACACAAGATACCGACTCTCGCGAAGGTATAAACACATTATCTCTTACAAGCTCATACTCCCCCAACCCATAGACAAGGCATGACCTCTAGACACAAAATAGTGGGTTGCCCTTGAGTCAAACAAAATGAAAGACGATGTATTATGAACAAGAAAGGTACCGGTAACTACATGAGCATCGTTCTCAGCTTCCTGTTTGCCCATCATAAAGAGCTTCCCGCTACTTTTCTGGCCTCCACCCTGGACCGAGGTGTTTGAAGTAGTCGGCTTAGCTGCCGAATTCTGAGTCACACTGTTGTTCGGGCGCTGATAGGATCCTCCACTGTTGCGGTTGAAGCCGCAATTGTTGTTGTTCTGCCCTCCATGGTTACCCCAAGACCCATATGGCCTGTTGCTAGCGAAACTTTGGCTTGAAACCTGAGAGAAACTCCCCTGATAAGCTCCTGAAACCCCTCCAACTCTGGCACTGGTACAGTCGTGCCTCTTGTGACCCACTCCCCCACAGTTAAAGCAAGTAAGGTTGGAGTTGTCACTAACACTCCGACCACCACCTCCTCCCCATGCTCGAGATCCCCCTGAAAACCCAGATCCTCCCGAAAAAGCCCTAGACTGCCCATAGTTACTCTTCTTGCGGCCTGACTGATTGCCACTTTCACTCTCTGCTTTCCTCTTTTCAACAGTTCTTTCATTAGTCTCCTTGGCCAAATCTACCAATCTCTCCGCATGTCCAGCCCGTGCATAAACTTCCTTTAGGTCGATTAGAACTCCAGCTGGTAACCTGTTCATGATCTTAGGAGCCAACCCCTTTTCGAACCGAAGAGCCAAACCTCGCTGACCCAGCTGCATATCTTCTGCATATCGAGATAACTCCAAGAACCGGTGATAGTACTCTGTGACCGTCATATCGTTCGACATAGTGAAGGAATCAAACTCAGCTCTCAACTTGTGGCGGATGTGTTCCGGCACAAACTTTTCCCTCATAATACTTTTCAGACCTGCCCATAGTATAACATCAAGCCCCTCATCCTGGTAGTATGCCCTTGCATCTTCCTTCACATTCTGCCACCAAACTGCAGCCTCACCTCTCAGGTAGTACACCACCTGCTTAACAACCAACTCCGCCGGACACTTCACAACCTCAAGAAGACTCTCCATCTCTCAGTGCCGGTTATCAAGCAACTTAGGTTCTCCGGTGCCCTCGTAAGTCGATGGGTTAAAGCGGGCAATTATGGTGCTCAGGTGGGTTGCGTCCACCGATTTCTCAGCCCCCCCTTACCCACATTCTTAAGAGCCTTAAGGATTGCCTCCTGCTGCACAATCATGCGGGCTACGTCATCTGTGGTCATCTCAGATGCTTGGATATACGCTGCTGACCTCTTTGGCGGCGTTTTGAGCTGATAGAAGCAAGGAAACATAAGCACATAGCCTACGGCTCAGAAAAAACATGAACCTCCGCTAAAGAAGTACTCGGCCGAGTATGGTGCGATGCTCGGTCGAGTACTACTAGTACTCGGTCGAGTGTTTCACTCAAGTAGCCAACGTCAAAGACATAGAAAACATACTCGGTCGAGTATGGATGATACTTGGTCCAGTATGTCTCACTCGGTCGAGTATGCTATACTACTCGGTCGAGTGATCACAAACAGTAGCTACTGCCACTCATATCCCAAACAACACTCGTTCGAGTGCTTGGTTACTCGGCCGAGTACCCTATACTCGGTCGAGTACCAGCCCTGCTCAGTCGAGTCATGGCAAAAACGATCTGTAAACTATCGTTATCATACGTAAACATGCTTTTCTATCAAAATATATACATATGCGCAACTACCCTTTTAAAAGCCACGTATTAAACATATCACATGCTCAATATACTTCATGTTCAAGACCTATATATACAAATTCGCAATTCACTTTTCACGTACCACCTTATTCATGTTCTTCCATCATTTCATCCAACACTTCACAAGATTCAAGCTACAAGAAGTACACACACATGACTCGAACATACAACAGTTCCAAAGACTCCCCCCATGTGAAAGGCTCAAGATTGTAAGGGCCTTAATGCAACTTCAGGACATCTCCCAAATCTTTGCGGTAGCTCCAAACAACTCTCCTTGGGTTCATTTTATTTAGACTCCCTATGTTCATTGGGTTCATTAGTTTTAGGTTCCAGAATCGTCGCTCCGATACCACTTTGTGACAGCCCCACATACCAAGGTGCCTTACCAGGACCACCCTAGCATAAGAGACCGTCACCACCTCGGTTGCCAGATGGTAGTATATCAAAGTTACCAATCCAAAACACAATTATTAAAGTATAACTGAAAAAAGTTTACGTTCCAAAATCAAAAACCAAAATAAAAGTTACTATTGTTCAACAACTAAAACCGAATGATAAATCTCATGACAACAGAAGTTAAACTCAAGTGATGACTCCCTATCTTGTCCCAAAGCTAATGACCATCATCATCTGTCACAATCTGCTCACCATCCCCGAATGGATTACCACAGATTTACAAAACAACGGGGTCAGTTTACCGTATAACTAACATAAGAAAAGTACGATAAGATAACAGATGATCATCATCCACCTCCACTCCCAATCACAACATGTAACTGACTACACACTAAAGTGTGTAGCCCTGCCAGTGGGGGACCGCAGCAGTACCCACCTAAGCTCCCGCTCATCAATGACCGATAACGCTATCCATTAATGTGCACATCCCCTCCTATGGCGGGTTCCACAAAGGGCGAAACTAGGCCGTGAAGCCACTCCCGTCAGTGGCTCTACTCAACCGAGGACGCACCTCGCGAACATCACCATCAACCATCACAACTCCAACACCCAACTCCGAAACCAAGAACAACAGATAATCACAATATCAATCGTACAATAATACAACATATATCTTACACCAAATAAACAGTAAATCGAGTAGGGAAACCCTACCTTAGCACAAACTTCAATGAGATACACAAGCAAGTTAGAAAGGCTCCTCTACGAATTCTCCACCTAACAACAACCACATAATTCCAATTACCATATGCAAAAACCCCTTTTCCCCAAATCACAAATTAGGGCAAACCCTAAAAGACAAATCAATAGACCTTATGAAATCAAAGGCTTACCGACACAATCGACGCAACGAAGGATGAACTAGACTCACAAACGATCCGGACACTTGAGAGAGAGATTTGGAGAGGATTAGAGTTACGTTGTGTAGTTTAGGTTTTATAAAAATGATTAAGAACTGTAATCGCGTATTAAAATAACTCCAATCCTTTCTAAATCAAACCGAAGAAATAATACCCGTCAAACCGGATACTCGATCGAGTATAGAGTATACTCAGCCGAGTATCCTCTACTCGGTCGAGTATTCCCATATTCGGCTGAGTATTCCTGGGCAGTAAACTGTCCCGAAACACATGACACACTTACTCGGCCGAGTAAGCCATATTCGACCGAGTAACAGACTTAGAAAACCATGGTATTATAGTCTTCCCTCCTTAAAGAACTTCGTCCCCGAATTTCACACTATACGCACAAAACAAGGCCAAAAACTAGAACACAACCCCTTAACAACTACTGCCAAAACAAACAACTCCCACTACATGAAAAAAAATTCCCAACACAAACTGATAAGAAACACCCAACACAACTGACAAGATGACACAAACATAGCTAAACCAACTCAAACTGACTCAAAACAAGCATGTGAGAATCTCCTACCCCCTCTTAAAAGACAACGGTTAGGTCCTCGTAACCAAACATACCTGATAAAAAAGATGGGGAAAACGCTCTCTCATAGCCTCCTCTAGTTCCCATGTGGCCTCTTCTACATTATCATTAGACCAAAGCACCTTAAGTAGAGGGTCTCACCATTCCTTGTCTTGCGTACTTTGCGGTCTAGGAACCTCCGCATAAGATAAAGACTCATCAACCTCTATGTTCTCAACCTCAAGTACATGTGATGGAACACTCACAAACTTCCGAAGCTGTGAAACATGAAACACGTTGTGGAATCGATCCAAATCTGGTGGTAACGCTAACCTGTAGGCCAACTCACCTACACGATCCAAGATCTCATACGGACCAATGAACATCTGGCTTAGCTTACCTTTCTTTTCAAACCTCATCACCCCTCGCATCGGTGACACTTTCAAAAGGACCTTTTCACCCACTACGAACTCGATGTCCATATGGTGCAAATCTGCATAACTCTTTTAGCGATCCCGAGCTGCTCTCGTCTTTTGACGAATTAGTGAAACTTGCTCAATCGTATCTTGCACCATCTGTGGTCCTAAAACCACTGCCTCTGCACTGTCATCCCAACAAACTGGACTTCGATACTTCCTGCCATACAAAGCCTCGAACGGTGCTATTCCTATACTGGTGTGATAGCTGTTATTGTAATAAAACTCAATCAAATCCAGCCTATCTTCCCAGCTTCCACCAAAGTCAATGGCACAAGCCCTCAACATATCATCCAAAGTCTTGATAGTCCTTTTAGTCTGACCATTTGTGGGAGGATGAAAAGATGTACTCATCATTAAAGTCGTACCCATCAAATCCTGCAACTCGTGCCAAAACTGTGATATAAACCTCGCAGCTCGATCTGACACTATATCCTTAGGCACACCATTTAACCGAACCACATCCTTTCTGTAACCGAAAGCTAGATGTATCTCTAATACTCCGTATTTATATTTTTATATAATAATATTTTATTGTATTTATACGAGTTATGTTTGAGACGAAATAATAATATAATAATTATTATTATTTTAGGATGACAATGATGATAATAATAATAACTGGCAATAATAATACGCAATACGATGTATGTATACGTATCCACATACTACCTTATGTATATATACCCTCACCTTATATACTCCACCCTTATCCACCCATCACCCTTATCCACTAAAAACATCAACACAATCCTCACCCACCAAATTTTAGAGAGAAAAGAAAAAAAGAGAGAAAGGAAGAGAAAGTGGAGATTTTGCCCTCCTCTTCGAGATCGTAAGGTAAACCGTTTTAAACTAGAATTTATATTATTTAATTTATACCGTTGACTCACCCGCGACTTAGACCCACCATGTGACCCACCGTGACCACCATAGGACCATCGTTGACCACCCAAATGGTGGTTGACCGAGTATATATAATGGATTATAGCTGTTTTGTGCGACGGTCTTAAGACAGATTTTTGACCCACCTTTTGTGACTATCTTGGGCCGAACTGTTGTGATTCATTAATCTCAAATGTTTACATATTCATAGTATGATAGTTTAATTTAGTCATAAAATTAAATCGGATCTTATGCATGCAAAACATAATATAAGAGTAAAGAAAATCGGTTCCTTACATTGTTGACTCGGCAAAATGGGCACTAGCAAGGTCACCTACCTTGCTAGATCTTGAGCTTTCTTTAGTGGATGAGCAAGATTCAAGTGTAGAATCTCTCCCCAAGGATTGTACCAAGGCAACACCCTTAATAGATTTTATTAACATAAGACTAGTATTAATAAAATCCTACCGTAAAAATTGACACAAAAATATATATTATGCTCTTGAAAATTTCGGTTCAAGAGGAGGTAATTTTATGAGCTCTCTTTTCTTTTTCAAAGTATAGAGTTAATTTTTATCACACTCTAAAAAAAATATCACATACAATTTTTGTGTGTTCTTATAGAAAATGAATAATTGGAAAAATGAGAACAATTCACATTATCTAGGGTAAGGGGGAACCGGTTTTTGGAGGGAGGAAAAAGGGTGCCAATGCATGCACATTTGCTTTTTAGGTTGTTTTATTCAAGGTGTAGGCATGCAACACTATCATATAGAGGTTAATCACGATGTGTTCCACTAAACAACTCAATTATGGCACACTAACCCTTATCCCTCTAAAATACACGACACACCCATAATGTGGTAGTCCATTTTATTTTTGTCATTTGTCAATTGTGACATATGTGACATGTTACTTGACATGTTACATTATAATGTATTTTTAAAATATTAAAAATCATCATACAATTAAATATGTCACAGACAAAAATAATTAGTAATTCACAATTACTTGTACCAAAAAGGGTCATATAATCATAAACTACACCAACTTGTATTTATAATAAATTATTCATTCTATTTTGATTGTTTCATAAACAATTAATTAACCTAAGTAATAAAACAATTCGATTACTTAGACCGAATCTTATTTAATCAAATTACAATAAGACACGTAATTTTACTCGCAAAATAACTAGTCAATTTTAAGGAATTTAATTAACCCGTATCGGCATACGATTAATTAAATAATCAATTAAGAGCATTACCCTATAAGTATGAGCTTAGGGGATCAACTGTTCAACACCGTCGTACGACTGTAATGTCAAACTCTAGTCAGCCAATCATTACGGATATGTGTGGACCAGTTGACTAAGAAGTATTACTTTCCCTCATGTATTCTTAATATGAGATTTAAACATGTGATCTCAATATGATCAACAATGTGATCGCATTATTGTCGGGGACACTCCAACAATCTCCCACTTGTCCTCGACAAGTGTGCGTCACCAATTCTCTTGTCCTATTACTATCTCCCACTCAATGCAAGGTGTCTTTCAGGTCGTACTTGCAAGTGATCATATCGAGAGTGGTTTCCTCGATCTGGAGAACAACTGATTGACCGGAATTATCTACCATAGATACCTTCCGAGTGTGGCCACGCATTTCCAGTTCATTACTCCTCGATTGGCCCTGAGACATTGTTTTAACCCTGACAAGGGGTGGACAATTCCTATCGCACTATTCCCTTCGACTAGCCACAGCTCATCATAACCCAAAATAAGCCCTTTGACCCCATTTACGAAGGTCGTAGGAACATAAATCAAAGTTACTCTGAAACTGTGCCATCTTTGGAGAATAGTCTTTAGTCAAAAGAATCGACTCATTAGAATACTATAGTAGCTCTTGCCACGACCAGGCTATATAAATTTGCCAGAACTCTATAAGCGGTCATTAGGCCCGACAAAGTGTTCCTAACCGTCTGCCTATGTGATCGACTAATCATCTCATATGACTCTATGGCACTTGAACTTGCCATCAATCGCATCACACTCTAGTCACTTCGAGACGTCACCTCGAGACGTCACCTCATACAAGTGACAATGGGCAAATACTATGTTAATCCGGGTTCAGTTTAACGGAGTTCAATATTGTCTCTACAACCCGTTCGGATGTAACAAAGTATAAAAGGAGTTTTTAGATTTAAAAACTCGAATGAAAAATGTGATTATCACATATGAATAGTCAATACCTGATTACTACTTCATATTCTTATAATCCAATTTGATCTTGTATGTAGTTGTTCATCTCAATCCAATTAAAATGACATATGACATGACTCATCATGTTAAGCCTATGAGAAGGCTTTGGTTAGTAGGTTTTATCAACTTCTTGTACCTTACTCAACCTTACTACATACTCGTTTTCCTTTGTAATATATACATTTGCATTACAAAACTTTCTGAGTACGTGTCTAGATTCAATCTAGACATAGGCTCTCTAGCCTTAGAATAGCTCCCACTGTTTTCACAATGTGCGGGACCCATCCTCTTGCACATCTCATGATTGCAAGTGTACTCAATTTCCGTTGTAAGCATCTCTCATTGTTCTTTATTTCCTAGAACAATTCTAGCAAATCCATTTCTTAAATAACATAGCCACAATGGTTACTTTACCATCTTTAGGTGTTTCGAATACGGTTTTTGTCCGAAACCTTATGCAATCTCAACAGTCATTAGTGTAAGCCCTTACACAAATTTGTGAATTGCATCAATAACACTTAACTTTACATCCTTACTGCTTCCTTAAGCACTTAAGAGCAACTTATATGGCTACCTGGTAACAATTACTTAAATTCGATTTGGAACAATTCATCATACTCAAAGTATATGAAGTGTCATACATTATTTCCATTTAATTTATTTGGCAGCGGAAGCAAATGGAATCAATTAAATATGTTCAAATTGATTGAACTAGTCATGAATCTTATCAACATAAGACTTCCTTTTTTACGCTAATATCATATA
The DNA here is from genome assembly GCF_048544455.1 of Silene latifolia. Classification (NCBI taxonomy): domain Eukaryota; kingdom Viridiplantae; phylum Streptophyta; class Magnoliopsida; order Caryophyllales; family Caryophyllaceae; genus Silene; species Silene latifolia. The sequence goes on from NC_133536.1 coordinate 130,456,868, forward strand.
GATTTATCTCCATAAATCCAGATATTATAGATGTATTATATTTCTCCAAGTCTTAAATCATTCCCAATGATCAATATGTCATCCACATATTAGACTAATTAAAATTACCGTAACTCCCACTAAACTCCATGTATAAACACAACTTCTCGACTTATCGAGAAAAATTTTATAACATGATCAAAACATTGATTCCAACTCATTGATGTCCTACTTAAGACCATCTCTTAAGTTTCACATTATCTTAGGATTGCAAGAATCTACAAAACTCATGGCATGTATTGAATACATTCTTTCTAATTGAAGAAGTGGGTTCTAGACTCACTCGCTATATATCATCATAATGAAATACAATCGCTAAGAAGATCCAAATAGACTTAAGCATTTCAACTAGTGCGAAACCCTTTGCCACGAATCAAGCTTTGATATCTAACAAATCCACTTGGAATTTATTTCGGATTTACATGGCTCTAAACCTTGTATTGAGTTGTGACTTAAACATTCTCATGTAAGTCATATGATCATTACTTTCTAGATAGAAGTAACACTAATTCATCATCTTCAACAAGTGATGAGATTAACCTCCTAGGTTTCGAAGAAACAACTGAAGGAAAAGTATATCTCATTATACAACATATTCTTATATGTTTCAAATTTAATTTGTCATCAAATTAACTAATGATCTTATGCATGCAAACTAAAATAAATAAGTGAAGAAATCATTTTCTCGCCAATTAAATTTCGGTCATATTAGGCACCAACAAGATCTCCTTCTTGTTAGTTTTTGAGCTTTCCATTAATGGATGAACATTTTTGACTTCAAATTAGAAGCCCTCCAATTAGTTGCACCCAAGACAATCCCTTAAACCCACAAATAAACATGTACTAGATGTTTGTAATGTAGTTTACCTTAAAATCTATTACTAATACTCATATACTACTTCTAGTATTATTAGTGTTTGATTTTCACAAATTAGATTCATCAAACTTGAATTTTTGATGAACAAGAGAGAGAAGTAGTAGGTTTTCATAAAAACATGAGAGAATGATAAAAATAAGAAAAATCCACTCTATGCTCTAACCAAAACCGGTTGGTTATGGTCTATAGACCAAATTTTTCTTTTTCTTTTTGTCTTCACAAGACAAATTGGTGTAAGGCTTTTGCATGGTCATGTCACTATCAAGTGTCATAGACAAATGAATAAGACAAATGAACAAAACAAAATTTCTCACAAGCTCACCCAATTTTCGGTTTACATTTTGTAATATGGAGTCCATTTTATTTTTGTCAATTGTACAATTGTATGTCATGTGACATGTGACATGTCTTATGTCATGTTTTAATTTAAAATGCATATTTAACAAATTAAATATCATTTACAAATTAAATAAATCATATTTAACAAATTGACTAGTAATATAAAATTACTTTCTCATAAAATGGTCATTTAATTACTAGTTAGTATAATTCACAATATCTTGTAATTATAACTAACTCATCATTCTCATCTCGCGTGTTTCGCAAACACCGATTAATTTTAGTAATATAACTTCTTAAATTACTAAATAAAATCTCATTTAATCACATTATAATAAGATGTTATTTTCTCTCTTATAACAATTTGTTCAATTTTAAGGAATTAATTAATCAGACGGTATACAACTAATTAACCTTTTCAATTAAGGGAATCGTCCTTTAGGTGTGACCTTAAGGGATCAATCGATCACCAACGTCGCACGACGCGTAATGTCAAACTCTAGCTTGACCAATCATTACCGATATGTGTGGACCGAGTTGACTATATATATTATGTATCATCCCTTCCGTATTCTTGTAATGAGATTTAATAATGATATTTAAATCATGTGATCGCACTATTGTTGAGGACACATTTCCCAACAATCTCCCACTTGTCCTCGACAAGTGTGCGTCACCAATTCTCTTGTCCTATTACTATCTCCCACTCAATGCAAGGTGTCTTTCGGGTCGTACTTGCAAGTGATCATATCGAGAGTGGTTTCCTCGATCTGGAGAATAACTGATTGACCGGAATTTATCCACCATGGACACCTTCCGAGCGTGGCCACGCATTTCCAGTTCATTACTCCTCGAGTGGCCCTGAGATATTGTTTTAACCCTGACAAGGGGGTGGACAATTTCTATCGCACTTATTCCCTTCGACTAGCCACAGCCATCATAACCCAAAATATGCCCATTTGACCCCATTTACGAAGGTTGTAGTAACACAAATCAAAGTTAATCTGAAACTGTGCCATCTTAGATGAACAGTCTTTAGTCAAAAGCATCGACTCATTAGAATACTATAGTAGCTCTCGCCACGACCAGGCTTTATAAATTTGCCAGAACTCTATAAGCGGTCACTGCCCGATAAAGTGTTCCTAACAGTCTGCTTATGTGATCGACTAGTCATCTCACATGACTCTATGGCACTTGAACTTGCCATCAATCGCATCACACTCTAGTCACTTCGAGACGTCACCTCATACAAGTGACTATGGGCGAATACTATGTTAATCCGTGTTCACTTTAACGGGGTTCAATGTTGTCTCTACAACCCGTTTGGATGTAACAAAGTATAATAGAAGAGTTTTAAAGTAAAACTCGAACTACAAATGCGATTATCACATATGAATAGTCAATGCCTGATTACTATTTCATATTCTATAATCTAATTTGATCTTGAATGTAGTTATTCATCTCAATTTAATTGAAATGACATGACTCATCATGTTAAGCCTATGAGAAGGCTTTGGTCAGTAGGTTTTATCAACTTATTGTACCTTACTCAACCTTACTACATACCCGTTTTCCTTTGTAATGTATACATTTGCATCACAAAACTTTCTGAGTACGTGTCGAGATCCAATCAAGACATAGGCCCTCTTAGCCTAAGAATAGCTCCCACTGTTTTCACAGTGTGCGAGACTCATCTTTTTGCACAACTCATGATTGCAAGTGTACTCAATTTCCGTTATAAATATCTCTCATTGTTCTTTATTGCCTAGAACGATTCTAGAAAATCTACTTCTTAATTAACATTGCCACAATGGTATCTTAACCATCCTAATGTGTTTTGATTATGGTTTTGTCGGAAACCATGCGCAATCTCAATTGTCAATTGTCAATTGTGTAACACCCTTACACAAAATTGCATCATAAACACTTTGCATCATAGCCTTAATGCTTCTACAAGAACTTAAGGGTAATCTTTATGGCTTACTTGGTAAAGATTACTTAAATTCGATTTTGAAAACAATTCATCATACTCAAGGTATATGAAGTGTTATACATCATTACTCATTTAATTGATCCGGCAGCGGAAGCAAATGGAATCAATCAAATATGTTCACTAGTCATGAATCTTATCAACATAAGACTTCTTATTGACGCTAATATCATGTAGATTTATCTTCATAAATCTGGATATTAAAGATGTATTATATTACTCCAAAAGTCTTAAATCATTCTCAATGATCAATATGTCATCCACATATCGGACTAAATAAAATTTTTGTAACTCCCACTAAACTCCATGTATAAACACAACTTCTCGACTTATCGAGAAAAGTTTTATAACATGATCAAAACATTGATTCCAACTCATTGATGTCCTATTTAAGACCATCTCTTAAGTTGCACATTATCTTAGGATTGCAAGAATCTATAAAACTCATGACATGTATTGAATACATTCCTTGTTTTGAAGAAGTGGTTTTTAGATTCACATGCTGTATGCGTATCCTCATAATGAAACACAATCCCTAAGATGATCCAAATAGACTTAAGCATTTCAATTAGTGCAAAACACTTTGCCACCAATCAAGCTTTGAAATCTCTCTTTATTAGTGCAAAACCCTTTGTCACTAATCAAGTCTTTTTATTTCGGATTTTCATGGCTCTAAGCCTTGTATTGAGTTGTGACTTAAACACTCTCATGTCTTATGTAAGTCATATGTTCATTACTTTCCAGAAGTAATCAACTTGAATCGAACGATTTCTTTTGTAAGTTAAAAGCTCTTTACTTTCTTAAAAGTAGCATGAATTCATCATCTTTAACAAGTGACGAATTTAACCTCCTAGGTTTTGAAGAAACAATGTCTTACACAAAACGTCTCATGTAGCCAAGAAAGACCAGTTTCTTGCGACATAACATTCTCTGTGGCATTCTTTGTGGCTCTTTGAATAATTTCTCCCACTCTGTCTTCTAAAAATAAACTTGTATTTTAGAAAGACAGTTTCACGAGCCGCAAACCCGTCGTACTCGTGATAATTGAAGAGGGAAAAATGAGCATTTTTTTCTTGTGAAAAATTACAAACATGGTACCCTTACCATTTCATATCTCATATGATTCGATTTACTGGAAAAATAATTTAGACAAAAATGATAAAATCCCCAAAAGGATCAAGTAACTCAAAGTAACTTGATTGAAGTCCATACCATATCGAATAGCGTTTTATTTCTTATCCAACCACACATTATTCCATAATGTGTGCTAAGAGAAATCAACTTGTGATACTATATCACATTTCCTTTGGCTTATATCAAAGTCTTCACTTTGATAATCCCATCACGACTAAATCGTGATTCCTTGAACTCTTTAAACTTCTTCAAAGATTTTTCTATTTACCTTATTGAGTGAACACATTAGCGTCAACTTAAATCGTTGGTAAAAGAAAATGATTAACCTATTTTGGATCAATGATTTAAAACCTCGATCTCCTTTTCAACCAAAAGGCACGAGATATCTTGCTTTGAATACAAGATACGCATATACCATTAACAATCTAATGGTTTCAAGAGTACTCGATAACTCTTTGCGTTCATCATTCCAAAATTCAAGGTTTAATCTTGGGTTACCAATTTGAGTCTTGCATCATCTTCATGATATATCATTCTAGTTTGGTTTAGAATATAATCACCTTGATAATGGGATAGCCATACATCAAATCGTGGTGTATAGGGTCACAAAAGTAAAACCTCTTTTGTATCTTAACAAGTTTGTATTCTTATTTAGAGTTTATGTACTTAATAGTCACAATTAAGTATAACTCCAAACCCAAAAACTAGATTTAGTACACAATGACTCTATCTCTCGACTTCATTGTTGCTAGTCGTCATATTCTAATCATCTTATGTGTCGAATACAATAATGAAAACCTCCACTGGTTTCTAATATTGACGAAGTGGTACTAGCAAAATTTATGTTTTAATCAAATAAACATTTAAAGAAGAAGGTCCCATTAGATGTCCCACAACTAACTTGTTGATTCTTCAATAATTTGGGGTAGTTTCCTTTCTTGTGTCCAACATTTAAGACAATGGAAACTTTATCGTTCGGGATTGATAGGTTTAGTATCGTCATTCTCAACAACTTTACCTTTAACATTACCTTGTATCAATTCCATTATAATCTTTACTTCTTGAACCTCGTCCTCATCTTAACGGTTTAAGAGAATGCTCCCACTTATTTTAATAAGTCTTTGCTTTGAGAAGCAAAAGTGAATTCATGAAGATCACTCTTCATTTGTTCGTTTTAGTCTTAAAACTTTCATTGAAGTGGTTGCGTTATTTTGGTCAACTACGAATTCTTGACAAAACTAATTGCCAAAACAATTTATCGCTTCAAGGTACTTAATTCATTTAAGTACATGAAAAACAATCCATTGTAAGTAGATGTGTTAGTCTAGAATCAAAAACCTGTTTGATAATGAATAACTTTAATCTATACTCTTGCAAGAGATCCTTAGCAATGGTTAATTCGAGGTCTTTAGAAGAAAATTCAAATTTTGTCTTTAGTTACGATGTTTTAATGGAGTTTTGAATCAAAAACGAAATGATATCGTATATGAATTGTGGTAAAGAAATAGAATAATATAACAACGGAATAGTGGAAAACTTAACATTTATAGTTTTACTAGTACTTGTAAACAACAAGTAAAGCATTTACATAGTGACCTCTACCCAACTATGATAAATGATTCCAAGATCCAAATTCATATTAACTTGGGCACGGTGTGGCCGTTACATCCCTTATCAATATAACTCAGTGGATTAACTCTTTAATCGATTCTACTTTTAGAACTCTTGGTCGATAAAATTACATTAACTTTTATCTTTAGCCCAAAACACATTCAACAAGGGGGCGGTGTGGCCGATAAAACCCTTATCGAAAAACTTTTGTTGAGTTCAATCCAAATTTCGAATAAATGTGTCCATGATCCAAATCCACATCAACTTGGGCACGGCGTGGCCGATACATCCCTTATCAACATGAATTCGGTGGATTGACATTTATCACCCACTTCCCCTACGTAACAAGGTTTGTACCCCGGTGTGGCCGAGTGCACTCCCTCACGAAATAGGTTTTCATGGTTTCTACTATTTGGTAAGGCTATGTCTCAATTGATTGTTTTAGCGAGAGGTCATGTCAATTTATTATCTATCATGTTTTAAGTGAACTAAAGCGGTGAACTATGATAATTTTAATTGACACGGTCGATAAACTCGATGAAAGAAGATGCATGTTTTAGTTATGGCGATTTAGCGACGCATGCGACATAAAAATAATATGCAAACATAAAAATAAATCCTAGTATGGCCTTCCTAAAATAAAAAAACTATTTAACTATTACATATTCGGAAACCAACTCCATTGGTCCCTTGAACTTCGGTTGTGGCACGCATCTCGAGGTAACACCGTCTTTATGTATCGCCATTCTTGAAGAAATCCGTCTTTGGGAACTCCGAAGTAAATAAAATTACATAATAAATTACATAATTTCCTATTATACATTTGTAACTAAAATAAAATAAATCTATTAAATTACAAAATCTGTGATACGAGATCACAATAAATTACAACCGAATCGATATTCCCATACATTTCGGGTAATACCAATTAAAAACTAAGGCCATACTAAGCAAAAATTACATAATTCAAAAAATTACGTACAATAAAAATTATGACAATCATAAATAAAATGCAGCATTATAATATGTATGAACATGCCCAATTTTATGCTAGATCGCCTTTAAGGAGCCAATATCGTATATTACACGGTTTTTACGGATTTGCGTGATTCAACGTTTTATAATCACGATAATTACATAAATTCATATTTATGCACAAGTTAATTACCCTAACCATCTTAGGACTCAAAATTAGTCTCCACTAACCATTTGACTATAATTAACTTATATTTCTTAAAATTGTTCATAATGGACTTAAAATTACAAAATAAAGCCATAAACTTCAAATAAATCACAAAAATTTCAAATAAATTAAAAAATTTAAAATTTAAACTCATGACCATTCTGGAAAAATACCATGACACTCATAATGTTCAAAAACTTAGGTTAAAAATTTCGAAATTTATCGGGAAAAACAATGTTGCGGTTAATCGGATTTATCAATAAAAATCATAAAAACATGAGAAAAATTATATTCATCAACTTTTCAATTTTAGATCTGAAAAAGATAATAAAATGCAACATGTGACGTTTTTCCTTAGTCATGAAGTATGTTTTAGCAATTTTTCACTAATTAAGTCACTATTTATGCTATTTTTCATCAAAAATCCATAAATCATGCATGAAGACTTCATTATAGCCTATTATTTTACACACATCTTGTAAAATTGCATGTGACAACATACTAAATTTCTATGACCAGATTCGAAATATTTCTCATATTAACCTATTTTTCATCTAAATCCGATTTTTATAATGAAAAATCCATTTTTCGAGCATAAGAACTCATAAAATTATGAAAATTTCCAGATCATCTAAAAATAATATATGTGAAAACATATCCAAAAACCACCTGAAAATTCAAAGTTTAGCTAATTTTCGTCCAAAAATGACATTTTTATCATAAAAATCACATTTTAATGCCAATATTATATAAAATGAACAATAAAATCCATAAATTAACCAAAATATCCTAAATACATTTTAGGATCAGAAACTTTTACATGCAAAAATTAATTTTGTGATATATCATAATAACACAAATTATACAAGTTTTATATGTTAATCTTTATAACTCGGAAAAACTTTTAACCGATTTGCATGCAAACAACCATGGCTCTGATACCAATTGAAGGAAAAGTATATCTCATTATACAACATATTCTTATATGTTTCAAATTTAATTTGTCATAAAATTAACTAATGATATTATGCATGCAAACTAAAATAAATAAGTGAAGAAATTATTTTCTCACCAATTAAATTTCGGTCATATTGGGCACCAACAAGATCTCCTTATTGTTAGTTCTTGAGCTTTCCATTAATGGATGAACATTTTTTACTTCAAATTAGAAGCCCTCCAATTAGTTGCACCCAAGACAATCCCTTAAACCCACAAATAAACATGTACTAGATGTTTGTAATATAGTTTACCTTAAAATCTATTACTAATACTCATATACTACTCCTAGTATTATTAGTGTTTGATTTTCACAAATTAGATTCATCAAACTTGAATTTTTGATGAACAAGAGAGAGAAGTAGTAGGTTTTCATAAAAACATGAGAGAATGATAAAAATAAGAAAAATCCACTCTATGCTCTAACCAAAACCGGTTGGTGATGGTCTATAGACCAAATTTTTCTTTTTCTTTTTGTCTTCACAAGACAAATTGGTGTAAGGCTTTTGCATGGTCATGTCACTATCAAGTGTCATAGACAAATGAATAAGACAAATGAACAAAACAAAATTTCTCACAAGCTCACCCAATTTTCGGTTTACATTTTGTAATATGGAGTCCATTTTATTTTTGTCAATTGTACAATTGTATGTCATGTGACATGTGACATGTCTTATGTCATGTTTTAATTTAAAATGCATATTTAACAAATTAAATATCATTTACAAATTAAATAAATCATATTTAACAAATTGACTAGTAATATAAAATTACTTTCTCATAAAATGGTCATTTAATTACTAGCTAGTATAATTCACAATATCTTGTAATTATAACTAACTCATCATTCTCATCTCGCGTGTTTCGCAAACACCGATTAATTTTAGTAATATAACTTCTTAAATTACTAAATAAAATCTCATTTAATCACATTATAATAAGATGTTATTTTCTCTCTTATAACAATTTGTTCAATTTTAAGGAATTAATTAATCTGTATCGGTATACAACTAATTAACCTTTTCAATTAAGGGAATCGTCCTTTAGGTGTGACCTTAAGGGATCAATCATCACCACCGTCGCACGACGCAAGTAATGTCAAACTCTAGCCACCAATCATTACCGATATGTGTGGACCAGTTGACTATATATATTATGTATCATCCCTTCCGTATTCTTGTAATGAGATTTAATAATGATATTTAAATCATGTGATAGCACTATTGTTGAGGACACATTTCCCAACAATCTCCCACTTGTCCTCGACAAGTGTGCGTCATCAATTCTCTTGTCCTATTACTATCTCCCACTCAATGCAAGGTGTCTTTCGGGTCGTACTTGCAAGTGATCATATCGAGAGTGGTTTCCTCGATCTGGAGAATAACTGATTGACCGGAATTTATCCACCATGGACACCTTCCGAGCGTGGCCACGCATTTCCAGTTCATTACTCATCGAGTGGCCCTGAGATATTGTTTTAACCCTGACAAGGGGGTGGACAATTTCTATCGTACTTATTCCCTTCGACTAGCCACAGCCATCATAACCCAAAATATGCCCATTTGACCCCATTTACGAAGGTCGTAGTAACACAAATCAAAGTTAATCTGAAACTGTGCCATCTTAGGTGAACAGTCTTTAGTCAAAAGCATCGACTCATTAGAATACTATAGTAGCTCTCGCCACGACCAGGCTTTATAAATTTGCCAGAACTCTATAAGCGGTCACCGCCCGACAAAGTGTTCCTAATGATGCTTATGTGATCGACTAGTCATCTCACATGACTCTATGGCACTTGAACTTGCCATCAATCGCATCACACTCTAGTCACTTCGAGACGTCACCTCATACAAGTGACTATGGGCGAATACTATGTTAATCCGTGTTCACTTTAACGGGGTTCAATGTTGTCTCTACAACCCGTTTGGATGTAACAAAGTATAATAGAAGAGTTTTAAAGTAAAACTCGAACGACAAATGCGATTATCACATATGAATAGTCAATGCCTGATTACTATTTCATATTCTATAATCTAATTTGATCTTGAATGTAGTTATTCATCTCAATTTAATTGAAATGACATGACTCATCATGTTAAGCCTATGAGAAGGCTTTGGTCAGTAGGTTTTATCAACTTCTTGTACCTTACTCAACCTTACTACATACTCGTTTTCCTTTGTAATGTATACATTTGCATCACAAAACTTTCTGAGTACGTGTCGAGATCCAATCAAGACATAGGCCCTCTTAGCCCAAGAATAGCTCCCACTGTTTTCACAGTGTGCGGGACTCATCTTTTTGCACATCTCATGATTGCAAGTGTACTCAATTTCCGTTATAAATATCTCTCATTGTTCTTTATTGCCTAGAACGATTCTAGAAAATCTACTTCTTAATTAACATTGCCACAATGGTATCTTAACCATCCTAATGTGTTTTGATTATGGTTTTGTCGGAAACCATGCGCAATCTCAATTGTCAATTGTCAATTGTGTAACACCCTTACACAAAATTGCATCATAAACACTTTGCATCATAGCCTTAATGCTTCTACAAGCACTTAAGGGTAATCTTTATGGCTTACTTGGTAAAGATTACTTAAATTCGATTTTGAAAACAATTCATCACACTCAAGGTATATGAAGTGTTATACATAATAATAATAATAATAATAATAATAATAATAATAATAATAATAATAATAATAATAATAATAATAATAATAATAATAATAATAATAATAATAATAATAATAATAATAATAATTATAATTATAATAATAATAATAATAATAATAATAATAATAATAATAATAATAATAATAATAATAATAATAATAATAATAATAATAATAAACCCGTTAGAAATAAGACTTATGTAATCAAAAGCAAGGTACTAAAAACTCTCATTAATCTAACAAGAAATATGTGATTAAACAAATGTGGATTCACAAGGATTTACTTCCTGATATTAACGAATTAGGACCCAACTTTGTGTGGGTACCTAAAACAAACAAGTAATTCTTTTGCAGGTCAAAGTGAGTAGAAGCAATCAATGGTATCTCGAAAGTGGTTGTTCGAGACACATAACTGGGGATAAATCAAAGTTGCTCTCGCTGGAGGCCTATAATGGTGGTAGTGTGACCTTTTGAGATAACAAGAAAGGAAAGATTGTTGGTATTGGCAAAAAGGTATCTCAAAGTCAGATTCCATTGATAATGTGCTATATGTTAAAGGTTTAAGACATAATCTCTTAAGTATATCACAGTTGTGTGATCGTGGGAATAAGGTTGTATTTCACTCTAACACGTGTCGTATCTTTCGTGAAGGATGTAGCAATATCATATTAGAAGGTAGAAGAAAGAATAACATTTATATTTTTATATTAATTCTATTTCATCTGCCTCTCTAACATGTATGAGTGCCATTACAAATGATCTAACTATGTGGCGTAAACACTTTTGTCATATAAACTCCACAACAAAATGGATCATAATTTGTCCGCTACATAAACTCCACAACAAAATGGAGTCATTGAAAGAATGAATAGAACTCTTGAGGATATGTCGCACAATGTTACTTTGTAGTGGTCTACCTAGAAACTTCTGGGCAGAAGCTGTAAACGCAACATGTTATATACATAGCCGTGCTGTAAGCAAATGTTTTATTACGAGGAAGATGATAATGATCCATATTTTTGGCTTACTCATAAGGCTCCTCCCGAGCTAGGAGAAAATGAAATCAAGAGATTAATGGAATAAATGCCTAGAACACCCACAAAGCAAAGGAAGTCAGAAATCAAGCAAGGACTAATGTTGATTCATCTATATATTCTAAACCTAAAGAGTCTCCTAAAGATTCTCTAGGACATGAAGCTACTGGTAAATCTACACAAAATTCTAGCTTGAATTCAGGGGGAAATCTATAGGATATGGTTACCTCGGATGAGGATATTGTCGCCTCAGATGAGGGTAACGTTACCTCAACTCAGGGTAATGTTTCCTCGGACCAGAATGTCAGCAACATTCTATCTACGTCTAAGAAATAGAAATATAAGAGCGCACATCCAGCAAGCACGATCATTAGTGATCCAAATGTTAGAGTACAAACATGTAAGTCTATTAGAAATAATATGTGTGTGTTTTAAACTCATTCCTCTCAATGATTGAACCTGAAAACATCAAGGTTGCACTAACTGATTCGGATTGGATAGTTGCAATGCAAGATGAATTAGGAAAATTTGAGGGAAACCATGTTTGACATTTGGTGCCTAAACCCCTAAATCGTAAAGTTATTGGAACAAGATGAGTTTTTAGAACAAACTTGACGATTCGGGGGCTATAGTGAGAAATAAGGCTAGGTTAGTGGTGCAGGCTATAACCAACAAGAAGGTATTGATTTTGATGAAACCTTCGCACCAGTAGCAAGGCTGGAAGCTATAATTTTATTAATTGGTTTTGATTCTCACAAAGGTTTTAAAGTCTTTCAAATGGATGTTAAGAGAACTTTTCTTAATGGCTATTTGAAAGAAGAAGTATTTGCTGAACTACCACCTGGTTTTCAAGATAAAGAATTTCCCGAATATGTTTTTAAACTCGACAAGGCCCTTTATGGTCTAAATCAAGCACCACGTTCGTGGTACGATCATTTATCACGATTTTTACTTAAAAAATTATTTCAAAAGAGGATCTGTCAATAAAACTTTATTCTTAAAGAATCAAGGGTTGGATATTTTAATTGTCCAAATTTATGTTGATGAATATATTTAGTTCTATTAATGAAACATTGTGTAAGTATTTCTCTGAGTTAATGCAATCAAAATTTGAAATGAGTATGATGGAAGAATTAGAATTCTTCCTAGGTCTTCAGATTAAGCAAACTCGAAAAGGTATAATGGTACATTAACAAAAATATATTAGGAGCTACATAAGAAGTTCGGGATGAAAAAGGCTACAACTATTTCTACACCAATGTTAGCAAATAAGAAGTTAGAAAAAGATGAAGATGGTAAGTCTGTAAATGAGACGCTCTATAGAGGTATGATAGGCTCTCTTCTTTATCTTACAGTTAGTTGTCCTGACATTATGCAAAGTGTATGTTTATGTGCTCGTTTTCAAGCAAATCCTAAAGAAGCACATTTAGTAGTTGTGAAATGCATATTACGATATCTCGTCGAAACAAGTAAACTTTATCTGTTTTATCCTATGTTTGATAGTTTTGATCTTAAAGGATATTCAGATGCTGATTTCGGAGGATGTTCTATAGATAGAAAAAGTACATCTTGAACAACAACGTTCCTTGGTTCTAGCATAATCCCATTGGGATCTAAGAAACCAGCCACGGTTGCATTATCTACAACTAAAAGTGAGTACATTGCATCATCACTGGTATGTTCTTAATTACTTTGGCTTAAACAACAATTACGTGATTATTATGGGGTGATTTTTGTATACATACCGATTTATTATGATAATATTAGCACAATTGCTATTTCCAAAAATCATGGCCAAACATTCTAAAACTGAACATATAGATATTCGTCATCATTTTCTTAGAGACCATGTCAAAAAAGGAAACATTGAATTAATCTTTATCCTAGTGACGATTAAAAGGCCGATATTTTTACCAAGCCTTTAGCTAGTAAACATTTTGCTAAACTACGTCTAGAAATTGGTTTAATTAATGATAATTGACATCTGAATGTTTACTTTCCCTCAATGACTGACGAGTTCTGGACAAAGTTGAACTGTGTCCGTAATATGTAAGGTGAATACATATCTGATGCATAATTTGTATGTGTAGATTGGTATTAAAATCTTAGTCGATTTGTGTTTATTGAAGAAGTGGAAATTTGTTTATAAAATAGATCTTATATCATACGATTCAATATTTCATTATTTCTCGTATTTTGGAATTTCTTCCAAATATTCTCGATATTTTTAGTGATAAAAATATTACTCGTAAGGAAATAGTTTCTCATATGTAATATGATATATTTTTACAAGATATTTGCTAGCATTTTGTGTCTTTAAGTCTCTCACAAAATATTCTGTCACAAAATATCTTCGCTTCATCTTAGCAAAGTTGTTATGTTATGGAAATGTACGTAGGAAAAGAATCTGAAAAAGACTTTGCGGTACAACTTATCTACCAAAACTTATTCTCTAAAATCCTTAAGTATCTTTTACCTTCTTTCCTTCTTCACGTCACATCACTTTCCTTTTTACCAAAACACAACTTCCCATAACCCTTTCACCATTCCATGTAAAACCTTTCACATTTACCATTAAAAAATTATAATTTACATCCTCTCTTCATTCAAACACCGATAACACCCACACCAACAACCATGGCACCCAAGAAAGCAACCCAAACACCTAAAAGCAACATTCATACTCGCTCTTTTGTTCATGTTTCTGACACCGAGTCAACTCACTATGACTCGTCCCGGAATCTGTCACATTAGTCTATTGGTAAGAAACCAAAGGTTGAAAGGATTGAATAAGGAGACTGAAAAACAAGTGTTATTTTGTTTGAAAACCAGACTATATATCAAGCCTTTGATGATATTAAACTCACTAAGAACGAGTTGAAATAGGTCAGTAAAGTATTACGCTATCCTCTGTTTTATGGCCGTCTCTTTGAGACCACTTAGTATAGCGATTCTTCTGCTCTGCGAGGTTTTAAAGATGACCTGGAATTTCAAGATTAGGGTAAACTTCTTGCTACTCCCCTTGATATTTTCCTTGTACATCTTGCTCAGTTCTGGAGAACGTTAAAGGTTGACAAGAAAACCTTGACTACAAATTTTGGTGAGAAATTTATTAAGGTAACTATGGAAGATCTTGCTAATGTGATAGGTCTTAGTCTTGAAGGAATTGAAATTCAGGCTTGGGATGGCCAAAACATCAATATGAGGATGCAAAATTGCGTTATAGGTGGTTCTTTGATGAAAATGCAGTACTTAGCTCTCATGTAGCACCTTCCTCTCTTTCTTCAAACGCCAAACTATGGTTAAATGTGATTCATAATTCTATTCTACCACGAAAGAAGGGGAAGACCAAGGTGCACACACATAAGATTCGGCTGCTCTATCATATTCTCAATAGGGACAAGGTAAACGTTCCATTCTTGATTTTTGGTCACATTGAATATGTGCTTAATCATGTCTCTAAATCTGTAGTGGATAGGACAATTATTATGTAAGATTCATTAACCTCTTATTAGACACTTCTAATAACTTAATAAAATTTAGTTTAGTCATAAACTAACTAGATCTTATGCATGCATAACAATATAATACAAAATAAGAAGAAAACGATCTACTTACAATGAGGGTCGAATGGTTTATACTAATCGGTCTCCTACCAAATTAGTCTTCGTAAAAACCGAGTGCTCCAAGGATGAACTTAGACCCAATGGTAGGATCTACTCCTCAAGAAATTGTACCAAGATAATCACCTTTAATAGTACATGTACTAATTTAATTACTAGATATTAGTATATGTGCCTGATCGGTCCGTTTCGTGTTCACAATTGAATAGATGTTGTCGTTGGGTCACGTCCGAATCAAAACTCAATTTATAACTTCACAAACAACTCTACAATTAGTAAAGAGGCAAGTAAAGGTCGGATCCCAAGGGACGGGAATTGAGATGAGATTTCTATTGAAACTAGCGGTGTCTTAGGGGTGTCACAATTTGGGTTGATGTAGAAGGTCACTAACTAAATAGCAATGAAAGTAAATAAGCAAGATGAATTAAAAGGGTTGTAAACAATTGATAAAAAGCACTAGGGTATCATGGGGTCATAGGGGAATCATGGGAATTGATCATACAAACATGTTCTCAAATTATAAGCAAGCAATTATTGTTGTGATGGATTGAGTTGGGTTATATCTTACAATCCTAGGAAAGTTTGGGTCCCGGAGCCGAATCGATTAGATTGTACAACACCTACAAGTCGACTTAGTCTTTCCTACTCAACAACATGCATGGTCTAATGAGACTCGAGTTGGTTTATGTCTTACAAGTCTCATTGAAAAGATAGGTGATGGGTAAAAAATGCAAGGATTCATAGGCTCACATTTCATCAAACATAACATGTGCATGAGTTGATATCAAAACAAGCAAGCAAATAAACCATGAAAGCATATTAATTTAAACATGAATCATTCCCCATGTTGGTTTCCCCTAATTACCCATTAACCCTAGCTAGGTCACTACTCACTCATTATCATGTTGATCATGCTAGCAAGGTTGTCAATCATACCAACAAAAGGAAACATGATGAACAAATGAAAGTAATTAACAATAATTAAAAAGGGATTAAGAGAATTATACCTACTAATGATTCCAATAATAAAGCAAAGAATAAAAGAAGTACTTGATGCTTGATTGAGAGGTTGTCAATCTCCCAATAATAACCCAAATAATCTTCAATTACCCAAAATAAAGGATGAACAAAAGAGAGATTAAGGAAATAAAACTTGTATTAAAACTTGATTAATTGTTGATTACAATACTAAAGAGAGATTTGATTGATATTAACTACTCTAATAATTGATAAGAAGAACATCCACTTCTAATTAGACTAATGAGGTATTTATAGTGGAAATTAGGTGGATGCATTAGGGTTAACTAAGGGTTAAACTAGTAATTACACTTTTTAGATTGAGCAGGGAGAAGCCGGTATTTTTCGAAGGAAGGGCTTCTTTCTTTGAAACTTGAAGAAGACGAAATTGTGCTGGACAGGAATCCGGGCGTATTGGTGTCGGGACGGGCGGATTGTAGCAGGGGAAGACGGACGTCTTCAAGGGAATTCGGGCGGATTCTGGTGGCTGCTTACCCAGGCGTCTTTGGCAGAAGACGCACGGATTGTGCTGTGGAGGACGGGCGGATTCAGGGCAATCCGCACGGATTGCAGCTCAGCTTTGTTCCTTCTTCTTTTCTTCCCTTTTCTTCATAAAATCCTTAGGGATTTCCTTGGGGATGCAAGGATCCATTCTCGTCATTGCCCAACTACTATAATATGTACAAAGGCCTTCTAATCTTGTCTCTCCTTGATGCTTGGTCATTGAATTTAATCAATTTAGTCTCGTTTTGCCATGAAAATGCAAGATTTGCACTCCTTTCCTACCAAGGGATCAAAATCTCAAAGAATATGCAAAACAAAGAACTAAAGACAATAAATGACCCAAATATGCACTAAAAAGCATGGGAACAAGGCTAATTTGGGGGCTAAATATGCGCTAATTATGGTCACGTCAAATATCCCCAAACCGAACCTTTGCTCGTCCTGAGTAAAGAGGTGACAAAGACTAGGACCATTATTTAAACTAACCTAATAACATAGCCGATATGAGACAATTAGCGGGTCTCACTCCGCCCCTTCAACTCACAACAAGACAACCATGAGGTAGGATGCCTTCTTGCAAGGCAAGGTGGTTCTTGCCAAAATGGCGACACATCCAAACATTTAAGCACACAAAATCAAATAATGGATGCATCTACAAAAGGAATAGCCACTTCCTTATCAAGTGGCGGAGGCAATTAAGAGAGAACAAATTTAAGAGCATATAATCCTTCACAAATACTAGTTCAACAAATTATTAAGGCTAAGAGGATGACACTAAATCACCTCCAAATGGCGTTAAACTAGACTACTTTCGTCCTCAATTTCCAAATGCTTTCGTCAAGAGCGATCGGATGGTGGTGGAATGATGATCCCTATGATGCTAGTAGCATATGACATGACAAGTCTCGAATTCTCTACAAAAGTAAAGGTCATGGATCGTCCCAAGCTCGACAAAGTGGCTTGACAAAAGGCTTTTTGGGAATGAAATGCTCAAATCGTTATAAACAAAGGTGGATATGACTAGTATTCAAAATTGTCCTCATTTAACTTTCACATTTCAAAAATTTAAGATGGGGTTTGTCCCTTCCGGGCTAGTGTCCTTTGCTTTCGCCAATCGCTTATTAGGCAACCGGTTAACCTCTAGACAATAGCTTTTCGGGGTGATAGTCACTCTGTCTCTGGGCGGTTGAATTCACAACCGTGTCGGGGCCCAATTCAATGTATCCCTCTCCAAAGCACATCGAAGTGGTACGCCTCCATCAAAACAACTAAATTTCTCAACATTTCAACATTTCATAACATTCGAGGTTTCCTTAGCAATAAATTACTTCCACATGACAAAATTTTCGAAATGAGCACTTCAAACTTATTGATAGAAAAGTATTTTTGGGTTGCCTTACCACAAGGTCAATAAAGGTCACCTATACAAGTTAACCAAGTCCACATCGCATCACAAGGTTGGATAGGTGACTCACATGCAAACCCTTGACTAGGCTTTGGGTCATGGGTCAAAAGACACTAGTATGACACAATCTAGGGTGTTTTACAACCATTCTTGTAGGCAAAGTCTTAAGTTGAAAAAGTATTTGTAATGGCTTAGTTGCTCTTGACAAAGTTCTCAATTAGGCACTTTTCAAAATATTTTATCTAAATGCAACTATATGCCATGATATAACTATTATATACATCCTCATGCAAGTGATTCTATCAACTAATATGACATATAAACTAAATGCAAGTCCTAAGTTCACATTGTTATACCGCATTAATCAAAATAAAGCCACGTAGTCATTAACATAAAAAGGAAAAAGGAGATTGGAAAGATCATACCATGCGGTCTTCATGATCCTCATGTCTCGGATGTGGCGTAGTCAATCAATGTGAACAAGGATAGAACAAACACATATATATACAACAATATATACATAACTACACTACCAAAGAAATGAACATGTTTTTGGGTTTTTCAATTTTCAAATTTTTATGGTTTTTCAAAAATTTTCAATTTTTTTGGATTTTTGAATAAAGTTTTTTTAGAATTTAAGTTAGAATTCCCCATCCCCACACTAATATGGGCATTGTCCTCAATGGCCAAAATGATGGGAAATTATGCAAACATGATGCATGATTTCTACACTAAATGCAAGCTACACTAATCTACACTACATGATGCATGGTTTTTGTTTATGACGGAGAGGATAATTTAGATTACCTCCCATCGTGTATGCATTAACTTCCCCAAACCAATCTAGACATTATTGCTAATGTCCAAGGATGGGTGTAGTTCATGCACACACTATGCAATGCATGAAACTAATTTTGTCATTTTGGATTTTGAAAGGTGGGAGCAATAAAATGAGAACACCTCAATGGGGCCGAGGTGTTAGTCCTCAATGATCAAGATTAATAAATATACAAGTTAACAAAACACAAACTTCTTTTCATGAAACTTGAAAAATTAAAGAGAGGAGATGAGGGAACTTCACTTAAACTTAGGTGGGTGCCTCTCGCCCGCTGCACCTAGCTATGAAGTAATCCTCTAGAGGTCGGCATCTTTACCTTCTAGATCGCTATCCCATATCTCCTTTGATGCATCACTCATACTTGGGTCCATGAACTCGTCCTCTTCACTTTCAAGCTCCACCGTGTCCCCTCCGCAAGAGTTGTTGCTTCCCTCCTCTTGTCTCCCGTTTGCCCCTTCATTAGCCCTCTCTGAATTGGGGAAGAGTAGGTCCATTTGAGCCCTTGAGGGAAATACTCCTTCCTAACTAATCTTTCCCTTTTGAACCATATCGTGGTATTGAGGATAGATTGCATAAGAAATGTCCACGTTGGTTTCGTATTAGCGGAAGTGCAAATTGTTAGTTATTTAGACCAAATTAATACTCATCTTATGATATTAAAATTACAAATTAATTTAGAGTGGTCTAAATCTACATGCATGCAAATAAAATGTATAAAAGATGGTTTTAAACCATCTTAAGACAAAAGTTCCTTACATTGTTATAAGGCAAAATGGGCACAACTCAAGGACTCCTTCCTTGATGTTGTTCTTGTGCTAATGCAATAAGGATGATCCTCCAACAACACCAATTACCAAAATAGGTAATCTCCTTTGGTGGCACCCAAGATTAACCCAAAATACTACTAGAAATACTAACTAGGTAAATGTAGTAGTAACCTTGTTTATTTGTATATTTGATGTACTAATTAATATTATTACTTTGATAATATTATTAGTTTATTTTTATATCTGTTTTCTTAGGTAAAAGATGAACAAAAATAAGAAGAAAAATGTGGTCATAAAGTGGCTACTACAAGCTATAAAGACCAAATCTTTCTTCAAATTTTCTCCACCTAATAAATGGTGGAATAACATGGGTATATATAGGCAAATTGGGGAGACAAAGGTGAGTGGAAAATGCCACATAAAGGACACATGTAAGTCCTTAAAAAACCAGTTCATATGGACCATTTTGGCTCCATTTCGGTTTTCGACATTTGCCCCACAAATGCTTATAAGTCTTATATTTAATTATCTTACATAATTAAATATTAATTTAATTATTTAACCCTTAAATAATATAAATTAACTACCAATAACTACTTAACTATTAAGTAATCATAAGACCATTTTATCAACATACAATGTGTCAGTATTATCCCACTTAGCTAATATTACAACCTCTTGTAAAAATTAAATAGCTAATTAATTCCATTTCAAAACAAAAACACGTATCGTATAAAATTAATTAATTAACAATTAATTAATAAATTCGAATTATTTATTATTTAAATATCACATAATTAAATAATAAATCTCCTTGTCCCGAGTTCGTAACCCGTCATCAAATAATACATTTACGTGACTAACTAAAAGTCAAATAATACAAGGAATTAATTATCTCGTATCTCATACAAATAATTAATTTATTCTATTTGGGCGTCATCCTATAGGTGTGACCTAAAGGGATCAGCTGATCACCGCCATCACACGACAGTAATGTCAACCTTTAGTCAGCCAATCATTACCGATTAATGATGACCAGCTGACAAAAAATAAATAAATCCCTGATATTCCTTTTACGATATTTAATATATAAACGCACTCATTGTGGAGGACACTACTCCAACAATCTCCCACTTGTCTGACACAAGTGTGCGTTACCAATTCTCTTGTCCAATAATATCTCCCACTCAATGCAATATGTCTTTCAGGTCGTTCTTGCACGTGATCATATCATAAAGTGGTTTCCTCGATCAGGAGAATGAATGTCTGACCGGATAATCTACTATAGATCACATCCGAGCGTGGCCACGCATTTACAGTCATCTCTCCTCGAGTGGCCTTGAGATAAAATATGACTTAAAAGGACAATCCTGTTGACCTATTTTCTTCATTCGATACAGATCACAATGACCCAGTAAATGCTCATCAGCCTCCTTTTACGGTGCGACCTAGAACAATAACCAAAGCCACCGGAAAACCGTACCAACTTAGACAAATAGTCACCAGTCTAAATAATTGACTCGAAGGAATAAATAGAAGTCCTCGCCACGACCTAGCAACAAAAGGACTTTATAAACGGTCACTGTCCGACAAATTGTCTCACAATATGCCTATGTAATCGACCAGTCATCACTATGACCATATGACAGTCGAACCTGTCATCTATCGCCTTACAATCTAGTCACTCCAAGATGTCACCTCATAAAGTAACTAGGGACAAAATAAAATGTTAATCCAGTTCACTTAATAGGGTTCGACGTTGTCTTTACAACCTATTTGGAGAAAACAAAGTATATAAATTCAGACATAAAACTGAATATAACGATAAATGCAACTTATCATATATGAAATAATAAATACAATATTTTGATTATTACATATCATATAATTTACAACAGTTCTGGCATTCGTCTCAACCCCATCGAAACTACATGACTATCATGTTTAGCTTGAGACAATGGCTTGGTTAAAGGATCAGGGATGTTGTCAGCTGTCCCAACCTTACAAACTGTAATTTCTTTCCTTTCGATTAAATCTCTAATTACATGAATCCTAAGTACATGTCTAGATTTGTTAGTAGACTTGGGTTCTTTTGCTTGATAAATAGCCCCACTGTTATCACAATACAAAGTGATATGATCCTCGGCGGTCGGAACTACTTTCAGTCCCTCTAAAAATTGCCTAATCCAAACAGCTTCCTTTGCAGCTTCGAGAGAGGCCGCAATGTACTCGGACTTCCGTTGTAGAATCGCGAGTCACAGACTCTTTGAAACTTCTCCAAACCGCCCCTCCGTTCAACAAAAAGACAAAACCAGCCTGGGATTTCAAATCATCCCTATCGGTTTGGAAACTGGCATCCGTATAACCTCTTATACGTAATTCAGATTCTCCTCCAAACACTAAGAATGAATCTTTAGTCCTTCTTAAGTACTTCAGAATATTCTTGACGGCTATCCAGTGACTCTCACCCGGAGTTTTCTGAAAACGACTCGTCATACTCAAAGCATACGAGACATGAGAACGAGAACACATCATAGCATACATGATCGATCCAACAGCGGAAGCATAGGGAATCGATTTCATGCGTTCAATATCCTTAGGCTCAGCAGGACACTGTGACTTAATCAAAGTGATCCCACTGCCCATAGGTAGAAAACCTCTCTTGGAGTTTTTCATATTGAATCGGTCAAGAATCTTATCGATATAGGCTTCTTGACTCAATGCTAATATCCTTTTGGATCTATCCCTATAGATCCGGATACCCAAGATGCGCTGAGCTTCTCCCAAATCTTTCATTTGGAAGTGATTACATAAAGAAGTAAGAAAACAACTTTACTCCCACTAAACTTCATGTATAAACATGGTTCCTCAACACTTCGAGAAAAACCATTCTGTTTAATAACATGATCAAAACGATGATTCCAACTCCTTGACGCTTGCTTAAGACCATAAATGGATCTCTTAAGTTTGCATACTTTGTTAGGATTTTTAGGATCCACAAAACCCTCAGGTTGTGTCATGAACACTTCCTCTTCCATAAACCCGTTCAGGAAAGCGGTTTTGACATCCATTTGCCATATCTCATAATCATGAAATGCAGCAATCGCTAACATTACCCGAACAGATCTAAGCATAGCAACTGGTGCAAAATTTTCATCATAGTGTAAACCATGAACCTGAGTGAAACCTTTTGCAACCAATCTAGCTTTGTAGACATCTTTATGTTCATCCATGCCGATTTTAATCTTGAATATCCCCTTACACTGAAGAGGTCGAACATCTTTAGGTAAGTCAACCACTTACACTGAGAAGATACTGAATAGAATTAGGAGTCTAGGAGCCAAGAAATTGTCTTATGCTGGCAGACTGACCCTAATCAATTCAGTCTTGAACACTTTGTACAACTACTGGGCAAATATTTTTATTTTCCCCAAAGGTGTGATAAGAAGAATTGAAGCTGTGTGTAGGAATTTTTTCTGGGATGGATGTGCTGAATACCATAGAGTGCCCCTTGTCAAATGGGACACTATCACTCTCCCAAAAAATGAAGGAGGACTAGGGCTGAAAAATGTTACAATCTCGAATACTGCTACAGTGGCTAAGCTTGTGGATTGGCTCTATTGTAAAGCTGATAGATTGTGGATTAAATGGGTAAATCAAATTTATCTAAAGCAGCAAGACTGGCATGACTATGAACCTACAGCTGATGTTACTTGGACTTGGAAAAGTATTTGTAAAGTTAAGGAACTCATGAAGCCTGCTTATGCAGATGGACAATGGATGCCTGATACTAGGGGATATACTGTCAGTAGGGGGTATGACTGGTTGAGACTTCACCAAGCTAAACCAATCTGGTTTGGGACTGTATGGTCCAACTGGAATACTCCTAAACACTCACTGATCTCATGGCTTATAAAGAATAACGGGATAAATACAAGAGAGAAGCTTTTCAGGATTGGATGTAGCAATTCTGATAGATACTGTGTCTGTGAAGCTGCACCTGAGACTCAGGAACACTTGTTCTTTGAGTGTGGGTATAGTAAGCTTATAATGAACCAGATAAGGGATTGGAGCAAGCTACAGCTATTAGTGACCAGAGATATACGGACTGCAGGATCAACAACACAACAAGGTGTGTATGCTCTTGTGCTGACTGATAGCTACTATCATGTGTGGGTGCAGAGAAACAATGCAAGGATTAATGCTGTTCTAGTGAGTCCAAAAAGAGTTGTGCAAATGATTAAAGACAGTGTGAGACATAGGATCAAGGTCAAACGAAATGATCACATGTCAAGTGTTGACATGAATTGGCTGTGTACTCTAGAAAATTGAGTTGTACGGTTTGATCCTTCTGGGAATCAAACCTAAAGTCTTGACTATCATTCTTGTAATTATCATTTATTTTTGATATATATTATACATCTCACATTTTACCAAAAAAAATCAACCAGGTCTCATACCTGATTATCGTACATGGAATCCATTTCGGATTGCATGGCTTCGAGCCATAGCTTAGAGTCAGAACTCATAATAGCTGCTTTATAGGTCTTGGGTTCATCACTTTCTAAAAGTAAAACCTCATAGTCACCATCTTTCTCGATAATACCAAGGTATCTATCAGGCTGGCGCCTAACCCTTTCTGACCTCCTAGGTTCAGAGGGAACAATAACTGATTCAGACGTAGAAGGAACATCTTCCTGTATTGTCAAATCAGTTTGTGGCTCTTGAACTTCGTCAAGTTCAAATTTTCTCCCACTCTGTCTCCTAGAAATAAACTTTTTTTCTAGAAAGACAGCTTCACGAGCCACAAACACTTTGTTCTCGTTACTATTGTAGAAGTAATATCCACAAGTTTCCTTAAGGTAGCCTACAAAAATACACTTTTTAACGAGGTGCAAGCTTATCGTCGGACTTGCTCTTGACATAAGCATCACAACCCCATACTTTCATGTATCGCAGATTCGGGACTTTCCTTTCCATATCTCATATAGAGTTTTGTCGATTTGCTTTAGTGGGACTTTTATTAAGTGATTGTACAATGCAGATAAAATGGCAAAACCCCAGAATGACTTAGGTAACTCTGTTTGACTCATCATCGATCGAACCATATCTAATAAAGTTCGATTCCTCCTTTCAGCCACACCATTTAATTGTGGTGTGTCAGGAGGAGTTAACTGAGATACAATACCACAGTTTATAAGGTGATCTTTAAAGTCATTGCTTAAATATTCCCCACCACGATCTGATCGTAATGCTTTAATCTTCTTATTTAATTGGTTTTGTACTTCATTCTGAAACTCTTTGAACTTATCAAAAGCTTCACTTTTATACCTCATTAAGTAGATATACCCATATCTACTCATGTCATCGGTAAAAGTAATGAAATAGTCATAATTACCTCTAGCAGTGACTGTCATTGGGCCACAAACATCGGTATGTATTAAACCCAATAACTCACTAGCTCGAGATCCTTTTCCTAGAAAAGGTGAACGAGTCATCTTGCCAAGAAGACAAGATTCGCATGTACCAAATGATTCGAAATCAGAAGGTTTAATTACACCAGTCGACACTAGTATTTTAATGCGCTTCTCGTTAATGTGTCCTAAGCGACAATGCCATAAATAAGATTGATTGGGATCACCTGTTTGAGTCTTTTATTATCTAAATGATAAACATCGTTGCACGTATCTAGAATATAAATAACATTGATTGAAATAGCTTGACTATATACAATCCCATTAAGGGAAAAAGTACAACACTTGTCTTTAATTACAAAGGAAAACCCTTCTGTGTCTAACACAGATACGGATATTATATTTCTAGATAGCGTTGGTACAAAATAACAATTATTAAGATGTAAATCCAACCCCGAAGCTAAACTAAGTACATAAGTTCCTACAGAGATGGCAGCTACTTTAGACCCGTTTCCCATTCGGAGATCGACATCACCCTTGTTTAGCTTTCTTATGCTTTTTAGGCCCTACAAATGATTGCACAAGTGAGAACCACAACCTGTATCTAATACCCAAGTTGTATTTGAAGCATAATTTATGTCTATCATAAAAGATTCGGTTGAGAAATTACATGTCGGCTTCACAATGCCAGCTTTTATGTCATCCAGGTACTTTGTACAATTACGTCTCCAATGTCCCTTGTTATTACAATAATTACAAGTATCTTTAAGAGGATTACCCTTTATGGATTTTGGCTTGGTAGAGCAATTCGCAATTGCTTTACGTTTGCCCTCCACCTGAACGAGCTTCTTACCTGCATTCCTCTTAAACTGCTTCTTCCCCTTCACATTAATCGCAAGCACATCTTTCCTTGTACTCCCACTCAATCCCATGTCCTTCTCTGCTTGCACAAGCAGAGAATGGAGCTCATGTAAACTCTTTCTCATGTTCGTCATATTGTAATTTACCCTAAATTGGGTAAATCCCTTGACGTGCGAGAGAGAGTGGAGCACTCGGTCCACCACAAGTTCGTCGGGGATCGTACATCCCAACCCCTCTAAAGTTTCCACGTACTCAATCATTTTAAGTACGTGTGAACTTACAGGTTGACCATCTTTGAGGTTAGCCTCAAAGAAATGAACAGCGGTGTCATACTGAATTATTCTCGGGGCTTGAGAAAACATAGTTGAAAGCCTCGAGAATACTTCATATGCATCACGAAACTTGACACATTGCCTTTGTAAAGCAGGATCCATTGAAAAAATCAAAACATGTTTTATTGCAGCGGATTCCTTCTGATAATTTGAAAAAGCCTCCCTCACATCGGCAGTGGCTCTAGTACTAGGCGAAGGAGGAGAGGGATCGACAAGGTAACGTAATTTGCCATCACCTGCGGCAGCTAATCGAAGTTGTTCTTCCCAATCTTTAAAATTACTACCGTCGGCTTTTAAAACATATTTGTCCATAAAAGAACGTAGCCATGAATCTCTAGCTATTGTGGCGATTTCACTAGTAGAAGTCATCGTGATTACTACAAAGAAAATAAAGGAAAGATTAACATTTATCGTCTAGAAATATTTAACTTGTGAAACTCTATTCAATTGTGAAATTAGGCCCCATAAGTTTCAATTGGAGCAATCAAACCCCTTAAGTTTCACCAGAAGTGAAATTCAACCCCATTTTTAAAAATTTCACCAAATTCTTATATTAAAATCACTTTTAATACAATTTATCAATTATAAAATATTTCTTTTTATGATTTTAAAACTTTTATATTTATATTAAATATTGAGAATTATTTTTTTGAATTTTATTGTATATAGATAATTTATGATATATGTATGAATACTATACAAGTTATAAACAATTTACTAAATATATGTATGTAAAATATTTTTCAATGATTAATAAATTATGAACAATTTCGTAAAGTTACAATTAGTAATTTTTAGTATATAATAAAGTGTTTAATACTAATATAAAATATTTTTAATTAAATTTTTTGTAAAAATTTTAAAAATGGGGTTGAATTTCACTTTTGGTGAAACTTAAGGGGCTAAATTGCTCAAATTAAAACTTATGGGGCCTAATTTTACAATTGAACAAAGTTAAGGGGCTTAATTACCACTTTCGCGCTTAATTATATAAATGATTCCAAGATCCAATTTTATATAAACACGGGAACGGTGGACCGATTCAACCCATATTTATATAAATTTGGTGAGTCAATATCTTTGACTGATTCTACTACTAGAACTCTTGGTTGACGGATTTTCTTATAATCTATCTTTTAGCCCCAGAATAAATATGGGCACGGTGGACCGATTCAACCCATATTTATCCCGTTGAGTCCAACCAATTTTCACGCGTAATAACTTTTATTACCCTACTTACCCAACGTAAAAAGAGTGTACCTCGGTGATCCGAACCTACCTCTAATGAAGAAGGGATTCATAGGTGCTATTATTTGGTAAGGCTTAATCTCAATTTTAAACAAATGTGAGAGATCTTATCAATTTAATTGTCTATCACTTTTAAGTGAACAAAATTAGTGAATGCTAGACGATTAAATCGATAACAACAAAAAGAAAACATGTAGTGACGATTTGGCATGAATGCATAAAAGAATTAAAACAAACAAGTCCTAATATGGCCACCTAGTTAATCTAATTAACTAAAATTATTACACTTCGGAAACCAACTCCTTGGTCCCTTGAGTCTTCATAAATAGGCCTCATTCTTTAGGATTTCGGAACGCCTTTCCGAAAACACCGTCTTCATGAAAACTCCGTCTTTAGATGCTTCATCTGATTACTAATAATTAAATTACATAACAATAACCTATTATATAATTTGTAATAAAATTAAAATAAAAACTATTAATTAATTACAAATTAGGCGATACGAAATCGCAATTAATTACAAAACAAGTCGATATTCCCTTACATTTCGGGAAATACCAACTTCTACCTATGGCCATATTAGGAAAAATAACATAATTATAATTCTAAAAACCATTCATCTAAATGAATAATAAAATGCATTATGGAAAATGACATGCCAAATCGTCTAACTTACCAACAATGATCATTTGAGCTTGCCTTGACGGAATTTTTACCAAAAAAAAAAATTCATAATCAATTCTTAAAACAATTTTAATACTTACTCATCATACTAATCTGGTCTAATATCAAAATAATTATTCTCAACAATTATCTTGAATTTATAAGGGAATTAAAACACAATTGTGACAAAAAATGATATAATAATTCACAATTATCATACAAAAATTCCATTTAATATAAAAATTCTTGGAAAAATAAATTTCAAAACCATGAACATTATGGTCTTACACCAAAAATTCCATGCAAGTGAAAATTTTTGTTTTTAAACTTTATTTAAAAAGATTTCACAATTTAATCGATAAAGAGATAATTTTTACGATTTAATTCTAAATCAAACCATAAAAATTGAAACGACTTAAAATAAAATTTTATACATTTTGGAACAATTTCCAGGAGCTAAAAATTCAGAAATTTCGAGCCCTAAAATTAAATCAATATTTATTTAAAAAATAACCATTATTTACCCATTTTTATCAAATAAAAATTAATAAACAACCTAAATTAATCACATTAATTTAAAGTTTCTATTTTTATCATAAATAGAACATGAATGTGGTTATTTATAAATAAATATGCATAAAATTAACATGCAACCCAATTTAATTAACTCTTAATTAATTTTAATGCATTTTTACTCAATTTTATGCCAATTTAAGTTATAAAAAGTGGAAAAATTTAACAAAAATCAAATTTTCGTCCCATATCATTCTAAGACCAGATTATTTACATGCAAGACTATATTATGTGATAAAACGAATTTTAGTAACATAATATCAATTTTATTAATTTATCTCATAAATTCCTAAAATCGTCTTAAGATAACATACATGTATTTAACAATGCTCTGATACCACTTGTTAGTTATTTAGACCAAATTAATACTCACCTGATGATATTAAAATTACAAATTAATTTAGAGTGGTCTAAAACTACATGCATGCAAATAAAATGTATAAAAGATGGTTTTAAACCATCTTAAGACAAAAGTTCCTTACATTGTTATAAGGCAAAATGGGCACAACTCAAGGACTCCTTCCTCGATGTTGTTCTTGTGCTAATGCAATAAGGATGATCCTCCAACAACACCAATTACCAAAATAGGTAATCTCCTTTGGTGGCACCCAAGATTAACCCAAAATACTACTAGAAATACTAACTAGGTAAATGTAGTAGTAACCTTGTTTATTTGTATATTTGATGTACTAATTAATATTATTACTTTGATAATATTATTAGTTTATTTTTATATGTGTTTTCTTATGTAAAAGATGAACAAAAATAAGAAGAAAAATGTGGTCATAAAGTGGCTACTACAAGCTATAAAGACCAAATCTTTCTTCAAATTTTCTCCACCTAATAAATGGTGGAATAACATGGGTATATATAGGCAAATTGGGGAGACAAAGGTGAGTGGAAAATGCCACATAAAGGACACATGTAAGTCCTTAAAAAACCAGTTCATATGGACCATTTTGGCTCCATTTCGGTTTTCGACATTTGCCCCACAAATGCTTATAAGTCTTATATTTAATTATCTTACATAATTAAATATTAATTTAATTATTTAACCCTTAAATAATATAAATTAACTACCAATAACTACATAACCATTAAGTAATCATAAGACCATTTTATCAACATACAATGTGTCAATATTATCCCACTTAGCTAATTTTACAACCTCTTGTAAAAATTAAATAGCTAATTAATTCCATTTCAAAACAAAAACACATATCGTATAAAATTAATTAATTAACAATTAATTAATAAATTCGAATTATTTATTATTTAAATATTACATAATTAAATAATAAATCTCCTTGTCCCGAGTTCGTAACCCGTCATCAAATAATACATTTACGTGACTAACTAAAAGTCAAATAATACAAGGAATTAATTATCTCGTATCTCATACAAATAATTAATTTATTCTATTTGGGCGTCATCCTATAGGTGTGACCTAAAGGGATCAGCTGATCACCGCCGTCACACGACAGTAATGTCAAACTCTAGTCAGCCAATCATTACCGATTAACGATGACCAGCTGACAAAAAATAAATAAATCCCTGATATTCCTTTTACGAGATTTAATATGTAAACGCACTCATTGTGGAGGACACTACTCCAACACAAATCTTGTAGAATTCCCGTGACAAAGTCGTCACGGGGAAGGATGAAGGGGTTGGGATGGTTATACGGTTGATATGGAAATGGGTAGGGAGGCACTCTGATCTTTTCATCTCGGGATTGTTGCTCTTGTTGTTGTTGTTGGGGATTTGGAGGTGGTGCTTGTCTTGGTTGGGTTGGGTTTGGAGGGATGAGGTAGAAGGGAATTGGAGCTAAAGGTCCTCTTCTTGGGGAGATTCGTGGTAAGTCGGCCATTGGAAGATCAATCGGATCGCTTCCTTTCGTTAACCACTTGATCCGCTTATCGACCCCCTCAAGGGTTATCCAATGGTGATGAATAAGAAGAAGATCTTCGTTTATCCTTGTGTTTCCCAAAAGAGGAGCATACTCATTATTCTCATTGAATCTCGGGTTGAAATGCTTTGCAAGCCTAGTAATGAGTCCTCCATTCACAATGTGTTTCATTCCATCATCGTCACCATTCCTAAACTTTGCCCATTTCTCTGGTAATACTAGAGGTGCATTGAAGTGGTACACACTTCTTCCTTGAATATTGAGGTAGGATTCCATAAACACAAGGTCTAATTGGTTCACTATGGCCGGATCTCGGCGGGCAAGTAGGGTGCCCGAAAGGAATCGATAAGTAAGGCTCAAGATCGGATTTTGAATATGAAAAGCGAGACATTCCTTGGTGTGTATGAAGTCCCGGCCGGTCATGGCCCTCCACAAAGGTTCAACACTATACTTCTTTTGCTTCGATGTTCGGGTAGGCAAAACATCAAGACCGAGTACATTTGCGAATTCTACAAGGGTCATCATCCTAGAAACATTCTCCAACCTAAATTCTATGCATATTGTTTTGGTCAAGGTTGTAATGTTCAAAAGCTCAAAAATTCAAGCACAAGAGATCGATAAGTTTGTTCATACATGCAAAAAAGGGTTGAGAGACCAAATACTTCAAAGAGAGCTTCCACTTGGTGATAAATCCCAAGTTTCCTCAAGGTAGCATGACATAAAAACTTAGTGGGAAGAATATTCTTACTTAGAAGCCGGTGGAAGACTAATCTTTGCACATCATTGACAAATTCCACATTTGAGAAGTCATCAAGCCTTGTGAGATCTACAATCTCTTCATGCTCCCTTCTTAATGTGTTGACATGGGAGGTAGAATAACTTCCCCTCATCCTTGGTCCCCTTCTATTCCGAAAAGAGGATCTCTTTGGTGCCATTCCTTGATTATAGAGCTGAATTCTTTTGATTTGTGACGGAATAAAGATGCTCCTTGTTGATTGAGTGTTACCTTTGGAAACCCTAGAAAATTGGAGCTTTTTTATTTTGTGGGTTTAAGAGTGATTTGGATATGCTTGGGAGTCATAAGGAGGTGGGTTTTATAATGCAAGTGGAAAGAAGGGTGACGTGTCACTAAATGTGAGGTGGGGTGTAATTTTAGTTAAGAAAAGACGGGTCAAATCAACGTGGGAAGACGGGCGGATTCCAGCAGAAGACGCTCGGATTCAGGCTTCTCGGGACGGGCGGATTCTGGGTAAGACGCCCGGATTCTTTCACAGCTAAATTTCCAAAAATATAACGCCACAAAGACGGGCGTCCCGAGCATGAGACGCTCGGATTCCTTTTTATCGGGACGGGCGGATTCTTCTGAAGTCGGGCGGATTCCCTTCCAGGGATTTTTCTTGAAATGCACAGGTAGAAAGACGGGTGTCTTTCTGCAAACCCGGCCGGATTCTTCAGGACGGGCGTCTTCCCTTCTGAGACGCTCGGATTCTCCTTCAGTCCCAAAATCTTCAAATTCTCGGTTTAGCAGGACGGACGGATTCTCCTCAAGCCGCCCGGATTCTGGCAAGACGGCCTGATTCCGGGGAACACGCACGTGTTCAAGTTGTGAATTCTTCCTTTGACTTTCTTTTCTCTCCTAGATGCTTCCCCACACTTGAAAATTGGTTCCTTCCTTCATAAAAATTCATTAGTGACCCTCCCTCACTTACTCTCATGAAAAGAGCTCATGCTTATTATTAAAAGAAGTGCAATAAAATTATAAATACAAGTTAGAGGGTTAGTATATTTACAAGTGGTGGTTTAGGGAGGACTCCACCAAACTCTCCCTTTGATGGTTCTTTCAAGGATAAGAAGGCCCGAGGTAAGTGACCTCGACCTCTCCAATGAACGCTCCTTCATATTATGGCTTCAATCTTTGACCATTGACTTTAAACTTGCTTCCATCTTCCGCCTTGAGTTCAAAATCTCCATATCTTTCAACTTCGGTTATCACATAGGGACCCATTCATCTAGAGTTCAACCTTCCCGGAAAACGTCGGTAGCGAGAATTGAATAGAAGGACTTTGTCCCCTTTGTGCAAGGCCTTTTGTCTAATTCTCTTGTCATGGAGTAATTTTGTTCTTTCCTTGTAAATCTTTGCATTCTCATAGGATTGTAGTCGGAATTCCTCCAACTCTTGAATTTGAATCATCCTCTTTTGACCACTAAATTTGAGATCAAGATTAAGTGCTCGGATTGCCCAAAAAGCTTTGTACTCCAATTCGATTGGCAAATGACATGCTTTTCCATAAACAAGCTTGTAAGGGGAGGCTCCTATGGGAGTCTTATAGGCCGTCCTATAAGCCCAAAGAGCATCATCAAGCTTTGTGCTCCAATCTTTTCGGGTCTTGTTCACAACTTTCTCAAGGATTTGTTTGATCTCTCTATTTGAAATTTCAACTTGACCGCTTGTTTGAGGATGATATCCCAAGCCGGTTCTATGTTGAACACCATATTTGGTCAAAAGAGATGCAAGTTTCTTCTCATGGAAATGCGTTCCTCCATCACTTATGATTGCTCTAGGAACTCCAAATCTTGGGAAGATTATCTTCTTGAAGAGCTTGGTGACCGTTTTTGCATCATCATTTGGAGTGGCAATTGCCTCCACCCACTTTGAGACGTAGTCTACGGCCACAAGGATGTACTTATTCCCATTGGATGTCACAAAGGGACCTTGGTAGTCGATTCCCCAAACATTGAAGATCTCCACCTCTAGAATGCCCCTTTGTGGGATTTCGTTCCTCCAAGAGACATTCCCCGTTATTTGACAAGCATCGCAATGAATGATGAATTCTCTTGTATCTTGAAACATTGTAGGCCAATAGAAGCCCGATTGAAGAATTTTTGCAACGGTCCTCCTTGCTCCATGGTGCCCACCGTAGGGTGATGAGTGACATCCTTCCAAGATTCCTTGGACTTCCCATTGAGGGATGCATATCCGGTAGAGCCCATCACTACATTCTTTGTAGAGGTTTGGGTCGTCCCAAAAGTACCTCTTCACTTCGAATAGGAATCTCTTCCTTTGGTTGTGATTCAAATTTGGAGGGAGTACTTTTCCAACAATATAGTTAGCATAATCGGGAAATTATGGGGTGATGTGCCTTTCGAGTTGTGTTTGAATGGCCATCAAAATATCGTCGGGAAATGAGTCATTGATCGGGGTTTCTCCATTTTCATCATGAAACCGGATTCTTGACAAATGATCCGCCACTACATTCTCGGCTCCTTTCTTGTCTCTTATTTCTAAGTCAAATTCTTGAAGAAGCAAAATCCATCTCAACAATCTTGGTTTTGCCTCCTTCTTTATCAAGAGATGTCGGAGAGCACGGTGATCCGAAAATACAATCACTTTGGATCCAAGCAAGTAGGAACGAAATTTGTCCAAAGCATAGACAATGGCAAGAAGCTCCTTCTCGGTGGTATCATAATTCAATTGGGAGGAGTCAAGAGTCTTGCTTATATAATAGATGGTGTGAAGAGCTCTCCCTACCCGTTGGCCAAGAACCGCTCCAACGGCGTAGTTGCTAGCATGACACATAATCTCGAATGGTAATTCCCAATTTGGAGGTTGGATGATCGGTGCCGAGATTAGTGCTTCCTTGATTCTATTAAAGGCTTCAACACACTCATCAATGAATTGGAATTGGGCATCTTTAAGCAAAAGTTGAGTGAGGGGTTTTGCTATTTTTGAAAAATCCTTTATGAAACGGAGATAGAAACCCGCGTGACCGAGAAAACTTCTCACCCTCTAACATTCACGAGAGATGGGAGTTTCTCTATCACCTCAACTTTAGCTTTATCGACCTCGATGCCCTTTTCCGAAATTAAATGACCCAAAACAATTCCTTCATTGACCATGAAGTGACACTTTTCCCAATTTAAAACAAGACTAACATCTTCACATTTTTGCAACACAAGAGAAAGATTATGCAAACATGAGTCAAAGTCCTTTCCATAAACACTAAAATCATCCATAAAAACTTCCATTATGGTCTCTAAGTAATCAGAGAAGACACTCATCATGCATCTTTGGAAAGTGGCGGGGGCATTACATAAACCAAAAGGCATCCTCCTATATGCAAAAGTATCATAAGGGCATGTGAAGGTGGTCTTATGTTGGTCATCCGGGTGTATGGGGATTTGGAAGAATCCCGAATACCCGTCAAGGTAGCAAAAGAATTTGTTGGAGGCTAACCTCTCAAGCATTTGGTCAATGAATGGTAGGGGAAAATGATCCTTTCTTGTTGCGGAGTTTAATTTTCGATAGTCAATACACATACGCCAACCGGTGATCATTCTTGTGGGTATTAGTTCATTCTTTTCATTTGTCACTACCGTGGTACCTCCTTTCTTAGGTACCACTTGGACGGGTCTAACCCACAAAGAGTCCGATATGGGATATATGATTCCCGCATCAAGTAATTTCATAACTTCTCCTTTGACAACTTCTTGCATGTGGGGGTTCAATCTTCTTTGGGGTTGAATAGTAGGTTTATAGTCTTCCTCTAGATGAATTCTATGCATGCAAAAGTTGGGACTTATCCCCTTAAGGTCATCTAGACTATAACCTATAGCCTTTTCATGTTGTTTCAACACATCAAGCAATTTTCCCAATTGGTTATCATCAAGTCTATCATTCACAATCACGGGTTTGGTCTTTGATTCATCAAGGTAAGAATATTTCAAATTTGGGGGAAGAGGTTTTAAAGTAGGAATTTGTACCTCACTTTCCCCTTTGGAATTTCATTGAGAATTTGCTCCATCTCCATTAGACATTCCATTCTCATAGCATATTCAACTTCATTCTCATCAACCTCATCATATTCAAATGCCATGATGGGTTCCTCTTGCTCTTGAGCTTGTAAAATATCTTCTAGGATGGATTGCTCATCTTCTATGGGTTGACATGCTTCCACAAGGATGTTATGCACCAATACGGATTGTGCATGAGTAAGTTCTTTGTTAGCTAGAGCGGCCTCAAAAAGATCCACCTCCAATTCCCAATACATATTCTTAGCCTCACTTGCTTCCAAGGCTTCCAATGCTTGCATGGAATCTTTAAAGAAAGGTATACTTAAGTGGTCCTCTACAAAACAATCTATAAGGTCCATCTTGCAAAATATCGAACAACTAGAAAACAATTCGAACAAACCTTGAGGAGTTTTACTTCCCCAAGGCAAAGAAAGACACAACTAATAACAATATAAGAAAATCTAAATCAAGTTAACACTGTCCCCGGCAACGGCGCCATTTTTTATCTGTCCGTTTCGTGTTCACAATTGAATAGATGTTGTCGTTGGGTCACGTCCGAATCAAAACACAATTTATAACTTCACAAACAACTCTACAATTAGTAAAGAGGCAAGTAAAGGTCGGGTCCCAAGGGACGGGAATTGAGATGAGATTTCTATTGAAACTAGCGGTGTCTTAGGGGTGTCACAATTTGGGTTGATGTAGAAGGTCACTAACTAAATAGCAATGAAAGTAAATAAGCAAGATGAATTAAAAGGGTTGTAAACAATTGATAAAAAGTACTAGGGTATCATGGGGTCATAGGGGAATCATGGGAATTGATCATACAAACATGTTCTCAAATTATAAGCAAGCAATTATTGTTGTGATGGATTGAGTTGGGTTATATCTTACAATCCTAGGAAAGTTTGGGTCCCGGAGCCGAATCGATTAGATTGTACAACACCTACAAGTCGACTTAGTCTTTCCTACTCAACAACATGCATGGTCTAATGAGACTCGAGTTGGTTTATATCTTACAAGTCTCATTGAAAAGATAGGTGATGGGTAAAAACTGCAAGGATTCATAGGCTCACATTTCATCAAACATAACATGTGCATGAGTTGAGATCAAAACAAGCAAGCAAATAAACCATAAAAGCATATTAATTTATGCATGAATCATTCCCTATGTTAGTTTCCCCTAATTACCCATTAACCCTAGCTAGGTCACTACTCACTCATTATCATGTTGATCATGCT
Organism: Silene latifolia; assembly: GCF_048544455.1. NCBI lineage: Eukaryota > Viridiplantae > Streptophyta > Magnoliopsida > Caryophyllales > Caryophyllaceae > Silene > Silene latifolia. Next base: position 130,493,936 of record NC_133536.1, read on the forward strand.
AGCAAGGTTGTCAATCATACCAACAAAAGGAAACATGATGAACAAATGAAAGTAATTAACAATAATTAAAAAGGGATTAAGAGAATTATACCTACTAATGATTCCAATAATAAAGCAAAGAATAAAAGAAGTACTTGATGCTTGATTGAGAGGTTGTCAATCTCCCAATAATAACCCAAATAATCTTCAATTACCCAAAATAAAGGATGAACAAAAGAGAGATTAAGGAAATAAAACTTGTATTAAAACTTGATTAATTGTTGATTACAATACTAAAGAGAGATTTGATTGATATTAACTACTCTAATAATTGATAAGAAGAATATCCTCTTCTAATTAGACTAATGGGGTATTTATAGTGGAAATTAGGTGGATGCATTAGGGTTAACTAAGGGCTAAACTAGTAATTACACTTTTTAGATTGAGCAGGGAGAAGCCGGTATTTTTCGAAGGAAGGGCTTCTTTCTTTGAAACTTGAAGAAGACGAAATTGTGCTGGGCAGGAATCCGGGCGTATTGGTGTCGGGACAGGCGGATTGTAGCAGGGGAAGACGGGCGTCTTCAAGGGAATCCGGGCGGATTCTGGTGGCTGCTTACCCGGGCGTCTTTGGTAGAAGACGCACGGATTGTGCTGTGGAGGACGGGCGGATTCAGGGCAATCCGCACGGATTGCAGCTCAGCTTTGTTCCTTCTTCTTTTCTTCCCTTTTCTTCATAAAATCCTTGGGGATTTCCTTGGGGATGCAAGGATCCTTTCTCGTCATTGACCAACTACTATAATATGTACAAATGCCTTCTAATCTTGTCTCTCCTTGATGCTTGGTCATTGAATTTAATCAATTTAGTCTCGTTTTGCCATGAAAATGCAAGATTTGCACTCCTTTCCTACCAAGGGATCAAAATCTCAAAGAATATGCAAAACAAAGAACTAAAGACAATAAATGGCCCAAATATGCACGAAAAAGCATGGGAACAAGGCTAATTCGGGGGCTAAATATGCGCTAATTATGGTCACATCAGTGCCCTAAAATAATGCTAATATTATTGTTTACTACTACTAGTAAAGATGAGATAATATTAGTGATTTTGTGAGTTTTTACTTCTTAAGTGTTCTAAACAAAAGGAGAGAGTTTACAAATTACTCATATTTTTGTTAAGTAAGAATGACCAAAATAAGAAGAGAGAAAACTCTTCTTATTTTCAAGTTGGTCAGGTACCATGGGGAAGAAGGCCTAATGCATGCAAAAGTTTGTTCTTCTCAAGATTTAGGCTTGCATGCCTACCATTAGTAGGGTATAATTGTCAATTTGTATAGTGTGACATATTCGACATGTTACTAGACATGTTTGTTAATAATGCATTTTTTAACTTATTAAAAATCATTATATTAACAAAATAAGTCACATACAAAAATTAACTAGTAATTCATGATTACAAGAACTTAAAATGGGTCATAGAATTATAAATGACAACAACTTGTATTTATAATAAATCATTCATTCTTATTTTAATTGTTTCATAAACAATAAATAAACCTAAGTAATAAAACAATTTAATTACTTAGTACGAATCTTATTTAATCGAATTACAAAAAGATACGTAATCTCACTCACAAAATCATTTGTTCAATTTTAAAGAATTAATTAACTTGTATCAACATACAACTAAATAATTAATCAATTAAGAGTGTTAACCTAGAGGTATGACCTTAAGGGATCAAGTGATCACCACCGTCACACGACAGTAATGTCAAACTCTAGCCAGCCAATCATTACCGATTAATGTGGATCAATTGACAATAAAATATTACATTCCCTCACGCATTCTTATTATGAGATTTAAATATGTGATCGCATTATTGTTGAGGACACATCCTCCAACAATCTCCCACTTGTCCGCGACAAGTGTGCGTCACCAATTCTCTTGTCCTATTACTATCTCCCACTCAATGTAAGGTGTCTTGCAAGTCGTACTTGCATTTGATAATATCATGAGTGGTTTCCTCAATCTGGAGAATAGTTGTCTGACCGGAATTATCTACCATAGATACCTTCCGAGCATGGCCACGCATTTCCAGTTCATTACTCCTCGAGTGGCCTTGAGATATAAGATAACCCTGACTGGGGTGGACAATTCCTATTGTACTTTTCTCTTCGAATAGTCATAGCTCATTATAACCCAAAACGTGCCCATTTGACCACAATTACGAAGATCATAGAACACAAATCAAAGTCACTCCGAAACTGTGCCATCTTAGGCGAACAGTCTTTAGTCAAAGAATCGTCTCATAAGAATACTATAGTAGCTCTCGCCACAACCAGGCTATAAAAATTTCCAGAACTCTATGAGCAGTCATTAGCCCGACAGAGTATCCCATACAGTCTGCCTATGTGATCAATTAGTCATTTCTCATGACTCTATGACACTTGAACTCGCCATCAATCGCATCACACGCTAGTTACTTCGAGATGTCACCTCATGTAAGTAACTATGGGCGATTACTATGTCAATCTAGTTCACTTTAATGGGGTTCAATATTGTCTCAACAACCCATTTGGATATGACAAAGTAATAAAAATTTAAAAGACAAATGCGATTATCATATATGAACAAATAAAAAAATATTTTATTTCATATCAAATAATCTAGTACAAATTTGGCATACGTTTAAGCCCCATGGAAACAACATGTCCATCGTGTTTAGCCTGCGATAAAGGCTTGGTTAGAGGATCAGCTAAGTTGTCATCCGTCCCAGCCTTACAAATCGCAATTTTCTTTCTTTCAATAAAATCTCTAATAATATGAAATTTTCTGAGTACATGTCTAGGTCTAATACTGGACTTCACTATGCCAAATAAGACATCCAATAACGGTCAAATAATGCAATTACCGTTATTAAATAGAAACACTGAACCGTTATTGCAACGACTGTTGATAAATATATACCACGGTTGTATGACCGTTATATAACATCAATAACGGATCTATAATACCGTTATCACTACTCAAGAACCGTTATAAAACTGTTGTTAATTATGTTTATGGCAATGGGTATACTTTTAAGAAACCGTTGTCCTAGTTTACTATTGACAACGGTTTAGTGGTTCCAAAACCGTTGTTAAATATTATCTATGATAACGGTTCATTTCGTTATCTTATTTAACTAAATGTCAATATTTAACAACGGTTTTATTGCGTGATAAACCGTTGTTATATTTATCAATTGATGAAACTTTGACAACGGTTCTTTTTAAATTAACCGTTGTTAACATTTTGAAGTCGACAACGGTTATCGTTCGTCATCTTATATTTTTGGCGGTTTGAATGGGAAGGGAAAAGATGTCAACGGTTATTTATCTAAATAAAACCGTTGTCAAATAATTGTTTGCAACGGGTTGTTTTAACCGTTTTCGTTTTTAAATTTTTTTTTTTCAAAAAATGATTTTAATTTGTAGCAGCTGCTGGAATGCTATTTTTCAGCTGCTGCTGAAAATAGCATTCCAGCAGCTGTGCACTGCAAAAATTCAATCCTGCATCAAAATATTACACCCCGTGATCAATTAAACCCAGTTTCAAAACAGTACAAACAGGATGATCAAAAGCCAAAACACAACTTCCTCAAAAAAACAAAAGAAGCCAATACACAATGGCTCTATATATATACACACACACACGTACAAAAGCATGATCAAACTATTGAGACTCCGCTAATGAAACAACATAACTAACCCACATATTTCTCATCCGATTGATGTCCTCTGGCGAATATTCTGGGGCTTTGTTGAGTATTAGTGGACACTACAATGGAAAATATATATAATCAAAATAGATATAATACATGGAAGTATACAGAATTGAACTCAATTTACATCTGAAATAGTTTTTAAATCACACTAACCCGTATCGGAATGGTAGAAAGTTTTCCGTCGATAACCTTCCACATGGAGTGACAAACGTAAAAGGCACATTGTTTGTCGTCTGGTGCTTTAGGAGAGTATTATGTAAATCACACACAAATCAGCAGAATTAAATAATCAACCTCTCGCATAAACATTAATTAAATGGTACGAGTAATTATTCAGAGTACACTTACTATTGGTGTGATAAAATTGAGATCAGTGTTGTTTTCATATTTCCCAAATGGACATAATCTTTTTTTTTTTGCTTCAAAAACACAAATTCATAAATATACACACATGCCATTATTATTTGCATATATATGGCTCAAGTCATACAATAACAAATGACATTATTGAAGGTTGTAAAGTTACTCAGTTATCATCCTTACACAACTGTCAGAGGGTTTGCCTTCACGAGAGTCAATCCAGTACACTGTTTTTGTTTCCACTTGGATTGCCAGTAGCACCCAATGCTTCCTATTCATTTTGAGACATTGAACTGTTAGTTCATTAATATGCATTTAAGCATGTTAATAATGAATTTATAGAACCGTGATTCATTACAATAATCACGTATTATACATACATATTCTCATTGTAGGGGGCAAGCCATAGTTTTTTGGATGACATCAACCGACAAGCGATACTATTGATTTGTTCTTCGTATGAAATTCTGTTAACAGAGAACGCCTTAGGACTCAAGAATCCGTAGGCGTGACTAGGGACCTTCCACTCAGCGAACTGATTATTGAGGTACCTATTACGCCACATGGAACGAAGATTGTTATTGTAATTGATAATTTTAACAAACATCATTATTCGTAAATGGAACTGACTAAATAGTTATATTAATAAAATTTACTTCATCCAAATCAAAATGTGAACGACATCTAAATTGTCAAGGTCGACAAATTCCATCAGTTGCTTCGGGTCCAGTATGGCTATATCAGCTATGCCCATAACATCTTTTTCAATGTAATCATGACTACATCACCTTACAGCCAGGTTGTGCAAAGCCTTCAGCGAAGCAGTTTGTGGACCATGGAAAAACGCTCCACTCAAATGCTTTTTCAAAACATTTTTAATTTTAAAAGAGTCGCCACTAAATTTTTAAATGGAATTTAGAAACCACTTTTAGAGATTTGAATTCGTGTGACTTTACGTGTTAGGAAGTTAATTTAATTTCATTAAAACAACACCCAACCCCGCCCGTTGCAATAACGGTCTCTACTAGGTGAAAGATGGCTATTCCGGAAAGATATCACATGCGTATGCAACCATTGAATTTAAATCCTATCATGCGAATTTCATTCTAAGTCGTTTAAAATGCATTTAACTTCGTCGAAGTGGTTTAGCATGTGAGGTTCATTGCTTAAACTAGAAAACACATCCAAAGAGAGGGATAGGAAGGCTTACGCTTAGCATAAGATGTATTAACAAACATTAGTGGTTAGCTCATACATACAATATCAATTATAAATAATGTAAATTAAAATCTAAAACATAAACTAATTAAACTAAGGATTAATCAAACAAAGTCAAACAAGGAAGCAAATTAAAACACAAAACCTGGACAAACCCGTGCACTGCACGGATCTGAAATTTTCGAAATATGTCAGAATTGACCCGTGCACTGCGCGGGTTTTGAATTAATACATTGCTAATTACGAAATAAATACTAAATCAATGCAATAAATTACGAAAATCTACCTAAATTAAAATTACAAATTATAGGTCTGGAAAATCATAAAAAATCAATTTTTATATGGTTAAAAATAAATACACGTAAATTAAATAAACTCGATTTATTAAATTGCCCTATTCCAACACGAGGATATGTAAATGAGACGGGGTGTACGACCGACCGATATGGCGGATTTCTTTCCCATCTCAAGTCAACGCGGGTGCCGGAATGGTACTTTAACTCATACTCAAACTATTCTAGTTTCGATATTAGTTAGACGATGTTAGACAATGGTTAGTAAATAAACAATAAAAAAACGAAATAAAAAGGAGAGAAGGGAGTTTTAATGCACCCTCAACCTACATGTATCGTTGACACCGTCTTGGGTCGTAATCGATCGTAGATTTTATCTCGAGGGGCTGTCGTCGACGAAGACAATTGAAATTGAATTTTGAAATCACGAAACAAACACGTTCAAAAGGCAGACTTGAGCAGCGATTTTCAATCGCTCACCACGACTTCGTTTCTCAACTATTTTTCAAACCGAAAGATGTTTTGGAAACTAGAAAGACTGAATTTTGTGAATATGGAAACAAACCAGAAGTTTTAATGGGATTTGTGCACGAGAATCAAGGCCAAAGACCACGCGTAAAACTCGAAAACAAGATTTGTGTCCCTGTTTTCGAGCGGCTGTCACGGCTTTAGTTTAGGGTTTTTTTGGACGATTGATGGTTGTTATTTGCAGTATGTTGTGTGGAGAACTTAGAGTAATGAATGTATGGTGAGGGGGGGGGGGGTATTTATAAGGAGTTTCGAAGGGTAGAAGTAGGGCAACAAGCAGTCGGGCCTGTTTCGCATAGCTGCTGTCCATCAGCTAAATCGTGGGGTTTTTAGGGTTTGTATGGGAGGTTTTCTTGGTGTTTAAGCTAAGGTAATATGGGTAGGATACTAGGTTATGGTGTAGGGTTAATGGGCGCGGGTTTGGTAGCTGTTTGGAGCGGGTTTTGGGCTCGGGATTGAGCACGTAAAACAGGGGGGGCTGCTTGTGTTGCGGGCTGTTTGTGGAGTATTTGGGACGAGAATTGGATGGGTTTTGTGGTGTTCTAGGTGCTGGGTTGTTGTGGGTAATGTGGAGCGCGGGTTGGTGGTGATGGGTTGCGGGTTTGGACCAAGTTTGAGTCGGTTTAGAAGGGCTTTCGATGGGCTATACAAACACGGGTAAAGGAAGGAATTGGGCTGTGTTGGGGAGTGTTTAGGACGATATTTGGGTGTGGATATGGGGGTTCGAACTGGGGTTGAATGGGTAGAGGCCTAGGTTGGTTAGTGTACTCGAGATTCGTGCCAACTCGTAAAGAAAACGGGCTTAAAAACCGAACTAAAATCGAGCTCCAAAACGTGTGGTTGAAACGAGTTTTAAATTTTCAAATTCGATTTTTCAAATCAATTAACACATTAAAATAAATGATTTTTCAAATCAAAAAATATATTTTATTTTCAATAAAATAAATTTAAGGAAATAAATTCAAATTAAAATAATAAAATGAATTCACTTAAAAAAGCTTTAATTTAAATATCATTTAAATTAATAAAATACTCCGTCGACAACGCTCATTCCACATCGTAAAACGAGCCCAAATAATGACAATGACAACTAAAGAATACATGTGTCCTATCATCATCGGGTGTTTGTCGGGTTCTCTATAAATTCCAATATCGACGAATACGGGTATCTACAGAGCCCCCACTTTGACTGAGGCTTGGACAAGGCGAAAGTCAAAGTATACCCCAGGTCCCTCTCGACCTGAGGATTCTGCGGGTCGTTTATAGTCCATTAGACTTGCGTATGTAAGCTCGCCAGCCATAAGAAGAGATCATACCTGAAACTTCGTCGGGGATCAACTCTTGCTTCATTGCGTCGAATTATCATCGTTAGTCATCGACCCATAAATTGCATATATGGTGGGTTGAGCCTTATCCTCAGGCGCCTACGTATCCGTTTCTGACGGAATCAAACCCGCATCGTAGTTCGGCTCGATGGCCTGTAGCTTTCTGCTGCTTCGGCTCGGATGCCAATATCCCATTGTTCATGTGAGTAAAGACAAAACATGCGCTTTGCTTGTCAATTTCGCTGTTCTTCTAGGGAGAACGATTCACTGAAACTGACGTTTCTGTTGGGGAAATGTCATTTCCGTAGCATTCTGCTGTTGATATTTGTTATGAGGATGCCATCCTGTCTGTTTTGTGGTGGTCTCTAGAGCCGACGGCGACAGAGCCCCCAGTTGGAGCATATTCTGCAAATTTAATCATAATATATAGCACGCGATTCACGTAGCAACATTTTGATACTTGAAATGGTCATCGACCGAATTTTGATGGGTCTCTGGAGCCGACGGCGACAGAGCCCCCAGTTTTAAAGAAAAGGAAAATGGGTTATCGACCCGCAGACCTGAACATTGCTTAGAAAAGGTGGGTCATTGACCCGAACTTTGAATATCTCGAAAATGATTGGCCTCTTCGAGGCGAGAATTTATTTCAGTTTTCTGGATCCAAATGATTTTTCGAATCAACACATAATTTTATTTTCAATAAAATTAATTGCGAAAAAATTATTTCAAATTTCTGGAGTTAAATGATTTTTCAAATCAAAACACAATTTTATTTTCAAAAAAATAATCGCAGAAGTTTATTTCAAATTTCCGGAGTGAAAGCGACGGGTAGACACGACCTTTTGACGAAAAGACTCGGACTTTCTGACCCGTAACCAATGTGGGCGTAACCCAATAAAATCCGTAAGTGTGTACGGGATGTTAATTCCACACGGGACGCGCAGGGGATGAGATTGTAAATTAGTCACTTCGGTGCACGAACTATGACAAATTCCGCAAGAGAAATGAGCGAACAAAACCCGGGACGGATGGGGCCCACTTGGCGTGCCACACGGGCTCTACACGGCCGAAATAGAGGAGGTATGGAACTTGCCTTCTTATTTCAAAAAGCTACCAAATTTCCTAAAACTAGTAGGCTTCCAAGTTTCCAAATTTCCTAGATGATTTAGGTTTCCAAAACCTAAAGGAATTATACTTCCAAAATTCCTCATCACTTTTCATATATAAGGAAGGGCTAAGGGTTGAGATTTCGCACAATTTCTCAAACAGAAATCTCTCTGCTTAAAAGAATATCTTTCTTAGAAAAAACCTAGTCATGAATTCCTTGTTTGGGACCATGAAGGGATGGGCGACAGAATTCAGGGGTTTAGAAATCCAAAATCTGAATGCGGCGGGAATTCAACAAATTATTTTCCTGAGGCAAGTCATGATTCAACCCGCATTTCTTAAAGAGTGCCTGAGAGTGTGGGATCCCGAGCATCATGTCTTTGCTTTTCCGGAGGGAGAAATCTGTCCCCTTCCTGAAGAATTTACCGTCTTGGGAGGATGGACGACCACGCAAGAGCCTGTGGTTCCCGACTTTGTGTCCAACTGGACCCGAAAATACCGCGAATATCTAAACTTGTCGCGTGATGAAGCCCGTACCATCGTCGATGGTGGAAAGGTGGACCTGCTTGCGCTAGTGCATAAATTCCGGCGTGCGAATGACCCAGATATACCCATCATTTATCGACGCCGCGCCTTTGGCCTCATTCTATTGCATCTTTATTGTTTCGAGGGGGTGATAGAAATTTCATCTTATCGCGGCCAAGCTAGACTAATCCGAGTCTTGGAGCAAATGGAGAATGGTGCTAATCCTGCATGGATTATACTAGCTGAGACTATTAAAAGCTTGGATGCACAAAAAGCCAATCCGGATGTTGTATTCATGGGATCAACCCGTCTACTGCAAGTTTGTCTTTCTTCTCTTTTTTCCTTTTTTCTCTTTTCTTCGTCTCTTTTTCTTTTTTTTTTTTCGTTTTTCTTTTTTTTTCGTCCTTTTTCTTTTTTTCTTTTTTTTTTGTTTTTTCCGTTTTTTTTTTTTACCTGCCTTTTTCTGATTGTCTAACAGGTATGGCTCAGCGAGCGTCTTGGTTTGATTGATCCGTCGTTGAAACCAGAAGATTATCATGTCAGAAGTCTCACTAATCGGCGACGGCGCTACGATTCGAGCAAGGATCCGATTCATCGGCGAAATATCTTTGATTAGCGGAACAGGTCTCACATTCGCTGGTCCTTACCATGGCTTCATTTGAGCTCACTTACCGGGCTCGCAGATCATGCGATCATACACGGTATGTCACTTTGTTGGGCTTGGATCACCCTGTCTATTTTTACCCGGACCGAGTGCTTCGCCAATTCGGTCGTCAACAAATTGTCCCTGCGACGGAGGCTTCGCGAGGTCCTGCTTTTGTTATTTCTCAGGGTAGATGTCATACTTGGCTCCATGCGTGGCGCCGAAGGACCGTGTGGCGCATTCCCGAGCCACGCGAGTCTACTTGGGTTTCTCCTTCATATCTCAAATGGACTACAGAACCGGGCCTTAATGCAAGGAAGAAACTACAGAAAGATGATGCCATTGATCGGGAGAAGCATGACAGGGGGTTGAAAAATCGACAATTCTTTTTCGGGCCGATTCGGGCCCGGCGAGACCGAGACTAGGCTTGACGAGAACCCTAGGGCTAAACCTGGTGCTCCTAGCGTGTGGGACCGATCGGGTACTACAAGTGGTGACGTTCCGACACTTGCAGAGAGACTTGGCCCTCGACTAAGCGTAAAAGAGAGATTGGGCCCGCGAGAAGACAGCGTGGTCCCCCCGAAGAAACGGGCAAGAATGATGATGGGTGAGACATCGTCTCGTAGTGACGGGACACGCGACCCAACTAAAGATAGGCGGTAGTTACGGCTCTATTATTTAGTATTACTATTATGCTTTTATTTGCTTTCCTGTTAGTTTGATTTGTAATGGGCGTCGCCCGGATTTATCAAAATAAAAGACACGTATTATTTATTAGAAATCCCCAGTTTCTGCATTGAATATTTCATTTTTATTGTGGTTGTACCCTTTTCAAGGGTTGCCTACGATATCGCTTTTCAACGAGAATCAAACCGAGTTCGTAGTTCTCTCATAAAACATTTCGTGCGGTGGCAACAAATGCCAAACTTAAAACTTATTCAAATACATCACAATTCAAGTGTTATTTCATAACTTTGAGAGTGAGGTCTTAAGGATAGTACTTCTTCAATTGATCCAGATTCGTTGGATTCGAGAAATCATTTCCATCCAAATCTGTCAAACGTACCACGCCTCCTGTGAGTATCTTCTTCACGAGATAAGGACCGGCCCAATTAGGCTTAAACTTCCCTCTTGGATCGACTGGTAATAGAGCCCTTACTGATTTGAGAACTAAATCGCCTTCATTAATTCCCCTGGGCTTCACCTTCTTGTTAAAAGCCCGCTCTATCCTTTTCGATAGAGTGAACATGATACAACGCATTCAAACGACGCTCATCAAGCAACACCAACGAATCATATCGGGCTTGGACCCAATCCGCTTAGGGACTGGCTTTCGAGCAAGATGCGTAGGGAAGGTACTTCCAGTTCGACTGGTTGTACTGCTTCCATCCCGTAAACTAGATAGTACGGGGTTGCCCCTGTGGCTGTTCTGATGGATGTTCTATATCCCCACAACGCGAAGGGTATCTTCTCCGGCCACTCCTTGTAATTGTCAGACATCTTTCTCAATATAGTAGCCACCGTTTTGTTAGCGGCGCCTCCACTCCATTTGTCTGAGGTCGATATGGAGATGACTTATGATGCTTGATTCTATACTTTTCAAGTATAACGACCGTCTTAGCTTGAAAGTGAGTTCCATGATCACTGATGAACTCGTGCGGCACTCCGTACCGACAGATGATGTCATTCTGAATAAACTTGGCTACTTGCTTCGCATTTAGCACTTTTTAAGACTTGGCCTCTACCCACTTGGTAAAGTAATCAATAGCGACTAGGATATAACAATGCCCTCCTGTTCCAGAAGGGTTTACTTTTCCGATGATGTCGATTCCCCAGGTTGAGAAAGGCCAAGGTGACGTCATGGTGTATAGCATAGAAGGTGGTACATGTTGAATATTCGCAAATATTTGGCAATTGTGACAATGCCGGACATATCTGCGACAATCTGTTTCCATTGTTGTCCAATAGTACCCTAACCTCATGATCTTCCAAACTAGCATGTGGGAGTTCATATGCGGCCCACATTCCCCGTCGTGGACTTCTTCCATGACCTTTTCGACGCGTTGTCTTGTTGACGATCGCAACAGGACACCTGTCTTTGTCTTCTTATACAATTGTTCATCGTTAGTTTTAACGAATTGGGCGGATAACATTCGCAATGCACGCTTTCCACGTGTATCGAGGTCAGCAGGGTATTCTCCTGCTTCTTTGAATCTCACGATGGATGCATACCAAGGTTCGGCTTCGCTTTCCTCTCCATCATCGACAGCATTTATATAAGCTGGTGAGGACCTTCGTTCGACACACAATGGCATGCTATCCATATGATCAGGGATGTTTATCAACGCTGCCGAGTTTTTGATGATGCGTCGTGAACCGATTTTCCTCCCTTGGGAGGTACACGTATCGCACCTCTTCGAAGAGTTTTTCTAGCTCTTCTATCTTAGCCTGGTAGGGTGCCGGTCGCTACTTTTGATCTTCCATGACCCCGTCACTTGATTAATGACCAAGGAGGAATCCCCGTGTCTTGTCAACTTCATGACTCCTAACTTGTTAGCGCTCGCAAACCAAGTAGGCATGCTTCGTATTCCGCGGCGTTATTTGTGACGGCGAAGTCCAATTTGATCGAAACTGGTACGTGCTCTCCTCTCGGTGAAATGATAAGGACACCTATTCCGCATCCCATGTTATTCGAAGCCCCATCGAAATATAGATCCCATGCATCATCTTCGACATGGACAATATCCTCATCTGGGAACGACCAAGTGTCAATAATGTCAGTTTCTTTGACTGGATTATCGGCCAGGAAATCGGCAACGACCTTTCCTTTTATCGCTTTCAGCGGCACATATTTGAGATCGAATTCCGATAGCATGAGGGTCCATCTTGACATTCTGCCGTTTAGCACCGGCTTTTCAAACAAGTACTTGATGGGGTCCATTCTGGAATATATACTCACTGCTTGTAGGTGAGCATGTAGTGACGTAGCTTCTTCGTTGCCCAGACTAAAGGTAGGCATGTCTTTTCTAATGCTGTATACTTTGATTCATACTCCAAGAACTTTTTACTAAGGTAGTAAATTGCTCTTTCTTCTTTGTCAACGGTTTGTGCCAGCATTGCTCCCATCGCGGTATCTATAAATGTTAAATACAGTGATAGAGGCAAGCCGGCTACAGGCGGACTGAGAACTGGCAGAGATGATAACACTTCCTTTATCTTATCAAACGCGGCTTGGCATTGGTCATCCCACATAATATGCTCCCCAACTTTCAATTTCTTAAAAATTGGTTCCCAGATCATAATTAATTTTGAGACGAAACGGCTTATGTATTGCACTCGGCCTAAGAAACCTCGAATTTCTTTCTCGGTTTTAGGATGGGGCATTTCCATAATGGCTTTAATCTTTGATGGGTCGATTTCGATGCCACGGTGGCTAACGATATGACCCAAAAGCTTGCCGAGGTGACCCGAACGCGCATACGTGGGTTTAATCTCATATTATACTTTCTCAACCTCTCGAAGAATTTTCGTAATGCCATCAAATGGTTATTACGTTCCTTCGATTTTACGATCATGTCATCGACGTAGACCACTACTTCCTTATGAATCATGTCATGCAACAACGTCATTCTTTGTTCTCGGTAAGTCGCTACTGCATTTATTAATCCAAACGGCATCACTGTGCAGCAATAAGTGCCCCATGGTGTTGTGAAAGCGAGTCTTGTGCATATCTTCCTCGGCCATTTTTATCTGGTTGTAATCGGCGTACCCATCCATAAAGGATAATAATGCATGGTTAGCGGTATTGGCAACCAAGATGTCAATGTGAGGTAACAGAAAGTCGTCCTTTGGACTAGCCTTATTTAGATCACGAAAATCAACAGGACCGAACCTTTCCGTCTTTCTTTGGGATGGCACCACATTAGCTATCCAATCGAGTATTCCGATACTTTGATGAACCCGCCTTGAATCTGTTTATCAATCTCTTCTTTGACTTTCAAAGACCACTCGAGCACGCATTCTACGTGGCTTCGCTTTCATTGGTTTGAACCCGGCTTGATCGGAATCTTGTGCTCTGCAATTTCCCTATCAATACCCGGCATATCTTTGTAGGACCAAGCAAATATATCTTTGAATTCATTCAACAATTCAACAAACCCCTTCCTTTCTGCGGGATCTAAGGTTGTTCCTATCTTAAGCTCCTGAGGCTCTAAGGTAGTCCCCACATTAACAAATTTGGTATCTTCGATTACCGAGCTTCTTTGGTCGTATTCTTCCAACCCTTTTACTAACTGGGGAGGCGGTTCCACCTCCTCCTCTTCTTCTTCCACCTGTCTATCCTCGACCTCATTCTCAACGTTATTAAAACAATCAATTGAATCGCAATATAAATGAGACAAGTCGTAAGCAAACTGATTCATCTTATTATTGATTTGAAACTGCGCAAATTGCGTTAACATTTGGGCCAACTGATCAAAGGTCAGTGGTGAGATAGGAGCAGTATTCGGGACAGGCCCCGGAATACCAGCACTAGGGGAAGGTACGGGAAAAGGAAAAACTGGGGAAGGGGTATCTTCGACACCTAAAACCCTAGACTTAGCCTTAGGACTTATGTCAGACTCAGACTCGGACTCAGACTCAGACTAAGAATCGTCATCAGGCTTGAACATTTGCCCTTCTCAAATGGTCATCTTGAAAAGCGAACCCTTGTTGTCGGTCCATTTCATGGTTTTCCGCCATCCAGATGTATTCCTCTGAGGATCTACATCAGTAATAAGGGTAGATGGATCGAAACGATCACTCCTTACGATCATGTTTACCAAGACTTCGTTTGGTATTTCCGGCTTCTTTTCCTCTCCAAAGAGGAGACCCATAGCTTTCCCATCTTCGATCGGAACAGACTCCTTCTTTATTGTAGCTACTGCCATAATGTCTTCGGGAATATAGAAACAATCACGGAATACTTCGATTCCGGGGACCAGCTTGTTGGCCTTTGAGTTGAACAGTGGTTCGGGGAAGTCTAAACTCGGCATTTCCTCCCCAGCTTTCACAAAGTGGCCGTTTAGAGTTAGCAAGTACGGCCCCATCTTGATGTCTCGGTCTTCGATCGAGACTCTCTTTCTCAGGGATTCTTCTTGGTTGGCTCATACCCAAGCCCGTATCTTGTCCCCTTAGGCTTTGGCGACTTCAATTGAAATGCGTTTTCCCTTCGGGGGTACATGGAGTACCCGAAGTACTTTCCGGTCTTGAAGATTGTTTTACAAACACGGCTTCCCGTATATAAGTCCATATTCGGTGCCTCGAAAGTGGACTCAATTGCGTTTATTACCTCGAAACCACAAGACTCCAAGGCGGTATTATCAGTTTGCACTTCGGAAGTAACATCTCCTCCCGTCACAATTATAGGAGTAGCATTGATGGTCACTACCTCTCCCTTGAGAGGGATTTTAATCTTGCGATGGAGGGTAGAAGACACGGCTCGGTTTGTGTGAATCCATGGTCTCCCGAGCAAAATGTTGAAAGATGAGGCAACATCTATCACTTGGAAATTGACCTTGCGCTCCACCTTTCCCACATTCACGCTTAAAGTGACGAGTCCGGACACTCGACGCACTGTGCCATCGAAAGCCCGAACCGTTTGCGTAGTGGGTGCGAAGTCGCTTTTCTCGAGTCCCAAAATAAAAGCGGTCCGTAGTGGGAGAACATTAACTGCAGACCCGTGGTCGACAAGGGTCATTGGGAGTCGCTTATGACGGCATTCTACCGTGATGTACATAGCGAGACAATGTTGTGGCCCAAATGAGGGCGGTCTTCATCGAGAAAAAGTTACGGCATTAGTGAGCCGAGGTTGGTTTTGAGCAACAAATGAGACCACGTCATCTGGAGTAGTGTGCGGTGACACGGTCATATTCATTAAGGCTTGAAGCAGAGCTTGTCGGTGTTCAAACGAGCTCAACATTAACTCCCAGATGGAGACATCCGCCTTAGTCTTTAGAATCGCTTGATGAGGGAGGCCTCGAGGTCGACCCTTCACCAAGAGCCCGGACCGAGGTGGCGCCTCCTTGGTGGGTGTCTTACTTGACTGTCTCCAAAGATAGAGACATGGTTTGCCTTCTCGACACGATAGGGACGTCCCGATCGAGTCAAATGATTAGATTCGAGGACATATTTCCTCAATTTAGAAATTTCTTCCTGAGTTCGGGGAATAATCGCACCTTCGGTGAGATAGATATCGTCTTCATCGTCAGCCCAGACCCCATTAATTTCATTCTCGCTTCGGAGAATGTATGGTGTGCAATCGATAGCAAAATCCCCAATTCGAACTTCGTTCTTAGCTTGAGGGATATACTCAGATCAGCTTACATAGACCTTCCCCTCGAAAAACCCAGTAAGACGGCAGATGGGTTGGATTAAGTGAGATACATCGGTATTGTCTTCGACGAATACTGCATTGGCATGGTCGCCAAAAGGATTGTCCAGGTTGTTAGGTCGGACGGTGGGGATGGGGAGCGACCCATTCTCGATCATGTCTTGGATTTCATGTTTAAGACGGTAACAATTTTTGGTATCATGACCTTTTCCATGATGATAAGCACAGCAGGCGTTGGGCTTATACCATTTACCCTGTCGATCCGCAGGCGGGTCCGGAGTTGGACCAATTGGGTTCAGTTTCCCTTGGGTCGAGAGCCTTTGGAGGGCGTATGCATAGGTACACCCGATGTCAGTGAACGCTCTTGGCCCATGGCGTTGCGATCCCTTAGGAGCTCCTCCCAAAAGACCGATGGCTTGGATATGATTGGCGAATCGGATGCCTTAGCTTTGGAAGAGGAGGCACCCGATACCCTTTTGGCTTTTCGGCCTCGGCGAGAACGAACGTCGTCCTCAATTTTTCTTCCGACTCGAATAAGGTCCTTGAATGAGCCGAAATGTTGATATTTGATAGCGTCACGGTAGACAGGTCGAAGATTTTTGATGAACTTATCTACCATTTCAGTCTCCTCTGGCCTTTTGGCCAACTTCACGCTTTCGGCAGCGCCGGCGGTTGAGGAATTCGAGTAAATCCTCCTTATCCTTCGTGTCATCACCTCGAGTGTGCGCACGATGAGTCCGAATCTCGGCATTATCGCAAAGTGTTTGCAGAACTCCACCGCTATATCTTCGAAAGTGGGGAAATTCTTAAGCTCAAGGTTGTAGAACCACGCCTTCGGGTGTTCTCCTAGGGATTGAGCAAAAATGTGGGGCAACATCTCAAAGAAAAGGTACCCCTTTCAATGCAAGGTACTCCTTGTAGGAACGGATATGTTGCAATGGATCTTCCGTCCCTTTGAACTTTGGGATATCAGTTAGGACAAAATTGGTTGGTAGCTTGTCCTGGACCGGCATGTACCCTCTGGCATTCTCATAATGCACATTTTCCCCTCGGGATAGCTTCAACTGTTCCTATATTAGTCGGAACCTCTTTTCGAATTCAGTTTCCGGGGGCGGTGGTATGGGAGTTTCCACCGCGATCTTGGCTTCCACAGCCGTCAAGCGTTCCATCATTGTGACCAAAGTGTCGTTAATCTGCTTCAGTGCCTTTGCGGTAGTCATACTTCTTGTTTGTAGCGGCCTTTCTACAATAAAATCCCGAGCGAGTATCAGTTATCAAATCAAAATCCCCTGCACAAACAGGACTCGACTCATAACAACATCACGGACTCCATGCGACTCGATATTGGGCTTAGACCCGGAGAGCGAGCAATTGGGCCCCCTCGGTTTGGGTCATACACGACTAGGGACGGTTTTTCAAACCTAAAAACTGGCTATAACTTGACATGGATCCTACGATAGAACTATTCTGGCTCGTTGGAACGGGTGCTAACTGTGATACACACGTGGCTTGGGTTTTAGACTCAACGTGATCATAAATCCGACATGACAAACCCGTGTTCAAACCAGACATGGCTCTTGGGCTTTGTGACAAACGCCCTAGGTGGCCTAGTGGGGACGTTTTGGTGGACTGACTTGGACCAAATGGTCGACTTTCATGACTCAGACCCAAAGATCGGTTTATGTGACTCACTTGACAAGTGTTCTAACCAAACAAAGGCTCACTCGAGCCTAAGGGTGGACTAGCTCGCCTATATCGAGCAAGCAAAAGCCCAACTCGACTAACCCGACCCCACTGACTCAAACTCTATTCTAGGTTTGGGTTGGACCTGGGATACGGTTCATCGAAATTTGAAATCGAGAAGGATTGAATTGATTTTTAAAATGGGCAGCACTTCGGCTTGAAAGAAGGTTCAAAATTTCGAAATAGAGGGCCGAAATTTTCGAAAAGAAATGGACTTGAAAAAGAATCAAATGTTCGAAAGAAAAAGAAGATGGATTTGAAAATGCTATTTTGAAAACATGACCCGGGATTCACATAGCATGTAATCATTCGCATTTTAGGGATGCAATGCATGAACTAGACTCTTCTAAGTCTCGGTCAGTCCTCTAAAATGGGTCTATGCCAGTGAAACCGCTTTGTCGGGGAGTCCACATACCGTCATATGCCCGTAGCAATATGCCTCGTATGCAGCTGCCTACCTCCACGGAATCACCTTGATACTTAAATCGGACATAGTGGACATCAATATCCTCCCTTGGAATTAACCCAAGAGATTCTTTGGCCCGCCTAAAGTCTCGGGGGTTTATGCATGATTAACATAAAAAAAAAATGTGACAATAATTCTAATAGCCATCTTACACTTTTCAAGTTTCACTTTCCCCAGCGGAGTCGCCAAATTGGGGACTATGGAAAAACGCTCCACTCAAATGCTTTTTCAAAACATTTTTAATTTTAAAAGAGTCGCCACTAAATTTTTAAATGGAATTTAGAAACCAATTTTAGAGATTTGAATTCGTGTGACTTTACGTGTTAGGAAGTTAATTTAATTTCATTAAAACAACACCCAACCCCGCCCGTTGCAATAACGGTCTCTACTAGGTGAAAGATGGCTATTCCGGAAAGATATCACATGCGTATGCAACCATTGAATTTAAATCCTATCATGCGAATTTCATTCTAAGTCGTTTAAAATGCATTTAACTTCGTCGAAGTGGTTTAGCATGTGAGGTTCATTGATTAAACTAGAAAACACATCCAAAGAGAGGGATAGGAAGGCTTACGCTTAGCATAAGATGTATTAACAAACATTAGTGGTTAGCTCATACATACAATATAAATTATAAATAATGTAAATTAAAATCTAAAACATAAACTAATTAAACTAAGGATTAATCAAACAAAGTCAAACAAGGAAACAAATTAAAACACAAAACCTGGACAAACCCGTGCACTGCACGGATCTGAAATTTTCGAAATATGTCAGAATTGACCCGTGCACTGCACAGGTTTTGAATTAATACATTGCTAATTACGAAATAAATACTAAATCAATGCAATAAATTACGAAAATCTACCTAAATTAAAATTACAAATTATAGGTCTGGAAAATCATAAAAAATCAATTTTTATATGGTTAAAAATAAATACACGTAAATTAAATAAACTCGATTTATTAAATTGCCCTATTCCAACACGAGGATATGTAAATGAGACGGGGTGTACGACCGACCGATATGGCGGATTTCTTTCCCATCTCAAGTCAACGCGGGTGCCGGAATGGTACTTTAACTCATAATCAAACTATTCTAGTTTCGATATTAGTTAGACGATGTTAGACAATGGTTTGTAAATAAACAATAAAAAAACGAAATAAAAATGAGAGAAGGGAGTTTTAATGCACCCTCAACCTACATGAATCGTTGACACCGTCTTGGGTCGTAATCGATCGTAGATTTTATCTCGAGGGGCCTTCGTCGACGAATACAATTGAAATTGAATTTTGAAATCACGAAACAAACACGTTCAAAAGGCAGACTTGGGCAGCGATTTTCAATCGCTCACCACGACTTCGTTTCTCAACGATTTTTCAAACCGAAAGATGTTTTGGAAACTAGAAAGACTGAATTTTGTGAATATGGAAAAAAACCAGAAGTTTTAATGGGATTTGTGCACGAGAATCAAGGCCAAAGACCACGACAGAAACTCGAAAACAAGATTTGTGTCCCTGTTTTCGAGCGGCTGTCACGGCTTTAGTTTAGGGTTTTTTGGACGATTGATGGTTGTTATTTGCAGTATGTTCTGTGAAGAACTTAGAGGAATGAATGTATGGTGAAGGGGGGGTATTTATAAGGAGTTTCGAAGGGTAGAAGTAGGGCAACAAGCAGTCGGGCCTGTTTCGCATAGCAGCTGTCCATCAGCTAAATCGTGGGGTTTTTAGGGTTTGTATGGCAGGTTTTCTTGGTGGTTAAGCTAAGGTAATATGGGTAGGATACTAGGGTATGGTGTAGGGTTAATGGGCACGGGTTTGGTAGCTGTTTGGAGCGGGTTTTGGGCTCGGGATTGAGCACGCAAAACAGGGGGGGCTGCTTGTGTTGCGGGCTGTTTGTGGAGTATTTGGGACGAGAATTGGATGGGTTTTGTGGTGTTCTAGGTGCTGGGTTGTTGTGGATAATGTGGAGCGCGGGTTGGTGGTGATGGGTTGCGGGTTTGGACCAAGTTTGAGTCGGTTTAGAAGGGCTTTCGATGGGCTATACAAACACGGGTAAAGGAAGGAATTGGGCTGTGTTGGGGAGTGTTTAAGACGAGATTTGGGTGTGGATATGGGGGTTCGAACTGAGGTTTAATGGGTAGAGGCCTAGGTTGGTTAGTGTACTCGAGATTCGTGCCAACTCGTAAAGAAAACGGGCTTAAAAACCGAGCTAAAATCGAGCTCCAAAACGCGTGGTTGAAACGAGTTTTAAATTTTCAAATTCGATTTTTCAAATCAATTAACACATTAAAATAAATGATTTTTCAAATCAAAATATATATTTTATTTTCAATAAAATAAATTTAAGGAAATAAATTCAAATTAAAATAATAAAATGAATTCACTTAAAAAAGCTTTAATTTAAATATCATTTAAATTAATAAAATACTCCGTCGACAACGCTCATTCCACATCGTAAAACGAGCCTAAATAATGACAATGACAACTAAAGAATACATGTCTCCTATCATCATCGGGTGTTTGTCGGGTTCTCTATAAATTCCAATATCGACGAATACGGGTATCTACACAGTTTTCATCTTTTTCTAATATTCACACGATTCATAATAAGAATCATAAGCAGGCTTGCCTGCAACAACTTTCGTTAACGTAGTAGTAATTGCTTTAGGTGCCATCATGGCTTTGCTTAAGTTCTGCAAATGTATAGATTAAATTACTTACGTTACGTTAATATTCGTACCCTAATATATTTAAAGAACAAGTGACCCCCTCAGTAAAGATTAACGTCTGCATATATGTACCTCGGGGATGACACCATTGATGAGTTTGTCAGGCCATTGCACATAAGAGGTTAGGGCTTCTTTCAAATAAGTGACCCCCTCAGTAGGAAATGGTACTTTTACTTCCCAATACTCGTCTTTATATAATTGTGACACTTCCACTTTCCTGCAATTGTGACGAAGGGGTATACTATGAACCTTAACTTGATGAAGCCGGTCGTAATTGAACACGTATCCCCTGGCAACAACAACTTTCTGTTTCCCCAGTAAATAGGACAGACGACAAGCCACCTTGCAATCGCCCTTCACATCAGCTTTAATCAATTAGTACACATACATTCACTACCTTTAATAAATTTCCTAAGTAAAAAACGTGAATGATATGAATAATTATAAACTAGCATCTATTACCTTTTTCGGTGTTGAGAAGAACATTTGATCATTAACTACCTCCACTTCATCCTGTGTCACGGCCTTCCTGGTATCCTCTTCCTCTTCAACCGCATGATACCGATCCTCGGCTCCCACATCAGTCTCCTTTCCCATTTCCTTCCCCCTTGCCATGTCATCCTCGGGTTCCTTCTGTACATTAACACTTGTCCATATAACACGTACTGATTTTCCAAATCATATAACACACTTTATATAAGACAAATATTATTACCTCTTTTTTCTCCTCCTCCTCCTCCTTCTCCTTCTCCTTCTCCTTCTCCTCCTCCTCCTCCTCCTCATCCTCCTCCTCCTCCTCCTCCTCCTCCCCCTCCTACTTCTTCTCCTCGTCCTCCTCCTCCTCCTCCTCCTCCTCCTCCTCCTCCTCCTCCTCCTCCTCCTCCTCCTATGCTTCCTTTATGACTTCTTGAACCATATCCAACTCCTTTTCTGATGCCTTTTCCCCAGTTTTCAACATTCTCATCAACAACCTTGCTATTTTATGTAGCTGTGTAGTAGAAATTAATGTCAGCATATATAGTTATAAATTAATTACGTTGGTTCAAATACAGTATTTATATATTACCTTCTTGGAAGCATCACCACGTCGAGTAGTTTTCCCAAAATACTTAGTGATACCAACATACGTTCCTACCCCTCTCACACGACCTGGATGCTCTGCTTTGCTGATTGCCCTAGCAAGAATGTCATCACGTCCTTTAAGCTTCCATTTTCCTTCCTCTACCTCCTTCTCACAGATCCTCTACATACACATAAAACCATTAAGCAACTCACAATTATATAACTCCGACTACCAGTGGTAAGAGTGACATATTTATTCAAACTTACAATTTTGTCTTTGATGTCCTTATCATATTCAGTTTCCGTCATTCCATTCTTAGGAGTGTGACCTTCCACCCAAGCGTCGTGGCGACTGAATTTTCTAAGCTTCGCCTACAATTCATTCATCACATTGATATTCTCTCAAAATATGTATGATTACTTTGAACATATATAACATCCGATTAAAACACCTAATAGTCTAATACTATAACAATTATGTACTTACAAGTTTCTTCTTAATCAATCTATAACCACATCGGGAGCCGTAAAAGACGGTCTTTTTCTTTGAAAGGTTCGCCTTATTCCTCTCACTCATAGCCTTCATCAAATAAATTGTATCAAGAAACGTAAGCATGACCAAACACTAAACTAAGTATACTTCTTTACTTATTATTATTATTAAGTTACCTTAAACTTGTCTTTAACTTCCAAGATCTGAGGGCTTCCCCTGTCTTTTTTTTTAGGTACTTATCATACATTTCGGGGACAATGTAAGCTAACTGCATATATGATGAGCATAGTTGGTACAAGTGTTTCTGCTAATACACATATCAAGTAGTAACTTAATTTCAGCTAAAATATTTATTATTGTATATACATACCGTTATCCTGTTTATTAGCATGGTGTTTGGTATTTGACTCAGTTCATAGTTATGCGGCGTACCGAGAGGCACATATTATCTTACACAACAACCAATCCAATTCGCAAAATACCCAGCATACTCACCATATGGCAGCCCCGTATCTTTATCCCATTGTAAAGGATTAGGTATCTTTGAATTTATTGCTTCTAGGGAAACCCTGTGGCGCATTCGACCCGCAGTGTGTTGCAAATTATTCTCATCACCTGAGTCGTCGCCTGACGCATTTCCATCGTTTCGTTTGCGCTTTTGGACCATATCTAAAGCAAAAATTAATAAACAAATAATAATAATGCATACTTATAATAACAAACAAATCTCTAGAGAGGAGGGTTTATTACTTCTTTAAAGAGGAGAATCCGGATTCTTTAAAGAGGATAATCCGGATTGATCTGGCGGCGGCAATGGCGATGATGACGATGACTGCGACGGCGATGGGGTAGGCTGGTGGTTGAGGGGAAGCTCATTGTTTGAGAATCTTATGTGGGGGAGGGGAAGCTCAGAGTATATATGTGTGAATAATACAACACTTGCAAGACCTTGTTTATTGGAAAGTAATAAACACGGTATAAGAAAAACCGTTATATTTTGTTTCCAAATAGACAGCGGTTTTGTTTGAAACCGTAATTGATTAGTACTATCTACAACGGGTTAGAAATAACCGTTGTCTGAAATATTTTCATTTTGTTTGATTTTCCCGCCATGAAATAAAGCAACATTTTTATATACATAACAACGGTCTCAACCGTTATAACTGTACACGTCCAGAACAATGGTTTAGGTATATCCGTTTTACTTTATATTTCATTTTGTTTGATTTTACCGCCAAGAAATAAAGCAACATTTTCATATAGATAAAGCATCATTTTGTTTGCTACGATTTTTCCCTAACCTGCCCGCTGCAACAGTAGAAAAAGTTTACAACAACAGTTTGATATATATAACAGCAAGACAATAATTACACATGACGTAAGATATCTCGATTGGATTGCTGATATTTTCACGGCTCCCGGGAACGTTTTTTGGATTTGCTAGTCTCTTAATTAACCCAAATACCTTCATCATGATCATCACGTGTATATATGTTTAGAATGTTAGAATTTTCAACATCATTACCAAATTGCGATATAGCAATGTGATCAAGTCCTTCAAATTCGACGTCTTCGTCATCTGGAATTCGGCGATGGCAAGATAGAACAACTGACCACTTCTTATCCTTAGGATCGGTAACATAAAAAACTTGTTTTGCTTGTGACGCTAATATAAAAGGATCGTCCTTGTTTCCAACCTTGTCAAAATTTACTAATGTGAATCCTAAATCATCCTTTCTAACACCATTGTTGTTGTCAACCCACTTGCACCGAAATAGAGGTATCTCAAAATCCATTTAGTCTAAAACCATTATCTCTTCAATAACTCCATAATATTGCATTGTACCCAAAATATGATTTTTATCCTTTGAACTAGCAAAGTATATTGCCTCAGAATCTAAGCAAACTCCACTGTTTTGCATTGTGCTCGCCTCATCTTGAATGTGGGTGTAGAAAGTGTACCCATTGATCACATACCCGCTATAAAAAGTTGCACGAGCATCAGGACCGAAAGCGAGATGTCGTAGGCTGGTTGAGCAATCATCAATTAGGTTGTCATCATCGTATATAGTATCCTTAAACCAGTCACTAAATTGCTTGTAATGCTTATTTGCATAACACCTTTCGTTCTTATGAGGGTGTTTTTCCTTAAGGAAACTCTGGTGTTCCATACTATAAGGCGGGACATGATCATCGTTAAATAGAACGTATGTATGAGCTCTATGTCGCATGTTAGATGACATATCCTTGGAAACACGACCCCTTACACCTTTTCCATTCATCCAGTCACTATGACGATTCGTATGAGCTCCAATTAACTCATTTAAGGAGAGGTACGCGTAACAATACGAAAGATCTTCATCGATAAATGCTCGCTCAGCAATACACCCCTCAGGACAATACCTATTAGATGTGTAATCCTTGTAAACTTTCATCAATCATTCGAATGGGTACTGATATCTCAAATACACTGGCCCGAGATACAAAACCTCCCGGACTAGGTGGACAGTCAAATAAACCATGATAGTGAAAAATGAGGATGGAAAATACATTTCAAACTGACAAAGACTGATGACGAGGATCTTCTGCAAAGTTTCCGTTTCATCGGGATCAATGACTTTACTGTTGATTGATTTGAAGAAATAGCAAAATCTAATATAGCAGGTCGAACCTTTGGAGGTAGAATGGAACGAACGGCCACAACTAATAGTTGTTGCATCAATGTATGACAGTCATGTGACTTTAAAACAGTAAGTTTTAGGTCCTGCAACGAAACAAGGCTTCTAATATTAGATTAATAGCCCTCTGGCACCTTAATACCATGCAAGCATTCACAAAACACTTTTTTTCTCCTTTTTTGAAAGAGTATGAGCTGCAGGCGGTAAAAAAAGTCCGATTTCCATTTGTTTTAGCTGCCAGCTCGGGCCTAATACCCATCTCAACCATATCATCCCTAGCGGCCTTGTTGTCTTTTGTCCTACCCGGAACATTCAGCAGAGTATTGATTATATTATCACGAACGTTCTTTTCAATGTGCATAAAATCTAGACAATGTCTAACCGGGAGGTAACGCCAATACGGAAGTTTGATAAAAAAATATGGTTTTTTTTATAACCCCGAGTAGACAACTTAGGTCCCTTCTTCCCATACGTTATCTCAATATCTTTCACTTACTCATACACTTTATGACCATTCAAAATCTGAGGACTCCCACGTTGCTCAGGACACCCATTAAACGCCTTGTGAATCTTACGATAATGATGATCAGGGCATAACCATCGACGATTTCCCCTGTACACATGCTTGCGAGAAAGCTTCAAATATTCTGATTCAACATCCCCCCCCCCCCTACACAATGGGCAAGCCTCTTTCCCATGTACAGTATGTCCAGAAAGATCGCCGTACGCCGGAAAGTCAGTTATTGTACACAATAACATAGCTCTCAGATTGAAACTTTCCTTCTTATAACCATCAAACACCGGTATCCCTCTTTCCCACAGAAGCTTCAGATCATCTAGAAGTGGTTCCAAATACACATCTATGTCATTTCTAGGTTGTCGAGGGCCATATATATTAACAAAGACAACATAAGATACTTCCGTTTAATGCAAACCCATGGGGGCAAATTATAGATGGCCAACACAACTGGTCAAGTACTGTGTTGGGTACTCATGTTTTCATGAGAGTTCATTCCATCTGTGGAGAGCGCTAGACGCAAGTTCCTTGCTTCTTTGGCGAAGTCAGGATATTTAGCGTCAAACTCTTTCCACTGTTGACCATCCACTGGGTGTCTTAACTTTCCATCTTCAATCCTTCCACTATTATGCCAAGTCAACATTCTTGCATCTTCTTCATTCAAATAAATCCTTATGAATCTTGGTATTATTGGAAAATACCACAACACATTAGCTGGGATCCCTTCCTTAGTCTTATAACGCCATACAGAGCAGCGCGGACAATATGATAATTTCTCATAATCTTTACGGTACAATATGCAGTCATTGGGACAAGCATGTATTTTCTCATATTCCATGCCCAATTCCGTAATCATTTTTTAGCCTCATATGTCCGACTCGGAAGAACAATACCGTCTGGAAGCATGTCACATAGTAAAGTTATATAACTTTACCACCGCGGATAATTTGGTATACTTCTTACAATCAGTAAATAAAGGCAGTTCAGATTGACCCAACTTCTCAATTAAATCATCAGCATTTATTTCCCCATCACCGGTAGCTTCAAAATCATCGAATCCATCATCTTCAGCAAACTTCTCACCTAAAACAACTTCAGGTGTAGGTGAACAATTGTTTACACACACATCATATGCCCCATCCCCTATATCTAAACCAGCAGCTTCAGGTGTATGATTATTTACCTCTACATCAGATTCCCCATCCTCATCCTCTAATTCTCCATGAAAAATCCAACGCGTATAATCTCTACTGAAACTATTATTTTCTAAGTGTATTTTGACATCTGGGATAGGCAAAACCCTAATATTACCACATCTATTACAAGGGCAGGGGATTGATGAGTGAGATGAAAATTTTCACTAACAAAATTGTAAAATTCAGCAATTCCATCATTATAAATGGGATCACCAATTTCACCATCAATCATCCTAGTACGACCCATATATAAGCCAGTAGATATGAAAATGAGATTGCCTTTTTTAAGCTATAAAGATTAATGACGGCGACGACGACAAAGATGACTTCTTTAATTAGTTTTTCATTATAAATAACACCCTAAAAATATAAATACTCTATATATACAATAGTTGGTAAACAAAAATCACAAACGTTTCAGTTTTCACAGTGGATCTATTTTTACAACGGTTTTAAGAAACACCGTTGTTAATTGTTGTAATATGACAACGTCTTTAAAATAACCGTTGTTGATATATGAAATATGATAACGACTTAACAAAGAACCGTTATCATTTTGTCTTATTATTGACATAACGGTACCAATTCTTGTTATTTTATTATGTCGTTTCCATTCTTTTTTATTATTATAAGTAGAAAGTTAGTCATTATAATATTTTATTTAGTGGATTGAATTTGAGTATAAGGACTTGATTAAAACGTAGTAACAAATAATATAAATAATTAAACTTTTATTCAAATAACCACCATAAACAAAATACAACTCATAATGTCAGATAATAATTAATTAAAGACTTAATTAGAATATGATGAAGAATTAGGATAGTCTTCATGCCCAATTTCGGCATAGATCAAGTCGTAGATCGACTCTTCATCATCAGCGGGCAGCACAGCTGGTAGAATGACCTCTTTCTCCCATGACATAGGCATCGTTGCAGGAATGTGCTGCCTCCTGTAATGTGTCAGCAGACGAAAATCAACATGGGTCGCAACCCATAGAGAAGGGCCCTTTTGTTTAGCATCCGAATAAAAGTCCTTTTTCCCCGCATCTTTCTCAACAAATCTAGCCCCTAATGTTCTTGCCTGACGAAAACTATCATGGCAGTTGGCTTCGTCAAACTCGATAAAAGCGAAGCCTACAAAACCTTGCTTGTTTGTAGACACAGGGTACACTTTTTTAACCGCAGTGAAACCGGAGTCATGAAGCATTTGCGTCAACCACCCAAAATTAGGGTTTAAACCCTTTCTATTCCCATCATAACGCACCGGGAGATTATGGAGAATGCAAGTAAAAGGCTGTGCGTAACGATGACGGGATTGTAGCTCCGATACACCAACCATATTTTTTTAGAGAGAAATTAAAGAGTAAATGTTTGATAATTTAGATTTTGACCTAAAACATTATGAAGACACATTTATAGAATTATTTTGGTCAAATTGAATATTACTGGTCAAACTGAATATTTATTAAAGTTCTTAAACTTGTAACGGTTACAAGAAATGCGTATCTATAACATAACAATGGGTACCACAAACCGTTGATGGTGCTAATTTAGTAACGGTTTTCGAAATGTCGTTTTCTTAAACTGGTAACGGTTGTCTAACAATCGTTGATAAGAGCGATTTTATAACGGTTTTTTGGAAATCGTTAAACGTTTTTTATAACGGTTTGTTAAACAACCGTTGTCACATTATAATAAGAACGGTTCTAGACGGAAACCGTTATTCTTATTAGCGTGGTCTAGGTTTCCGCCAATATTTTGAAAACGGTAATCAAAGTGTCGTTATTAAATGTATTAGACCATTGTGATACGCTCCTTATTGATTGCCAGATTTGGCGTAGTGCTTGGGCTCTCTAGCTTGGAAGATTGTCCCATTATTGTCGCAATAGAAAGTAATGGGATCCTTGGCGGTAGGAACTACCCTTAGCCCTTCCATGAATTGCCTAATCCACACGGCTTCCTTGGCAGCTTCTAATGCTGCAACATACTCAGCCTCCATAGTAGAATCCGCAATCACAGCTTACTTGAAGCTTCTCCAGCTTACAACACCACCATTGAGCATGAAAACATACCCAACTTGAGATTTCATGTCATCTCTATCTGTTTGAAAGCTCGAGTCTGTGTAACCCTTAACACATAGCTCGGAGTCTCCTCCAAACCCTATGATAGAATCCTTAGTCCTTCGTAAGTATTTAAGGATGTTCTTAACAGCTATCCAGTGACTCTCACCTGGATTTTCTTGATATCTACTTGTCATGCTTAAAGCATACGAGACATCTGGACGAGTGCATATCATGGCATACATGATTGATCCAACAGCGGAAGCATAGGGAATCAACTTCATGCGTTCCACATCTTCGGGTTCAGTGGGTGATTGAGACTTGCTCAAATTATCCCACTACCCATAGGAATTAAGCCTCTCTTGGACTGGTCCATGTTGAAGCATCGAAGAACCTTGTCAATATAAGATTCTTGACTTAATGCCAATATCCTTTTGGGTCTATCTCTATCGATCCGGATACCTAATATGCGTTGTACTTCTCCTAATCCTTCATTTGGAAATGATTTCCCAGCCACTCTTTGACGGAGGACAACATAAGAATGTCATTTCCAATAAGCAGTATGCCATCCACATACAATATTAGGAACACAACATTGCTCCCACTGAACTTCATGTATAAACATGGTTCCTTAACACTTCGAAAAAAACCATTTTCTTTTATAACATGATTAAATCGATGGTTCCAACTTCTTGATGCTTGCTTAAGACCATAAATGGATCTCTTAAGCTTGCACACTTTTTTAGGATTTACAGGATCTACAAAACCTTCAGGTTGCATCATATACACCTCCTCTTCTAAATGCCCATTTAGAAAGGCGGTCTTGACATCCATTTGCCATATTTCATAGTCATGAAATGCGGCGATCGCTAACAGAATCCGAATGGATCTCAGCATGGCTACGGGGGCAAAGGTTTCGTCATAGTGAAGACCATGAACTTGGGTAAAGCCTTTTGCCACTAGCCTAGCTTTGTAGACATCATCATGTTCTTCTATGCCATTCTTTACCTTAAAGATCCATTCTCATTGAAAAGGTCTTGCTCCTTCAGGCAAATCCACCAAGTTCCAAACTTGATTTTCATGCATAGAAATCAATTTGGATTTCATGTCTTCAAGCCACAAAGCTGAATTGGGACTAGAGATTGCAGCTTTATAGGTGGCGGGCTCGTCACTTTCTAGAAGTAACACATCAAGACTCCCATCCTCTTGGATAAGTCCGACATATCTATCAGGATGGCGAGAAACGCGACCCGACCTCCTTGGTTGAAGAATAGCAACAGAATTAGACGACAAAGGAACGTCTTCTTGCGCCTCTATTTCGGTTTGTGGCTCTTGAACTTCATCAAGTTCAAAATTTCTGCCACTCTGTCTTTTAGAAATAAACTCATTTTCTAGAAAGACAGCCTCACTAGACACAAACACTTTGTTTTCATGAGGTTTGTAGAAGTAATAGCCTCGGGAGGTATTGGGGTAACCTACAAAGGTGCACTTTTCGGATCGCAGGGCTAGCTTGTTGTCTGTCTTTACCTTGACGTAAGCATCACATCCCCAAATCTTCATATAGGATATATTAGGTACCCTTCCTTTCCACATCTCATATGGAGTCTTTTCAGTTGCTTTTGTCGGACTATTGTTTAATGATTTGATTGCGGTTTGGATTGCAAATCCCCAAAACGAGTCGGGTAACTCGGTTTGACTCATCATAGATCGAACCATATCTAGTAGAGTTTGATTTATCCTTTCGGCAACACCATTAAGTTGTGGTGTACCGGGTGGAGTAAGTTGTGACACAATGCCACAACCTTTCAAGTGTGAATCAAATTCATTACTAAGATACTCTCCACCACGATCGGATGGTAGTGCCTTTATCTTCTTGTTCAATTGGTTTTCTACTTTATTTTGAAATTCTTTAAATTTCTCAAAGGCCTCACTCTTGTATTTCATTAAGTAGATATACCCATATCTACTTAAATCATCGGTGAAGGTAATGAAGTAGTCATAATTACCCCTAGCGGTGATAGTCATTGGTCCACATACATCGGTATGTATAAGGCCCAATAATTCACAAGCTCGTGTCCCTTTACCACTAAAAGGATTATGAGTCATTTTACCTAGGAGGCAAGATTCGCATATACCATATGATTGAAAATCAAATGGTTTAATAACATTAGTTGAAACTAATCTTTTAATGTGATTCTCGTTAATATGACCTAATCGACAATGCCTAATGTACGATTCATTTGGATCACTTGATTTCAGTCTCTTGGATTGTATGTTATAGATGTCTTTACATGGATTTGAATTTCTAGAATATAAATGCCATTTATAGAAGAGCCTCGACCTATGACCAAGTCATTTCTAGAAATAATACAACAATTGTTTTTAATGGCAAAATTAAAGCCTTCTATGTCTAACATAGCAATTGAAATAATGTTATTAGAAAGAGAAGGTACATAAAAACAATTATGGAAATACAACTCAAATCCATTTGCCAAAACAAGTACA
Organism: Silene latifolia; assembly: GCF_048544455.1. Classification (NCBI taxonomy): domain Eukaryota; kingdom Viridiplantae; phylum Streptophyta; class Magnoliopsida; order Caryophyllales; family Caryophyllaceae; genus Silene; species Silene latifolia. The sequence continues at coordinate 130,525,502 of NC_133536.1, forward strand.
TAAGTTCCCTTGGATGTGGCCGCTACTCTAGCTCCATTCCCAAGTCGGAGATCAACATCGCCCTTACTCAGCTTTTCCATGTTTCTTAGCCCCTGTAAATGATTACAAAGGTGAGAACCGCAACCGATATCTAATACGCACGTTGTGGTGGAAGTAAAATTTACATCAATAACATAAATTTCAGAAGGAATTTTACCGAGTGGAATAACAAGTCCTTCCCTAATATTTCACAAATATATGGGGCAATTCCTCATCCAATGTCCCATGCCATGACAATAATGGCATTCATCATCAACTTGGGATCCTTTAGTAGTCCCATTAGCCATCTTGTTCCCATTGTTGAACTTTCTACCTTTCTTCCCCTTCCTTTTGAACTATTTCCCTTTAGTTGCAAGAGCTTGCTGGCTAGGACTCCCACTAATTTCGGCATTCCTTTCTTCTAAAGATAAGGATCCCATAGATTTAGTGATATTGGCTTCCCGAGAAACATTCACAAAATATCTAGTCATAGTAGGAGGTATGGAGGAAGTAATGAAATTAAAGTTTCCGTCGGAACCGATCCCAAAATGAAGCTCTCTAGTTGTATCGAGGTTGTTCTTGGAGCAAATATCGTCAAATAAGTTATGACAAGACTCAATGGTAATAGGTGTTGTTGGATTGATAGGATCCATTGAAAAAACTACAAAATGGAGGTAAAGGAAATATTAACATTTGTCATTTTAATCATACTTGTAAACACTTTAAACAAGTTTTAAGCATTTATATAGTGACCTCTACCCATGTATTATAAATGATCCCGAGATCCAAATTCATATCAATTCGGGCACGGTGAGCTGATTCATCCCTAATTAATATAATTCGGTGGATTAACTCTTTAATCGACTCTACTTCTAGAATTCTCGGTCGATAAAATTACTTTAATATTTATCTTAAGCCCGGAACACATGCGGCTACGGTCATGAATACTTCCGTTGAGCTCAATCCAAATTTCGATGTAATAACAATTTACTACCCACTTACCCAATGTAACAAGTTTAGTACCTCGGTGAGCCAAGCCTTCTTCCTTATGAAATTGGGATTCATGGTTCTACAATTTGGTAAGGCTAATTCTCAATTATTATTTAGTGAGAGGTCTTGTCAATTTATTATCTATCACGTTTTAAGTGAACTAAAGCGGTGAACTATGATAATTATAATTGACACAGTCGATGACTCGATAAAATATGATATGCATGTGAAGTTATGGCGATTTGGCTATGCATGCAAACATATAAAACAAATGTAAAGCAAAGCAATAAAATCCTAGTATGACCTTCTTAAAATAGTAAATCTAATAAACTATTTACAAATTCGGAAACCAACTCCTTTGGTCCCTTGAACTTCATTTGCCACGCACTCCAAGGCAACACCGCCTTTGTCGGAACGCCTTTCCAAATGGTACCGTCTTCAAGGATCTCCGGGATAAATAAATTACATAACTTTTCTACTTTATACATTATAAAAAGAAACAAAAATAAAATAAAAATGATACGAGATCACAATAATTACAACCGAATCGATATCCCCATTTATTTCGGGAAATATAAATTAAAAACTAAGGCCATACTAAGTACAAATTACATAATTCAAAATTATATAAATTTAAAATATGACAATCATAATAAAATTCAGCATTAATATATGTATGAAACATGCCATGTGATGTGCCAAATCGCCCTATTTAAGCTAATATCATATATTCGGTCCGGTTTTATAGATAATTGTGACTATTAACTTATTAAAATCACACAATATTACATAAATCAAATCTATGTCCAAGTTAATTACCCCAACCTTCTTAGGACTCAAAAATATAGTCTTCACTAAATCTTTGACAACAATTCAACTAGATATTTTATTATTGCTCTTTAAACATCTTTTATTCATAATAATAAAGAAATAATTCCCAATAAGTCATAAAATTCGAAAAATTTCAAAATCATAATTTTTTATATTCTCAAAAATTCCCAACATTCCAAAATTTTAATAAAATTTGCCCATAGAACTTTATCCCTTTAATTCCAAACTAAACATAAAATTTTAATAAAACTTTATCCCTTTAATTCCAAACTAAACATAAAATTTATGAAAAAAATCAAAATTAAAATTTTGAATATTCTATATAAATTTCCATAACCTGGAAATGACAAATTTTAAAGCCTCCAAAAACGAATTCATATTAATGACTATTTAAAGTTCCTATTTATCAATTTTACAATATAAAATCAATAAACATCCAAATTAAATGAAATTTGACATGAAACTTTAGATCAGATGTTCATATCACATATACAACATTGGGAAAAAAATTTCATGCCATAAAATTAATTTTAGCTAATTTATGCTAAAATAGTCACTATTTATGTAATGTTTACATCTAAAAATCATAAATTATTCAAAACAAAGCCATTTTATTTCAAAATTTACATACAGTGTGTAAATATTTCATGTGAGAACATACTAAAATTTCATGGTCAGAGACGAAGTCTAACTAATTTTAGTAATTTAAGTGTCATTTTATTCAATAAAATGTAATAAAAATACTAAAAATCATATTAACGAGCAATAAAATACCATAAATCATTAAAAATGACCTAAAATCAATTTAGGACCAGAATGTTATTCATCCAAAATTTTCGTGGTATTATCCTCATAAAACACAAATTTCTAGTTTTATATATTAACATATTAACTCGGAAAAAGGATGACCGATTATGCATGCAACAACCATTGCTCTGATACCAATTATAAGATTCATTAACCTCTTATTAGACACTTCTAATAACTTAATAAAATTTAGTTTAGTCATAAACTAACTAGATCTTATGCATGCATAACAAAATAATACAAAGTACGAAGAAAATGATCTACTTACAATGAGGGCCGAATGGTTTATACTAATCGGTCTCCTACCAAATTAGTCTTCGTAAAAACTGAGTGCTCCAAGGATGAACTTCGACCCAATGGTAGGATCTACTCCTCAAGGAATTGTACCAAGATAATCACCCTTAATACATGTACTAATTTAGTTACTAGAAATTAGTATATGTGCCTTAAAATAATGCTAATATTATTGTTTACTACTACTAGTAAAGATGAGATAATATTAGTAATTTTGTGAGTTTTTACTTCTTAAGTGTTGTAAACAAAAGGAGCGAGTTTACAAATTACTCATATTTTTGTTAAGTAAGAATGACTTAAATAAGAAGAGAAAACTCTTCTTATTTTCTAGGTGGCCGGGCACCATGGGGAAGAAGGCCCAATGCATGCACAAGTTTGTTCTTATCAAGATTTAGGCTTGCATGCCTACCATTAGTTGGGTATAATTGTGTTATGTTAATTAAATGAATAAAACACAACCAACCTCCCATACCCCTTAATTACACGGCACCCATGAGATAAAAGGGTCCATTTTAAGTTTGTCAATTGTCAATATGTATAGTGTGACATATTGGACATGTTACTAGACATGTTTGTTAATAATGCATTTTTTTAACTTATTAAAAATCATTCTATTAACAAAATAAGTCACATACAAAAATTAACTAGTAATTAATAATTACAAGAACTTAAAATGGGTCATAGAATTATAAATCACATTAACTTGTATTTATAATAAATTATTCATTCTTATTTTAATTGTTTCATAAAAAATAAATAAACCTAAGTAATAAAACAATTTAATTACTTAGTACGAATCTTATTTAATCGAATTACAATAAGATACGTAATCTCACTCACAAAATCATTTGTTCAATTTTAAGGAATTAATTAACTTTTATCAACATACAATTAATTAATTAATCAATTAAGAATGTTACCCTAGAGGTATGACCTTATGGGATCAACTGATCACCACCGTCACACGACAGTAATGTCAAACTCTAGCCAGCCAATCATTATCGATTAATGTGGATCAGTTGACAACAAAATATTACTTTCCCTCGCGCATTCTTATTATGAGATTTAAACATGTGATCGCATTATTATCGAGGACACATCCTCCAACATATTATACCGTATTGCATGTGGTTGTCATCTATTCTGAAATCGAAGGGTGTGATTGGACGATTGGTCACACCAGTTGTTTGTGAGGATTACATGTCTAATGCAATCCTAAAACAGATGAAGTTGTTGGATGAACGTGTGTTGTTGAAAGGTATGGTGCCTAATAAGGGAAAGAGGAAGATAGGTGAGGCTAGTAGTGCAGTTCCTGATTTTGCAAAAGAGGTTCATATTGACCCAAAGGGTAAGGGTGTTAGTCTAAGTGATGAACAAAATTTTCTTGATGTAATTAAAGCAATCATTGATACTAAGCTTGATGACTTTGAAAGGCATAAACTTGAGAAGATGGATGAGAAGTTGGCGATTGGAAGTTATGTTGAGGGATCTCCAAGTAACACTGATATAATGAAAGGGATCGATGAAATCAAGGGATGGATGTTGTTAATCAGTTGTATGCTTGACACTTTCACATCTGCGTTTGAGACTACAGGAAAGAACGTTACTGACTATGTGGCTCATATGGCCGATATGATTAAGGTTAGTATGGATAGTATCTCCTTATGTGTGTTAAGTATCATGCACGATTTGGATAGCTTAAGGACTGAGGGAGACAAGTTGGCTGTAAGTATGTCCGAAGCAACTAGATTGGTATGTAGCACAATCACGGCTCCTGCTTCTAGGCATACAGAGATCATGGATAGGTTGCGCCAAATTTATACAGACACTTCCAGGAGTCGTTACATCCTTGATATCATCAATCCCAAGAACAAGTAGTCGGTCCTAGGATCTTTCCTCTCTTCCTGTTTTTCATTTAGTTCTTCTCACTGACCAATTTCTTATTTTCTTGTTTCTATGTTTACTCGACTTTTTGCATAATTCCTACTGTGCATGTCTTATATTCTTGATCTGATGTGCTAATTTTGCATGGTATTATTCTAGTCTCTTATCCTTTTCGATGAAGTCAAAAGGGGGAAATAGACCTAAGATTCGATTGATTTATTTGTCAACCCTTTAGACGCTTTTAAAGATTCGTTCTCTGCCTCTAGATTGTGTTTCTAAATTGTCTATAATGGTTTGATTTAGACATTACGGTTGATACCCTGATTTCTTTGACACTTGGTTTATTTGACTATAGATGATATCTATTTGAGAGGGAACTAAATTAGAAATAAATCTTAGGAAAGACTTGACATCATCAAAAAGGGGGAATTTGTTGACCCTAGGGCTTGATGCGTTTTGAAGCATGTCAAATTAGCATTTTATTTCTAAGCTATTTTATTTTACGCTTTTGTGAGCTTGGTATGTTTTGTAGTGTTTATTATTTAGTTATTCAAGCTTGATTCAAGAGAAGCGTATTATAAAGATGATCAACGTAAAAATTTTACATCAATGAGATCGTCATGAAGTCCTAGAAATAGGTTAAGGACATATCATGTAAAAGAGTATCTTAGAACTATGTACAAAGTAAAACTGACCTTGAGGGAACGGTGTCCTCAATCGAGGGAACGGTTACCTCACATTATGAAGAACTCTGCTATATCTTCAGGAAACAACATCCTCAGTTGAGGAGACTGTATCCCCAGGACCCGCAGTAATTTCGAATTTTAATTATTTTCTGAAACTCTTTCTATCTCAATTTGGTTATCTCAAAACTATAATATCGTGTTTTATTTTATGGAGTCTTTGCTAGGATTAAATCTAGATTCATATATGTTTTGAATACAGATTTTGATACATCTTTTTACAAGATATTATAAAATCTCTAAACATAAAGGTATATTAAGATTTAATTTTATCCAAACAAGATTCTTACTCTTTGAAAATATATTTTATATTGTGCAAAATATTCTATTTTTCATTATAATAACTAACCGAATTTTGTTAAAGATTTTACTTAATATTTTTTAGTTATTCTTTCATAAAATATGCCTTGTATTTTATTCATTTAAAATCTATCATTGGCCAAGATATTTTGAGAATGATTATCTTTTGTTATTTTATGAAAAAACCTATATTTGAAGTGTGCATCAAGAAACACACGAGAAACCCTAATTCGAAAGGTTTATGGTGTTTACTCGTGTGTGCCTCATTATAAATGCACATCTAAACATCAAACCTAGACACACAACATATACAAACTTTCTTGATTAAATTTATATTTTGCAAAATCATTCCCGCTGCTTTAAGATCTGTTTTTAATCGTTCATTTTGCAAATTGCTTTTGAAATTTGAAATCTTTAAACTACGTACTTTTCGTGTCAAAAGTTTATCTTATAAAAGTGCATAGTTTTACAATACTCTTCTAGACAATTGATCGTATTGTTTTAGATTCGATTGTATTTCATATTCAAACTTTGTAAGCTTAACATCTTACGCACCGTAGGCTTAACATACTACAAACATGAAGTCTTAACATCCTTCATTAGCACGATTAGGGTTAGTCATGAGGGTTAGTAGTTTATTGTACGCTAGACTGGATTAGGCTCTCGTGATAAACAATTAATAAAAAGGGGTGGATGTAGGCTTTTCAATTGGGCCGAACCACGTTAAAATATCGTGTGTTATTTATCATTTTCGTACCGTGTTTTTTACATTGTTATCAAATCGTTTTCACAATCATTATATACTTCATGCATTCAAACTTAACTCATAAGTCACGAATTAGAAGTACATCACTACCTTCGAGAAATTTGAAAAACGGTACATAATCTATTCACCCCCCTCCCCTTCTAGAGTACATTTGTTAGACTGTTGAACTCTAGAAGTTTTTTAAAACCGAGTAGGATAAACCTACCTTTTAGCATACTCCATAAGTAATCTAAGACAAGCAAGACTCCGTCTCATAAAACCGTTTCATCCTACATAAATCATATAATGCTATCACAATACATTATGCGTACCTATATAATACATAACCCCTTATTATTACCCTTTAATTACCCATATTACTCATATTAATCACTAATTAATGACTCATAAAAGAAACCCAAAAAGTTAGGGTCCATAAAAAAATAAAAAAATGGTAGATATTTACATACAAGGTGAAATGAAGAAGGATAAGGTGTGTAATCTTCTAATCCAAGCTTAGCATTCATGGAGAAGTGTTTAGGTGAGTTTTAGAGAGAAGGGAGGGATTTGGAGTGATAAGGAGAATGAATAAAATGATTTTGAGTTAGGTAAGATAAGATCATGTCATAAGTTTTATCACCCACTAATAAGCTGCACTCGGTCGAGTGCTAAGTCCACTCGGCCGAGTGTTACCCACTCGGTCGAGTACCGCTTGTACTCGGCCGAGTAGCACCTACTTGGTCCACTATAGACTCCACTCGGTACACTGCACACTAACTAGGTCTAGTCTAGGTCCTACTTGGTCTAGTGTACAGTCATCCCATACTCCCGCGTAGTCTCTCGTCAAGTCCGAGGGTCCTCTCACATAGCCCGAGTGTCCTTTGCGGGTCCTAAAATATCTGGGTATTATATCCATGATGAGCATCCTACCTTGTGGTTCCCCCACCCATCTCCTTAGTGCCACAACGCAGCCCGTCTAACAGCACCCCATCCTCCATTACCTCCTCCATACTCACAATTTGTTGTTGGTAAACCTTATCAACCCGCTCCCCATCTTTCCCTTCCATACCACCACGTCACTCAGTTTCAACAGTTTGTTTAGTATTATTGTCTCCATGAGATCTCCTTTTGGGTTTCAAAGTCAGAGCTTGCAGTTTAGATACCATACTCGAGACAATTTCCTCCTCCTTACATTACACTTCCTTCTCAAAGGCCTGAACTAATGATCTCGAGCTTTTAGCCTTAGGTTCCACCGAGGTTTTAACCACCTTTCAACGAGAGGCTCTAAGCTTCTCACTATATTTTAGCTCGCCTTCGTCATATGATCCATCATCACCGCCCTTCTAATAGAGCATGTCGTCATTCAATCTACCAACAATATTTATCACTCAACAAACAACTTTAGTAAGTAGTAAGTAGAGGTCGAACCCAAAGAACGGTTAACTTCTACTTTGAGTAAATTGCAATGTTCAACAAAAGGCTTCTAATAGTGTAGGGGTGTCACAATTGGTTAGTATGAGATGATTATAACAACTACAACTAACAAATTGAAATAAAATGTAAATTAATGAAAACTATAGCAAGTAAAGTAAATGAGGATGAAATTAATATGAGGAAAACACTAGGGTGTCATGGGTTCATAGAGGTGATCAAATGGTAGATCCAAAAGGGTATGAGTTTGGTTTGGTCAAGGTCAAGGTATAGTAGAGCCAGAACTTTTGGTCCTGCGGCTCATAGGTTGAGCCGTGTTAGCTTTCGCGTACACTCGGTCTTCATACTAGCTTATTGCATGGTTTAACAATCCTCGAGGCTTCCAATCTTACGGGTTTTATTGAATAGGTTGAGAATCATGCTCGGTTGTCAATCAAGCATTTCATCAAACATAACACGTGCACTAAAACTAGAACTTACAATAACAATTTAATCAACCAAATTAACTCATGAAGCATGAATCTACCCTTTAATCATTCCACCAAATCTCCCATTAACTCTAGCTATAACACTACTCACTCATTATCATGTCAGTCATTCAAATAATGTTGTCAAGGATCATAGCAATAGTAAACATGATTAATAAAGTAAGTAAATAACAAGGATTAACAAGAATTAAAGTAGAGATTAAGGAATTTTGCCAAACTTTATGGAGATGAACAATAATGATGAATAATAACAGAAGAAACCCTTTCATAAATGAAGAACTGTAACCTTCTTCAAATACAACCCAAGAATTCTTCAATAAAAGACTAGATATTGAAATTATTGTGAAAAGATTAATCTAATTGAAAGATTAAGATGCTAAGTAAAGTAGTTGTTTCTAATTATCCCTCTAATAATGTATATAAACACTAATGGAATGAGGAGTATTTATAATAACCACGAGATTATAAGGCTAAGTAAGTAAATAGACTTCTAATCTGAAGGCGGGGAAAGAGTGTCCTGCCCAAGCTATAGATGTAATACCCATCCTTTTAGGGACCCTTTGACCGACCTTGACTGACCTTAGACACTGATCTTGACCTTGGAAAACTTTACGAGTGATGACTTGTGAAGTGGTGAGCTTTGGTTTGTGCGGTACTCGATCTAGCTGAGGCTACTCGATCGAGTAGCTTGGGAGCTCGATCGAGTAGAGGTCACTCGATCGAGTAAGTTAGTTACTCGATCTAGTAACAGGTTTGCAGCGGGGATTTATAAATCGTCAATCGTGAAATCCCAAATTATTTCCCTACTTCTTCCTAAACCTAAATACCACCATCTCTTTTCTCCTCCACCATAATCACTTTCCTTGAGGCCTTTGAGGATGCTTACACCATAGGGATGGGATGCTTAAGTCGGGTAGTGGTCTTGACGCTGGACTACTTTGTATAGGTATGTTATCGTAATCATCGCCGTCATCGTTGTTTTCAGTTAGGTTTGTAGTGATAGTAATAGTTGGTTGTATTAATTGTATAGGTGGTTTTCATGGTTGGTTGATATCTTGTGGTCGGACGCGGAATCGCTGCAGTTGCTAAAGGTAGGTTCGCCTACTCAGTACTGTTGATTGTCTAGAGTGTCTTTGTTGTTGTTTTGTTAGTGTAGAGTCGGTATTGCTGATTAGTTGTGGTAATTGTTAATGTTGTGTTGGCATTGTAGTCGATGTTCGTTGTTGTAAAACTAATTGTGATTGTTTGTCTCTGGTTCTCGAGGTGTGCCCTCGGCTGAGTGGAGTCAGTTGCGGGAGTGGATTCACGCCCGTAGTTCGCCCTCCGTGGAACCCGCCACGAGAGGGGATGTGCACATTAAAGAACATGGGTTTATCGCTCGGATAAGATGAGCGGGGCTTAGGTGGGAATGGCTGCGGTCCCCCACTGGCGGTGTGGATTACTGGTTGCGATTGGTAATCTGGCAGGACTGGACCTTCAAGCAGTCAAAGGTGTTTGGTTGGTTGGAGGAGGTGTGGTTTGTATGCTGTTGTACTTGTGTTGTGTCTGCTTTTGTGTATCTGTTGTCTCAGTCACTGACCTTGTGTGGTTTTGTTGTGTTGTCTATTTCTGTTGTGTCTGCCGTGATCCACTATAGTGAGCAATCAGTCTTAGTTGGTTAATGTTTGGATCTTAGTTGGGTGCTGGGAGGGACGAGTCTCCCACGAGTCATGGCAAAGCTAGCTTCACATAGTTGTAGTAGTCTTGAGTTGTATCTTTGTTTCGTCTGTTGGTTTGTAAATCACTTGTAATATAACTTAAACGTTATGCATAGTAACTGTTATAGAATGGAGTAATATGTGTCTTGTGTGGATGAAACCGCTGCGTTACAATTGAGTAGTGATAGTGTGTTGTGTATGAATATAATAATCTGTGACGATTTCCAAATACATTTTGGAGTCGTCACGAGTTGTTGTTTTGCAGGAATTATTAACCAAACTCGTACCTTTTGACCTTGTTCTTAATCTCGCTCGACCGAGTAGGAGTTCTTACTCCATCGAGTAGACCTTATTCAATCTAGTTAGGAAGCTATAACATCGAAACAGTTGGATCTACCAGCGGAAACTCGATTAAGTAGCTCCAACTCGATCCAGTAGAGGCCACTCGATCGAGTAACCTACTTACTCGATCAAGTAAGTGAACAATACACGGGATTTTACGGGATTCTTACACTCTTTTCTACCTTCTTTTCTTCTTATTTATACTTCATTCATAAACCCTAAATTCCCTATATCTCTCCTATTGCTCTCAAATCTTGTGTTTTGGTGATTGATTTCTTGGTGCTCATCTTGTTTAATTTATCCTTTGCTTACTATTCATTCAAGGTAAGAATGTTCATCCTATTTCTATGTTTTTAATTGATTATAAACATGTAGGTTGTTAGAATTTTTCTGAAAAATTCAGTTTGTATGCATAAAATCTTGCTTGTAATTGTTGTAACATGATCTATTTGCTTTAATTTGTTGAGTATTGATACTAGAAGTAGAAAAATCGAATCAATTTGGGGGTTTGTATGTACCGAATTTTCTAGGATTTGGGGATTCAAATTGATTTTTGATTGTCTTTTGCATACAAAAGGGGGGAAATTAAGTAATGTATGTTATGGGTATCATGTTTAGTGTTGATTTAGATGAATTTTGCTCAAAATTTTGCCTTAAATATCCACCTTAAAAGTGCCCCAAACTGAAATTCGTCCCATACTCTTTGTGAAACATGTCTAATTGTGGAACTATTTCGAATGTTTAATCCTTAAAATTTGTAGTTGGGTTGTTAATTAATGTTATACTTGTCATAATTTGACAGCTGTAGAGATCATCTGATGAGAATTTTAGAGTTTTATACTTGCAATTTTTGGATTGTTTGGTGAAAGTGTGTACATAGTGGTTCTTTTCCATAGCTATACATGAAATATTATATGTTTACAAGTACATGTTGTTTGTATATCTAAGATATGTGTTGAAAACAGATGCCGAGACCAACTGTTGGAACCCATCAAAGTAAGAGGGGGAGGGCTTCTGAGCCTGAGGTAGGTTAGGGGAGTGGGGGACCTATAGTCCCAGCGGTGCCTGAGTACCCTTCTGTTGTCTTTCCTGATTTTCAGCAAAGAGATGCTTTCGTTGCTTTACAGAGACGTTGTCTGAAACCTACCCGTTGCATTGATACTACCATTTTGACTGACCTAGGGATTGAGACTGATGTGAGGCACATCTTCAAGACCTTGGTATGACCGGGTTGTACAGTCTTAGGAAGCATTCTTATGCTTTTCTGACCTTGGAGTTCATGAGTTCTTTCAAGTATGATGCGGTGGAAAAGACCGTTGAGTTCCGTCTTATGAACACCAGCGTCTTTCTGACCATGGACATGTTTGCCACCCACCTCGGTCTTGCTAGACTCGAGAAGGAAGCCCTTAGGGACATCCCGACTGAGTGTGGAGCCAGTAGAATTATGCCTTGCTTTACCGGCAAGCCACCTCCCACCTCTAGTAACATGCTTATCAATGACGAGCAACACGTCACTTTGAAGATCTTTATTCATGCTTTGACCTGTTTACTTTATGATTGGAAATATGTGAGTAAGCTTAACTCACACGAGGAGATGTTGCTTGCGGCGTATCTTAACCCCACCCGAGCTCAAAGAGTCTCCTTCAGTTCCCCGGCTATAGTGTGTGCTAGTTTAGCGTTGATGGCCTCGTCTGACACCCGTTTCTTTATTTGTGGTGCCATCGCCACGCGGTTGGCGTAGCAGCTGACCACTTTTGAGGCCTCCTCGGCCTATACACCTTTGACCCCTGCGGTGCCTACCTTGGACCGTGAGTACTTCCTCGACCAGAAATGGTTGAGAACTTTGGCGGATGGTGGGTTAGCTTGGAGAGTTTGGGGGATGAGTTGGATGAGGATACCCGGCCCCGAGCACTTTCCCGTGACCGAGCCTTTACCGGCGGCAGTGATGGCAGCCGATTCGGATGATTATGAGGAGGTCCCGGATAGGCATTTTTACCTCATTAATGATGACATTTTGGAGGTGATGCCTGAGCCAACGAAGAGGGATCAGGCTAGACCCGAGGGTGTACAGCCTAGAGTGGGGAGGGGACCGCGACGGGTGAGAGAGAGGATCACTGAGACCCAGCCAGAGGATCTTGTACCTTCATAGCCCCAGTTTTCCGGCTACCCTTCCTTCTACAGCCCTGAGATGAGAGTGAGTGAGCTCACGAAGAGGGTGTCTGCTACTTTGACACTGTGGAACCTCCATGAGATGTCATATGTGCAGGGCATCGGGACCGAGGCAGCGCAACCAGTGTGGTGGAGAGGTGTTGGGGATGACAGCGGAGTCTTCCATTCCTTTGGCGTGGAGTGGTCTACTTGGGGAGAGCCTCAGAGTTACCCCTACGGTTGCTTGGCCCCATGGCATGTGGGAGCGGATTCTGGTATTGGTGGCGTCGCGGGTGAGGGTACAGCTGGAGCAGGCACGTCCGGAGGCGGTGGTGATGATTATGAGATGGAGGAGCAGGCCATAGAGTGATGTTTTCTTTGTTGGTCTTGTTTTATATATACTTTTCTCATGGATTTGTCATGTTTAGTACTCGGTTGATGATTTGTTGTTGTTGGCACTTGGTTGGTAGTACTTTATTAGACTTTGGTTTGTATCATGGCCATAAGGCCTTACTTTGAATACTTTTCAGACATTTGTGCAGGATTTTGTTGTCGGAAACACGTTTCCGACTCGTGTATTTGTTGCTTTAGACCTTGCAAGTGACGAATTGGGGGAAATATGACCTGTGGCTACTCGATTGAGTGCCCCTCACTCGATCGAGTAACTGCAGGGGTGACATCTGGGGAGTATTCTGATCTCAGCTAACTCGATTGAGTAACTGATGAACTCGATCGAGTAAGTCCAGCTCGATCGAGTGCCTTACGAACTCGATCGAGTAACACTGTAACAGCCCTATTTCGTTTCAACACTCATTTGGATCATCATTTCGGCGGTTGTTGTTACAATATTTCTTGTTGTGGATATGTTATATCCTTGTGTTACCTCAACGATAGTGATACGCTGTGCATATTTGAATGATTTATACAAACTCCATGATGTCTATATAATTTCGGATGTCAAATCAAATTGGCCCAGATAATGCAGTGTACAATGATATTATTCTTGTCGCATATTTGGTATGCTCGTATAGGGAAATAATTCATGCTATGTCTGATAGTTGATGAGGAAATGTTCAGTTGTGTTATTCACTTTGCTAATAGTTTCATATATGTGAGTCATATTTACGTAATGTCAAGCAAGTGTCGTGGTTGACATGAGTCAAAATGTGCATTATGATTTGTTAAGTAGTGTCAATATGGAATGATGTTTTATCGACTTGGCCTTTCGTAAAATTGTTTTGTTGGTGAACTTCGGGGATGAAGTTCCTTTTAAGAGGGGAAGAGTAATGCCGCGTAGAAAATGACGTATTTATAGCAATTTTATAGTATTTATATGACACCTGGTAGTATTTTAAATGGTTGCTTGGATAAGTTTGTAATGGTTATTGTGCAACTGAGTAGCAGTTTATAATTGTTGAATAGAATAGCATGTTGTTATATCTTATCTTCAATTAATTATTCACTATGTTGTCATAAGAATTGAATGTTAGTAGCAAATAGTAGAGTCGTTGTTAGTAGAATTGTATTACGTGGTTGAAGTAATAGAGTGGAATGAATGAAGTGTTGTTGTGCAACAGTAATAGGACTGTCGTTTTGAGTATATGTATCTATTAGTTGTTGGCAAGTAATGGATGAAAGAATAGTCTGATGGTTGTGTTGGTTTACGTTTGAGTAATATCATGGGATGAGTACAAGTAATAATCAAGTTAGCTGTCTTTGTGGGCAATGTGTAATTGGTGATGGAATAGGAAGTTGGTGATTCGATAAGGAGTCATGTTGTGTACTAAATGCTAGGGTAGATGATGATGATGGCTGATGAACATGCATAGCGGAATGGTGTTTCTAAACGATCGTGTTGACCTGTGTCAGATAAACAGTGGTGGTTATCTCGGTTCTCTGACCTTGCGTCGTGGGGGAGGATGAGTCGAACTTCGGGGACGAAGTTCTTTTTAAGGGGGGAAGACTGTAATACCCGTCCTTTTAGGGACCCGTTGACCGACGTTGACTGACCTTAGACACCGATCTTGACCTTGGGAAACTTTACGAGTGATGACTTGTGACTTGGTAAGCTTTGGTTTGTGTGGTACTCGATCTAGCTGAGGCTACACGATCGAGTAGCGTGGGAGCTCGATCGAGTAAAGGTCACTCGATCGAGTCAGTTAGTTACTCGATCGAGTAACGGGTTTGCAGCGGGGATTTATAAATCGTGAATCGTGAAATACCAAATCATTTCCCTACCTTCTTCCTAAACCTAAATGTCGTCACCTCCTTTCTCCTCCACCATAATCACTTTCCTTGAGGCCTTTGAGGATGCTTACACCATGGGGATGGGATGCTTAAGTCGGGTAGCGGTCTTGACGCCGGACTACTTTGTATAGGTATGTTATCGTCATCATCGTCGTCATCGTTGTTTTCAGTTAGGTTTGTAGTGATAGTAATAGTTGGTTGTATTGATTGTATAGGTGGTTTTCATGGTTGGTTGGTATCTTGTGGTCGGACGTGGAATCGCTGCGGTTGCTAAAGGTAGGTTCGCCTACTCAGTACTGTTGATTGTCTAGTGTGTCTGTTGATGTTGTTTGGTTGGTGTAGAGTCGGTATTGCTGATTGGTAATGGTAATTGTTTTTTTTTTAGCTGAAATGTGAGTATATATTTATATCAAAAACCAAAAGTCCATTTACAAGGTTAGGGGTTCAAACCCCGTCAAGCTCAAAATACCATACAGCAACCACTCCTACTCAACCATTTTCTCATTACTAATCAGAGCAGCTAAGCCAACCATTGGTACTGTGAAGCAAACCAGGGCCTGCTTTGCTGCATCCTCTTCTTCCTGCAATATCCTCAATCTGTTTTGCTACAAATTCAGGCCTCGTAATCGAATATCAAGTCTTGTATTGTTTCTCCGGTACCAAATAGTATATAGATAGACATTGAATACCATAGTCATTGCTTTCCATTTGTAGACTATTTTTCCTCCCATTCTGGAGCTCATTAAGACTAGGGAATGATCTCCCCAGCCAGGTAGCAACAAAGTTGCCCCGATTCTCGCATTTGTAAGTACATTCATAGAATAGATGAGCCATCGTTTCAGGTAGCTCCCCACAGATTAAGCACAAGTTGTCCTCACAGAAACCAAACTGGTGCAGTCTGGTTTTAAGATTTAATCCTTCCTGCATAATAAGCCAAGTAATGATTGAGTGTTTGGGTACGTTCCAACTGTTCCATACCAGAGAACACCAATCTACCTTAGGTTGTTGATTGCAGAGCCATCTATATCCATTCTTGAGTGTATAACCCTTCTCATCAGGCACCCAACAATTCTCAACAAATCCCTCCTTCAGTTTTTCCTTAGTCTTGCATATATTTTTCCAAGTCCAGGGAGAATCTGCAGGGGGAGAATAAGAATGCCAGTTCTGGTTTTTCAGGTACACATTACTTATCCACCTTATCCACAACCTGTCAGCTTTGCTATATACCCAATTCACCAGTTTCCCTACAACTGCCCAGTTCCAAGCCTCCACTTTCTTAATGCCTAATCCACCAGCATCTTTAGGCATAGTAACTCTATCCCAAGATACTAATGGTACTCTGTGGTAGTCAGGACTCCCATCCCAAAGATAATTTCTGCAGATTGCTTTTATTCTCCTTAGCACAGCTTTGGTAATCAAGAACATAGTAGCCCAGTAAGTGTGAAGAGTGTTTAGCACTGAATTGATGAGGGTAATCCTGCCTGCATAAGAGAGTTTCTTGGCCCTTAAACCTCTAATCCTTCTAATAATTTTTTCAGTTAAACAACTACAGTCTTTCTTGCTCAATTTACCTGGCTGTATTGGAACCCCCAGATACCTGAAAGGCATTGTGCCCTCCTGAAATCCAGTGACTCTCAAAATATCAGTTTGTAGCTCAGGTACCATACCACTGAAGAATATTTCAGACTTTGTATTATTCATTCTCAAACCAGAAGCATTAGAGAATGAGGTGAAGGCCTTCATAAGAAGCATAATTGAAGGAGCATCCCCTTTGCAAAACATGAGAAGATCATCTGCAAACATCAGGTGGGTGAGCTTTAAATTCTTGCATAGGGGATGATAGTGGAAGGGCCATCTCTCTGTAGCAAAGGCAATAAGTCTAGTCAAGTACTCCATACAAATAGTGAAAATTAGAGGGGAGATTGTATCACCCTGTCTAAGCCCTCTTTGCCCTTTGAAATATCCAAAATTGCTTCCATTCAGGACCAGAGTAAAGGAGGTGGACTTAATGCAAGCCATGACTAGATTTGTGAAATGAGTAGAGAAGTTGAGGCCAGAAAGAAGCTGCTCCACAAAATCCCATTCTACAGTGTCATAAGCCTTCTGGAGATCTATTTTGAAGAGACATCTAGAAGATACATGGCTTCTAGCATACAAATGCACAATATCCTGACAAATTAAAACATTCTCAATAATTGACCTGCCCTGGATAAAAGCTCTCTGATTGTCATGAATAATATCAGGTAATACAAGAGCTAGCCTGTTGCATAGAAGCTTGGATATAACTTTGTAGATCATGTTACAGCAAGCAATAGGCCTAAATTGCTTAACAGAAGTGGGCCTATCACACTTAGGGATTAGTGTAATATTTGTGGCATTGATCTGTTGGATAATCTGACCTGTATTAAAAAAATCTACAACAGCTGCATAGACATCCTTCCCTATCATATCTCAAGTATCCCTGAAAAAACCACTGGAATAGCCATCAGGCCCTGGGGCTTTGTCTTTAGGAATAGAAAAGACTGCCTGTTTCACCTCCTCATAAGTGACACTGCTATTAAGAATTGCAATATGTTCTGAGCTGCACACTTTTCCCTTAGCCAGTACAGCAGCTTTGACTTCCTCAGTTGGACTCTTCTTACCTAGCAGATCCTCATAGTAGGCTAAGAATGCATGCTCAATGGTTTCAGTATCAGTGCAAAGTTGTCCTTCCTTATCTTCAATTTGAATAACCCTATTTCTCAAGCATCTCTTCTTAATAGCACAATGAAAATAAGCTGTATTTGCATCTCCCTCTTCCATCCACTGGACTTTTGATTTTTGTTGCAGGAAACTATCCCTGGCTTTTGTCAAATTTCGAAGCTCAGTCATGAGATGCACTTCTTCTGCAATAAGCTCAACACTTTGACCATTGTTGGCAATCTGTACCTGGACTTCAGCTAGTAGGTATGCAGCTTGGCTAGCCTGATTTTCAATATCAGAGAAACATTCTTTGTTTAAAGCTTTCAGCTTGTATTTCAAATACTTCAATTTTTTTGTCAGAAAGAACATTTTTGTCCCTGTTAGGGGACTTTCCCAAACCCACAATTGTTAATGTTGTGTTGGCATAGTAGTCGGTGTTCGTTGTTGTACAACTAATTGTGATTGTTTGTCTATGGTTCTCGAGGTGCGCCCTCGGCTGAGTGGAGTCACTTGTGGGAGTGGCTTCACGCCCGTAGTTCGCCCTCCATAGAACCCGCCACGGGAGGGGATGTGCACATTAAGGAACATGGGTTTATCGCTCGGATTAGATGAGCGGGGCTTTGGTGGGAACGGCTGCGGTCACCTACTGGCGGTGTGGATTACTGGTTGCGATTGGTAATCTGGCAGGACTGGACCTTCATGCAGTCAGAGGTGTATGGTTGGTTGGAGGAGGTGTAGTGTGTGTGTTGTTGTACTTGTGTTTTGTCTGCTTTTGTGTATCTGTTGTCTTGGTCCCTAACCTTGTGTGGTTTTGTTGTGTTGTCTATTTCTGTTGTGGCTGCCGTTATCCACTATGGTGAGCAGTCAGTCTTAGCAAGTTAATGTTCGGATCTTAGCTGGGTGCTTGGAGGGACGAGTTTACCACGAGTCATGGCAGAGATAGCTTCACATAGTTGTAGTAGTCTTGAGTTGTATCTTTGTATCATCTTTTGGTTTGTAAATCACTTGTAATATAACTTAAAACGTTCTTTTATCGACATTTGATTATTACTGTCCTCGGGCAACCGAGATGGTAACGCCCTTATCTACTAGGGAAGGTCTTGTTAAGGCTCCTTGGTAGATCGGGGTGTTACAATAGCTCAACCTCCCCGGGCTGATGGTGAAAAGGGGGACCACTGGCTGAGAACCCGCTCGGGTTGGTCTCTTGCCCGTGCAGGTTCCTCTGCTAAGTCCATCATTCTTTAAACGTTGCCCCATATTTCGTCGGGGATAGCTCTGGGAAGCGGGGACTGATTTCTTTAGCCTTAAAATCTTGAAACGACCTTCTTGTTTTCGTCTCCTGTTCTTGCTTGGTCATTACTGCCGTCAATTTAGCCCCTAAATGCTCCATAAATGCGTGATTTCTGCCTAATTTGCTTCCTTTCCGACAAATGGGCTAAAATCTTATAGAAAATCAAACAGGAAAGTAATGACGCCGAAATGCCCCTAATATGTACGAACAAAGCATTTGAAACGGGGTTCATTAAGGGGTTACAAATGCCCTTTTTATGATCACATCAAATATCCCCAAACTGAACATTTGCTCGTCCCGAGTAAAGAGGTGACTAAAAGCATGCAAGACCTTTATTTAAACTACCTAATGCATATATCCGATGTGAGACAATTAGCGGGTCTCACTAAGCCCCTTCAACTCACAACGAGACATCCAAGAGGTAGAATGCCTTCTTGCAAGGCAAGGTGGGGCTTTCCAAAATGGTGATGCATCCTACATTAAGCACATAAACAAATCAAAGGATGCATCTATAAAAGAATAGCCACTATCCTCATCTAAGTGGCGGAAATAAACTAAAAGGGAAACAATTCAAGCATACGCACTCCATTATATATACGAGTTCTTCAAACTACTAAGTCCAAGAGGATAGAAATAAGTCACCTCCAGATAGTGTCAAAATAGACTACTTTTATGCACAATTACTAAATGCCTTCGTCAAGAGCAAGGTCCCTATGGTGTTAAAAGACATTGTAAGATCACGGAATTCCCCCTCTTGCTTAGACAAAAGGAAGGGTCGTCCCCTTTCCACCATGCAAAAGAAGATAGGACCACAAATAAATAAAGGGATTTCAAGATACATGAGTTTCACATTTGTAATTTTGCTTTTCGGTTATTTTTCCCTCATCTTGTAGCATTTGATCATGAAAAACATTTCTTGCCATTTTTTATGATTCACAATTGAGTAATTTGGCAATTAGTCTTTTGGAAAAGGAATGCGGCGGTGACCAATAGTATTCAAATCCTCATTTAAGTGACATCGAGAGTGACCCCATATGTAATAAGGGTAATCTAGAAGAGTATAGAAGTCACATTTGCACTCCTAAGCCTAAGACAAGAATAACTTGATGGAATTTGCAAACTTTTTGGCTTTCATTTGGCGTTTGAACTCAATTGACGATTATATATGCCCATTTACCTTGGTTAACAAGATGATAGATGGTATAAGTTGGAAGACCGGTTGCATGGCTTCAAAGATCTGTAGATACCTCATTTCTGCACGTCACGCAAACCACCCGGTGATGATTGGACCGCATGTTTGGTACGCGGAACGATTTGTGACAGTTCTTAAGTTTATCGTCAAGTGATTGCTCAAATACTGATGTCTACCTCTTAATTGTCATCTACGCGCCGATACGGTCATTTTGACAGTAATTAGAGTACATTTGGAGTCCGGGCCTAAAACCGTCTCCATTTTCTGATAACCGTTAAATCCCGAGTTAGAATGTTCTGGAATGTTCCGGATATTTTTATTCTATATTTCACAATCTTTTAATCTTTGGTAAAGGATTTCCCGTAATATTCACACAAAATATTAAGGAAAACAAGATTATTCCGTTATTCCATAAACTAAACACGGAAATCTTTCTTCCGCAGGAGGAAACCACCTGGGAAGAGACGCAGCAGTCTTTGCGCCTCTTCCAAGGGACGCGAGCTTCTGCGCCTCTTCCCAGGTCCTTTTCTGCGTATTTTTCGTATCTTTTCATATCTTTTCGAGATTCACTTCCAAAGTTTCTCCGAAAACCTTAATTCCTCCACGTGATTAGTATAAACAGGAGCCTTCGCTCCTCATATTTCTCACGCGAGTGTCCGCCCTTCTCTTCTCCCTTTGCATTCTAGACCACGTCCTTACTTTTTGGCGTCTACGTGCTTGAATATTCGACCACGTAAGCTCGGATCCTTCTGAGTACCAGCCTCGTTTGCATGACCGACCAATTTGACCAACTGCACAATCAATCAACTTAATTAATCTTAATCGTTTTCCTCTTACGAGGGAACTTTCGTTACATTCGAGTCGAGCATCACTAAAACGTTAACTTAGTTCATCTCGTTTCGTCAAACATGTAAGTTTGAGGGTGTAAATCCTTATTTTATTGTTGTTATTTACTTCTTGTATCATTAATGTAAGATTTATGTCGAAAATACTTTTAAAACCGATTTATAAAACCCTTTGTTTAAATCCCTTTTTACGGATTATCAGAGAACAACCGTAGAGAAAGGATGCAGCAACTGCTGCGCCTTTTCGAAGGGACGCAGCACCTGCTGCGCCTCTTCGTGAGGCTGCCGCAGTTCTTGCTTCATTTCTTCTTCCTTTGTCCTCTGTCAATTCGTTGTTTTTTGTTTGTTTTCGTTTGTTCTTCAATTTCTTGACATAATAGCATAATAATTTCACACGTACATTGTCCATCATCATTAATGAAAGATCATAGATCCGTATTAGACTCTCTAATAAAATTAATTTATCTCATAAATTGTTGTTTATGTGATCTATGTAACATGCATGCTAATATGAAAGCAAAAAACAAATTATAAGGAAAAACAATTTCCTTACATTGATTACATGGTAAAATGGGCACAAACTAGTTCTCCTTACTAGTTTGTTCTTGAGCTAAAATGATGTGGATGATCCTCCTTGAAAAACCTTCAACTAGAAAGTCTCCTTCAAGTTGCACTCAAGAACTAACCCAAAAATAATAACAAGTTTGTACTAGTAACTTGTTAATATTGCTCCCTTCATAAATATTAGTAATATCACTAACTTATCTTAGTAATATTAATAATGAATACTAGTGATAAATTATTGTAGAGAGATGGAGTGAAAATGTTCACATGCAAAAGATGGTAGAGTGTGTAAATGAAGTAGTGTAAAAATGTGAACATATATGGAGTGTTAAAGTGGGAAAGTGGCGGGTGGAGGACAATATTAGTGGACAATTTTTGTCTTATAATTTTATCTTACATCACATGCAAAATCTAGTATAAGATACATATTATGGTAGTATACAAAATAAGGTAAAATGATTATGTGAGTAATCATCCACTACATTTATTTTACATGGTCAACTTGACCATATACGGGTCCATGTTGGTTCTTATATTTGTCGCACAAATCCGTGTAATTATTATTTTAAACATCGTGTCATGTTTAAATACTTCCATAATTAATTCGTCCAATTCACTCCGTAAATATACGTGTACCACTACACATATTATTTACGTACTAATATTAATCACATTAATCAATTAGTACAATTTTAGTAAATTAACAGTTAATTAACTAAAACCCGTCTCCCAAAATTTATTATTCAATTATCACATAATTAAATAATAACTGTCGCTCCTCGAGTTCGCAACTCGAAATCTCTCTGAAAATAATCGACTAACCTCTTAGTCTATAAACAAGGGACTAAACAAATTGTATCTCATACAATTAATTAGTTATCAATTCGGGTTTGTTCCTTTAGGTGTGACCGAAAGGGGTCAGTTAATCATCGCCGTCTCACGACAATAACGACAAACTCTAGTCAGCCAACCGTTATCGATTTACGTTAATCAACTGACGAGGATCAAATAATTAAATATCTGATGATATTCTATTAATGAGATTTATTATGTTAACGCACTATTGTGGAGGACACTAACTCCAACAATCTCCCACTTGTCCGACACAAGGTGTGCGCTACCAATTCTCTTGTCCGTTTTAATCTCCCACTCAATGCAAGGTGTCTTTCAGGTCGCACTTGTACATGAACACATCGCGAGTGGTTTTCTCGATCGGAAGTGTGACTACCTGACCGGAAAAATCTCTCACAGATTACTTCCGAGCGTGGCCACGCATTCGTAGTCATTAACTCCTCGAGTGGCCTTGAGATACAGTTACGCAACGTGGGTGGACAATTCCTGTATGCCCTATCTATCCTATTGCACAATACAGCTCACCATGACCTAGTAAATGCCCTTTTGGCCTCCTTTCACGGCACGACCTAGGACAAAAACCAAAGTCACTAGGAAACTGTACCTGCTCAAATAATAGTCTCCAGTTAAAAGAATCGACTCATTAGAACATCTTAGAGATCCTCGCCACGACTAGGCGTCTATAATAGAACTTAGGGACTCTCTAAATGGTCACTGTCCGGCAAAGTGACACACACTCTACCTATGTAATCGACCAGTCATCATATATGACCTTGTGGTGTTGAACTACCATCAATCGACTTACAATCTAGTCACTCCGAGACGTCACCTCATTAAGTGACTAGGGACAAAATACAGTGTCCATCTTATTCACTTGAATATTGTTCAACATTGTCTCCACAACTTATTCAGATAAACAAGGTATTCAATGTTTTCAGTCAAACTGAATAATTGAGTTCTTAAATAAACTCTGACAATGAATGCGATCATCACTTATGTAAATATCAATAATATCAATAATCTATCCAATATTTACATAACGATCTTCAGCAATTAAGGTATACTGCTCAATCACATTGAGATGACATAACCATCATGTCAACCTTATGCCAATGGCTTCGGTTAGAGAATTAGCAACAGTTGCATCCCTCTAATTTTGATTGAAATTTTCCTTTGTTCTACGCAATCTTTTCATCACATAGAGCCTTTCTAAGTACATGTCTAAACAAGTTTTTAGACTCTGGTTCTAAAGCCAGTCAAACACTCCCACTGTTTTCACAGTCTATCGGGAGACGATATTCGGCTGACGGAACTACTCTAGTTCCATTAAATTCCGGATATTAAATATCTCTCTTACAACATCGGATGTTGTAATGTACTTAGCTTTCGTTCAAGACTTGTACGTATAACACTTATACATACACATACTTCATATGACATCTTTTATGTATGACTCCTCATACATGTTTGCTTTATACATGTATAACTTCTTATACATATATATGTATAACTTCTTATACATATTATTCTTTATGCACATAACACTCTTACATGCTAACCATTTCTTAATGAGGCTCATAACATCTTATAAGCATAGGAATGTAATTGTATAACCTCTTACACGAAATTCATTAATTCCTCCAAACTACAAGAGTAAATCCTCAGTGCTTCTCAAGTACTCAAGGATGCTCTTGATAATCATCTAGTGACACTCACTAGAAAATGATTGGTAATGACTTCTCATATTCTCAACATGATAAGTCCCGACGAGAGAAGCTTTTAGCATATTTAATAGATCCTGCAGCGGAAGCACAAGAGATCATATTAATTGTTCAACAACTTGAACGAGTCAAGAATCTTATCACATAAGTCTCTTGACTATAATGCTAATATCCGTAGAGATCTATCTCATTAGATCTGGATATTTAATATGCACCATGCTACTCTCAAGTATTCACCCGAGAATATTTCTTGTCACTAATATGTCAAACACATATTTTAGACTAAGAAATATCACCTTAGCTACATTTCTAGTCCCTAATATGTCAAGCACATATTTAGACTAAGAAACTCACTTTAGCTCCCACTAAACTCCATGTATCATCATGTTATCTCGAAACTCGAGTAATACCGTTTTGATAGACTACGTGATTGAACCCAAAGTTCCAACTCTTTGACGTATATAGATCACATAAGGGATCTTTCAAGCATGCTAGGCTTCTTAGCATTGACAACATCAACAAAACTTCTCCCTTCATAAGATATATTCAAGGAGAAAGTTTCGTTATCCTTTTCCCTAAACTCATCCTCATGAGAGGCTATATTGCTAAGATCATACGAATTGATAAAGGCATTGGGGTTGTCACAAAAATCTCTATAACAAACCCAAATTTTAAACATCTTATGTAACCTCTACGACAAGATCAAGGTAACCAACCAAAGTATTCACCTTAAATCAAGTCTCGAAAACATCTCGTGTTTCCTTCCTTATCGCATCGTGTGCAAAGAGATCAATTCGAATTGTATGGTGACACGTCATCACATAGAGTTCATACTATAGAAAAGCCATTGATGAGGGTTTATGATTCGTCACTTTTGAAAAGTAACGCAATATTATCACAAAATTATCTCCTTATAATCGCTGAGCTACAATAAAGAACGTCTTTATTCATTGTACTCACCTACAATAAAGAACGTCTTTATTCATTGTACTCACCACTGAGCTTTAATAAATAACGTCCTTTTGCATTGTACTCAGTTTGTGGGTCTTGGACTTCCGCAAGTTCAAAATTTCTTCCACTCTGTCTTCCAGAAAATGAAAATCTTTCTGGAAAGACAGTATTATGAGCCACAAACTCTTTGTTCTCATTTTGGAGGAGTAAAAACCAAGTGGTTCAATTTTGGATAACCCTCATAAATACACAAATTGGTTCTGAACATAAACATTTATGATCCCAAATGTATAAAAGATAAGTTAGGGACTCTCCCTATCCATATCTCATATGGAGTCATTTAGGCTACTATAGTCGGGTTTTAAACTTTTAGTGAGAAAATAGCTTACAAAAATTGCGAAAAACCTCAAACTATATCTCATAAAGTTCGGTTTATATACTTGACTATACCATATACTATGGTGTCCAAGGAGGAGGTATTATGTGAACTGGTTCACAATCTTCTTAGTGATTATCAAGGTCATTACTTGATATGACCCATTTGATCTTCAAAGTCAATACTTTGAAACTTCCGATCAACATCTTGATCTTGAAGTGCTATTGGTTTACTACTTCATTTTGAAAAAAAAATTCCACGTTTCAAAAATTACTTTTATGTCTTATTAAATAGATATGAGGTTTTCATATCTACTTAACAATACGGTAAAAGTAACCAAGTATGTATATAACCAACTATCGGCCTTACACATCCGAATGTATATGGTCAATCACCTCACTATTTGTGTTTCTTTTCTACAAAAGAAAACACAATACATGCACACATACCATAAGACTCACAATCAAATGGTTGTTCGATGTGCTTATCGTTTATTCGTGTAAACGAATTTACTTGAGGTTTGATCAATTTGGGTTCACCAGATTAAAGACTTTAAAATCTACAAGATAGTATAACATTTAGTTTTCATGATGAATGTAAAATTCCTCTAACTTAAGTGGTCTAAACCAACCACCAAGTTATCATAGGAGTAGGTACAACCTTTTGTTTTAAATCACATGAGTGATGCCTTCTATGTATAAACATAGATGTTTACATTCTTTTAAAACCTAATTTAGGTACATTTGTCTCCATCGAAATCATTACAAATCTAGCACCATTTCGATACAAAAATGTCCTATGCTAGACGTCTTAAGTTTTATCAATTCATGTAAATTTCCTTACAAAGAAATGATCCATACTTGGTATTTCATATCAAGATAGTGGAACTAGCCTATCCATTGAGTAGATGTCTCTTTCAACTTTGTTCTATCGCATACATCTAGGGTTGATTCTACTTAACTCCCACTCACTTTCACATTCCTCTTTGCTTCAATCAAGCAAAAATGAATCTCATGAAGACCTCTCTTCATGTCATTCGTGATATTTTATACACTTAGTAAGAGTGAATTACTATAAAGTGAGTGTGACATGTGGCAAAATCTCAACTTCTTGCGAAATTGGACTACCTAACCGTTCAATTGTCATCATATGTCTAAACTTCTTTAGCGCATAAACAATCTATTTGGCCTTTCTCGAAGTGTGCCATTTGACGGTATCATATTGGAGTATTTTTTGCGTTTTAGAAAACTTTTTTCTTAAACTTTTGAATTACTCTTGAGTAATTAAAACTAATACGTCATCTTCATGACGGTGGTGTCACTTTCGAAATCAAGACTCTCTTGATAAAATGTGACTTCCTTTTAAACTCGTAATATGAGTTTACAACATAAAAACCCCTTTTTAAATATGTATGGACGTTAAGTTGTATAATAATCGCAATAATTGTTGTAAGCTTATGTAGGTGAATTAGTAAATCATGTTACCAATCATTGCTACCGAATTCCTTCAAAGAAACCGCTTCCTATGAAAGAACGAAACGAGTATAATAATAAATAGAGAAAGGAGGATGAAGTGCGCGATGTCACACATTTATGAGAATGAACGAAAAATAGGAAAAATTAACATTCAATGTTTTAAAAAATACTTGTGAAAAACATGTTCAACAAGTTTTAACATTTATATAATGATCTCCCACTAAATTGTATAAATGATTCCAAGACCCAAATATTAAACAAAAATGAGCATCGCTTGGGCGAAACATCCCATAATTGTGTAAATTTGGTAAGTCACGTTGACTAATTCTACCTCTAGAACTCTTGGTCGACGAATTTCCTTAAATCCATCTACTAGCCCCGGAACACAAGACCGTCTTATATCCCGTTGAGTCCAACCAATTTTGGCGTGTGATAACCGCTTACCACCCTACTCACCCCAGGTAAAAAGAGAACACCCCGCTTGGGCGAGGGTGGCTCTAATGAACAAGAGATCCATAGGTGTTACTAATTGGTAAGGCTAATCTCAATTTTAGTTATGTGAGAGATCTTGTCAATTTAGTCATAAATTCCTTATAAGTGAATTAATTCGGTGAATGTAAATGACGTGAATTGACAACCGCGAAAAATAAAATGCATGTGAATGGCGATTTTGGCATGCGCGTGATAAAACAAGCAAACATGTAAGCATATGACTAAATCCTAGTATGGTCACTCCTTGGTCCCTTGCCTCTTCATTCCATAAGTGGCTCTTCCTTGTGGGATTAGGAATACCTTCCAAAAATAGACTCCGTCTCGTTGTAATCCGTCTTTTGGAAACGCCGGTAAAATAACTATTACAAATGAATTACATAGCTATTCCTATTATACATTAATTAATAAAATGAATAAAACTATTAATTAATTACAAACCGATGATACGAGATCGTATTTAATTACAAACAAATCGATATTCCCATTCATTTCGGGTAATAACGATTAAAATTAACTAGGCCATACTAGGTACAAAAAGATAAATACTTTAAATAAATGACAATCTTTCATTCAACTTAAATAAATATGCTTAAAATGCTGTAAATATGATGCCAAAATCGCCCTACCTATCATTCATTGGTATCCATCTCGGTTTTTGTGGATTTAATCGATTTTTAACATGTAAAAATCAATAATTAACTCTTAAATCTCATTTAAGTCCAAACGAATTGTTCAAACTGTTTTGAACCTTAAAATTAGTCCTCACTAATTTTATGACAAATTATTAGTTTGATTTGGTGATAATTTGCTAATTTAATCGATAAAATCATAATATTTAAGTAAAAATCCAAAATAATTGAAAAATTACCCAAACAATTGAAACAAAAATTTTTAGTATTCTGGAACACTCCCAAGAACACGAAAATGTCAGAAACATTGCCCAAAAATTCCGGATAAATTTTGTGAAGAAAAAGATCGATATTTATCGGTTTTTAACCACTAAAACCAATAAACATCAAAACAAAGTGAAAACACAAATGCAAAATCACTTTTGACATTTAAATAATATTCTTAAATGTACATAAATTTATCATGGGCAGAATCAAAAATTCGAAATTATGATTAATTAATTTGACTTTTATCGAAATCAATAAACATGAAAAATTCGAACCAACCTTCAACTTTTTGCATACAATCAGTAGAAAACATGCATGAACTACCATAAAAAAGCCATGCACCGAATCAACATTTAACTAATTTTAGTCAATTTTTCACTAAAATGCGACATTTTGACTCGGTTTTCTACCAAAAAACATTAAAAATAGCAAAATAACTTCAAAAATCACCAAAAAATTCCACAAACCTTTTGAGATCAGTAGGTATGCATGTCCCAAAAATTTCATGCTAAAACCTCTTCTAACACAATTTTTGAGTTTTTACTAATTATCTCATAATTCATTAAAATGCTTAAAATCAACATGCAAATTACAAGCCTAAGCTCTGTTACCACTTGAAAGATCATAGATCCATATTAGACTCTCTAATAAAATTAATTTATCTCATAAATTGTTATTTATGTGATCTATGTAACATGCATGCTAATATGAAAGCAAAAAAGAAAGTATAAGGAAAAACAATTTCCTTACATTGATTATATGGTAAAATAGGCACAAACTAGTTCTCCTTACTAGTTTGTTCTTGAGCTAAAATGATGTGGATGATCCTCCTTGAAAAACCTTCAACTAGAAAGTCTCCTTCAAGTTGCACCCAAGAACTAACCCAAAAATAATAACAAGTTTGTACTAGTAACTTGTTAATATTGCTCCCTTCATAAATATTAGTAATATCACTAACTTATCTTAGTAATATTAATAATGAATACTAGTGATGAATTATTGTAGAGAGATGGAGTGAAAATGTTCACATGCAAAAGATGGTAGAGTGTGTAAATGAAGTAGTGTAAAAATGTGAACATATATGGAGTGTTGAAGTGGGAAAGTGGCGGGTGGAGGACAATATTAGTGGACAATTTTTGTCTTACAATTTCATCGTACATCACATGCAAAATCTAGTATAAGATACATATTATGGTAGTATACAAAATAAGGTAAAATGATTATGTGAGTAATCATCCACTACACTTATTTTACACGGTCAACTTGACCATATACGGGTCCATGTTGGTTCTTATATTTGTCGCACAAATCCGTGTAATTATTATTTTAAACATCGTGTCATGTTTAAATACTTCCATAATTAATTCGTCCAATTCACTCCGTAAATATACGTGTACCACTACACATATTATTTACGTACTAATATTAATCACATTAATCAATTAGTACAATTTTAGTAAATTAACAGTTAATTAACTAAAACCCGTCTCCCAAAACATACTATTCAATTATCACATAATTAAATAATAACTGTCGCTCCTCGAGTTCGCAACTCGAAATCTCTCTAAAAATAATCGACTAACCTCTTAGTCTAAAAATCAAGGGACTAAACAAATTGTATCTCATACAATTAATTAGTTATCAATTGGGGTTTGTTCCTTTAGGTGTGACCGAATGGGGTCGTTAATCACCGCCGTCTCACGACAATAACGTCAAACTCTAGTCAGCCAACCGTTATCGATTTACGTTACTCAACTGACGAGGATCAAATAATTAAATATCTGATGATATTCTATTAATGAGATTTATTATGTTAACGCACTATTGTGGAGGACACTAACTCCAACAATTAATACATATAATTCATCATTAATTTCCGACTAAAATCCCTTATAACCAATATTCGCGGGTTTTCGTCATTAAAATCAATCCGGGTTGTAGAGATTCGATTCATTCATATTGTGTCTCTGGAATTCGATCTTTGGTATATTTCCATCTGTCTATCGTCGTATTCGTCATTAATTCGTCATATTTACCCTAATTAGTTCACCGATGTCACTAATCAATCTTTCATTCATGTAATTAATTCATCCACATTCGTTTCATCCATGTTTTATCGCTTTTATGACTCATTCGCATGTAATTAACCTATTAATCACTTTCATCCGAGTCGAATATCGTAATCAATCATTAAAATCACCAAAGAATATTAACGATTTGCAGTTCCGGCTTCACAGCCAGAACTCAGCCTTGGAACAGACGCAGCAACTGCTGCGCCTCTTCCAGAAGGCGCAGCTCTGCTGCGCCTGTTCCAGGTTGACTTCTGTCTCTGAACTTCTGTTCTGCTTTGACCTAGTTTAATTAGTTTACGTATTTAATTAACTATTAATCGTATTATCACCTAATTCCTGTTCGTTTATTCCTTTATTCTTTTCTTTCTCAAATTATCCGTTTTGAAAGTATTTTCGACATAAATCATTGAATCCGATGTAATTATTGTAACTTTCATTATAATATTTATTATTGTATTTCTTTTATTGTGCCATTTGTATGCCTTCACATGTAATTGAGCTTAAATTCCTACTTCGACCTAATTGTTTGCTAATTAATTGTTCACCGACTTAGTTCATTCTCACATGATAGGATTAATTTATTGGATGTTGCATTGCATGCATATAAATCGACAATATATCAAGTATAGACAACTTCCCTAATCATTAGTAGAGGCCGCTATCGAGGCGGGCGGGATTAGGTGTTCGATCAAAAGAGCTTCGTAATACGTACCCTCACCCCTTACTCCAGATCTCTGTGAACATCCGTGTTCATTGGCATCCACGAGAGTCATTCTAGACATAGAATGCTAAGGGTAACGAGTTCTTGGTGTTCATGTCACTACTTTGTGTCTTGACATGGAATGAAGTATTCGAACGGTTTCAAATTTTCCACAATAAATTGGTGGCGACTCCACAAATGCAAACGCTTGTTCTCCTCCCAAGCGCCCCCGTGGGCCCGCGTCCACAGTTTGGTGACTCCGCTGGGGATAATACACTTACGTGTAGCCAAGGGTGAAACTTAAACAAGGTTAGGGAATAGTTTGTACAAGACAAATGTCGGTTTTCATAACTCGGTCTTCCTAGATCGTTTCATTCGGCCTTCCTAGGCCCAACCCAACCCATTCGACCAATCGTCCCGTCTAAACGGTCCTAATTCTTATTTGGGCCTACGGATGGATAGTGATTGACGTCATCCATACCATGGTACTTACTCTTGTTTGTATCAAGGACTTTCACTCCTTGAGGAAATGGACTAGGAATCGGCCTTACTCTTGTTTGGTACGAGCCTCTCCACAGACTTCGGGTTTGATCGTTCGGTATGGCAACCCACCCTTTAAACCAAAACCCATCTAAATGCACTCAGCATCCCGTTATAATGCGTGTATAAATGTTTGTACCTTACGTGATCACCATTTCTAAACGAAACCATGACGATTTTTATAAAATCAAAATCCTTTTAAAGTGTAAATTTCAAAAAGGCCAATAATTAGCGCAAAACCGAGTCAAAACTCTGTCCATTTGTCGAGTCAAATTTCAGGCCCAAGCCCATTTCAAAACCTCACTTCGAGTCCACTCCTATAACTACACTAAAGTTGACTAGGACCAACATTTTTTCAAAATCTTGTCATTTCTTCAAAAGCTCACTGACACAAGTGGCACACACCCACTTCACGAGTCAAAACATTTCTTTCTTAGTAAGTGTGTTAGAATGGTCGATCGTGTTTTGATTCGTCGTCGATCTCTTATCCAGTTTCCAAGATGCCTGAAACAAACGACGCGAACTTCAATCAACTCCAGGATAATAATGATCGAATCCTAACCGCGCTAGCTCAACTCCAAGTTACTCAAGACCAAGTGTATGATCGCCTTGACACCATCGAGGGCCGGCTCTATACCGTAGAAACGAGGTTGCCTCCTCGGGAAAGTGAAGTCGTTGATGACTTCGTGAATGACTTCAGGGACGAAAACCCTCCCATGGTTATGACTGCAGCTGAGAAACGACTCCAATACTTAGAGGAGCAATTGATGTATCTTAAAGGAGATGACATCTATAGGCAGAATAATCGCAAGTATGAGGCCGTGAGCTCCAAATTGCCAACCAACTTCAACATGACGGATATCCCTAAGTTCAAGGGGCACGAAAACCCTTTGAACCACATCCGTGCTTTCAAGGACTACATGTCTATCAAAGGCATCAAACCCGAGATGTTATTAAGGATCTTTCCTTCATCTCTTGACACCATCCCAAAGCAGTGGTTCTACTCTCTAGAACACAAGAAAATCGCTACTTGGGAAGATGCCGCAATTGAGTTTGCTAAGCAATATGCGGACAATGCTGAGATCCAAGTTAACATGCGCACTTTAGAGGTTCTTACCCAAAATGACAAAGAAGGTTTCACCGACTTCCTAAGTAGGTGGAGGAAGACTAGTACCCAACTAGTTGAACGCCCGGATTAGGCTACCCTCGTGGAGAAATTCGTGGACAACCTGAAGCCCATCTATGCAAATCATTTGAGGTACCAAAACATCAAAACTTTCAAAGACTTAACCGTACTAGGAACGAGGATCGAAGATGACATCGGTAAAGCGCTCTTGTCCAAAACGGTAGCTCGAGGATATCAAGGCTCAACAAGTCGTTTTTACGGCTCCACTAGCAAGACCGATGAAGTTAACCTTCTCGATCCATCTAAGAAGAGTACCCCACCAAGGAAATTTACAAATCTTGGGGACACTTACTCTAATGCTCTAAAAAGGTTAATGAAATAAGGCAAACTCCAACCCATATGCCCTACACTCGAACCTGAAAAGAAATCCAAGTTCTGGGACGAGAACTCATACTGCGAATATCATAGGGGTAAGGGACATGACATAGAAAAATGCTACAAATTGAAAAATGTGCTTTAAGAAATGATTGAGGATGGTTGACTACCAATACCGCCAGGAGGTAAGCCCAACAACACTCAGAATCCTCTTGGAATTCTAGTGATCACAAGTGAAGAATCTACCTTAGATTGTTCACACCTCATTTCTCCAGTCGAAGATGAGATCCACGCGATCGAGAATGAAGGGTTCTACTCTACCATTTCCCTTACCATTACCGACTTCATCGCATGGGCAAGGAGTGTGGATAGGCAAGTTTCGGAATTAGAAAACGTGGTGACAACTTTACATGACCCCAATGCAACACCTAAAGAACATGCGCCACTAATCTTTTCCCAAACTGCTACTATGCAAGAAGTAGTTGACGTGGTTGATAAACTAATCGACCAAATAACGCAATTAGAGGACGAGATCATGAGAATGAGGGGACTAGCTACAATCAATGGAGTATGGGCCAATGATGATGAAGACGAGTATCTCATTGAACACTCCCTAGTCAAGGAAATAGTCCAAAATGGTGAAGACCAAGATGTGGACCACCTAACTCGTTAGGGGCATCCATATCAAAGTACTACTTAAAATGGTCCAACCTACGTTATCACACCAAATGATAACGAAGATGACTCTACTGATCATTTGCTCAAGCAATTACAGAAGACAAAGGCTGATCTTTCAGTCTGGCAATTAGTAGCAAGCTCATTCCCACATCGCCAAGCTTTACTGCAAGCTTTGGCCAAACTAAATGTAGCACATAACTCCACACCCGACGATGTAGTCAACTTGGTCTTCCAAGAATCACCGAAGCTAAGTAATCCTATTACTTTCTCAGATGAAGATTTGCCACCCTTTGGCGCTAGTCACAATTTGGCTCTTTACATCACTGTCATTTGCTTAAAGAAGAATGTGCCAATGACCTTGGTAGATGATGGCTCTGCGGTCAATGTCATACCTTTGAAAACGGCATACAAACTACGCATGAAAGAGTCGGATTGGACCCCTACCAATCAAGGTGTTCGCGCATATGATGGTACAAGAGGAAAGGTAGTAGGACTCATTAACCTAACCATAGCCACAGGGCCAATTAAGCGAAAAGTTAACTTCCAAATAGTGGACATTGAAGCTTCCTTCAACATACTTTTGGGAAGACCTTGGATTCACGCTTCCAAAGCAGTAACATCCACCCTTCACCAGAAGATCAAAATCCCACTAAATGGCAAAGTGGTGACGATCACTTCATCGCCCATCAAGGCAATAATCGAAAAGAAGTCAAATAATCAAGTCCTTGCGGATCCAGTACAAGAACTTGGGGGCTTTCAAAGCATAAGTGTCATAGAAAGCGAGTTGGCACCCCTATACTACGATCCCTACTCCAACTTGGTGGTCAACCACATACTCAAATCCCTGTCCGAAGAAACACCTTCGCACCCTACAAGGAAGGCAACTAAAAAAGGATACCACTTGGCCTAGGATACAAACCCACTAAAGAGGAAGTTCTCGAGATGCTCGCTCAAGTTCAAAGCCGTAAGCACGTAGGAATCCAAATGTGACCCTATCTCCCTACCCTAAATGGATACTTCGTTCGGGAAGGAAGTCAAGAACTCTTTCACCGATTTCCCGAACCTTGGCATTATCTCGAAAGGAAGCTAGCCGGAATCGAGATCTTTCACGATTGCTACTTCATTCCTCCAGAAACGGTTCCTACCGTCAAAACTCGTCAAACACCTTTCTTAGACGAACAAGCTGTTAGTCTACTATTTGGAGAAGATCGATTTGTTAGAGCCGCGCAGGATGAGATTATTACTATGATACTTCAAGACAACCACTTCAACCCTACCGCGTTAATCACAGAAACAAACGCGAACCAGCAGAAAGGATGGAAAAAATCAATCAGGTGGACCAACAATCAAGGAAGACTCTTCAAGCTCACCACTAGAGAAGGAGAGATGTTCAAGGGAGAACCAGAAGACGATGAATTCGAGTCAGAGTCAGAGTCGGAGTCAGAGTCGGAGTCTAGAGAAGTCACTAAAGAGTCTCCTCCTGTCGTCATTCCCATTCCCTTTGTTTCTCCTAGCTTAGCCTCAAATAGTAACAGTAGTCCGGGAAATGTCTCAACAACTGTCCCTTTACCGCCGCTGACCACAGATCAGATGGCTTCTTTGTTTCAACTTTTCTGAAACTTTAATATGAATAAATCAGGTTCTGCTTACTCTTAGTGTTATCTTGAATGCAATTTTGTTTACGATGATACTGAGGATGACCCAGACCCAGACTCAATTGAGATACCTCCCTACATTGCCAAGGAAATACTACAAGAGGGGGAAGGGGGACCAGTAATAGAGAACACCAAACCCATCAATGTAGGAACCGAACTAGAACCCCAAGAACTTAGGATAGGGACTACCTTGAGCTCTGCCGAAAGGACCAGTTTCATAGACCTCCTACACGAGTTCAAAGATGTTTTTGCTTGGTCCTACAAAGACATACCAGGGATCGACGGGGATATCGCCGAACATAGAATCCCAATTAAGCTAGGTTTCAAGCCCGTGAAACAGAAGCTTCGTCGAATGAGGACAGAATGGGCTCTCAAGATTAAGGAAGAAGTCGATAAGCAATTCAAAGCCGGGTTCATCAAAGTTTCCGAGTACTCTGACTGGGTAGCCAACATAGTACCCGTACCCAAAAAGGATGGGAGAATCCGTGTTTGTGTTGATTTTAGAGACTTAAACAAAGCAAGTCCTAAAGATGACTTTCCTCTACCACATATGGACATATTAGTGGACAATACCGCAGATCACGCGTTACTATCCTTCACTGATGGGTAAGCAGGTTACCACCAAATCAAGATGGCCATAGAAGACATGCATAAGACCGCCTTTGTCACTCAATGGGGAACCTATTGCTATACGGTCATGCCGTGTGGGTTAATCAACGCCGGAGCTACATATCAACGCACCGCAACTACACTCTTACATGACATGATGCATAAAGAAGTTGAGGTATACGTAGACGACATGATTGTCAAGTCCAAGGATAGAGAAGGGCATATTGCGAACCTTCGCAAATTCTTCTCAAGGTTACGAAAGTACAACATGAGGCTCAATCCTCAGAAATGCGCATTCGGAGTAATATCTGGCAAACTCCTGGGATACGCCGTTAGCCAATGAGGTATATAAATAGACCCTTTCACGATCAAAGCCTTGATCGAAATGCCACAACCTCAAACGGAAAAAGAAGTCAGAGGATTCCTGGGAAAAGTGCAATATATAAGCCGATTCATATCGAAACTCACTATGATCTGTGAACCTATCTTCAAAAAGCTCAAGAAAACAGACCACACCATCTGGGATGATGACTGTCAAAAGGCATTCGACCGAATCAAGGAGATATTAGCTAAACCACCCGTGCTCATGCCACCTCAACGAGATCAACCTCTTGGTTTATATCTCACAGTAACCGAAACAGCCATGGGCGCCATGCTAGCCCAAACCGTAGGAAAGGAAGAAAGGGCTATCTAGTACCTTAGTAAGAAGTTCTTAGAGTACGAGTGCAAATACTCACAACTCGAAAAGACATGCCTCGCTCTTGTGTGGGCAACGAAGAAGCTACGTCATTACATGCTTAGCTACCCCGTCAAAATATACTCCAAAATGGATCCAGTCAAATACGTCGTCCTCAACGGACGACTAGCAAGATGGACTTTGATGCTCTCAGAGTTCGATCTCAAATACGTACCCCTGAAAGTTATAAAAGGGCGCGCCATCACCGAATTCTTTGCAGAAAATCCCATCAATGATGCACACACAATAGATACTTGGTCATTTCCAGACGAGGATATACTCCAAACCGATGTAGACTCCTGGGACCTTTACTTCGATGGAGAATCAAACTTAAGAGGATATGGAATAGGAGTGTTGCTCATTTCTCCTGAAGGCGAGCATACACCGATCTCTATCAAACTCGACTTCGAGGTGACAAATAACGCCGCAGAATATGAATCTTGTCTTATTGGGCTACAAGCAGCAGTGAGCTTAGGCATTAAAAACCTCCGAGTGCATGGGGATTCATCCCTGATCATCAATCAAGTTACGGGATCTTGGAAAATCCGAAGCGAAAGCCTAGCACCTTATCAAGCCAGAATAGACCAGGTTGCCCAATTCTTTGATCACGAGACCTATCTACACCTACCTCGGGAAGAAAATCAATTTGCAGATGCTCTTGCAAAACTCGCATCTTTGATTAATATGCCAGATGACATGGTGGAAATGCCTTTATGCATGGAACGACGATCAGAGCCATCTTATGTCCACCAAATCACCGATGAAGAGGAGGTCACAGAGGAACCTTGGTTCCATTCAATCTTAAATTTCAAGCTCAACTGTACCTATCCACCGGATATGGACAAAAGGGGACAACGTGCTATACGCCTACTAGCTTCCCAATACGTTCTCATGCAAGGAGAGCTATACAAAAGAACACCTCTTGGTGTAGTCCTACGTTGCCTTGATCATTTACAGGCGCGAAAAGTGATGGAAAAAGTTCATGATGGAGAATGCGGTCCTCACATGAGTGGGCCCATGATGGCAAAGAAAATCACACGTTTGGGGTATAATTGGACCACAATGGAATCCGATTGCATCAAATACGTAAGACATTGCCACAACTGCCAAATCTTCGGAAATGTACAGCATGTCCCTCCTTCATTACTCTATACGATGACATCTCCTTGGCCATTTTCTGCCTGGGGAATTGACATAATCGGGAAGATAATTCCAGCCGGAACAGGAAGTCACTGTTTCATCCTCGTGGCAATTGACTATTTCACCAAATGGGTAGAAGCGGCTTCCTACACTAGTCTCACGGCTAAAAATGTGGAAAAATTCATACAAAACAACATCATCTGTCGATACGGTTGCCCACATGAGATCATTAGTGATAATGGATCACATTTCCAAGCCGAGACTAAGCAATTGCTAGCCAAGTACAAAATTAGGCATCACCACTCTTCGCCATATAGACCACAGACTAATGGCGCGGTAGAGGCGGCAAACAAGAACGTTGTCACAATTCTCAAGAAAATGATTGACAACTATCGATATTGGCCAAGCAAAATACCCTTTGCTTTGTGGGGATATCGCACATCTGTAAGGACGCCAACTGGGGCCACCCCTTTCTATTTGACCTATGGCATGGAAGCTGTACAGCTAGTCGAGTTAGAAATACCATCATTGCGTATCTTACTCGAAAGTCAAATCTCGGAAGCCGATTGGAAGTGGGATAGATATGAAAAACTCATCCTCCTGGATGAATGTAGGCTACGCGCATTTCATAATGTCCAAACATATCAAGCACGTATCAAACGAGCCTTCAACAAAAGGGTTAAGCCAAGGAACTTCAAGGAAGGAGACTTAGTACTCAAGTCGGTTAGAGCTCTTTTACCTGTCGATCCACGGGGAAAATTCAAACCTAATTGGGCCGGGCCATTTTTAGTCAAGTCCATACTTCCAGGGGGTGCGGTTAGAATCACAGACCTAGATGGGAATGAATTTGCCAACCCGACAAACCTTGACCAACTAAAATGGTATTATGCCTAGAATAGGAACAAAAATGCGCCTCGCGTAACCTCACGTGTCGCTCTTGTGGCACTAAATAAATGGTCCCTGGCCAAGCTGAAATAAACTAATGTCACTCTGCTCTTGCATTTTGACAATTTGTCATCCTCACATCATCAAATAAGCTGAAACTGCACCTTAAGAGTAAGTAAAAAGCTCATGCTTATCTTCTAAGTTCATTACAAGCTCTTGCTTAGAACAATTATTCTTTTACATTTACTCGAACTACGCGCAAGGGTTTGATTTCATTTTTTTAATGAATACGTAGGCAATCTTTCACAGGATACAACCCATTAATTTCAAAATGTAAATAGAAGGACATTTGTAGTTGCATTTGGAATTCGACAAGAATAATAAATAGAAAATCATAACGGTTTCATAACCAATTAACCTCCTTTATTTTATTCAATAATAATAATACGTTACATAATAATAATAATAATAATAATAATAATAATAATAATAATAATAATAATAATAATAATAATAATAATAATAATAATAATAATAATAATAATAATAATAATAATAATAATAATAATAAATAATAATAATAATAATAATAATAATAATAATAATAATAATAATAATAATAATAATAATAATAATAATAATAATAATAATAATAATAATAATAATAATAATAATAATAATAATAATAATAATAATAATAATAATAATAATAATAATAATAATAATAATAATAATAATAATAATAATAATAATAATAATAATAATAATAATAATAATAATAATAATAATAATAATAATAATAATAATAATAATAATAATAATAATAATAATAATGCAAAAAGAAAAATAGGCTAGGATTCTAAAAATCCCACCTTCTTACAACAATAATAATAATAAATAATAATAATAAAGACTAGGCTATTCCTCCATTTTCCTTTTGCCCTTGTCATTTTTGTCATATTTCTTGTCACGACCTCGAGCCGGACGCTCTTGCGCCACTTCGGACCTAATCACCAACGGTCTTTCTCGAGGCCTAGCCTTCCCATTCTTGCCAATCACTTTGTCCAAGACAGGAGAGGTCTTCGGTTTCTTCGAAGGGTGAACAACTCGAAACCCGGCTTCCTCCTCTCCCTCAGTCAGATGCTTCTCTTTCTCCTTTTCCGCCTCGCGCACCTTGTAGTCAACGGGCTCGCGCTTCCTCCATCTCTCACGCTCCTCCGGAGTAGTAGCCTTCCTCCACCGCAGATAGGAGTCCGACAACCATAAAGCACTAACAGAAGAGTTCAAGAACCACACGTTTCTTTGAGCCCATTTAATGGCCCACTCCCTTCGACACTCAGTAGTAAGCGCCACGGCAGTCTGCGGGACAGTGCCAAGCTTCGCGATTGTCTGCTTGAGTCCAACTTGTCTCATCAGCCTCTCCGGGCAGATGCATACCATGAATTCCAAGCCAGGAATGCGCACAGATCGGGTAGGATCCAAGGAAGATACTCCAATGACATATTTGAGATGCCACCATGGTACAACCCACCTAATCAAAGTGCCATCATCACTCTTCAATTTATTTTCCCAGTAATTGCACACTCGAGTGAAGTCCACCATGTAAATCCTGGTCCTCATTGCAATTGAGCGAGCATGATAAGAAGGAACATGAACTGGGGGCTCGATCAATCGAAGGCGCTCCATAAGCCAGACCTACCAAAAAGCAGGTGAAAAAAAACAAAAAAAAAACGAACAAAAAAAAACGAAAAAAAGAAAAAAAGAAAGAAAAAAAAGAAAAAAAAAAAAAGAAAAAAGAAACGAAAAAGAAAAAAAAAAAAGAAAAGTGTTCTTTTACCTGCAAAATAACGGGACTTCCCAAATAAGGTAGGTCACGATTGGCTTTCCTGTTATCCAAACCCAATAAGATCTCTCCTAAACATAAACAGGCTGGGCTCCTGCGCAGCTCCATTTGCTCAACTAGGACGAGGAGACGGGGACCACCTCTCAAATCCTAATCAACATGCCCTTGAAGGACATATACATGTAACAAGCAAAATCCAAATGCCCTTCGCCTAGAAACATAAGAGATGGTGCGGTCGGCCTTGTTAATGAATCGGTCAATAAAGTCCAGCATTCGAACTCCTTTCGAGGTCACTAAACGGTCCACCTCAATTCTTGTCAACCCAAGCAAGTCACTAAATTTGTTCTTATACCCTTGTGAAGTAGAAGGAATAGCAGGCAAGTGTTCTGGGTCCCACCCACCGATCGCAGCAATTTCTTCCGGAAATGGGCAAATGTCACCTACAGGGAAAGCAAAGACGTGATAATTCGGGTCCCAATAATCAAGACAAGCATCCAAGAATTGCTTGACCACCTTGATAAGCTTCAAACTCAACAATGATCCAAGATTATAAGCACCCATGTCGTGTTTCTCCACGTGGGAAAACTCGTTGGTCCACTCTTTTAGGCGAATCTCTAAAGTATTCATGATGAAGGATTGTTTTGAGAATTTTATGCAATAAGACGAAGGAAGAGACGGAAGAATTGTGTGAATAAAACCTCTATCGACGTCTCTATTTATACTAAAATATGTTTCTAAAATCCGCCAGGACGGATACACCTGGGAACAGGCGCAGGGGTGCTGCGCCTCTTCAAAAAGACGCAGCTCCTGCTGCGCCTCTTCCTCAGCAACGTTTCTGTGATTTTCCGCGTCGGATCTTTCCTAAATTCCTTAGCGAATAATTTCCTATTCATACGGGTTATTATATTGGTAAATACGTCAAAATTACCATATTTCGTGTTTCCTAATTTCGCGGATGCTCATCTCGAGACGATATAGACATTTTCGTCATTTTAGCACACTTGTACATTTCTTTTAATTTTATTTTTGGAGAATCATTTCACTTTCCATTTCAAACTTATATGTTTTTATTTTTTTCTTTTTTAGGGGGTAACCCTCCCTACTGTCCGGTCATTTCCGACCAAATTTTTGCATTTTCGAGTCATTGTTTTGCGCTAACTTAGGCCATATGTATGCATACATGCTCTATATGATTTCTATGTAAATTTCGGCAGCATGACGGCGTAAACCGTCATCTACCAAACCTGTTCAAAACTAACCTGCAGGAACAAACAACGCAACCCAGCAGCAAAGGCACTCAGGCCGTCGTATATACAACCAAAAAAGGGATATGTACATCAAACTGGGAGCTCGAGCCCCAAGCAAAGTTCAAAATGTCCGAAATGTAGGTCCTAAAATGTACAAATGTGCAAGATACAGCTAACAAACAAACAACAACAAAACAAAACTACTGTCGGTCGCCGCCTAACTCCGCAACTCTCGCCTCGAGAGCAGCAACATCGGTGTCGCGAACCTCGAGC
The DNA here is from genome assembly GCF_048544455.1 of Silene latifolia. Classification (NCBI taxonomy): domain Eukaryota; kingdom Viridiplantae; phylum Streptophyta; class Magnoliopsida; order Caryophyllales; family Caryophyllaceae; genus Silene; species Silene latifolia. Next base: position 130,567,683 of record NC_133536.1, read on the forward strand.
TCCCTCAGCAAACGAGTTGTCTCCTCCCGAGACTGGGCCAGCTCTCACTCCAGCTCACGCTCCCTCTGCAAACAACACAATTGGATCATGTCAACCACTTCAACCAATCATAAGAAAAGCTAGAAAACTAGAAAATGGGGTAGACGAAAGGTTCATACCTGACGACCTCGACCGCCGACAAGTGCCTCGACGGCAGTAGCTCGCAGCCGGTTGGCCACCCTCCACAACGCCACAAACCGGGACGGCGCAACCTGCATTTTCAAAAAAAGAAGTTCTTAATAATTGGATAAGTTCAATCAAACGTGTTCTTACACAAAAAATCATACAAATTAGAGGCTTACCGTCCGAATCAGATGCTGCCAATCGTCTAAGCCAACATCCGTCACAGCCACGTCAAAGTCACGCAGCTCGGAGATCGTCGTCCTCTCAGTCGCGTTTAGTGTACTCGGGGTACTCTAGGGGCTCGATGCCCGCCGCCTCAACCTCCTGTAAAGACAAATGATTGCCGTCAATCGATGATCATTCATCATGCTTTCGAAATGGTCATAAGGAGAGTAAATGCTCACCACAACCGGCCAGTACGCCAACCTCCCGTAGAAGAACGCCGAGTAGTCCTCACCAAGAAGAAGGAGGGCGTCACCACCAACGCCAGCCAAGTCAGCCTCCCTCTCAGCCTCAGAAGGCTCCCTGAACATCGTCCTAGGAGGATCGATGGGAACCGTCAAGACATCCTGAGAGCACTGACGAGCCAAGCGCTCACCCAAGTACCACACGGGACCCATTAACGTCCTCAGCAGCAACCGGCTCGAGCTCCTAGGTTGAAGGACCTCAGCCACGAAAGGAGGAGCGCCAGCGTACTCCGCCCAAGGCCTGGGCACCCACTGGGAAAAAGACAAGCAAGAAATCATTCTTATGATCGGTAAAAAGTAATAAAGAAGCAAAACGAATATAAGTGAGATGCTCACGTTGTCTAGCTGATGAGCATTCACGTCTCGCCGGTAGACACCGTGAGAGGAACGCTTTCTCCTCGTGCGACACATCACCCAATCCCTCACAACGGGATAGGCCTTCTCCAGCGGCTCCGTCCTCTTGGGCGAGAGGCTCGGAAAGTAGGAGTACACCCACGCCTGTGAAGCAAGATAGTCAATAACGATATTTCGTAATTCGATAAAGAAAAGAAGTGATTATTAGTCCAAATGAAGGTTCATACCTCCAATAGTAGTCCAGGACCGACAGCACCAGGAGAAGTCCCCTTCTCCATCAACTGCGGATGAACCATGGCCCTCATGAAGCGGATGAGGACCGCAAAACCAGCAGTGACCCAGTCCTAACGCCCTAGGGAGCTCAGGTCAGAAACAAAAGGAAGAAGCTTCGTCGACAACCTCTCTCCCTTGTCTCCGAGGTAGATCGAAGACAGAAACCACCAAAGCCACAAACGGGCCCTCTGCTCAGCTGTACAGGGAGGAGGAGCCGTCTCCCTCCCGTCAATCACCACTTGCGTCGGGGTCTTCCCCGCAAAGTAGTCTCGGACATAAGAACTAGGCACCAAACAAGGCACTGTAATAGCCTTCGGCGCCAAGTTCCAGCCGATCAACCTCCTAGCCTCGGCCGAGTCCACCCTCATGGAAGTCTCCGGCCACTCCACCTCCTCAGTCCCACACGGCAGCCCTGAGATCATGTCGTAATCCTCCAACGTGACTCCCACCTCACCAAAAGGCATTTGAAAAGTGGAAGTCGTATCCCAGAATCGGTCCAAGAAAGCGCGGACCAGGCTGAGGTTAGCCCGCAGCTTCCTCTTCGCGATATCGCTTCAAGCCTGCACCAGGGCGCCGAATGCCCCCCGCTCGATCATGGCTCGCTCCTCCGCCGACAGACTCTCGTAGCACTCTATCGCCGTCGTGTAGCCCGAGAACGATCTGATGTTCCCAGCCTCCTATTGTGATTTGAAACAAAAGCTATCTTTAGTTTAAATGAAATTGGAAAAGAGATGAGCAAATGAAATGAAAGAAGGTGAGTGATGAGTAATGAATTCAAGATTACCAAGCTCTTCACCGTCCTATAGGACAGGTGACACTCTGCAGCCCAAAGCAAGTGCCTGCTGTCCCAGGTCTCAGCCCAGGCAGGTGCTCCCCTCAGTTGACGACTGCCTCGCCCAACGTTGGCCCGCCTCGGGGCCTTCTCCTCCTCCTCCTCGAGGATCTCGTCCTCAGCAACCTCACCAGCTGCCCTAGCCGCAACAAAAGCCTCCTCGAGAGCACGAGAAGTGTCAACGGCTGTGCCTACGTCCATGGGACCTCTCCCATAAGTAGAAGCCTCGTCACCTGCAAGATTAAAGTATTTTTAGGCCGCGTCAAGCGACGACAAACCTTGATTAGGAGATTTTCGAGTCTTAGAAGGCCCGAAATCGCTCTTTTCTCGCCATCTTTGGCCATATTCCCACAAACCCGATCACTCATGTGGTAATTTGGGTTATGTAAAGCCTAAGTTGAAGCCTAGTCAAGGGTTCGAGTCGAAATTTCGGTAACATTTCGTTATAACGGCGATTATGCCCTAGAAAAGTGTCCTGAAAAAGCCGTCACAAACCAAAATTCCGAGATGGTAGGAAGTTTACCCATCATCCAAGGATTTCAAATATCAAGTTTCATCACAAATGGGCAATCCTAAGGCCATTTTCGAAGCAATTTACGGTTTAGTTGTGAAACCGTCTCAATTTCACTCAAATGTTCAAAACTCAACGAAAATTCGAAACAAATACATGGTTATGATCCTTATACTACAAATTAGCCATTTATAAGGTCAATTTTACAAGGCAAGATCATTTGGGGGAAAAGCCCCAAGTTTTCGACATTTTAGGGTTGAAACCCCTAAATTTTGTCGATCCAATTCGTTCATTATAGAAGATAAATGCAAGAATGATATACAAACCTCGATTAGTCATGGCGAATACAAGCTTTTAGATCAAATTTTGGTGGAAATGGTTGAAATTTGAGAGAGAAATTGAGGATTTCTGTTTCGAAACAAATGAAATGAATCCCTGTTTCATCGCGTTTTTACGCAGGAAAAGACACCCTCAGGAACAGACGCAGCAGGTGCTGCGCCTCTTCCAAGAGACGCAGCTCTTGCTGCGCCACTTCCTAAGCTTCTCTTCATACGAATTTTCAAAATTTCGTTATGAGTTCGTTATTTGTGGGCCCATCTTTGGTGCGCCTCTTCCCCGACACCATTTATATTTTTTGGTCCGTTTGACGATTATTCTTCGCTCAGACCCGCATTTCTAAGCCAACTGCAGACTATCATACATTATTTATCGCTTCCAAGACCCTGCTTGTCACAACGAGCAAGTATTCCCCGACAGATGTTTCGACACGCCTTCATTATATTTCCCCTAGCGAGAATAAGCGGATAGACGATCCCTCTCGAGACATGGAGATAAGCTCCTGATAAGGTTCCCCCAACGTGAGTTCACGACATACAATCGTCCTTCTGGAGTTCTTCTGAAGTTTGTTTGAAGACGACCCAGGAAGATTTCTCCCAACAGTTCCCGCCTGGGTCCTGCTACTCACGATATTTCTTGTTTCCCCGCGGAGTACGATAAAGGTGTCGTTCTCCAGAGGTTCCCAAACCAGTAGAGTTCTTACACTCAAGCCTTAGTTACCCCTCAGTTTGAAATTATATTTGGGCCTCCTTCCCATTAATGCTTTCCTTTGGGATCACACACCCTAGCACAATCCTTACTTAACTTTTACGCTTATCCTTTAGCTCTTACACTTATCCTTTAGCTCTTACGCTTATCCTTTAGCTCCTACGCTTACCTTTAGCTCCTATGCACTTCCGGAAGCATCTCGAGAAAGAAGTTTCAGGTATGGTCTCTTCTTATGGCTGGCGAGCTTCCTTACCTAGTCTAATGGACTTTAAAGGACCCTCCCCGATAGTCGACAAACTCTAAAATGTTCCCGACGACAGGTCCTTGGATCAGACCCCTTGAACCGCCTCGTGTTGCCATAGTCGTCAGGTTGTAATCTTCGATTGGCCTGAGGGCTATACTTTGACTTTCGCCTTGTCCAAGCCTCAGTCAAAGTGGGGCTCTGTAGATACCTCATTTCTGCACCTCCCGCAAACCACCCGGTGATGATTGGGCCGCATGTTTGGTACACGGAACGATTTATGACAGTTCGTAAGTTTATCGTCAAGTGATTGCTCAAATACTGATGTCTACCTCTTAATTGTCATCTACGCGCCGATACGGTCGTTTTGACAGTAATTAGAGTACATTTGGAGTCCGGGCCTAAAACCGTCTCCATTTTCTGATAACCGTTAAATCCCGAGTCGAAATGAATGTTGGAATGTTCCGGATATTTCTATTCCATATTTCACAATCTTTTAATCTTTGGTAAAGAATTTCCCGTAATATTCACACAAAATATTAAGGAAAACAAGATTATTCCGTTATTCCATAAACTAAACACGGAAATCTTTCTTCCGCAGGAGGAAACCACCTGGGAACAGACGCAGCAGGTTCTGCGCCTCTTCCAAGGGACGCAGTGCATGCTGCGCCTCTTCCCAGGTCCTTTTCTGCATATTTTTCGTATCTTTTCATATCTTTTCGAGATTCACTTCCTATGTTTCTCCGAAAACCCTAATTCCTCCACGTGATTAGTATAAATAGGAGCCTTCGCTCCTCATATTTCTCACGCGAGTGTCCGCCCTTCTCTTCTCCCTTTGCATTCTAGACCACGTTCTTACTTTTTGGCATCTACGTGCTTGAACATTCGACCACGTAAGCTCGGATCCTTCTGAGTACCAGCCTCGTTTGCATGACCGACCAATTTGACCAACTCCACAATCAATCAACTTAATTAATCTTAATCGTTTTCCTCTTACGAGGGCACTTTCGTTACATTCGAGTCGAGCATCACTAAAACGTTAATTTAGTTCATCTTGTTTCGTCAAACATGTAAGTCTGAGGGTGTAAATCCCTATTTTATTGTTGTTATTTACTTCTTGTATCATTAATGTAAGATTTATGTCGAAAATACTTCTAAAACCGATTTATAAAACCCTTTTGTTTAAATCCCTTTTTACGGATTATCAGAGAACAACCGTCGAGAAAGGACGTAGTAACTGCTGCGCCTCTTCGAAGGGACGCAGCACCTGCTGCGCCTCTTCGTGAGGCTGCCGCAGTTCCTGCTTCCTTTCTTCTTCCTTCGTCCTCTGTCAATTCGTTGTTTTTTGTATGTTTTCGTTTATTCTTCAATTTCTTGACATAATAGCATAATAATTTCACACGTACATTGTCCATCATCATTAATACATATAATTCATCATTAATTCCCGACTAAAATCCCTTATAACCAATATTCGCGGGTTTTGGTCATTAAAATCAATCCGGGTTGTAGAGATTCGATTCATTCATATTGGGTCTCTGGAATTCGATCTTTGGTATATTTCCATCTGTTAATCGTCGTATTCGTCATTAATTCGTTATTAATTCGTCATATTTACCCTAATTAGTTCACCGATGTCACTAATCAATCTTTCATTCATGTAATTAATTCATCCACATTCGTTTCATCCATGTTTTATCGCTTTTATGACTCATTCGCATGTAATTAACTTATTAATCACTTTCATCCGAGTCGAATATCGTAATCAATCATTAAAATCACCAAAGAATATTAACGATTTGCAGTTCCGGCTTCACAAGCAGAACTCAGCCTTGGAACAGACGCAGCAACTGCTGCGCCTCTTCCAGAGGGCGCAGCTCTGCTGCGCCTGTTCCAGGTTTACTTCTGTCTCTGAAATTCTGTTCTGCTTTGACCTTGTTTAATTAGTTTACGTATTTAATTAACTATTAATCGTATTATCGCCTAATTCCTGTTCGTTTATTCGTTTATTTTTTTCTTTCTCAAATTATCCGTTTTGAAAGTATTTTCGACATAAATAATTGAATCCGGTGTAATTATTGTAACTTTCATTATAATATTTATTATTGTATTTCTTTTATTGTGCCATTTGTATGCCTTCACATGTAATTGAGCTTAAATTCCTACTTTGACCTAATTGTTTGCTAATTAATTATTCACCGACTTAGTTAATTCTCACATGATAGGATTAATTTATTGGATGTTGCATTGCATGCATATAAATCGACAATATATCAAGTATAGACAACTTCCCTAATCATTAGTAGAGGCCGCTATCGAGAGTCATTCTAGACATAGTACTAAGGGTAACGACTTCTTGGTGTTCATGTCACTACTTTGTGTCTTGACATGGCATGAAGTATTCGAACGGTTTCCAATTTTCCACAATAAATTGGTGGCGACTCCACAAATGCAAAGGCTTGTTCTCCTCCCAAGCGCCCCCGTGGGCCCGCGTCCACAAGATCACCTTGCAATAAATGGTAGCTAAGGAATAATCACACCACAAAGAACTCTTGACTAGGTCTTAGTGCATGGGTCAAAAGATACTAGTAAGACACTAAAACTGGTGTCTTAAGACTATTCTAGTGAACAAAGTCTTAAGGAGAAAATGTATCTACAAGGGCCTATATACACTTGTCAAGTTTCCAAATTAGGAATTTCAAACTATTGCCTAAATGCAACTACGTGTAATAATGCAACTAACATATGTACAAGTCTAATACATATGCAACTGTCCAACTAAATGGCATATAATCCTAAATGCATACTCCTAACATCATATAGCTACAAACCGCAATATCAAAATCTCACCACATTCTCATTGACATAAAGGGATAGGGAAAAGAGATTAGAAAGCTCATAGCCTCATACCATACGGTTCTTCATTAATCCCTTAAGGATGTCGCAAATGTGGTGTAGTCCCTATGTGTAAAGTGTAACAAACACACAAGTATATACAATTCTACACTATTTAAAGCAAACAACATGGTTTTGGATTTTTCAAATTTTTAGGGATTTTTGGTTTTTCTCAAGTTAAAGAACTTGTTTTTGAAATTTTTGAGATTTTTTAAATTTTTATCATTTTTCAAATATATTTTCCCATCCCCACACTAGCATGGACATTGTCCTCAATGGACAAAGCGTTGGGAAAATAGATGCGAGTGCAATGCATGAAGCTATTGTAAGTGCAAATGCATGAGCTACTATGTGAATGCATAAAATAAACTAAATGCAATACTACATGATATATATAAAGTGATGCAAACTAAACTAAACTAAGTGATGTATGCTTTCTATTGTTCGGAGAGCTATTTTGAATTAACTCGGGTTCCTTGTGACTAAAATTTCCCAAACCGATTAAGGCTAAGGAGAGGAAGTTTGGCCTCAAGGCCATGCATGTATGCAATTGTCATTTTAGATTTTCCTTGAAGAGACAAACATTTGTCTCCACCTTGATGTTGCCAAGGTGGAAAAGGTCCTTTGATGGTGCTAGGATAACAATCAAGCAATTTCCAAAATGACTCTAAAAATGAAACACACAATGTCAAAGCTATACTAAGATGCAAGTTAGATTAATCATGGAAGAAGAGATATAAAAGGAGAAATACAAAAGCCATTGCATAAATGCTTTGTGGGTCGTTATCTTCCAAGCTTTTGTTGTCCTTCTCCCTCAATATTCTTGCCTCCCACCATCCATTTATGCTCCGTTGACGCTCTGATAAGCAAAGTCTAAAAATCCATTACCCTCACTATCGAGTTCAATCGTTACTTAGTTATCCGCCATTTCTTCTTCAACCCCCGTGCTTCTACCATTCCTATGAGCTCCTTTGTAGTCTCGAGCCAAATTTGGAAATAGCAAGTTAGCTTGTGCCCATGATGGAAGGGAGCTCGGAGGAATGATATGTCCTTAATGAGCCATTCGATGGAGATTAGGGTACAAAGGACGGCAGACATCCACCCGATCTTGGTATATTTGCCTATGCAAGTCTTGAAGTAGATTGGTTGCAAACTCAACATTATGCAATATGCTAGTATTGGGGTCTTGGTAGGGTTGGTATTCAAAGGGAAAAGGTGGTATAACGACGGGTTCCAAAGAGGCATTGTTGTCTTAGGTGCTTGGCATGGGTCCTTGCTTCTGTATGTTGTTCACTTGAGGGGGATTCACGATCACTCTGTCAGGAACAAGATAGTATAGATGGGTACTCTTGATAGGGGCCCACGATGAGGCATAACTCTCGGAAAATTTGGTCTTGGGACTTCGATCGGGGAACACCCCTTGGTTAACCATAAAATCCTCTTGTCTATTCACTCATGTCTGATCCAATGATGGTGGTGATGTAAAAGGGCTTAATCAATCCACGTCCCACCCGGAAGCGGAACATAGGCATTGTTATTATTGAAGCTTCGGTTGAAATTCCTAGGAATCCTTGTTATCAAACCACCATTCACAATGTGTTTCCTGCCACCCTCCCTCCCATTTTTGAATCTAGCCCACCTTAATAATATGACAAACTGGGTATTGAAATGGCACCCACTCTTTCCTTGCACTCTCAAATAGGATTCCATGAAGTCAAGATTCAATTCATTGACCGTGGCTAGGTCACGCCTTGCTAATAGAGTGCTAGTAAGAAATCGATAGGTATACCAGACACTGGGGTTTTGTATATAAACCATCGAGCAATCTTTAAACCTTGTTAAGTAGCGACCCGTTAGCGCTCTCCATAATGGGGCAACATCATAGTTTCTTGGTCGATTTTGTTGATTAATAGAGACATCTAGTCCCAAAATATCCGCAAATTCCAAAAGGGTCAACATTCTTGGAGTATTCTCGAGCCTAAACTTTATGCAAATTGTTCTATGTAGGATAGAAAATTTGATAAAACTCAAGATTCTAACACAAGGGTTCGGTAAGTGATTTCATGCTTGCCAAACATCTTTGTAAGCCCAAAAAGGTCGAATAATGACTCGGTTTGATGGTAGATCCCTAGTCTCTTAAGAGTGGCAGGACATGAAAACTTAGTTGGTAAGATGTAGTTAGCAAGAGGACGTTTAAAGACGATTATTTGGGAGTTGTTAACAAACTCGATGTTTGAGAAGTCTTCAAGATGTGAGAGATCTTGGATTTCTTCAGTCTCTCTCCTTATTTGATTGTGATGAGAATTTGAGGAACTACCAACCAATCTTGTTGATCTTCTTCTATTCCTTGATGCCTCCTCTTTACCTTTTCCCTTCATTGCTTGTAATACCCTTGAAAGAAACCTCCTTGTTGAGGCTTAAATCAAACCATATGTGAAGAATTTATCTCCTTTTTCCAATTTCTCAAACCCTAGTTTTGGGTGAGGTAAGATTTTGGTTATTAGATTGATTATAAGGAGTTGTTGTGGTTGAGTGTTTATGGTATTTCATTTGGATATTAGGGGGTTTTGATTGTACAAAGAAGATTGTAGTGAGAGAAAGAAAAATTTGTGTTTGTGTGTTTGGAGTAATTAATGGGGAAGAAAGGGGGCTTTATGGTGAAACCACGACTAATCATAGGAGCTCATCCGGGTTGAGCTTTGGCTCATCCGAGTTCTTATCCAGTGCTCGAACTTACTTTTCCAGCCCGCCTGGGTTTATCAACTGCTCGCCCGGGTATACAACCTGGTCGGGCGACTAACGTCTCTGGTCACCCGGGTTGTCTTTAGCTCGGTCGGGTTTCTAGAAAGTTTTTGAATAAGCTTTCTTGTCAACATTTAACCCTCTTTACTCGCCTTTAAGCAGCTCAGTTTCTTCGCCTAATGCATAGATCTCCTCTTTTTATGTGGGGCAATGGAAATACAAGTGAATAAGCATCCCCACAATAAATTTCCACTTCATCTACACTGTTAAAACACAATTAGTAATTTCTCCATTACCTTCTCTCATGCAAGACATAACTAAACATGCAAATGAACTAAATTCAATATAGAAATGCTTATTGAAATGCAAAGTTAGAGGGTTAGAATATGTAGAAATGTTGGTTTCGGGAGGACTCCACCAAACTCATCTCCCTTTGATTCTTGATTAAGGGGAAAAAGGTTCAAGATGCAGTACTACCACCTCTCCCACAACTGCTCCTTTATAGTGTGGCTTGATCCATTCCCATTCACTTTAAATCGCTTTTCGTCGTTATAAATCAATTCAAAGTCCCCATACTTGCCAACCTCTGTGATCGTGTAGGGTCCCATCCACCTTGAGTTTAGTTTTCTTGTATCGTGAGTTAAAGAGTAGGACCTTGTCTTCTTTGTGTAGAGCTTTTTGTTTGATCCTTTTGTCATGTGATACGTGCATTTTATATAGTCTTTTTAGCCTTATTTTTCACGTATTTCTATGCACTTTTATACTGTTTTGTATTGCAATATGCCCCGAATTGGCAACTTTGGTTTGTTTTGTCTATTTTGTAGGAATGAACATGAAAGTGGTGAAACCGTACTCTTTTCGTCCCGTTTGCATGCATTTTGAGGAGACGAGAATGTTAGAGCGAGATACTGCATTGGGATGCGTGAAGGAATGGTCAATGAAGCAGTTGGCGACGAGTTTGAAGCTGATTTTGGAGAAAGAACACTCGATCGAGAAGACTTTTGGTCGATCGAGTGGTTACATATGCTGAAGAGGTCGATCGAGTACTTCATTGTACTCGATCGAATTGCTGTTTTAGAGTTTTCCTTGATCGAGTGGAAATATTGCTCGATCGAGAGGATTTCTTGCTGAAGTCCTCGATCGAGTGGTTTAATACTGCTCGATCGAGAGGTTTTGAGGTTTCACGGGCTTAATTAACCCGTGTTGCCTTATTTCGTTTATGGACTTTGTTTTTCTATTTAAGGTTTCAATAATTAGGTTATAATTACGTTTTACTCATCTTAGAACGCCACTCTTACTCTCTTAATCTCTCCCTTAAACTTTCTACTGTAAGTTTGCTCTCGGATCTCTTTTGCTTGGATTTTGGTTGTTCTTTACGCCGGATCGCTTGTGATTGTAATCTCTCTTCTCATTATTAATCTTAATCCCATTTTTATTACATTAATCCTTTGTTTTTCTTATCATTAATTTGGTGAATGCTACCATCTCGGTTATCCATTTCTAGTGTATTCCGGGTCCATCACAATTCTTCTTTATTGCTTGTAATAAATAAGTCTAATCTAAAAGACTTAAACAAACGATTACGCACAACGAGTATATAAATTATAAAGCACCTTGACATCATCAAAACATAAACATATATACTATATGGTTCAAGAAATTCCCCCTTTTTGATGATGGCAAGTCTCCTACAATTGTGAATAAGTATAAAGTTCCCCCTCAATATAATACTAGCATCTTAATAATAAAGATCAATGCAAGATCAAGACGCTTAACATAAAATCGAAACTTAAGGGCTTTAAGAGACAATTGGTCTTGACAAGGAGCAAGCTTAGGTAGATGCTTACCATAGATGTTCTTTCCCCCTCTTGACATCATCGAAAAGTTAAGAACAAATATAAAATGACTAGAATAATATAAGACGAGACAAGAGATAAAAACGATATAAGGAGCAAAGAAACCACATATAAACATAAGCATCTAGAAGTCTAATTAACATACAAACTTAAGGATTTGCTGCGTCGTTTCCCCAATGGTTTTCTAGCTCTAAGCTTTCGACGCCTATGTGCTTGATCAATCGACCACGTAAGCTCGGATCATTTTGAGTACCAGTCACGTTTACATGACCGACCAATTTGACCACTACACCATAATTAATCAATAATTCAATCTTTTTTAATTCCTTTTTCAAGGGCACTTTCATATTTGCATAGATCGAGTCGAGTTACCACTAAAAACCGATTTAGTTAAATCTCGTGACGCTAACATGTAAGTCTGAAGATGTAAAATCCCAATTTTATTTACTGTACTTTTTTTTTTGTATTTATTAATATAAATTTACGTCAAAAGCATGCTCGAAACCAATTTTAAAACCCCTTTTATAAACTATTTTTGCGAAACAGTGGAAATCAGATGTCGAGAAAAACGCAGCAGCAGCTGCACCTCTTCGAAGGATCATAGCATCTGTTGCGCCTCTTCCAGAGGTTGCCGCTGCTCTTCTTCTTCTTCCTCGATCTTCTGCAACTTTTCTAATTTTCTTATTTCTTGTTTCTTTTGTTCGTTTTAATATGTTATCACATCTTAATAATTCCTTTTCAAATTATAACGTTTAATCTCGACTTAAATCCCTTATAATCAATATTTGCGGGTTTTTGTCATCTTATTCAAACCCGGATTTAAGAGGCTCGATTCATTCATATCAAGTCCCTTGATTTCGTCTGTGATATATGTTTTAATTCTGTTTTCTTCATCAATTCTTAATCTTTATATTCCGCCTCTAACTTCAAGTTTGTATATAAACCCGTTTTCGACATCGTAAATAATATCTAACTTGTAATAATTCATTCGAATCTGTTTTTATCATTTTATGACGGTTCCTGATGCATATAATCTGACTAAATCACTTTCATTCGAGTTATTTATCAATAATCTATCCTAATCAAACAACCAACGATAACAATTAACAAGTATGACTTTCACAGTCAGAAACCAATTCAAGAACAGTCGCATGAACTGATGCGCCTCTTCTAAGGGACGCAGCAGATGTTGCGCCTGTTCTGAGGTGGTTTCTGCCTATGAACTCGTCTTATTTTGACGTAGGCATTCTAATTAGGTTTTAATCGACTATTATTCTTATTATCACCATAATTCGACATATTTTCCATATAATTCATATTTTCCATATTTTCTGCTTTATTTTTATTTCCTTTTTTTATTTCTTTTTTTTTTATTTTCCTAATTTATTTTATTTCCTAATTTCTCTTTATTTCCTTATTCTTCCAATTTCCTTATTTTTTTTCCAATTTCTTTATTTTTTGTAATTTTCTATTTCTTTTAATTTCCTTATATCTTCTATTTTCTTTTATCTCTTTATTATTTTCTTTTCAAATCCTTTTTAAGCATGTTTATGACATAAATTCAAGTTGATCAGTTGTAATTTATTTCTTTATTTCGTATTTATTTTGTATGATTTATTTACTTGGTTTACACATGTAAATTAATCTAAATTCCAACTTCGACATAATTAATTACTAAATTCTTTGTTCACCGGCATAGTCTAATCTCACATGCTAGGACTAAAACGTTGGATGTTGCATTGCATGCATATAATCGACGACATATCAAATATGAATAATTTCCCTAATCATTAGTAGAGGCTGCTATCTAGGCGGGCGGGATTAAGTATTCAGTAAAAGGACTTCCTAATACGTACCCTCACCCCTTACTCCAGATCTCTGTGAACATCCATGTTCATTGGCATCCACGAGAGTCATTCTAGACATAGAATACTAAGGGTACGAGTTCTTAGTGTTCATGTCACTACTTTGTGTCTTGACATGACACGAGGTATTCAAATGGTTCCAATTTCCCAGAAAAATTGGTGGTGACTCCACAAATGCACGCTTATTCAAGCGCTACCGCGCGCGCCGCTGGTGGCCCATGTCCACAGTTTGGCGACTCCGCTGGAGATGATACACTTACGTGTTACCCAGGGTGAAACTTGAACAAGGTTAGGGAATAGTTTATATGAGAAAGTTGTCGATTTTCATTACTCGACCTTCTTAGGTCGTTTTATTCGGCGTTCCTAGGCCCAACCTTACCCATTCGACCAAACGTCCCGTCTAGACGGTCCAAATTCTTATCTAGGCCTAAAGATGGATAGAGATTGACGTCACCCATACCGTGGTACATACTCTTGTTTGTATCAAGGGCTTTCACTACTCGAGGAAATGGACTAGGAACCGACCTTACTCTTGTTTGGCACGGACCTCTCCACAGACCATGGTTTGATTGCTTGGTATGGCAACCCACCTCTTTAAGCCAATTCCCTTTAAATGCACTCAGCATACCGTTATAATACCCATATGTTTGTATCGTATACTTGATCACCTTTTGTAAACAAAACTATGACAAAATGTTATAAGATAAAATCCTTTTCAAAATGTAAACATTTTCAAAACAGCGTAAAACAAGCCGGACCTCTGTCCAAATGTCGAATAAAACTTTGGGCCTCAAACCCATTTCAAAATCCGCGCAAAAAAAATCCAAAAAAAAAAACGTTTTAAACCAAAGTATTTTCAAATGTAAATATATTTCAATTGGGCTAAGTTAGAGTCAAAGTTCAAACCGACTATGGCCTAGTCGGAACTCTGTCAAGTTATAAACCTGTCTTCCTTTACATTTTGGGTCTTTTCAAATTCGAGTCAAGTCCTAAGGCGTCACGCCGTCACTTTGGACCCCCTACCCCCAATTCAGTTAGGATCTAAACATTTCCACCCATTGACTCACACACTCGAGGCTAACACGTCCAGTCATTCCAAAATCCGTCTCTCAAATTCTCCTAATGACACGTTCGGGACACACATACCCAAACCTCGAGTCAAGTCTATCTTAAAACACACGTCTTAGAATCAACACGTGTCATCCATCCCGTCAATCAAGTCAACCACATAAATGTCACTCCGTCAAAGTCAACACTCGAGTCTAAGGACAAGGTCAAACACCGTGAGTCCAAACCCGAGAAGTCACTCACGACATTTCCTGGATTCACAAGTCAAGAGTCTAGTCATCTCGTCTCGTCGTATATCCTTTGTTTGTCGACTTAGTATGCGTGATCCCATGTCGAATCAAGTTGTAACGCGCGTTATTTTCTTCTCGGTAGGAATTCTGTAATTTCTAATGAAAATGTTCAAGAACGTATATCTGTCGACGTCAAAGAACTAAGTACTGCAGTCACTAAGCTTCAGGCCACCGTCGAAGACTTGAGCACTCGTGTCATCAATATGGAAAATAAGATAGCCATAATGAAACCTTTACCATCTTCTCGTACCCTAAGGCCGGGTCATAGCTGTGGACATGGGCCACGGGGGCGCTTGGGAACAAGCGTTTGCATTTGTGGAATCGCCACCAATTTATTGTGGAAAATTGGAAACCGTTCGAATACCTCGTGTCATGTCAAGACAAAAAGTAGTGACATGAACACCAAGAACTCGTTACCCTTTACATTCTATGTCTAGAATGACTCTCGTGGATGCCAATGAACACGGATGTTCACAGAGATCTGGAGTAAGGGGTGAGGGTACGTATTAGGAAGCTCTTTTGATCGAACACCTAATCCCGCCCGCCTCGATAGCGGCCTCTACTAATGATTAGGGAAATTATCTATACTCGATATATTGTCGATTTATATGCATGCAATGCAACATCCAAGTTTTAATCCTAGCATGTGAGAATTAGACTAAGTCGGTGAAACATGTAGTTTAACATACAATTGAGCCGAAGTAGGGATTTAGATTCAATTACATGTGAAGGCATACAAACAATGCGATAAAAGAAATACAATAATACAATAATGAAAATTACAATAATTACAATCGAGTTAAATTAATTTATGTCGAAAATACCTTTAAAACGGATAATTTGAGAAAAAGAATAAATAAACGAGCAGATTATTAACAATAATACGAATGACAAATAATTGAATACGTAAACTAATTAAACTAGGTCAAGGCAGAACGGAAGTTCAGAGACAGAAATCAACCTGGAACAGGCGCATCAGAGTTGCGCTCTCTGGAAGAGGCGCAGCAGTTGTTGCGTCTGTTCCAAGGCTGAGTTCTGGCTGTGTTGCCGGAACTGCAAATCGTTAGTATTCGTGGGTGAATTTAATGATTGATTACGATATTTGACTCAGATGAAAGTGATTTAATGCATTAATTACATGTGAATGAGTCATAAAAACGATAAAACATGGATGAAACGAATGTAAACGAATTAATTACACGAATGAAAGATTGATTAGTGACATGAGTGAACAAATTAGGTGAAATATGAAGAACTAATGAAGAACTAATGACGGACAAACAGGTGGGAATATATCAAAGATCGAATTCCAGAAACTCAATATGAATGAATCGAATCTCTACAACCCAGATTGATTTTAATGACGAAAACCCGCAAATATTGGTTATAAGGGATTTAAGTCGGGATTTAATGATGAATTATATACTAGCAGTGATTAATAATATACAAAACTATCATGTGAACGAAACAAGAGCAAACAATGACGAAAGAAAACAAAGAAACGAAACTAACAGGGGACGAAGGAAGAAGAAAGGAAGCAGGAACTGCGGCAGCCTCATGAAGTGGCGCGCAACAGTGCGCATCCCCTTCAAGAGGCGCAGCGATTCTTTGCGTCCTTTCTCGACGTCTATCTCCTGATAATCCTTAAAAAAGGTTTTAAACATGGTTTTACAAATCGGTTTTAGAAGTGCTTTCGACATAAATCTTACATGATGATTACAAAAAGTAAATAACAACAAATAAAGAAGGATTTACACCCTCAAACTTACATGTTTGACGAAACGAGATGAACTAAGTTTATGTTTTAGTGATGCTTGACTCGAATGTAACGAAAGTGCCCTCGTAAGAGGAAAACGAACAGATTGATTATAGTTGATTATTGTGGAGTTGGTCAAATTGCTCGGTCATGCAAAACGAGGCTGGTACTCAGAAATATCCGAGCTTACGTGGTCGAAAGTTCAAGCACGTAGGCACCAAAAAGTAAGAACGTGGTCTAGAATGCAAAGGGAGAAGAGAAGGGCGGACACTCGCGTAAGAAATATGAGGAGCGAAGGCTCCTATTTATACTAATCACGTGAAGGAATTAGGGTTTTCGGAGAAACTTTGGAAGTGAATCTCGGAAAGATATGAAAAGATACGAACAATACGCAGAAAAGGACTTGGGAAGAGGCGTAGCAGGAACTGCGTCCCTTCGAAGAGGCGCAGCAACTGCTGCGTCTGTTCCCAAGTAATTTCCTCCTGCGGAAGAAAGATTTCCGTGTTAATTTCGTATGAATATTACGGGAAATTCTTTTTATTTTCCTTAATATTTTGTATGAATATTACGGGAAATTCTTTACCAAAGATTAAAAGATTGTGAAATATGGAATAGAAATATCCGGAACATTCCAGAACATTCTGACTCGGGATTTTAGCGGTTATCAGGAAATGAAGACGGTTTTAGGCCCGGACTCCAAATGTACTCTAATTACTGTCAAAACGACTGTATCGGCGCGTAGATGACAATTAAGAGGTAGACACAAGTGTTTGAGCAATAACGTGACAATAAACTTACGAACTGTTACCAATCGTTCCGCGTACCAAACATGCGGCCCAATCATCACCGGGTGGTTTGCGGGAGGTGCAGAAATGAGGTATCTACAGAACACCCACTTTGACTGAGGCTTAGACAAGGCAAAAGTCAAAGTATAGCCATCAGGTCAATTGAAGATTACAACCTAACGACTATGCCGCCGCGAGGCGGTTCAAGGGGTCTGAACCAAGGACCTGTCGTCGGGAACATTTTTGAGTCTGTCAACTATCGGGAAGGGTCGTTTAAAGTCCATTAGACTACGTAAGGAAGCTCGCCAGCCATAAGAAGAGACCATACCTGATATTCCTTCCTCGAGATGCTTTGAAGAGGCGCAGCAGGAGCCGCGTCCCTTTGAAGAGGCGCAGCAGGTGCTACGCTTGTTCCCCGGTGTATCCGTCCTGGCGGATTTTAGGAAACAGATTTTAGTATATATAGAAATGTCGATAGAGGTTTTATTCACACAATTATTCCGTCTCTTCCTTCGTCTTATTACATAAAACTCTCAAAATAATCATTCCTCATGAATACTTTAGAGATTCGTCTAAAAGAGTGGACAAATGAGTTTTCCAACGTGGAGAAACACGACATGGGTGCTTATAACCTTGGATCGTTGTTGCTTTTGAAGCTTATCAAGGTGGTCAAACCATTCCTAGATGCTTGTCTTGATTATTGGGACCCGAATTATCACGTTTTTGCTTTCCCCGGAGGTGACATATGCCCATTTCCTAAAGAAGTTGCTGCGATTGGTGGGTAGGACCCAAAACACTTGGCTGCTATTCCTTCTACTTCACAAGGGTATAAGAACAAGTTTAGAGACTTGCTTGGGTTGACAAGAATTGAGGTGGACCGTCTAGTGACCTCGAAAGGAGTGCGAATGTTGGACTTTATTGACCGATTTATTAACAAGGCGGACCCCACCATCTCTTATGTTGCTAGGCGAAGGGCATTCGGATTTTGCTTGTTACATGTATATGTCCTTCAAGGGCATGATGATGATGATTTGAGAGGTGATCCCCGTTTCCTGAGCCTAGTTGAGCAAATGGAACTGCGCAGGAGCCCAGCCTGTTTATGCTTAGGAGAGATACTATTGGGTTTGGATAACAGGAAAGCCAATCGTGACCTACCTTATTTGGGAAGTCCCATTATTTTGCAGGTAAAGAATTTCTTCTCTTCTTTTTCTTGTTTTCTTTTTTTCTCGTTTTTTTTTTTCGTTTTTTTGTTTTTTTTTTTAACACCTGGTTTTTGGTAGGTTTGGCTTATGGATCGTCTTCGATTGATCGAGCCCCCAGTTAATGTTCCTGCCTATAATGCTCGCTCAATTGCTACGAGGACTAGGCTCTACATGGTGGACTTCACTAGAATCTGCAATTATTGGGAAAACAAATTGAAGAGTGATGATGGCCCCTTGATTAGATGGATTGTACCATGGTGGCATCTCAAATCTGTTACTAGGGTATCTTCCTTGGATCCTACCCGATCTGTGCGCATTCCTGGCTTGGAATTCATGGTATGCATCTTCCCGAAGAGGCTGATGAGACAGGTTGGACTGAAGCAGACAATCCCGAAGCTTGACACTGTCCCGCAGACTGCCGTGGAGCTTACTACTGAGAGTCGAAGGGAGTGGGCCATTAAATGGGCTCAAAGAAACGTATGGTTCTTGAACTCTTCTGTTAGTGCCTTATGGGTGTCGGACTCCTATCTGCGGTGGAGGAAAGCTACCACTCCGGAGGAGCGTGAGAGATTGAGGAAGCGCGAGCCCATTGACTACAAGGTGCGCGAGGTGGAAAAGGATAAAGAGAAGCATCTGACTGAGGGAGAGGAAGAAGCCAGATTTCGAGTTGTTCATCCTTCGAAGAAACCGAAGACCTCTCCTGCCATGGACAAAGTGATTGACAAGAATGGGAAGGCTAGACCCTGAGAAAGACCATTGGTGATTAGGTCTGAAGTGGCGCAAGAGCGTCCGGCTCGAGGTCGTGACAAGAAATATGACAAAAATGACAAGGGCAAAGGAAAAATGGAGGAATAGCCCAAGTCTTTATTATTATTTATTATTATGATTGTAATAAGAAGGTGGGGTTTTTAGAATCCTGGCCTATTTTATTCCTTTTTTTTTCTTTTTTTTAGCGTTATTATTATTATGTAACGTACTATTATTATTATTAGAAAATGAATGAAATAAAGGAGGTTAATTGGTTATGAAACCGTTGTGATTTTCTATATATTATTCTGGTCGAACTTCAAATGCAACTGCAAATGTCCTTTTATTTACATTTTAAAATTAATGGGTTGTATCCTGCGAAGGATTGCCTACGTACGTATTCATTAAAAAAAATGAAATCAAACCCTTGCGCGTAGTTCGAGTAAATGTAAAAGAATAATTGTTTTAAGCAAGAGCTTGTAATGAACTTAGAAGATAAGCATGAGCTTTTTACTTACTCTTAAGGTGCAATTTAGTTTATTTGACGATATGAGGATGACAAAATTGTCAAAATGCAAGAGCAAGGTGACATTAGATTATTTCAGCTTGGCCAGGGGCCGTTTATTTTGTGCCACAAAAGCGACACGTGAGGTTACGCGAGACGCGTTTTTTGTTCTTATTCTTGGCATAATACCGCTTTAGTTGGTCAAGGTTCGTCGGGTTGGAAAATTCATTCCCATCTAGGTCTGTGATTCTAACCGCACCCCCTGGAAGTATGGACTTGACTAGAAATGGCCCAGCCCAATTAGGTTTGAATTTTCCTCGTGGATCGACAGGTAAAAGAGCTCTAATCGACTTGAGTACTAAGTCTCCTTCATTGATGTTCCTTGGCTTGACCCTTTTGTTGAAGGCTCGTTTGATACGTGCTTGATATGTTTGGACATTATGTAATGTGCGTAGCCTACGTTCATCCAGGAGGATGAGTTCTTCATATCTATCCCTATTCCAATCGGCTTCCGGGATTTGACATTCGAGTAAGATACGCAATGATGGTATTTCTAACTCGATTGGCTGTACAGCTTCCCTGCCGTAGGTCAAATAGAAAGGGGTGGCCCCAGTGGGCGTGCTAACAGATGTACGATATCCCCACAAAGCAAAGGGTGTCTTGCTTGGCCAATCTCGATAGTTGTCAATCATTTTCTTGAGAATTGTGACAACGTTCTTGTTTGTCGCCTCTACGGCGCCATTAGTCTGTGGTCTATATGGCGAAGAGTGGTGATGCCTAATTTTGTACTTGGCTAGCAATTGCTCAGTCTCAGCTTGGAAATGTGATCCGTTATCATTAATGATCTCATGTGGGCAACCGTATCGACAGATGATGTTGTTTTGTATGAACTTTGCTACATTTTTAGCCGTGAGACTAGTGTAGGAAGCCGCTTTTACCCATTTGGTGAAATTGTCAATTGCCACTAGGATGAAACAGTGACCTCCTGTTCCGGCTGGAGTTATCTTCCCGATTATATCAATTCCCCAGGCAGAAAATGGCCAAGGAGATGACATCGTATAGAGCAATGAAGGAGGGACATGCTGTTCATACCCGAAGATTTGGCAGTTGTGATAATGTCTTACGTATTTGATGCAATCGGATTCCATTGTGGTCCAATAATACCCCAAACGTGTGATTTTCTTTGCCATCATGGGCCCACTCATGTGAGGATCGCATTCTCCATCATGGACCTCTTCCATCACTTTCCGCGCCTGTGAATGATCAAGACAACGTAGGATTACACCAAGAGGTATTCTTTTGTATAACTCTCCTTGCATGAGAACATATTGGGAAGCTAGTAGGCGTATAACACGTTGTCCCCTTTTGTACATATCCAGTGGGTAGGTACCATTGAGCTTGAAATTTAGGATTGCTTGGAACCAGGGTTCCTCTGTGATTTCCTCTTCATCGGTGATTTGGTGGACATAAGCTGGCTCTGATCGTCGTTCGATACATAAAGGCATTTCCACCATGTCATCTGGCATATTAATTAGAGATGCAAGTTTTGCAAGAGCATCTGCAAATTGATTTTCTTCTCGAGGTACGTGTAGATAGGTCACGTGATTAAAGAATTGGGCAATTTGGTCTATTCTGGCTTGGTAAGGTGCTAAGCTTTCGCTTCGGATTTTCCAAGATCCCGTAACTGGATTGATGATCAGGGACGAATCCCCATGTACTCGGAGGTTTTTTATGCCTAAGCTCACTGCCGCTTGTAGTCCAATGAGACAAGCTTCGTATTCTACAGCATTATTTGTCACCTCGCAGTCGAGTTTGATAGAGATCAGTGTATGCTCGCGTTCAGGATAAATGAGCAACACTCCTATTCCAAATCCTCTTATGTTTGATGCTCCATCAAAGTAAAGGTCCCAGGAGTCTACATCGGTTTGGAGTATATCCTCGTCTGGAAATGACCACGTATCTATTGTTTGTGCATCATTGATGGGATTTTCTGCAAAGAATTCGACAATGGCGCGCCCTTTTATAACTTTCAGAGGCACATATTTGAGATCGAACTCTGAGAGCATCAAGGTCCATCTTGCTAGGCGTCCGTTGAGGACGGGTTTCTCGAAGAGGTATTTGACAGGATCCATTTTGGAGTATATTTTGACGGGGTAGCTAAGCATGTAATGACGTAGCTTCTTCGTTGGCCACACTAGAGCGAGGCATGTCTTTTCGAGTTGTGAGTATTTGCACTCATACTCCAAGAACTTCTTACTAAGGTAGTAGATAGCCCTTTCTTCCTTTCCAACGGTTTGAGCTAGCATGGCGCCCATGGCTTTTTCGGTTACTGTGAGATATAAAACCAAGAGGTTGATTTCGTTGAGGTGGCATGAGCACTGGTGGTTTAGCTAATATCTCCTTGATTCGGTCGAATGCCTTTTGACAGCCATCATCCCACATGGTGTGATCTGTTTTCTTGAGCTTTTTGAAGATAGGTTTACAGATCATGGTGAGTTTCGATATGAATCGACTTATATATTGCACTTTTCCCAGGAATCCTCTGACTTTTTTTTCCGTTTGAGGTTGTGGCATTTCAATCAGAGCTTTGATCTTGGAAGGGTCTATTTCTATACCTCGTTGGCTAACGACGTATCCCAGGAGTTTGCCAGATGTTACTCCGAATGCGCACTTCTGAGGATTGAGCCTCATGTTGTACTTTCGTAGCCTTGAGAAGAATTTGCTAAGATTCGCAATATGCCCCTCTATATCCTTGGACTTGACAATCATGTCGTCTATGTATACCTCAACTTCTTTCTGCATCATGTCATGTAGGAGTGTAGTTGCGGTGCGTTGATATGTAGCTCCGGCGTTGATTAACCCAAACGGCATGACCGTATAGCAATAGGTTCCCCATTGAGTGACAAAGGCGGTCTTATGCATGTCTTCTATGGCCATCTTGATTTGGTTGTATCGCGCGTACCCATCCATGAAGGATAGTAACGCGTGATTTGCGGTATTGTCCACCAATATGTCGATATGTGGTAGAGGAAAGTCATCTTTAGGACTTGCTTTGTTTAAGTCTCTAAACACAAACACAGATTCTCCCATCCTTTTTGGGTACGGGTACTATGTTGGCTACCCAGTCAGAGTACTCGGAAACTTTGATGAACCCGGCTTTGAATTGCTTATCGACTTCTTCCTTAATCTTGAGAGCCCATTCTGTCCTCATTCGACGAAGCTTCTGTTTCACGGGCTTGAAACTTAGCTTAATTGGGATTCTATGTTCGGCGATATCCCTATCGATCCCTGGCATATCTTTGTAGAACCAAGCGAAAACGTCTTTGAACTCGTGTAGGAGGTCTATGAAACTGGCCCTTTCGGTAGAACTCAAGGTAGTCCCTATCCTAAGTTCTTGGGGTTCTAGTTTGGTTCCTACATTGATGGGTTCGGTGTTCTCTATTACTGGTCCCCCTTCCCCCTCTTGTAGTATTTCCTTGGCTATGTAGGGAGGTATCTCAATTGAGTCTGGGTCTGAGGCATCCTCAGTATCATCGTAAACAGAATTGCATTCAAGATAACACAAAGAGTAAGCAGAACCTAATTTATTCATTTTAAAGTTTGATAAAAGTTGAAACAAGGAAGCCATCTATTCTGTGGTCAGCGGCGGTAAAGGGACAGTTGTTGTGACATTTCCCGAACTACCGTTACTATTTGAGGCTAAGCTAGGAGAAACAAAGGGAATGGGGATGACGACAGGAGGAGACTCCCTAGTAACTTCTCTAGATTGCGACTCTGACTCCGACTCTGACTCTGACTCGAATTCATCGTCTTCTGGTTCTCCCTTGAACATATCTCCTTCTCTAGTGGTGAGCTTGAAGAGTCTTCCTTGATACTTGATTGATTTTCTCCATCCTTTCTGCTGGTTCGCGTTTGTTTCTGTGATTAACGCGGTAGGGTTGAAGTGATCGTCTTGAAGTATCATGGTAATGATCTCATCCTGCGCGGCTTTAACAAATCGATCTTCTCCAAATATTAGACTAACAGCTTGTTCGTCTAAGCAAGGTGCTTGACGGGCCTTGACGGTAGGAACCGTTTCTGGAGGAATGAAGTTGCAATCGTGAAAGATCTCGATTCCGGCTAGCTTCCTTCCGAGGTAGTGCCAAGGTTCGGGAAATCCGTGAAAGAGTTCTTGACTTCCTTCCCTAACGAAGTATCCATTTAGGGTAGGGAGATATGGTCGCATTTGGACTCCTACGCGCTTACGGCTTTGAACTTGAGCGAGCATCTCGAGAAATTCCTCTTTAGTGGGTTTGTATCCTAGTCCAAGTGGTATTCTTTTTGAGTTGCCTTCCTTGTAGGGTGCGAAGGTGTTTCTTCGGGCAGGGTTCAAAGGCATTCCCGGGAAGTATCCCTGTATTTGAGTATGTGGTTGACCACCAAGTTGGAGTAGGGATCGTAGTATAGGGGTGCCAACTCACTTTCTATGACACTTATGCCTTGAAAGCCCCCAAGTTCATATACTAGATCCGCAAGGACTTGATTATTTGACTTCTTTTCGATTATTGCCTTGATGGGCGATGAAGTGATCGTCACAACTTTGCCATTTAGTGGGATTTTGATCTTTTGGTGAAGGGTTGATGTTACCGCTTTGGAAGCGTGAATCCAAGGTCTTCCCAGAAGTATGTTGAAGGAAGCTTCAATGTCCACTATTTCGAAGTTAACCTTCCGCTCAATTGGCCTGGTGGCTATTGTTAGGTTAACGAGTCCTACTACTTTTCGTCGTGTACCATCAGATGCGCGAACACCTTGATTGGTAGGGGTCCAATCCGACTCTTTCATACCTAGTTTGTATGCTGTTTTCAAGGGTATGACGTTGACCGCATAGCCATCATCTACTAAGGTCATTGGCACATTCTTCTTTAAGCAAACGACAGTGATGTAAAGAGCCAAGTTGTGACTAGCGCCAAAGGGCGGCAAATCTTCATCTGAGAAAATAATAGGATTACTTAGCTTCGGTGATTCTTGGAAGACCAAGTTGACTACATCCTCGGGTATGGAGTTATGTGCTACGTTTAGTTTGACCAAAGCTTGCAGTAAAGCTTGGCGATGTGGGAATGAGCTTGCTACTAGTTGGCAGACTGAAAGATCAGCCTTTGTCTTCTGTAATTGCTTTAGCAAATGATCAGTAGAGTCATCTTCGTTATCATTTGGTGCGATAACGTTGGTTGGACCATTGTGAGTAGTATTTTGATATGGACGCCCCGAACGAGTTAGGTGGTCTACATCTTGGTCTTCACCATTTTGGACTATTTCCTTGACTAGGGAGTGTTCAATGAGGTACTTGTCTTCATCATCATCGGCCCATACTCCATTGACTGTAGCTAGTTCCCTCATTCTCATGATCTCGTCCTCTAATTGTGTAATTTGGTCAATTAGTTTATCAACCACGGCGACTACTTCTTGCATAGTAGCATTTTGGGAGAGAATTAGTGGCGCATGTTCTTTAGGTGTTGCATTGGGGTCATGTAAAGTTGTCACCACATTTTCCAATTCCGAAACTTGCATATCCACACTCCTTGCCCATACGATGAAGTCGGTAATGGTAGGGGAAATGGTAGAGTAGAACCCTTCATTCTCGATCGCGTGGATCTCATCTTCGACTGGAGAAATGAGGTGTGAACAATCTAAGGTAGACTCTTCACTTGTGATCACTAGAATTCCAAGAGGATTCTGAGTGTTGTGGGCTTACCTCCTGGCGGTATTGGTAGTCGACCATCCTCAATCATGTCTTGAAGCACATTTTTCAATTTGTAGCATTTTTCTGTGTCATGTCCCTTACCCCTATGATATTCGCAGTATGAATTCTCGTCCCAGAACTTGGATTTCTTTTCCAGTTCGGGTGTAGGGCCTATGGGTTGGAGTTTTCCTTGTTTCATTAACCTTTTTAGCGCATTGGAGTAAGTGTCCCCAAGATTTGTAAATTTCCTCGGTAGGGTACTCTTCTTGGATGGCTCGAGGAGGTTAACTTCATCGGTCTTGCTAGTGGAGCCGTAAGAACGACTTGTTGAGCCTTGATATCCTCGGTCTACCGTTTTGGACAAGAGCCCTTTACGGATGTCATCTTCGATCCTTGTTCCTAGTACGGTTAAATCTTTGAAAGTTTTGATGTTTTGGTACCTCAAATGACTCGCATAGATGGGTATTAGGTTGTCCACGAACTTTTCCACGAGGGTAGCTTCGTCTGGGCGTTCAACTAGTTGGGTACTAGTCTTCCTCCACCTACTTAGGAAGTCGGTGAAATCTTATTTGTCATTTTGGGTAAGAACCTCTAAAGTGTGCATGTTAACTTGGATTTCAGCATTATCCGCATATTGCTTAGCAAACTCGATCGCGACATCTTCCCAAGTAGCGATCTTCTTATGTTCTAGAGAGTAGAACCATTACTTTGGGATGGTGTCAAGAGATGAAGGAAAGATCCTTAAGAACATCTCAGCTTTGATGCCTTTGATAGACATGTAGTCCTTGAAAGCACGGATGTGATTCAAAGGGTTTTCGTGCCCCTTAAATCTAGGGATATCCGTCATGTTGAAGTTGGTTGGCAACTTTGAACTCACGGCCTCATTCTTACGGTTATTTTCCCTATAAATGTCATCCCCTTTGAGATACATCAATTGTTCCTCCAAATATTGGAGTCGTTTCTCAGCTGCAGTCATTCCTATGGGAGGGTTTTCTTCCCCGAAGTTGTTCACAAAGCCATCATCTACTTCACTTTCCCGAGGAGGCAACCTCGTTTCTACGGTATAAATTCGGCCTTCGATTGTATCGAGGCAGTCGTGCACTTGATCTTGAGTAACTTGGAGGCGAGCTAGCGCGGTTAGGATTTGATCATTACCATTCTTGGGTTGGTCGGTGCTTACGTCGCTTGTTTCAGGCATCTTGGAAACTGGATAAGAGATCAACGACGAATCAAAATACGTTCGACCATTCTAGCACACTTACTAAGAAAGAAATGTTTTGACTTGCGAAGTGGGTGTGTGCCACTTGTGTCAAGTGAGTTTTGAAAAGATGACAAAGTTTGGAAATGTGTGTCCTAGACAACTATAGTGTAGTTGTAGGAGTGGACTCGAAGTGAGGTTTTGAAATGGGCTTGGGCCCGGGATTTTGACTCGACAAATGGACAGAGTTTTGACTCGGTTTTGCGCTAATCATTGGCTTTTTCGAAATTTACATTTTAAAGGGATTTTGATTTTACAAAAATCGTCATGGTTTCGTTTAGAAATGGTGATCACGTAAGGTACAATCATTTATACAAGCATTATAATGGGATGCTGAGTGCATTTAAAAGGGTTTTGGTTTAAAGGGTGGGTTGCCATACCGAACAATCAAACCCAAAATCTGTAGAGAGGCTCGTACCAAACAAGAGTAAGGCCGATTCCTAAAATATTTCCTCAAGTAGTGAAAGTCCTTGATACAAACAAGAGTAAGTACCATGGTATGGATGACGTCAATCGCTATCCATCCGTAGGCCCAAATAAGAATTAGGACCGTTTACACGGGACGATTGGTCAAATGGGTTGGGTTGGGCCTAGGAAGGCCGAATAAACGATCTAGGAAGACCGAGTTATGAAAACCGACAATTGTCTTGTACAAACTATTCCCTAACCTTGTTCAAGTTTCACCCTTGGCTACACGTAAGTGTATTATCCCCAGCGGAGTCGCCAAACTGTGGACATGGGCCACGGGGCGCTAGGGAACAAGCGTTTCCATTTGTGGAGTCGCCACCAATTTATTGTGGAAAATTGGAAACCGTTCGAATACCTCGTGTCATGTCAAGACACAAAGTAGTGACATGAACACCAAGAACTCGTTACCCTTAGCATTCTATGTCTAAAATGACTCTCGTGGATGCCAATGAACACGGATGTTCACAGAGATCTGGAGTAAGGGGTGAGGGTACGTATTAGGAAGCTCTTTTGATCGAACTCCTAATCCCGCCCGCCTCGATAGCGGCCTCTACTAATGATTAGGGAAATTATCTATACTCGATATATTGTCGATTTATATGCATGCAATGCAACATCCAAGTTTTAATCCTAGCATGTGAGAATTAGACTAAGTCGGTGAAACATGTAGTTTAACATACAATTGAGTCGAAGTAGGGATTTAGATTCAATTACATGTGAAGGCAAACAAACAATGTGATAAAAGAAATACAATAATACAATAATGAAAATTACAGTAATTACAATCGAGTTAAATTAATTTATGTCGAAAATACCTTTAAAACGGATAATTTGAGAAAAAGAATAAATAAACCAGCAGATTATTAACGATAATATGAATGACAATTAATTGAATACGTAAACAAATTAAACTAGGTTAAGGCAGAACGGAAGTTCAGAGACAGAAATCAACCTGGAACAGGCGCAGCAGAACTGCGCCCTCTGGAAGAGGCGCGGCGATTCTTTGCGTCTGTTTTCAAAGGCTGAAGTTTCAGGCGTGAAGCCGAACGCAAATCGTTAGTATTCGTGGGTGAATTTAATGATTGATTACGATATTCGACTCGGATGAAAGTGATTTAATACATTAATTACATGTGAATGAGTCATAAAAAGGATAAAACATGGATGAAACGAATGTAAACGAATTAATTACATGAATGAAAGATTGATTAGTGACATGAGTGAACTAATTAGCTTAAATATGACGAATTAATGAAGAACTAATGACGGGCAAACAGGTGGGAATATATCAAAGATCGAATTCCAGAAACTCAATATGAATGAATCGAATCTCTACAACCCGGATTGATTTTAATGACGAAAACCCGCAAATATTGGTTATAAGGGATTTAAGTCGGGATTTAATGATGAATTATATACTAACCGTGATTAATAATATACGAAACTATCATGTGAACGAAACAAGAGCAAACAATGACGAAAGAAAACAAAGAAACGAAACTAACAGGGGACGAAGGAAGAAGAAAGGAACCAGGAACTGCGGCAGCCTCACGAAGAGGCGCAGAAGGTGCTGCGTCCTTTCTCGACGTCTATCTCCTGATAATCCGTAAAAAAGGTTTTAAACATGGTTTTACAAATCGGTTTTAGAAGTACCTTCGACATAAATCTTACATGATGATTACAAAAAGTAAATAACAACAAATAAAGAAGGATTTACACCCTCAGACTTACAAGTTTGACGAAACGAGATGAACTAAGTTTATGTTTTAGTGATGCTCGACTCAAATGTAATGAAAGTGCCCTCGTAAGAGGAAAACGAGCAGATTGATTAAAGTTGATTATTGTGGAGTTGGTCAAATTGGTCGGTCATGCAAAATGAGGCTGGTACTCAGAAATATCCAAGATTACGTGGTCGAAAGTTCAAGCACGTAGGCGCCAAAAAGTAAGAATGTGGTCTAAAATGCAAAGGGAGAAGAGAAGGGCGGACACTCGCGCGATAAATATGAGGAGCGAAGGCTCCTATTTATACTAATCACGTGAAGGAATTAGGGTTTTCGGAGAAACTTTGGAAGTGAATCTCGAAAAGATATGAAAAGATACGAAAAATACGCAGAAAAGGACTTGGGAAGAGGCGCAGCAGGCACTGCGTCCCTTAGAAGATGCGCAGCAACTGCTGTGTCTGTTCCCAAGTGGTTTCGTCCTGCGGAATAAAGATTTCCGTGTTTAATTTATGGAATAACGGATTAATCTTATTTTCTTTTATATTTCTGAATATTACGGGAAATTCTTTACCAAAGATTAAACAATTGTGAAATATGGAATAGAAATATCCGGAACATTCAAGAACATTCTGACTCGGGATTTTAGCGATTATCAGGAAATGAAGACGGTTTTAGGCCCAGACTCCAAATGTACTCTAATTACTGTCAAAACGATCGTATCGGCGCGTAGATGACAATTAAGAGGTAGACACAAGTGTTTGAGCAATCACTTGACAATAAACTTACGAACTGTCACAAATCGTTCTGCGTACCAAACATGCGGCCCAATCATCACCGGGTGGTTTGCGGGAGGTGCGGAAATGAGGTATCTACAATAGCTTCAACACAACTCACCCATATAAGAAGGCCAATGAAGACAAGGGAGTCAACCTCTTGGAAACTCCACCCAGAAGGCCGGGACGAGCTCATAGGGAATTCATTGACCTCGGAACCCTATATAAAGTAGCTCTATAAAGACGGGTTTCCCGGGGAAAACTTCATCCAATTGGTCCAACCCCAGACCCTGAAAAGATATTGCCTAGGTGGAAAGGCAATTCATATTATCAGTACCATCGAGGTAGGGGACACGATACGGAGGAATGCTTTTGTCTAAAGCATATTATCCAGGATATGATCGAGGATAGCAAGCTTCCAGTGCCACCTTCCGCCAAGAAATCCAAGAAGATCGACCCTCTTGGGTCTAGTATCATTAAACATGACGAAGAATCATTCCTAGACTGTTCTCATCTACTCGATCCTCGTGACGACGGAGAGATCAAAGTGCTTGAAGACGACGATATCCAAAGTGGAATGCTCATGCTTTCCATTGCCTTCAACAATAAATTTCCCAAGTTGGAAAGAGCTATTGATAGCCTAAACTCTCGACTTTTCAACATAGAGAACCACTAGATAAGAAGCTTGATGCCCAACCTCTCAAGATGAAAAGTGTCCAGACAAACCCTCAACTTGACAGTCTTAAGGAGAAAGCAATAAGCGAGCAATCTATTCCTAGTTATTCTCATCCAGGAATCAAAATCAACAAAGGCAACCTCATGATGCCTTCGTCAAAGAAATTTAACAACCCTCCCAGGTCATTAACAAGTCTAGGCATACCTTATGCCCTAGCCTTGAACAAATTAACCTCTCTAGGTCTTCTTCAACCGATAGGACCTACGCCTGCCCCATAGAAGAAGTCTATGTTCTAGGATACGAATGCCTACTGCAAGTACCATAGAGGCAATGGGCATGATACAGAGAAATGTTTCAAATTAAAACATGTCATTCAGGATATGATCGAAAGCGAGAAGTTGTCCCTCTCAAACGTTAGCCCACAAGGCAGCTTAGGCAATCCTCATGGATATACCACTTATCAAGAAACTCTTCTTGACTGTTATCCTTCCAGTGTTCCCAATGATGAGGATGAGGTGCTCAAATGGGTGAATGCTCAAAGTCAGATGCCAAAGCCAGTTACTGGAAAAGAAAATGTTCGAGCATGGGCCGATGATTACGAGTCTAGATCTAAGATCAAATCAGAGTCCGAGTCCGAGTCTTAGGCTCTCTATCCCATAATTGTTCTAGTATCTTTATTGGTGTCCATTTCCATTCCTAGTGACAACCTGGGGGCTGTCCCATGAGTCACATGTCTTTTCCAGCCTATGTTATATACATTCATTATTCATTTCAATAAAAGTACAATTTTCAATCCACATATTCTATCCTATCTTTTCCTTCACCCTTTTCCTGTGACAAGAAGAATTGATTTGAGATATTTTTAAAACGAACGACGACACATGCTAGGTCGATGTGAGTACACTTAGATGATGTTCCATTCCGAGTTGTAGAGGACCCAAAACTCCGTGTCCATTTTCTTACGTATTTCATGTCTGTCAACAGAAACCTTGATATAACCCTAGTTTAGTACGAGCATATCTCAAGAGATTCTAGGACGAATCCAGACCATCTCCCTTGTTGACGATCCATGACAGAAGGCAAGCCTATTCCCCACAATAAACAATACTGTTTACTATGTTAGGTTCATATACCCCTATTAGACTCATTTAATTCATTTTATAAATTACCCATAATTTATATTTATGTGGATCTAGTGCATGCATAACAAAATAAAAGAGATAAAGAAGAAAGCAATGTTCCTTATATTGTTAAATGGTTCGAAATGGCACAAGTCAGGTATCCTCCCTTCACTTGTTCTTGAGCTTAATATGTTAGGATGATTTTCAAAATCTTCAAGTTCCAAGTATAGGAACACTCCAATCGGTTGCACCCAAGACATTCACATAAAACTAATATACTAATTAACTAAATTAATATATGAGAGATCCTTAATAATTCTAATAATGTTGGTATTACTACACTAGTAATAATGTGATGTTGTGGACAAGGCCCTCGGGAACTGCGTCCGAGGGATCCACACCTGACATAATCGACTCGAGGTTCTTTCGAATCGAATTAAGACCAATTAGAGTCGCCACCAAGTTTTTTGGGAACTTGGAACCGTTCAAGTCAACTTTACACCTTTCATCGAAAAGCATAAAGCCAATCGACTACGAGTGATTAAAGATAAAGACTTGTACCCTATATCACTCGATTTGAATGACTCTCGTAATCCAATGGTATTTAGACGGATCCACAAACCATAGATCTTGAGTAAGGGGTGAGGGTACGTGTTGGGAAGCCCATAAGGACACCCAACCCCGCCCGTCGATAACGGCCTCTACTAAGTCAAGTGTCGGATTTCAAACAAGGTCATAGCTACTGCGATGTATGTAATGCAAACGTTGTTTTAACCCTATCATGTGACAACAATTTCTATGTCATTTTAGATGCAACTAAACTAACTTTGTCAAAGTTGTAATTTAGCATGTGGGTTGATTAATCTAAACAACATACAAACAAAGCAAACAAGGCTTAAGGGGGAATGGGGGAGCCGTTGGGATCTACCTATTACAAACCAGGCATTTCATGCCGACACAACAATAAATAAATTACAACTCGATCTAATTACAATTGCTACAAACGAAACAATACACGACACAAAACACACGGCCAATTGGCCTTGAAAACCGTGCACATGAGGGTGGCCCACGGCTCACATGACCCACGGTCCTTGGGTCATCCTCGTATTGCGTGCTCGCGCTTAATCTCATCGAATTAGACATAGGGCTACGCGCCAAAGCATGCATTAGCATAAACCGGGCCATGTTGCTTTAGACAACACGCGGTTTACTACGCCTCTACAAGCATCGGGAACAACCATCTAATCAAACAAGACTAAGGTTTTTAGAAATCATTTGACTCGATAAAAGAAAACAAACTTGAAATATTACAACTCGATAAACCAACAATAAATTACAAACAATGAAACAACTAGAAAACAAACGGCATAAAACAAAACGAGAAAGGTACTGTAAAACGGCCACCACACGGCCCTAACCAACGGCCAAGATAAGGTTAACCTAGTTCCTAAGTTAGATTCATTGATTAGATCGAATGATTGCGAAAAGGGATAAGAAACAAGTTAGAAAACGAGTTAAAAACGATGTCGATTGATTGTCGCGCAAGGGTGCATTCTACACGGCCTAAAGGGTCTAATTAGGTCAAATTCGCTAATTAATTTAACTCATCGAGTGTCAATAAGAAGGTGCTAATCACGCACTCTTATACTAGCGAGAAATTAGGTGAAAGAGATAGATGCATTCAATTATTTACAGAAATCGTCGATTGATTTTATAACTTACGTCGAAGCCACCTAAAGTGTCTAATTAGATTATTAAATTGATTTAAAGTCATCTAATTACGTCATAGGTTAACAATCAGAAGTTAAACTAACATGCAACGGGTCCTAAGGTCCATCGATTTGGCCGAAACAGTATGAGGGTCGAAAGCGAAGATCGAGGTTAGACAACTTGTTTTATTTATGCCCTACCTTGAACACGAGGATATGTAAATGAGACGGGGGTGTACGACCGACAGAAGGAGCGGTTTCTTTTCCCATCTCAAGTCAACGCGGGTGTTCATGGTGGTACTTTAACTCATACTCGGACTAACTAGTTTCATAGTTAATTTAAAACAATCGAAAAACAAACCAAAACAAACGAAAAAAACAAACTAAAAAAAGCATAAAAAAAACGAAATAAAAAAGGAAAGAGAAGGGGATTTGATGCACCCTCAACCTACATGTATCGTTGACACCGTCTTGGGTCGTAATCGAAGGTAGATTTTATCTCGAGAGGCCGTCGTCGACGAAGAACAAAGCACACGCGCGTTTTGGAAAGTTTCTGGACAGCAATTTTAAAACAGTGATATCTCCCTCGTTTCACGACGAAAATTCGATCCGAAAGATGTTTTGGAAACTAGAAAGATAGGAGAATAGGGATCTTAAAGCAACCCCTGCTCGTTTTGGATTATTGGGCACGAAAAACGAGCACAAACAGAACTGGACAGACAAGAAGAAACCGCGAAAACAGAGTGTTATTTCACTCTGTTTTTCGAGGAATTTCGTGTACTCTCAAGGGCAATTTGGCTCGTAATTCTTTATCTAATGTGTATATGGATGTTATGTGGTTAATTAGGAACAAGAAACTCGAATTTTTATGGTGATTTGATGGAGGAACGAAAGGGTTTTCGAAGGAGACACACAAACAGTTTCAGTTTGTGTGTCGGTTTTGTTTAGGGTTTTTGGAGGATGTTTAGGGTTTGTTTCTGAGGTTTAAAGCTTCTATGTGATGGTTGGATGTATGGAGAACTTAGAGGAATGAATGTATGGTCAAGGGGTGGTATTTATAAGGGTTTAAAATAGGTTAAAAGGGAGTAAGGAAGCAGCCGGGCTCAATGAACATAGCTGCTGTCCATCGGTTTTGGGAGGGGTTTCTAGGGTTCGTTTTGGAGGATTTCTTGGTTATTAAGCTAGGATAATATGGGTAGGATACTAGGGTATGGGTTAGGGTTAATGGGTACGGGTCTTGGTAGTGTTTGAAGCGGGTTTGGGCTCGGGAATTGGCTCGCAAAACAGGGGACTGTTTGCGGTTTTATGCGGGCTGCTTGGGGTTGGTTTTGAACGAGAATTTGGGCTGCTTGTGAGGGGGTTCGAACATGGGTTGATGGGTATTGGTATAGGTGGGTTAGTGTACTCGAGATTCGTGCCAATTCGCAAAGGAAACGGGCTTAAAAACCGAGCTAAAATTGAGCTCAAAACACACGATGCAAAACGAGTTCCTCGCTTTAAAAAAATCGATTTTTCAAATCAATTAACCCATTAAAATAAATGACTTTTCAAATCAAATATATTCATAAAATGATTTTTCAAATCAAATATTTATTTTATTTTCAATAAAATAAACTTGGGAAAATAAATTCAAAATAAGATAAATTAAATTGAAATCACCTTAAAAAAGACTATAATTTAAATATCATTTAAATTAATAAAATGAACTTACTAAAAAACATTAACTTAAATATCATTTAAATTAATAAAATACTTCATCGACGACGCCCATTCTACCTCGTAAAACGAGCTCCAAATAATGACAATGACAACTAAAGAATACATGTGTCCTATCATCATCGGGTGTTTGTCGGGTTCTCTATAAATTCCAATATCGACGGATACGGGTATCTACAGAGCCCCCACTTTGACTGAGGCTTGGACAAGGCGAAAGTCAAAGTATACCCCAGTCCCTTTCGACCGAGGATTCTTCCGGTCGTTTATAGTCCATTAGACTTGCGTATATAAGCTCGCTTGACCATAAGAAGAGATCATACCTGAAACTTCGTTGGGGTTGACTCTTGCTTCTGTTGCGTCGAAATATCATCGTTGGTCATCGACCCATAAATTGCATATATGGTGGATTGAGCCTTATCCTTAGGCGCCTACGTATCCGTTTCTAACGGAATCAAACCCGCGTCGTAGTTCGGCCTCTGCTGACACATGCCCAAAGTTTATCATCTGCTGGCGTATGTCCAAAATTCATCATCTGCTGACATTTGCCCGAAATTTATCATCTGCAGGCGCTTGTCCGAATGGGACGGTACTTTCCAAGGAGGCTGCCGCCGCTTTTATCATTTGCTTTCAGCTACGGAATTCTTCCATTTCATACTCTTGTATTGAATTGAATTCTGAGTGGATGTCATCCTTTACACCTTGATAATGGTCTCTGAAGCCAACGGCTTCAGAGCCCCCAGTTTGTGATGGCTCTAAAGTCGA
This sequence comes from Silene latifolia, assembly GCF_048544455.1. Classification (NCBI taxonomy): domain Eukaryota; kingdom Viridiplantae; phylum Streptophyta; class Magnoliopsida; order Caryophyllales; family Caryophyllaceae; genus Silene; species Silene latifolia. The sequence continues at coordinate 130,603,204 of NC_133536.1, forward strand.
AGACTTTAGAGCCCCCAGTTGAAGCATATCCTGCTACATTTGAAACACAAAAACGCACTTGCAATAATCATCTCATAAGCACATTTGGATCATCGATCTTGAAATTGGATCATTTGAAATACTGGGTCATCGACCCGAAAATTGAATTTGATAATTTTGAATAATTGGGCCATCGACCCGAAAATTGAATTTGAAAGACTGGGTCATCGACCCAAATTTTGAATTTGAAATGAATCACTTGAATTTGAAAAGTTTTTGAAATTTTGAAATTTTGGAATTTTGAAATTTGAAATTGAAACTTGATGGGTGAGCATAAAATGCGACTCAGACATTCTGTACGACCGATAAACAACGTGGGCGTAGCCCGCTACCGCAAAACAAAAAAGGAAAATAAAACCGTAAGTGTGCACGGGCTTTAATTCAACTATGGACTCGTCGAGGGTAAAAAATGTAAATCGGCCGTTCCAGCGCTCCTCAAAACGCGATAGATGTGCGAAAACCCGATGCATCGCCAAAGACCGGTGTGGACTGGGGCGGGCCTAAGAGGCGCGCGACCCAAGGCCCACACGGCTCAAAAAACGGTACCCTAGGGGTGTCCTCCTAGGTGTTTCCTTCCCTTATACTTTCTATATATAAGGAAGAGCTGTACTGCCAAATTTATTCTGCCTTTTCCCCAAACTGGTGCAAATAACATAAATCATTATGGATAATCTAGTTAGTGCTATGCGAGCATGGGAGACCGACTTTACTAGCGCAGAGAGACAAGAATTAAAGACCGTTCACTTGGCGCAATTACTTCCCTTACGCCAGATCCCCATTCAACTCGTTGTTGGAGCACCGCCTTAGCTATTGGGATCCTCTCGAACCATGTCTTTGCTTTTCCCGAGGGGGAGATCGCCCTCTACCCGAAGAGTTTTCTCGCCCTTGGAGGATGGGATGCCGAGGCCGTCCGGCTATACCTAAATTTCATTCGGGGTGGCGTGGAACCTATTTAGGCGCCTTGGCCTTTCCGGGACGGAGTCGGAGGGAGTAGTGATTTGGTGACGAAGTCAACCTTTTTGCTATTCATAGGAGATTTTGTATTTTGCGGAGAAGATTGCCCATTGCCAAAGATCTTTCGCAGGGGGCCTTTGGATTGATCATGTTACACCTTTATGTCTTCGAAGGTAGGATGAACAAGACAACTTGTGTAGGACAAGCGAAGCTTTTGTCCATTGTGTCTCAGATGGAGACGGGACATAACTCTTCTTGGATTATTCTCGCTGAAACTCTTCGAGGATTAGATGCTAAGAAAATTAACCCTGGTGCCGATTGGTCGGGATGCTCCCGTCTATTGCAGGTGATAAGATCTATTCTCCTGATTTCACATCCTTAATTGATTTTCGTTTTACCACAATTCTTGCGTTATTGCCACGATTTTGTCACGATTTTGCTGCATTCTGCCACGATTTTGCTGTATTCTGCCACGATTTTGCTGTATCCTGCCACGATTTTGTCACAAATCCGTTTTTCGCTTTTTTTTTCGTTTTTTTTTTTTTTTTTTTTTTTTTTTTTTTTTTTTTCGTCTTTTTTTCTCTTTCGTTTTTTTTTCTTTCTTCTTCTTTTTTCTTTCTTCTTCTTTTTTCCTCTCTTTCATGTTTTCTTTTTTTTTCAGGTGTGGCTTTGTGAGAGATTTTGGCTCTTCGCCCCGCCGCGTGAGCCCAACTCGTATCTCGCTCGTATGCTGACTATGCGTGCCAAGCGGTATGAAGACGGGCATCAAAATGACCTTGCCTATTGGCGAAACAAACTGACAGAAGGGGAAGGTCGCCCTCTGTGCTGGATCATGCCTTGGCTTCGCCTCAAATCCTTTACTATCCTTCCGAAGATGACAAAACCGGCGTTTGCGCCTCGGGTTTAGAGAGGTCTATCCACATTTACCCTGACCGCGTTCTGCGTCAGATGGGCCGCAGACAAATGATTCCCAAATGCGAGGCTGTTCTGGGACGAGCAAGAGAGCTGAATTCCTCTATATGTGACGATTGGCTCAAGGGGTGGCACCAAAGGCGTCTTTGGTACGTATCTGCGCACCCTCAGACTATCTGGGTATCCCCGTCTTATTCCAAATGGCTTAAGAGAAGACCGAATCAGGTAAGGACTTGTGTCGAAAGGATGAGCTTGTCGACATCAAATACTACGACAAAAGCAAAAACAGCCGCGACTTCTTTGTTAATGATTTTTCGTCTGCATCTGGACCCGAAGCTAGGACTGAGAAGACTCCTAAGACTGACTCACAGGCGACAGGTGTGTGGAAACGGTTGGGTTCAAAGGCACACTCGGGCTCAGCCTTAGAAGGGAGGCTTGGTCCTCGCTTGAGTGTAAAAGATAGGCTGGGCCCTCGGGAAGAAATGACGATTCCTCCTAAAAAAGCGCGCTAGGCAGAACACAACTACCCCTTCCCCACAGGAGCCTTGGTCACGTGACCCAAAGGGCAAAGGGAAAAAGAAGATGTAGGAGCCTTCGACTCCAATTTATTATTTGAATACTACTACTTATTATTTGTTGTTTGCTGCTCTTTTTTTTTTTTAATGTTGTAATGGGCATCGCCCGATTTTAATAAGACTTACTATCTATTAAAATTCCCAGTTTCTGCATAAAATTTCATTTTATTTAAAGAAAGGGTCGGTTGTACTCTTTTAAAGAGCTGCCTACGTATCTGTTATCAACAGAATCAAACCGAGCTCGTAGTTCCACAAAACAAATGCGCTACAATCATCGATTTATAACGCACAAAAAAAAATGAACAAAAGTGCCGCGGCCTAGACTCGCTCACGAGCACCGCAATTCAAAAATTTTTATTTTATGACATTGAGAATGAGTTCTACGGATAGTATTTCTTGATTGATCCAAATTCGTTGGATTCGCAAAGTCATTTCCATCTAGATCTGTCTGATCCGCGCCTCCCGATAATATCTTCTTTACCAGGTAAGGACCGGCCCAGTTCGGCTTGAATTTTCCCCTCGGGTCAATTGGTAGTAAAGCGCGTACAGACTTTAGGACCAAATCTCCATCTTTTATTCCTCGAGGTTTCACTTTTTTGTTAAATGCCCTTTGTATCCTTTTCTGATAGAGTTGAACATGGTGTAGTGCATTTAACCGTCGCTCGTCGAGCATGACCAAGGAATCGTACCTGGCTTGTAGCCAGTCAGCTTCAGGGACCTGGCTTTCTAACAGGATCCTTAAAGAAGGTACCTCTAATTCGACAGGCTGAACCGCTTCCATCCCATATGTCAAATAGAACGGAGTTGCTCCAGTGGCTGTGCGAATAGACGTTCTGTATCCCCACAGTGCGAATGGTATCTTTTCTGGCCATTCGCGATAATTGTCGGTCATCTTCCTGAGAATCACAGTGATTGTCTTGTTAGCGGCTTCCACCGCCCCATTTGTTTGAGGTCGATAAGGTGACGACTTGTGGTGTTTGATTTTATACTTTTCAAGTATTACGGCAGTTTCAGCCTGGAAGTGAGTGCCATGGTCGCTAATGAGCTCATGTGGCACCCCATATCTGCAAATGATTTCATTCTGAATGAACTTTGCTACTTGCTTTGCTTGTAGAACTTTGTATGATTTCACTTCTACCCACTTCGTGAAGTAATCGATGGCGACTAGCATGAAACAATGCCCACCTGTTCCAGACGGGTTGACCTTTCCGATAATGTCGATTCCCCATGTTGAGAAAGGCCATGGTGATGTCAGAGTATATAACAGTGACGGTGGCACATGTTGTATGTTTGCGAAGATCTGGCAATTATGGCAATGTTTGACATATTGGCGACAATCTGTCTCCATCGTTGTCCAATAATACCCTAATCTCATGATCTTACGAACCAGCATATGCGCATTCATGTGTGGGCCACATTCCCCGTCATGGACTTCTTCCATGACTCTTTTCGCAGTTGGTGAGTCTATGCATCGCAGAAGGATATTCTCGCGATCTTCTTCTTGTACAGTTGTCCGTCATTGGTTCTAACGAACTGAGCGGCTAGCATTCGAATAGCGCGCTTTCCGCGGTTATCCATGTCGGGTGGATACTCTCCCGATTCCTTGAATTTCAGAATAGCATGATACCAAGGCTCGGCCTCGGTTTCTTCCGTGTCTCCGATTACATTAACATAAGCGGGTGATGATCTTCGTTCGACACATATCGGCATAGTATCCATATGGTCAGGTATGTTGATTAGAGCAGCTAGCTTTGATAGTGCATCAGCAAACTGGTTTTCATCTCTGGGGAGGTGCACGTACTTGACATCGGCGAACAACTTTTCTAGTTCTTCTATTTTCGCTTGGTACGGAGCCAAGCTATCGCTTCGGGTTTTCCACGTCCCGGCCACTTGATTGATCACTAGTGACGAGTCCCCATGTACCACAAGCTTTTTGATGCCTAACTCGAGAGCACTGTGCAAACCGAGTAGGCATGCTTCATATTCAGCCGCGTTATTAGTGACGTTAAAGTCCAACTTGATCGAAATAGGAACATGTTCACCTTCCGGTGAAATGAGCAGAACTCCTATCCCGTATCCCCTATAGTTCGATGCTCCATCGAAATAGAGGTCCCACGTATCATTGTCTATGTGAACGATATCTTCGTCGGGAAACGACCACGTATCCAGAACCTCAGTTTCTTCTATCGGGTTATCCGCCAGGAAGTCTGCAACCGCCCTTCCTTTTATCACTTTTAGCGGTACATATTTCAGGTCGAACTCGGAAAGCATTAAAGTCCATCTTGACACTCTGCCGTTCGAATCGGTTTTTCAAACAAGTATTTGATAGGGTCCATCTTCGAGTGGATGCAGACACTATGACTGAGCATGTAGTGTCGTAACTTCTTCGTCGCCCATACTAAAGCCAAACATGTCTTTTCGAGCTGAGTATACTTGATTTCATACTCCAAGAACTTTTTACTAATGTAGTAAATTGCTCTCTCCTCTTTATCGACTGTCTGCCAAAGATTGCCCCCATTGCAAAGATCTCAGAATCGTAAGATACAACAAAAGTGGTAACCCACCGTTGGTGGGCTAAGCACGGGAGGGGAAGATAGTATTTCTTTGATCTTATCGAACGCGACTTGACGGTGATCATCCCATACGACGTGTTCCCGACCTTCAATTTCTTGAAAATTGGTTCGCATATCATAGTTAGCCTTGCCACGAACCGACTTATATATTGGATTCTTCCCAGGAAACCTCGAATTTCCTTCTCGGTTTTCGGGTGAGGCATTTCCATTATGGCCTTTATTTTCGATGGGTCCACCTCGATGCCACGGTGGCTAACGATGTGACCCAACAGTTTGCCGGATGTGACTCCGAATGCGCATTTTTGTGGATTCAACCTCATGTTATACTTGCGCAATCGTTCGAAGAATTTGCGTAGTGTGCCAAGGTGGCCATCACGCTCCTTTGACTTGACAATCATGTCGTCGACATAAACCTCGACTTCCTTGTGCATCAAATCATGTAACAATGTTGTCGCGGTCCTCTGGTATGTAGCCCCTGCGTTTATCAACCCAAAAGGCATTACTGTGTAGCAATAGGTTCCCCATTGCGTTCTGAACGCAGTCTTATGCATATCTTCTCTCGCCATCTTGATTTGATTATAACCGGCGTATCCATCCATGAAGGATAGTAACGCGTGTTTTGCTGTGTTGTCAACCAGGATGTCGATGTGAGGTAATGGGAAATCGTCCTTCGGACTTGCCTTGTTTAAATCCCGGAAGTCCACGCAAACCCGAACTTTACCATCTTTCTTAGGCACTGGAACGACGTTAGCCACCCAGTCCGAGTATTCTGACACCTTAATGAACCCAGCTTTGAGTTGCTTGTCGATTTCTTCTTTGACTTTCAGAGACCAATCTGTATGCATTTTGCGTAGCTTCTGCTTGACCGGCTTATATCCCGGCTTGATTGGGATCCTGTGTTCCGCAATTTCCCTATCAATGCCTGGCATGTCTTTGTAGGACCATGCGAAAACATCCTTGAACTCATGCAACAGATCAATGAACCCCTGTCTTTCGGTGGGACTCAAAGTAGTTCCTATTTTAAGCTCCTGTGGTTCTAAGGTTGTTCCTACATTGATAGTTTCGGTATCTTCGATGATCGAGGTTTTCTGTTCGTACTCTTCCAACCCTTTTATCAACTGTAGAGGTGGTTCTACTTCTTCTTCTTCTTCTTCTTCGACCAACTGTTCATCCTCGACCTCAGTCTCAATGTCATTATTAAAACAATCATTTTCAAAAATCGAATTGCAATGCAAGTAAGACAAGTCGTAAGCAAACTGGTTCATATTATTATTGATTTGAAATTTCGCGAAATGCGCTAACATTTGAGCCAACTGATCAGAACTCAGTGGCGAGATAGGGGTATTCGGGACAGGCCCCGGAATACCACCATTAGGAAAAGGTGCATAGGAAGGGAAAGCTAGGGGAGGGGTATTTTCAACACCTGACTCCTTAGACTCAATCTTAGGACCTAACTCAGACTCAGACTCAGACTCCGACTCAGACTCAGAATCGGTAACATCACTTGGCTTGAACATCTCTCCTTCTCCCGTTGTCAACTTGAAAAGAAGTCCCTTGTTGTCAGTCCACTTGATTGTTTTCCGCCATCCCGTGTTGGTCCTAAGAGGATCCACATCGGTGATGAGGGTAGATGGGTCAAACCGCTCGCTCCTCAGGATCATGCTTACCAAATCTTCGTTTGGTATTGGTGATTGCTTCTCTTCACCGAAAAGGAGACCCATGGCGTTCTCGTCATTTATTGGATCCGATTTGGTTTCTATTGGCATCACAGCCAGAATATCTTCAGGGATGTAATAACAGTCTTGGAATACTTCGATTCCTGGGACCATGATGTTCTTCTTTGGGTCGAAGATAGGTTCGGGGAAGTCCATGCAAGGGAGCTCTTCCCCAGCTTTCACGAAGTGACCGTTTAGAGTTAGGTGATACGGTCCCATTTTGATATCTCGATCTTCGATCGTTCTTCCCCTCTTTTCCCGTAGATCTTTCTCAGTGGGCTCATATCCAAGTCCAAAGGTTACTCCCTTGGCTACGGGTGGTTTCAACTTGAAAGCCTCCTCCCTCCTAGGATATAAAGAGAAACCGAAGTACTTCCTATTTCTGGGGATCACCTCGCAGACATGACTTCCCGTATATAGATCCATATTTTCTGCTTCGGAGTTCAGCTCGATCATGTTGACAATCTCGAAACCACATGCGTCATTGGCAGTTTCGACCCTTACTTCAGAAGTAATGTCTCCTCCGCCACGATAATTGGCGTGGCGTCAATGGTGACGGTTTTGCCATTGAGTGGAACCTTGATTTTTCGATGCAGCGTTGATGTTACGGCCCTTGCAGCATGGATCCAGGGCCTTCCCAGCAGTAAGTTGAAGGATGAGCATATGTCAATTACTTGGCAATTTATTTTCTTTTCCACTTGCCCAGTCTGTACTACCAGATCGACAAGTCCACTCACTCGACGCACAGTGCCATCGAATGCCCGAACTGTCTGCGTAGTGGGGATGAAGTCATTCTTCTCCAAGCCCAGAATATGCGCTGTTTTCAGAGGGAGTACGTTGACAGCCGATCCGTCGTCAACCAAGGTCATAGGGATATGCTTGTTGAGGCACACAGTAGCAATATAGAGGGCCAGGTTATGTCGAGGCCCGAACGGTGGCAGGTCTTTGTCGGAGAATGTCACACCGTTGGTGATCTGAGGCCGATTCTGGGCGATGTGAGTGACCATGTCCGCAGGAGTAGCACTTGACGACACGGTCATGTTCATCAAAGCTTGCAACAAAGCTTGACGATGCTCGAAAGAGCTCAGGATAAGTTGCCAGATAGATACGTCGGCTTTAGTCTTTTGGAGTTGCTTGATGAGGGAAGCCTCGGAGGTCGACCCTTCACCAAGAACTTCGACCGCTGCCGGCTCCTTTTGAGGTGCCTTACTCGGGATATCCTTAGCTTTCTCCACACGATACGGGCGCCCGGATCTAGTCAAATGGTTTGACTCTAGGGCATCTTGCCTCACCTTTAAGATTTCTTCTTGGGTGTGAGGAATTGTCGCACCTTTGACGAGGTAAACATCATCCTCATCATCAGCCCAAACGCCATTGATTTCATTGCCGCTTCGGAGTATGTGAGGAGTACAATCGACAACAAAATCCCCGAATGTAATCTCGTTTCTCGAGCTTGGTAGGAATTTGGAGCAATCTACGAATGTTCTTCCGACGAAAACCCCTTTTAGTCGACATGGGCGAATCAGGTGAGAGTAATCGACACTATCTTCGGTAGAGACAAAGTTAGTGTGGTCGCCAAATGGATTGGTGACGTTGTTGGGCTTTATGGCCGGGATTGGGAGCGTTCCGTTCTCAATCATATCTTGAATCTCGTGCTTTAGTCTAAAGCACCTTTCAGTATCGTGTCCCTTCCCTTGATGAAAGGCACAGTAGGCATTCGGTTTATACCATTTGCCTTGTTGATCAGCGGGAGGGTCCGGAGTTGGACCAATGGGCTTCAGCTTTCCTTGGGCCATGAGCCTTTGGAGAGCGTATGCGTAAGTGCACCCGATATCGGTGAATACCCTCGGAGCTTGGCGCGGAAGCCTTTTTTACTGTCCATCTAGGAGATTGACAGTTTCAACAAAGTGGGCCGCTGCGGGCGCTTTTGCTTTAGATGACGAAGCCCCTTGGTACCCCTTTGGCTTCTCAGCTTCAGCAATTCGGACATCGTCCTCTACCTTTATCCCGATCCTTATCAATTCTTTGAAAGAACCAAAGTTCTGGTATTTCAGAGCATTGCGGTAAACAGGTCGTAGATTCTTTACGAACTTATCCACCATTTCAACTTCGTCGGGCTTCTTAGCTAATTTCACGCTTTCAGCGCGCCATCTTGCGAGGAATTCAGTAAAGCCCTCTTTCTCCTTTTGCGTCATAACCTCCAAAGTTCTTATGTTGGTTTGGATCTCGACATTGTCAGCATAGTGCTTACAGAACTCCACCGTAATATCTTCGAAAGTGGGGAAGTTCTTGAGGTCAAGATTGTAGAACCAAGCCTTTGGGTGTTCACCCAGAGATTGGGCGAAGATTTCAGAGAGCATATCAGCAGGTACTCCCTTTAGTGCTAAGTACCCTTTATAGGCCTTAACATGGTGGACTGGATCTTCAGTGCCCTTGAACTTGGGGATGTCCGTGAGTACCATGTTCGTGGGCAATTTGTCTGAATCGGGGCATAGGCCCTAGCATTCTCATAGTGAATGTTCTTCCCTGGGAGAGTTTCAAACGGTCTTCGATGAACTTGAACCGTTTCTCCAAATCGTCGAGGTGGGGTAAATGGAGGGGAATCTTCACTGACTTGGATTCGATTGCATCCATTCGGGTCATCATGAGGTTCACGGCCTCGGTGAGCTTGTTAATGACATCTTCCATTGCTTGACGTCGGGTTTTGGCGGCCTTTCTACAAGAAAACCCCGTACTGAGTCAATATTTAAAGTAAGAGCCCCTGCACACTTAAGGACACGACCCCAACTTGACTCAAACAAAGACTCGACTCACGGTTTGATTTAGACATCGGTTCATTTTAGACTCGACAAAACGACATGACTCAAACTGTCATAACTCGATTCTAAACTGGACTTGGTGTGACTAAACCCGTGATTGGGCTAACATAGCCCAGGGGTTTGAGTGAAACGTCCATAAGGCCTAGCTTGGACGTTTTTTTTTGTGGACTACTCTAGACCAAAAGGTCGACCAACATGACTCAAAGCCCAAGAGGTGAGCTTGGGTGACCTAACAAGGTCGTGTTCTAGACTCTTGAAACAAACCCGGCCTAACACGGCCATGACCTGGACACGACTCGACGCATTTCATGCTTGGTTGAGGTTCGAGAAACATTTTGGATTGATTTTGAAAAAAAAGAAGGATTGATTTGAAAATGAGATTTGAAATGGGCAGCATGCCGGCTATAAAAGCTTGTTTTGGGCCGAAATTCTAGTCCTATTTGGGCAAAGCATTCGCGTTTTGAAAATCATGCTAGGTTTGAAAGTAAGTTGTTCAAAAGTTTGGTTTTGAAAAGGACTTGGAATTTTCGAAAAAAGGACTCGGGAAAACATGTTGCACATTGTCATTCTCATGTTATAAGGATGTATGCTCTTAGACACCTCTAAGTCTCGGCAAGTCTTCTACAAGAAGGTCTATGCCCTCCATCCTTTTGCGGTCTTATAAAGCGAGGTGTCTTAAGGTAAAGTACCTAGAAGATCGTCCCCATTCCCAAGAACCACGCGAGGCGAAGTGGAAGCGAGCAATGTGCAGCTTCCTGGCATAGTGGGACGTCGCCCCCCACGCATCACGAAGAAACGCTGGGACGGCCCGGGCAAGTCCTTAAGGGTTTATGCATGAATCGTAGCACTATGAGTAATGTTTTACTTTCCAACACTTTCTTTTCAAGTTTCACCTCGGAGGAAAAGACCCTAGAAACACAGTGTAACTAGTCCTCTTTTCCCAGTGAGTCGCCAAAGCGTGGACAAGGCCCTCGGGAAGGCTGCGTCCGAGGGATCCACACTGACATAATCGACTCGAGGTTCTTTCGAATCGAATTAAGACCAATTAGAGTCGCCACCAAGTTTTTTGGGAACTTGGAACCGTTCAAGTCAACTTTACACCTTTCATCGAAAAGCATAAAGCCAATCGACTACGAGTGATTAAAGATAAAGACTTGTACCCTATATCACTCGATTTGAATGACTCTCGTAATCCAATGGTATTTAGACGGATCCACAAACCATAGATCTTGAGTAAGGGGTGAGGGTACGTGTTGGGAAGCCCATAAGGACACCCAACCCCGCCCGTCGATAACGGCCTCTACTAAGTCAAGTGTCGGATTTCAAACAAGGTCATAGCTACTGCGATGTATGTAATGCAAACGTTGTTTTAACCCTATCATGTGACAACAATTTCTATGTCGTTTTAGATGCAACTAAACTAACTTTGTCAAAGTTGTAATTTAGCATGTGGGTTGATTAATCTAAACAACATACAAACAAAGCAAACAAGGCTTAAGGGGGAATGGGGGAGCCGTTGGTATCTACCTATTACAAACCAGGCATTTCATGCCGACACAACAATAAATAAATTACAACTCGATCTAATTACAATTGCTACAAACGAAACAATACACGACACAAAACACACGGCCAATTGGCCTTGAAAACCGTGCACATGAGGGTGGCCCACGGCTCACATGACCCACGGTCCTTGGGTCATCCTCGTATTGCGTGCTCGCGCTTAATCTCATCGAATTAGACATAGGGCTACGCGCCAAAGCATGCATTAGCATAAACCGGGCCATGTTGCTTTAGACAACACGCGGTTTACTACGCCTCTACAAGCATCGGGAACAACCATCTAATCAAACAAGACTAAGGTTTTTAGAAATCATTTGACTCGATAAAAGAAAACAAACTTGAAATATTACAACTCGATAAACCAACAATAAATTACAAACAATGAAACAACGAGAAAACAAACGGCATAAAACAAAACGAGAAAGGTACAGAAAACGGCCACCACACGGCCCTAACCAACGGCCAAGATAAGGTTAACCTAGTTCCTAAGTTAGATTCATTGATTAGATCGAATGATTGCGAAAAGGGATAAGAAACAAGTTAGAAAACGAGTTAAAAACGATGTCGATTGATTGTCGCGCAAGGGTGCATTCTACACGGCCTAAAGGGTCTAATTAGGTCAAATTCGCTAATTAATTTAACTCATCGAGTGTCAATAAGAAGGTGCTAATCACGCACTCTTATACTAGCGAGAAATTAGGTGAAAGAGATAGATGCATTCAATTATTTACAGAAATCGTCGATTGATTTTATAACTTACGTCGAAGCCACCTAAAGTGTCTAATTAGATTATTAAATTGATTTAAAGTCATCTAATTACGTCATAGGTTAACAATCAGAAGTTAAACTAACATGCAACGGGTCCTAAGGTCCATCGATTTGGCGAAAGCTTGAAGAAGAGGGTTAAAGCGAAGATCGAGGTTAGACAACTTGTTTTATTTATGCCCTACCTTGAACACGAGGATATGTAAATGAGACGGGGGTGTACGACCGACAGAAGGAGCGGTTTCTTTTCCCATCTCAAGTCAACGCGGGTGTTCATGGTGGTACTTTAACTCATACTCGGACTAACTAGTTTCATAGTTAATTTAAAACAATCGAAAAACAAACCAAAACAAACGAAAAAAACAAACTAAAAAAAGCATAAAAAAAACGAAATAAAAAAGGAAAGAGAAGGGGATTTGATGCACCCTCAACCTACATGTATCGTTGACACCGTCTTGGGTCGTAATCGAAGGTAGATTTTATCTCGAGAGGCCGTCGTCGACGAAGAACAAAGCACACGCGCGTTTTGGAAAGTTTCTGGACAGCAATTTTAAAACAGTGATATCTCCCTCGTTTCACGACGAAAATTCGATCCGAAAGATGTTTTGGAAACTAGAAAGAGAGGAGAACAGGGATCTTAAAGCAACCCCACTCGTTTTGGATTATTGGGCACGAAAAACGAGCACAAACAGAACTGGACAGACAAGAAGAAACCGCGAAAACAGAGTGTTATTTCACTCTGTTTTTCGAGGAATTTCGTGTACTCTCAAGGGCAATTTGGCTCGTAATTCTTTATCTAATATGTATATGGATGTTATGTGGTTAATTAGGAACAAGAAACTCGAATTTTTATGGTGATTTGATGGAGGAACGAAAGGGTTTTCGAAGGAGACACACAAACAGTTTCAGTTTGTGTGTCGGTTTTGTTTAGGGTTTTTGGAGGATGTTTAGGGTTTGTTTCTGAGGTTTAAAGCTTCTATGTGATGGTTGGATGTATGGAGAACTTAGAGGAATGAATGTATGGTCAAGGGGTGGTATTTATAAGGGTTTAAAATAGGTTAAAAGGGAGTAAGGAAGCAGCCGGGCTCAATGAACATAGCTGCTGTCCATCGGTTTTGGGAGGGGTTTCTAGGGTTCGTTTTGGAGGATTTCTTGGTGATTAAGCTAGGATAATATGGGTAGGATACTAGGGTATGGGTTAGGGTTAATGGGTACGGGTCTTGGTAGTGTTTGAAGCGGGTTTGGGCTCGGGAATTGGCTCGCAAAACAGGGGACTGTTTGCGGTTTTATGCGGGCTGCTTGGGGTTGGTTTTGAACGAGAATTTGGGCTGCTTGTGAGGGGGTTCGAACATGGGTTGATGGGTATTGGTATAGGTGGGTTAGTGTACTCGAGATTCGTGCCAATTCGCAAAGGAAACGGGCTTAAAAACCGAGCTAAAATTGAGCTCAAAACACACGATGCAAAACGAGTTCCTCGCTTTAAAAAAATCGATTTTTCAAATCAATTAACCCATTAAAATAAATGACTTTTCAAATCAAATATATTCATAAAATGATTTTTCAAATCAAATATTTATTTTATTTTCAATAAAATAAACTTGGGAAAATAAATTCAAAATAAGATAAATTAAATTGAAATCACCTTAAAAAAGACTATAATTTAAATATCATTTAAATTAATAAAATGAACTTACTAAAAAACATTAACTTAAATATCATTTAAATTAATAAAATACTTCATCGACGATGCCCATTCTACCTCGTAAAACGAGCTCCAAATAATGACAATGACAACTAAAGAATACATGTGTCCTATCATCATCGGGTGTTTGTCGAGTTCTCTATAAATTCCAATATCGACGGATACGGGTATCTACAGATGTAATATTAGAATTTAATTGAACAATTTTCTAAGATCTAAAACTAATTTTAGAGAGAATAAGGAGGAAAAACAGGTGAGAATGATAAAAATGCATGAGAGAAAAAATGAGAACATTTTTCTCTTATTATAAAGGAAGGGGAAGCCGGTCATGGGAGGTGAAGAAGGTCAATGCATGGCCTTCACCTTTTACTTTTTCTCTTCTCTAAAAACATAGGCATATAAGGCTATATTTTTAGGTGATGATTATGTTTTATTCTAACCATTAAAATAAAACACCCACTAACCTAAAATCCTCCAATATTTCGGTCCATACATAAAATGGACATCCATTTTATATTTGTGATTTTTGTCAAATGTCATTTGTTAGGTCATGTGTCACACACCATGCCCATATCCATTTTTAATGAATATTTATCCAAATAAATATCATTTCACAATAAATTAATTACATATGAAAAATTAGCTAGTAATTCATGATCACAAATATTTAAAATGGTTTATGTTAATATGTTCTACAACATTTTGTAATCATAATTAACTATTCATTCTTATCTCAATTGTTTCATAAACAATAATCAATTTTAATAATTAAAACATTTTGAGTTACTAAAATGAATCTTATTTAATCAAATTACAATAAGATATATATATATATATATATATATATATATATATATATATATATATATATATATACATACATATACATACATACATACATACATACATACATACATACATACATACATACATACATATATTATCACTCACTATCATAAATTGTTCAAGTTTAAGGAATTAATTAACTTGTATCATTATACAATTAATGAACTTATTTATTAAGGGAATTGTCCTATAAGTGTGACCTAAAGGGATCAACTGATCACCACCGTCAAACGACAGTAATGTCAAACTCTAGTTAGCCAATCATTACCGATTAATGTTGATCAGATGACTATATAATTGAATCATCCCTTTTGTATTCTTGTTATGAGATTTAATATGTGATCGCACTATTGTTGAGGACACATACTCCAACAATTTCCCACTTGTCCGAGACAAGTGTGCGTCACCAATTCTCTTGTCATATTACATCATATCCCACTCAATGCAAGGTGTCTTGCAGGTCGTACTTGCATTTGATCATATCTTGAGTGGTTTCCTCGATCTGGAGAGTAACTGTCTGACCAAAATTATCTACCGTAGATACATTCCGAGCGTGGCCACACATTTTCAGCTCTTTACTCCTCGAGTGGCCCTGAGAATTAAGATAAACCTGACAAGGGGGTGGACAATTCCTATCGCACTATTCCCTTTGAATAGCCACAGCTCATCATGACCCAAAAGATGCCCATTTGACCTCAGTTACAAAAATTGTAGAGCATAAATCAAAGTCACTCAGAAACTGTGCCACCTTGGGCGAACAGTCTCTAGTCAAAGAATCGACTCAACATAATACTATAGTAGCTCTCGCCACGACCAGGCTTTATAAAAATTACCAGAACTCTATAAGCGGTCACTGCCCGACAGAGTGTCCCATAAAGTCTGCCCATGTGATTGACTAGTCATCACTTATAACTCTATGGCACTTGAACTTGCCATCAATCGCATCACACTCTAGCCACTGTGAGACGTCACCTGATATAAGCAACTAGGGGCCAATACTATGTTAAACCAGTTCACTTTAATAGGGTTCAACGTTGTTCTTACAACCTATTTGGATATAACAAAGTAATAAAAGAGTTTTTAATAAAACTCAAACGATCAATGCATTATCACATATGTAAAATTGATACCATATCAATTACTACATAATCTATAATCCATACTTAATATTGTATATAACTATACGACTCAACTCAATTGAAATGACATGACTTATCATGCTTAGCCTATGAAAAAGCCTTGGTTAGCAAGTTTTAGCAATACTTCGCACTTTTCCTAACCTTACTATATACTATTTGCCATTCTTGTGAATAATCTTGTATTATAAGAACTTCTTTGAGTACGTGTCTAGATCCAATCTGGACATAGGCTCTCTTGCCTTTGAATAACTCCCACTGTCCTCACAGTGTGAAGGGATAGGACCTTCAGTTATTGGAATGAACTACCATAATTCCTCCAATTCATAAAACTGAATCCTAATATGATCCCCTCCTTCTTGCATATCTTATTATTGCAAGTGTACTCAATTTCCGTTGTGTATATCTCATTGTTCAAGTGCCTAGGAAGTATCGAACAGATATCCTCCTTAAATAATATAGCCAAGATGGTTCTCTAACCATCCTTATGTATTTAGAATATGGTTTTTGTGTAATTCCTTGCACATAAATCCATCTCAATTCTAAATGCTTAGCTTCATATCTTTAGTACTTCCTGAGTACTAACTAATGAACTATGTGGCTATATAGAGACTTCTCAAACATTTTATTTGTAACTTTTTGTCGTACTCCAAGTATACGAAATTTAAGAATGGTGATACATCTTAGAGCCATGAATCAATCCCGCAGCGGAAGCATGTCGATTCAATTTCTACATGTTCAATACTTTTGAACTTGTCAAGATTCTTATTAACATAAGAATATTCATTCAATGCTAATATCCTCTTAGAACTTATCTTTATAGGTCTGGATACCTTAGAGATGTATTATTCTTCTCCTAAGTCTTTCATCATTCAAAATGATCAATATGTCCCTTACACATAAGCCCAGTAACACCATATTACTCCCACTAAACTCCATGTATAAACAGAACTACTCGACAATTCGAGAAACGTTTATCACATGATCAAAACATACAATTAAACTCCTTAACTTCTACTTAATATTTGTTCTTAAGTTCGTATCCTACCTTAGGATAGTTGCGATTTAAAAAACTCATGCAAGATGATTTTAAAATCCAACTGTCAAATTATATCCGAATTCAATGAGGCGTTGTTGTTGCGTGCAAAACCCTTTGCCACCAATCAACCAAGCTAAATAAACATCTTTATGTCTATGCTCACTTCAGACTCATGTGGAGTTGAGACCAGATAAAGCATCTTAATAAGTTACAGGCGTGTTACTTTCAAAAATAACATGACTCCTATCCACTTTAGATTTCGAAGAAATAATTACTGATTTTGACCAAGAAGGAACATCTTCCTACGTCTTATTCTCAGTTTGTGGCTCTTGAACATTTTCTCCCACTCTGTCTTTAAGAAATACTCCTCATTTCTTTAATAGACAGCATCATGAGCCACAAACCCTTTGTTCTCGTGATCATGTAGGAAGAGATAGCACATGTTTACTATTGAAACATGCTAGAATTTAGGTTCCATGCCTAACCATATCTCATATAAAAATAGATGATTGCTTTAATCATGTTTTATTTTAGTGGAAATTTTATATGCCAGACAAATTTTATAACAGAAACTACCTCCAACTATAATGTAAATATTCAATCATATCGTGATGAAAGTGAACTTGTAAAACCATATCACACTCTTTTTGGTGCAGATAAAAGTCATCACTTTATAGTTTCCCATTTTAACAAAGTACAAATAATTTGGTTTTATAATCTGTAGGTTTTGATACCTTTTAAACATTAATTGAACTTATTCAAAGAATTTCTCTTCTTACCTCATTAAGTGGATACCTAGTATCTACCTAGTTCGTTGGTAAAAGAGAGGAAGAAGTAATAACCTTTTCTGATTGAAAAAGTATTCGACCATACACTTCAAAGTGTAGATTGGGCGAATATCTTGCTCTATTCATAATCCTTTTCCAGAAAAAGTCATGAATTAACTTGCTTTGAATTCAAGATTCGCACATACCAAAAGATTCCCAATCAAGCGGTTTGGGAGACTAGTCAAAGCTAGTTTCCAAATGTGTTTTTCAATCGAGAATTGAGAAATGATTTGGGGTCACCAACTTGAGTCTTGTATATATGACATTTTATTTCTAGTTTGAATATAATTACCTTGATTTGTATGGTCTCACCATAAACTTAATCGTGGTATATTAGGGCACAACGCTTATTTTAATTGCACAATAGAGAAACCCTTTTCGTTGTATACAAAAACTTGAATTATATTCTTATTTAGAGTTAGTGTACATCATAACAATTATTGAGGTACATTTCTAAATACAAAACTAAAATGAGTACACTACAACATTCATATGTTCATGGATGAAATGGTAACTACCCTAGTTCCATTCATGCAAATTTCTGAACTTATTCTTGCTAGTCATCATACGATAATGCCAAATATTATGATAAAAACCACAAATTTGTATCAAATACTCATGACGTGGTAATTGGTAATAATGCAATATGTCATAGATATTCAAGAAGGAATATGTTGTAGTCACACGACCAACATCCTTGATCTTTACTTATTGGGGTTTGTATCTATTTTAGTGTATAACACCTTCTCTTTCATGCCTAGTTCTATCCTTAACAATTAACATAGTTAATTACTTCTTATTACTCCCTCTCGCTTCAATAATTTCTACTTGATGGAGACTTATCTTCATATAAATTCCTAGTTAATCCTTCACAAGGATGAACTCTATTGTGGTATTTGGTCAATCAAAATTTCTAATAAATCAATTTACCAATTTAACATTGTCATATTCTTAACAACTTAGGTGCTTGATGACAAGTGTTTAGGTTGAGCAATAAGACTTTTGAACCATGGATGCATAGAAGATATAATCAAAACATATTTTGACTAATCATTACCTCTAGTCCTATTTCTTCACAAGAAATCATACATAGGTATCTTAGGAATTTTAAGATGTTAATCTTATATGACATAGGACAACTCCTATAGAGTTCCATGGAATAGAACGATTCCTATGGAGCTAGTCCACAATCTATGATATGGTTCATTTTTAGAAAGAGATTCTTTGTCGTTAGCAATAGTGGTTTACCGGAGACTAGTGTTACAATCGAATGATATCGCATATGAGTAGGAGTAATGAAATAGAACAACATTAAAACAACGAAATAGTGGGAAAATAAACATTCATCGTTATATCTAAAACATTTTAGCATGTTTTAGCATTTATATAATGACCTCCACCCAATTATATAAATGATTCCGAGACCCAAAATTCATATTAAATCTCGGATGTGAGCCTACGGGCCCTTTACACCTCTTGCTAATATAATTTTAGTTGGTTAACCCTTTTAACCGATTCTACAATTAGAACTCTCGGTCAATGAATTTACGTTAAGTTCATCTTTAGCCCGAACCTATTGCGGCTACGGTCGCAAATACCTTCGTTGAGATCAACCAAATTTTCGAAGTGTAATAACTATTTATTACCCCACTTACCCAACGTCAATTGAAAGCACCCCGGTATAATATTTCAATACTGTATTGTACCTATATGAAATTGGGATTCATGAGTTTCTACTATTTGGTAAGGCTAAGTCTCAATATTTTAAAATGTGTGAGGTCGAGTCAATTTATTATCTATCAAATTTAAGTGAACTAAATTGTTGAACTAACGATAATTATAATTGACACGGTTGAATACTCGATATGATATGCATGTGTTGTTTATAGCGATTTGGCAATACATGCAACATATAATGAAAAATGCATAAGCAATAAATAAATTTCCTAGTATGGCCTTCCTAAAATAGAAAATCAAATAATCTACTACATATTCGGAAACCACCTCAATTGGTCCCTTGAACATCAAGTGGCACGCTTCCCAAGGACTCCGTCTTGATCGGAGCGCCTTTCCGATTGGCACCGTCTGAAGGAACTCCGGAATTACAAATAATAATAAAATACATAGCTATTCCTATTATACATTTGTAATAAGAAAAACTAATAAAAATAAAAGTGATACGAGATCACATTAAAATTACAATCGAATCGATATTCCCTTACATTGCGGGTAATACCGATTAAAACTAAGGCCATACTAGGATAAATTACATAATTCAAAATTACGTAAATAAATTATGACATTCATCAATAAAAATTAAGCATTATTATATGTTATTAACATGCCAAATTAATGTGCCAAATCGCCTTATTTAAAACTTATATCGTATATAATCCGGTTCTATGGAAATGCGTGATAATAACTTATTAAAATCACAAATCAATACTTAAATCAAATTTAAGCTCAAGTTAATTACCCTAACTCAATTAGGACTCAAAAATTAGTCATTACTCAATTTTTGACAATAATTCAACTTGATATAATTTTATACTCATTTTTTACCCTAAAATCATAACTTTTATGAAATAAATCCAAATTAAATTACAATAATTTCAAATTTTTGAATTTTAAATTTTTGAATATTCTTGAATATATCCATGACACGTATAATGTCAAAAATTATGGTTAAAATTTTCGAATTTATTTCGAGAAAAATGTAGTTGCGATTTATCGGCTTTATCAAATAAAACATCTAAAGCATATAAAAATTAATCTAATAAATTTTTATACTTTAGATCTGATAAGTGGGACATAAATCCAGCCTAAAATAATTTTCTCATGCCATGTAATTTGTTTTAGCTATTATTGCTAAAATAGTCACTATTTATGTTATTTTACACTAAAAATTCATAAATCATGCAAAATGAATAAAGTGCATCTTAAATTTTACACACAGTGAGTAAAATGTGCATGTGATAACATATTAAAATTTCATGGCCTGTTTCGAAGTTTAACTATTTTTAATCATTTTACCTTCATTTAATCCATTTTTATCTCATAAAACTCATAAAGCATGCAAAATAAATCAAATTTATACGAAATTTTACGTACAATAAGTAATATATGCATGTGAGGTCATATAAAAATTTCAAGGTCAGTAGTGAAGTTTAACTATTTTTAGTAAATAAAAGTTTATTTTACTCATAAAAATGTAATTATTTCACTAGAAATCATTAAAATAAGCAATAATCATCCATAAATCATTAATATGACCTAAAAATATTTTAGAACCAGAATGTATAACATGCAAAAATTTACGTGGCTTTATCCTTATAAATCACAAAATATCTTGTTTTAATTAAGTTATATCTAATTCGGAAAAAACAAACCAATTATGCATGCAACACCAAAGCTCTTGATGCCAATTTTTAGGTTCATATGCCCCTATTAGACTCATCTAATTCATTTTATATATTACACATAATTTATATTTATGTGGATCTAGAGCATGCATAACAAAATAAAAGAGATAAAGAAGAAAGCAATGTTCCTTACATTGTTACATGGTTCGAAATGGGCACAAGTAAGGTCTCCTACCTTCACTTGTTCTTAAGCTTAATATGTTAGGATGATTTCCAAAATCTTCAAGTTCCAAGTGTAGGAACACTCCAATCGGTTGCACCCAAGACATTCCCATAAAACTAATATACTAATTAACTAAATTAATATATTAGAGATCCTTAATAATTCTAATAATGTTGGTATTACTACACTAGTAATAATGTGATGTAATATTAGAATAATTTCCTTTTTATTCCTACTCCTACATATACATTGAGGACAATGTCCAAAATAAAGTGGGGGATGGGAATTTATATTCCAAAATACATAAAAATTGAAAAATTTCGAAAAATCCCAAAAATATGTCCTTTAATTTTATAAAATAAAAAACCATAAAAGATTTTGAAAAATTCAAAAATCCAAAAAAAAAAACATGTTCATTTTCTTTGTAGTGTAGTCTTGTATATATTGTTGTATATATTGTGTTTGTTCATCCTTTTCACATTGATCGACTATGCCACATCCGAGACATGAGGATATTGAAGACCGCATGGTATGATCTTTCCAATCTCCTTTTTCCTCTTTATGTTAATGACTATGTGGCTTTATTTTGAATGATGCGGTATAAACAATGTGAATTTAGGATTGCATTTAGATTATTTGGCATACTAGTTCGTAGAAGCATATACATTAGGATGTATAAATGTTAGTTGCATCATGGCATGTAGTTTGCATGTTAGAAAAATTTTGTGAAACCGTCTACTTAGGAAGCTTGATAAGTGTATATAGGCCCAAGTAGATGCTTTTTCTTCTTAAGACTTTGCTTGTTAGAATACTTGTAAAACACCCTAGGATGTGTCATGCTAGTATCCTTTGACCCATGGATTAAGGCCTAGTCAAGAGTACCTTGTAGTTTGATAACTCCTTGGCTACCGTTTATTCCAAGAGGTGACCCTTGAAACCATGCAACCATCATTCATCCATGTTCTACCATATATTTTGTCATCAAAGGGAATGGGCACAAAAAGAAATTGTTCAAAATTTGAGTTCAAGAAATGAAAAGAAAAGAAAAGAAAAAGTTTGCAAAATGCATCAAATGAAAAGAGGAGTAACAAAAATAAAAACTCCTATGCTTCAAATATAAGGCACCCTCACTACATATGGGTTGACTTTGAAAGTGTTCAAAAGAAAATGAAAAAAGTTGAAAAGTTGTCAAGTGTTGAAAAATGCCAAAAATCAAAAGAAATGGCAAAAAGAAAGTGTTCTCAAATGTTATATGCCACAAGAAATTGGGGGAAAAACAACAACAAAAAGCAAACTCCCAAAATGAAACTCAAATACTATCGATCCCTTTATCCATCGTATCCATTTTTGTGCATGGTAGAGAGGGGACGACCCTTCTTCTTGTCTAGGCAAGAGGGGGAATTCCGCGATCCTCCAGTATTTCTAACACCATAGGGAGTCTATTCTTGACAAAAGCATTTAATGATTGAGGACAAAGGTACCCTAGCTTGACACAACTTGGAGGTGATATATTGGTATCCTTCTAGGCTTAGTAGTTTGAAGAAACCGTATCTATAATGGAATGTGTACCCTTGAATTGCTTTCCCTTTAGATAATTTCTGCCACTTAAATGAAGAAAGTGGCTATTCTTTTATAGACGCATCCATTACTTGATTTTGTGTGCTTTAATGCTTGGATGTGTCACCATTTTGGCAAGCCCCACCTTGCCTTGCAAGAAGGCATCCTACCTCATGGTTGTCTTGTTGTGAGTTGAAGGGGCGGAGTGGACCCGCTAATTGTCACACATCGGCTATGTTATTAGGATAGTTTAAATAAAGGTCTAGTTTTTGTCACCTTTTTACTCGGGACGAGTAAAGGTTCGGTTTGGGGATATTTGATGTGACCCATATTTGCGCACATTTAGTCCCCTACTTGAACCTATTTTTGCATACTATTATAGCATCTCATAAGCATTTTACCTGTCAAATGCTTCCTATTTGGCTTTCCGGTTACTTTGTGTTTGATTTATGGAAAGGAGACAATTAGGCGGAAAATTTCCGTCTCTTGAGCCTATTTGGAAGGACATTGACGATCTTGGTTGAACGAGTATTGAAGCAAGGGTAAGAACTAAAGACCAACATTGCAAGAATGAGAAGGAAGTGAGGGAAGCATTCTGAAGAGGAATCCGAGCGGTCGAGGAGCTAAGACGCTCGTCCAAGGAGCCCGCAATCCGAGCGTCCCAACTCTCCAGCCGCTCGTCCCTCCATGCAACAATCCGAGCGTCCTACCTCTTGGACGAGCGGACCACGGCGTCTTCAGCAAAGATGCCCATCTTTCCGAAATACTTACGATTCCCTGTTTAGAACCTAGAATTGTTAATTACTAGTTTAGCCTTAGTTAACCTAAGGAGGCACTACTATAAATACCCCATTTTGATGATAAGCAAAGGGGGCTTCCACATTAGAAAATCCTCTTAGAATAGATTAGGAGTAGATTAGGATAGATTGCTCTTCAATCTTTCCACAAATCACACATTAATCTTTCCTTAATTATTGTTCAAAATTATTATTCAAGTTTATTATTGGGTAATTGAAGATTATTGGGTTATTATTGGAGAATTGACAACTCTTCATCAATCAATCAAGTTTCTTCTATTATTCTTTGTTTTATTATTTGGATCATCTTAAGTTGGTATAATTCCTTTACTCTTTACTCTTTATTATTTATTTCCTCATTCTCTTATCATGTTTACACTTGTTGTGATGATTGACACCATCAATGACATGTTTTCCATGATAAAGACTGAGTAGCCCTTAAGCTAGGAAAAGTGGGTAATTAAGGAAAGTAAACATGGGGATTAATCATGCTTAATCTAATATGTTTCCATGATTAAATTGCTTGCTTGTTGTGATGTCAACCTATGCATATGTTATGTTTGATGAAATGCTTAGCCTATGAATCTTTGCATTTATAACCATCTCTTATCTATTCAACTTGACTTGTAAGATATAAACCAACTCGAGTCTTGTTAGACCATGCATAGAAGTGATTAGGAGGAAAGTAAGTCGACTTGTAGGTGTTGTACAATCTAATCGATTCGGCTCCGGGACCCAACTCTTCCTAAGAACCGTAAGATATAAACCAACTCGGTTCCTCTACAACATTAATTGCTTGCAACTGTGTGAACATGTTTGTATGATCAACACCATGAATTCCTTATGACCCCATGATATCCTAGCACTTTCAATCATTTGTTTATATCCTTCCTTTAATTGTTTGTTTTACTTTATTGCTTTTATTAGTCTAGAACACAACTACAAACCCAAATCAATTGTGACACTAGCATAAATTGAGATAGATAGATTTAGAACCCAAAGCACACCGTTCCATGGATCGACCTCGACTTACCACGAACTAGTTGTTTGTTGAGTATTATAAATGTGTTTGATTGGATGTGTGACGACCAACTCTTGTCCTATCAAAAAGCAATGTGCTTGTCTACCTATGGTTAGGATGTCATAAAATGTTGTGAGTATATCTCATTTTGAGTCTCATATCACTTCTTTGGGCTAAACATAAAGTTTACACTACAAAATGTGCATTTCATTTAGTTAAAATGACAACCCGACCTTTAGACCCGTTTTACGAGGTGATAATGACTTTTGTAGGTCAGGCCTATTTCACAGAAAGTTCTAGATATTTCTCTTAGCTTTCCAAGGCCACCGAAATCACCTAAATGCGACTCTTGTACAGAAAGTTATGCCTAAAATACGACAGGCTGTCAAACGCGTTTTCTCGCGCAGAAGAACCCTACCCGAGAAAGGACGTAGTAAGTACTGCGCCTCTTCTAAGGAACGCAACACCTGCTGCGCCTTTTCTCAGGGCTTTCTTTTTGTGCAAGTTTTCGTGTTTCAACTAAGTTGGTTATTTCCGGACCTTTCTTTCCTATTCCTTTCCAAATTCTACCCTTGGCATAATTCCTCTGTATGTTTAGTATAAATAGAGGCCATCCCCTCACATATTTTTCACGCGAGTGTCCGCCCTTCTCTTCTCCCTTTGCATTCTAAGACCTTGCTCTAAGCTTTCGACGCCTACGTGCTTGATCAATCGACCACGTAAGCTTAGATCATTATGTGTACCAGTCACGTTTGCATGACCGACCAATTTGACCACTACACCATAATTAATCAATAATTCAATCTTTTTTAATTCCTTTTTCAAGGGCACATTCATATTTGCATAAATAGAGTCGAGTTACCACTAAAAACTGATTTAGTAAAATCTCGCTACGATAACATGTAAGTCTGAGGATGTAAAATCCCAATTTTATTTATTATACTTTTATTTTGTATTTATTAATACTCCCTCCTATTCTTAATAACCCTCCCTATTCGTGGAGGGCACGTGAATTAAGGGAGGGGAGTATTATATGGTAATGTATTGTAGTGGGTAGGAGATTAGAGAGAGAGAAGGTATTATGTGATTAAAATAAGTATTGTTTGTTAGATTCATTAATCTCTTAAGTTAACATATTCATATATGTAATAATTTATTTAGTCATAAAATAAATGCTAGATCTTATGCATGCAAACTAAAATAAGATAAGAGAAGAAATCGTCAATCTTACTATGTGATTTTGGATTAAAGGGCACCAACAAATTCACCTATTTGTTAGTTCTTGAGCTTTCCTTAAAATGGATGAACAAGGTTCAAATTAGAACCTCTCCCAAAAGCATATACCCAAAGAAATCTCTTAATAACTTATATAATTATGAACTAGTAAAAATATAAGTTTTACTTAAAATATGACACAAAATATTAATTTTGTTCTTTTGTAATTTTCGGCCAAGAGAGGAAGAATTTGAGAGATTTTTATTTCTCTAATTTTTCACAATTGTAGAGAGAAATTACTATTTTCTTACACTAGAAAATATGTTATTGAAGTAGTGTGAATAATAGAGGAAAAACTCTATATTTCCTCTTAGAAAAACCGGTGGGGAGGGGTGGAGGGGAGCCAATGCATGGTGCTCATTTTCTTCCCAAGAAAATAGGCTTGCATGGCTACAATTAGGTAGGTAATCATTTTGTTTTCCACTTAGAATAATTAACACAATTTAAAGACCATAATCCCTCCAATTTTCGGCACATATAAAATGGGAGGTCCATTTTATTTTGTCATTTGTCAATTGTAACATATGTGACATGTTACTTGACATATGAAATTGTAATGTATTTTTAACATATTAAAAATAAACATACTCATAAAATATGTCATATACAAAATCGACTAGTAATTCGCAATTACTTGTGCCAAAACGGTTTATCAAATTATAAATTACAACGTCTTGTATTTATAATAAATTATTCATTTAATTTCAATTTCAATTGTTTCGTAAACAATAATTTTATCCAAGTAATAAAACAATTCGATTACTTAGACCGTATCTAATTTAATCGAATTACAATGAGACACGTTAACTTTACTCACAAAATAATCCGTCAATTTTAAGCAAATTAATTAACACGTATTGGCATACGATTAATTAAATAATCAATTAAGAGTATTTCCCTATAGGTATGACCTAAGGGGATCAACTAATCACCACCGTCGCACGACAGTAATGTCAAACTCTAGTTAGCCAATCATTACCGATATGTGTGGACCAGTTGACTGTAAAATATTACATCCCACATGTATTCTTAAAATGAGATTTAAACATGTGATCATCCTGATCGACAGTTGTGATCGCATTATTGTCGGAGGACACATATTCCAACAATCTCCCACTTGTCCTCGACAAGTGTGCGTCACCAATTCTCTTGTCCTATTATTATCTCCCACTCAATGCAAGGTGTCTTTCAGGTCATACTTGAAAGTGATCATATCGAGAGTGGTTTCCTCCATCTGGAGAATAACTGATTAACCGGAATTATCTACCATAGATACCTTCCGAGCGTGGCCACGCATTTCCAGTTCATTACTCCTCGAGTGGCCCTGAGATATTGTTATAACCCTGACAAGGGGTGGACAATTCCTATCGCACTTATTCCCTTCGACTAGCCACAACCATCATAACCCAAAATATGCCCATTTGACCCCATTTACGAAGGTCGTAGTAACATAAATCAAAGTCAATCTGAAACTGTGCCACCTTAGGCGAACAGTCTTTAGTCAAAAGAATCGACTCATTAGAATACTATAGTAGCTCTCGCCACGACCAGGCTGTATAAATTTGCCAGAACTCTATAAGCGGTCATTAGCCCGACAAAGGGTTCCCAACAGTCTGCCTATATGATCGACTAGTCATTCTCATATGACTCTATGGCACTTGAACTTGCCATCAGTCGCATCACACTCTAGTCACTTCGAGACGTCACCTCATACAAGTGACTATGGGCGATTACTATGTCAATTTAGTTCACTTTAATGGGGTTCAATCTTGTCTCTACAACCCATTTGAATATGACAAAGTATTGGAAAAATAAAAGACAAATGTGATTATGCATATGAGCAAATAAAACAACTCATTTATTTCATATCAAAATCTAACATAAAACTGGCATGCGTTTAAGTCCCATGGACGCAACATGTCCATCATGCTTAGCCTTCGATAAAGGCTTGGTGAGCGGATCAGCTATGTTATCATTCGTCCCAACCTTACATATCGCAATTTCCTTTCTTTCAATGAAATCTCTAATTACATGATATTTTCTAAGTACATGTCTAGATCTACTACTAGACTTTGGCTCTTTGGCTTGGATGATCGTCCCACTATTATCACAATAGAGAATGATGGGATCATTGGCGGTAGGTACTACTCTTAGACCTTCCGTGAATTGCCTGATCCACACAGCTTCCTTGGCAGCTTCTGATATTGCAATGTACTCAGCCTCCGTTGTTGATTCCGCAGTCACAGCTTCCTTGAACCTTCTCCAGCTAACAGCACCACCATTAAACATGAAAATGAAACCAGCTTATGATTTCATGTCATGTCTATCCGTTTGAAAACTTGAGTCCGTGTAACCACTAACACGGAGCTCGGTGTCTCCTCCAAACACTAAGATAGAATCCTTAGTTCTTCTCAAGTACTTAAGGATGTTCTTGACGGCTATCCAGTGACTCTCACCTGGATTTCCTTGATATATACTCGTCATGCTCAAGGCATACGAGACATCAGGACGTGTGCATATCATGGCGTACATGATTGATCCAACAGCGGAAGCATAAGGGATCAACTTCATGCGTTCAACATCATGGGGTTCGGAGGGCGATTGAGACTTGCTCAATATTGTCCCACTTACCATAGGTACCAACCCCCTTTTGGATTTGTCCATGCTGAAACGTCGAAGAATCTTATCAACATAAGATTCTTGACTTAGTGCCAATATCCTCTTGGATCTATCTCTATGGATACGGATACCTAATATGCGTTGTGCCTCTCCTAAATCCTTCATTTGGAAGTGATTACCTAACCACTTCTTGACCGATGACAACATCGGAATATCATTCCCAATGAGTAGTATGTCATCGACATACAAGATTAGGCACACAACATTGCTCCCACTAAATTTCATGTATAAACATGGTTCCTCAACACTTCGAGTGAAACCATTCTCTTTTATCACAGGATCGAATCGATGATTCTAACTTCTTGATGCTTGCTTAAGTCCATAAATGGATCTCTTAAGTTTGCATACTTTGTTAGGATTTTTAGAATCAACAAAACCTTCGGGTTGTATCATGTACACCTCCTCTTCTAAATGCCCATTTAGAAAAGCGGTTTTGACATCCATTTTCCATATTTCATAATCATGAAATGCGGCAATCGCTAACAAAATCCGTATGGATCATAGCATGGCTATGGGGGCGAAGGTTTCATCATAATGAAGACCTTGGACTTGGGTAAATCCTTTAGCCACTAGCCTAGCTTTGCAGACATCATCATGTCCTTCTATGCCATTCTTGACCTTGAAAATCCATTTGCATTGAAGAGGTCTTGCCCCTTTAGGCAAATCCACCAAGTTCCAAACTTGGTTTTCATGCATAGAATCCATCTCAGACTTCATGGCTTCAAGCCATAAGGAAGAATTTGTTCTAGAGATTGCGGCTTTGTAGGTAGAGGGCTCATCACTTTCTAAAAGCAACACATCGAGTGTTCCATCTTCTTCGATAAGTCCCACATATTGATCGGGATGGCGAGTAACTCGGCTCGTTCTTCTAAGTGGAGGAGGGACAACCGCGCTAGACAACGAAGGAACATCTTCTGGCGTCTCTAACTCGGTTTGTGGCTCTTGAAGTTCATCAAGTTCAAAATTTCTCCCACTTTGTCTCTTAGAAATAAATTCTCTTTCTAAGAAGACAGCCTTGCAAGACATAAGCACTTTTTTTTCTTGAGGTTTGTAGAAGTAGTATCCTTGAGAGGTCGAGGGGTAACCTACAAAGATGCATTTTTCGGATCTTGGGGCGAGCTTGTTGTCGGTCTTTGCCTTGACGTAAGCATCACATCCCCAAATCTTAATGTAGGATATATTAGGAACCCTTCCCGTCTACATCTCATATGGAGTCTTTTCGGTTGTCTTCGTGGGACTATTATTCAAAGATCTAATTGCGGTTTGGATCGCAAATCCCTAAAACAAGTTTGGTGGCTCGGTTTGACTTATCATTGATCGAACCATATCAAGTAGGGTTCGATTTCTCCTTTCGGCAACACCATTGAGTTGTGGTGTTCCGGGTGGAGATAGTTGTGATATTATGCCACAACCTTTCAAGTGTGAATCGAATTCATGGCTAAGATATTCTCCACCACGATCGGATCGTAGTGCTTTTATCCTTTTGTTCAATTGGTTCTCTACTTCATTTTGAAATTCCTTGAATTTCTCAAAAGCTTCACTCTTATGCTTCATTAAATAGATATACCCATATCTAGTCAAGTCGTCGATGAAGGTTATGAAGTAGTCATAATTTCCTCGAGCGGTGATACTCATTGGTCCACACACATCGGTATGTATGAGTCCTAATAGTTCACTAGCTCGTGTTCCTTTACCGCTAAAAGGATTACGAGTCATCTTGCCAAGAAGGCAATATTCGCATTTTCCATATGATTGATAATCAAATGGTGTAATCACATTAGTTGAAATTATTCTTTTGATGCGATTCTCATTTATGTGACCTAATCGACAATGCCAAATGAATGATTCATTTGGATCACTTGATTTGACTTTCTTTGATTGAATGTTGTAGATGTCATTAGTTGGATTCGAGGTTTCTAAAATGTAAATGCTATTAATGGAAGGAGCTTGGCCTATAACCAAGTCGTTCCTTGAAATAATACAACGATTGTTTTTAATGACAAAACAAAAACCGTCCATGTCTAACATGGCGATAGAAATAATGTTTTTAGAAAGTGTAGGCACATAAAAACAATTATGTAAATACAACTCAAATACATTAGGCAAAGCTAATACATAAGTTCCCTTGGATTCGGCCGCTACTCGAGCTCCATTTCCAAGGCGTAGATCCACATCTCCTTTGCTAAGCCTCTTCACGTCTCTTAACCCCTGTAAATGATTACAAAGGTGAGAACCACGACCGGTATCCAGTACCCATGTCGTAGTGGATGTATAATTTACATCAATAACGTAAATTTCCTTAGGAATTTTACCTTTTGGAACGATGATTCCTTCCCTTATATTTCGCAAATATATAAGACAATTCCTAAGCCAATGTCCCATGCCATAGCAATAATGGCATTCATCTTCCACTTGCTTGAAGTTTTTCCCTTTCTTTCCCTTCTTCTTGAACCTTTTGCCCTTAGAAGCAAGAGCTTGATTGCTTGAGCTTCCACTAGTTTTGGCATCTTTCTCTTCCAAAGATAAAGATCCTATAGATTTTATGAGGCGGTCTTCCTGAGACCGGCTCACAAGAGATCTTGTAGTAGTAGGTGGTCTAGAAGAAGTGATGAAGTTTATGTTTCCATCCGAACCTATCCCAAAATAAAGTTCTCTAGTAGTGTCGAAATCATTGTTGAAGCAAACGTCATCAAAAACATTGTGGCAAGACTCAATAGTTATCGGTGTAGTAGCGTTTGATGGATTCATTGTAATGAACTACAAGTATGGAGGAAAAGGAAATATTAACATTTGTCTTTTTAATCATACTTGTAAATACTTTTAACAAGATATGAGCATTTATATAGTGACCTCTACCCAACTATTATAAATGATTTCAAGATCCAAATTCATATTAACTTGGGCACGATGTGGCCGATTCATCCCTTATCAATATAACTCGGTGGATTAACTCTTTAATCGATTCTACTTTTAGAACTCTTGGTCGATAAAATTACATTAATGTTTATCTTTAGCCCAAAACACATCCGACAATGGTCGAGAATACTTTTGTTGAGTTCAACCCAAATTTCGAATAAATGTGTCCATGATCCAAATCCACATTAACTTGGGCACGGTGTAGCCGATTCATCCCTTATCAACATGAATTCGGTGGATAGACATTTATCACCCACTTCCCCTACGTAACAAGGTTTGTACCTTGGTGTGGCCGAGCGCACTCCCTCACGAAATAGGTTTTCATGGTTTCTACGTTTTGGTAAGGATAAGTCTCAATTGTTTATTTTAGCGAGAGTTCATGTCAATTTATTATCTATCACTTTTTAAGTGAACTAAAGCGGTGAACTACGATAGTTGTAATTGACACGGTCGATAAACTTGATTTAAAAATGCATGTTTAGTTATGGCGATTTAGTGATGCATGCAACATATAAATAAAAAGCAAAGCATAAAAATAAAATCCTAGTATGGCCTTCCTAAAATAGTAAATCTAATAAACTATTACAAATTCGGAAACCAACTCCTTTGGTCCCTTGAACTTCGGTCTTGGCACACACTTCAAGGGAACATTTTCTTTGATGGATCGCCTTCTTGAATGGCACCGTCTTCAAGGAACTCCGGAATAATTAAATTACAAAATGAATAACATAATTTCCTATAATACATTTGTAATTAAAAATAAAAATAAATCTATTAAATTACAAAACGGTGATACGAGATCACAAAAATTACAACCGAATCGATATTCCCATACATTTTGAGTAATACCAATTAAAACTAAGGCCATACTAAGTAAAAATTACATAATTCAAAATTACATAAACTTAAAATATGACAATCATAAATAAAATGCAGCATTATAATATGTATGAACATGCTAGATTTTATGCTAAATCGCCTTTTAAGAGCCAATATCGTATATTTATCGGTTTTCATGGATTTGCGTGATTATAACTTGTTAAAATCACAATAATTACATAAATTCATATTTATGTACAAGTTAATTACCCTAACCATCTTAGGACTCAAAAATTAGTCTCCACTAACATTTTGACAATAATTAAACTTGATTTCTTAATATTGTTCATAAATGGACCTAAAAATACAAAATTATGCTATAAACTTCAAATTAAATTATAAAAATTTCAAATAAATTCGAAATTTGAAATTTAAACTCATGAACATTCTGGAAAAATACCATGACACTCATAATGTTCAAAACTTAGGTTAAAAATTTTGAAAATTTATCGAGAAAAACAATGTTGCGGTTTATCGGTTTTAACAATTATGACCATAAAATATGAGAAAAATTATTTTTTATAACATTTTCACCTTTAGATCTGAAATATATGATAAAATGCAATATGTGATGTTTTTTCTTTAGTCATGAAGTATGTTTTAGCATTATTACTAATTATAGTCACTATTTATGTGATTTTTCATCAAAAATTCATAAATCACGCATAAAGACTTCATTATAGCCAAATATTTTACACACATCTTGTAAAATTAAATGTGACAACATACTAAATTTCCATGACCAGA
Organism: Silene latifolia; assembly: GCF_048544455.1. NCBI lineage: Eukaryota > Viridiplantae > Streptophyta > Magnoliopsida > Caryophyllales > Caryophyllaceae > Silene > Silene latifolia. The sequence goes on from NC_133536.1 coordinate 130,636,125, forward strand.
TTCGAAATATAACTCATATTAACCTATTTACCCATTTAAATACGATTTTATCTTGAAAAAACTAATTTCGAGCAAAACAACTCATTTTATCATGAAAATTTACAAGCCATCAGTAGATAATATATGTGAAAACATATCCAAAAACCAATGAAAAATTCGAAGTTTAGCTATTTTCGTCCAAAAATGACATTTTTTTCATAAAAATCACATTTTAATGCCAATATTGTATAAAATGAACAATAAAATCCATAAATAAACCAAAATGTCCTAAAAATCACTTAGGACCAGAAACTTTTAACATGCAAATTTATGTTTAGGTTTATCTTCATACATCCAAATTAATTAGTTTTGTATGTTGATCTTATAACTCGGAAAAACTATAAACCGATTTGCATGCAAACAACCTAAGGCTCTGATACCGCTTGTTAGATTCATTAATCTCTGAAGTTAACATATTCATATATGTAATAATTTATTTAGTCATAAAATAAATGCTAGATCTTATGCATGCAAACTAAAACAAGATAAGAGAAGAAATCATCAATCTTACTATGTGATTTCGGATTAAAGGGCACCAACAAATTCACCTATTTGTTAGTTCTTGAGCTTTCCTTAAAATGGATGAACAAGGTTCAAATTAGAACCTCTCCCAAAAGCATATACCCACAGAAATCTCTTAATAACTTATATAATTATGAACTAGTAAAAATATAAGTTTTACTTAAAATATGACACAAAATATTAATTTTGTTCTCTTGTAATTTTCACAATTGTAGAGAGAAATTACTATTTTCTTACACTAGAAAATATGTTATTGAAGTAGAGTGAATAATTGAGGAAAAACTCTATATTTACTCTTAGAAAAACCGGTGGGGAGGGGTGGACGGGAGCCAATGCATGGTGCTCATTTTCTTCCCAAGAAAATAGGCTTGCTTGGCTATAATTAGGTAGGTAATCATTTTGTTTCCACTTAGAATAATTAACACAATTTAAAGACCATAATCCCTCCAATTTTCGGCACATATATAAAATGGGAGGTCCATTTTATTTTGTCATTTGTCAATTGTAACATATGTGACATGTTACTTGACATATGAAATTGTAATGTATTTTTAACATATTAAAAATAAACATACTCATAAAATATGTCATATACAAAATCGACTAGTAATTCGCAATTACTTGTGCCAAAACGGTTTATCAAATTATAAATTACAACGTCTTGTATTTATAATAAATTATTCATTTAATTTCAATTTCAATTGTTTCGTAAACAATAATTTTATCCAAGTAATAAAACAGTTCGATTACTTAGACCGTATCTAATTTAATCGAATTACAATGAGACACGTTAACTTTACTCACAAAATCATCCGTCATTTTTAAGCAATTTAATTAACTCGTATCGGCATACGATTAATTAAATAATCAATTAAGAGTATTTCCCTATAGGTATGACCTAAGGGGATCAATTGATCACCACCGTCGCACGACAGTAATGTCAAACTCTAGTCAGCCATTCTTACCGATATGTGTGGACCAGTTGACTGTAAAATATACATCCCACATGTATTCTTAAAATGAGATTTAAACATGTGATCATCATGATCGACAGTTGTGATCGCATTATTGTCAGAGGACACATATTCCAACATTGTTGTGGGGTAAGGTGATTAAAATAAGTATTGTTGTGGGGTAATGTGATTAAAATAAGATAAAGTATGAGTTTTGTGGGGGTATTCTTATGGGGTGGGGTGATTAAAATAAGTATAAAAGTTTGTCAAATAAGGAAATAGGGAGAATATTGTGAATAGACAAAAAAGGAAATAGGGAGAGTTATTTATAATAGGAGGGAGTATAAATTTACGTCAAAAGCATGCTCGAAACCAATTTTAAAACCCCTTTTATAAACTGTTTTTGCGAAACAGTGGAAATCAGACGTCGAGAAGAAACGCAGCAGTAGTTGCGCCTCTTCGAAGGATCGCAACATCTGCTGCGCCTCTTCCAGAGGCTGCCGCTGCTTCTGCTCTTCTTCTTCTTCTTCTTCCTCAATCTTCTGCAACTTTTCTATTTTTCTTATTTCTTGTTTCTTTTGTTCGTTTTAATATGTAATCACATGTTAATAATTCCTTTTCAAATTATAACGTTTAATCTCGACTTAAATCCCTTATAATCAATATTTGCAGGTTTTCATCATCTTATTCAAACCCGGATTTAAGAGGCTCGATTCATTCATATCAAGTCCCTTGATTTCGTCTGTGATATATGTTTTAATTCTGTTTTCTTCATCAATTCTTAATCTTTAATTTCCGCCTCTAACCTCAAGTTTGTATATAAACCCGTTTTCGACATCGTAAATAATATCTAACTTGTAATAATTCATTTCAATCCGTTTTTATCCTTTTATGACGGTTCTTGATGCATATAATCTGACTAAATCACTTTCATTCAAATTATATATCAATAATCTATCCTAATCAAACAACCAACGATAACAATTAACAAGTATGGCTTTCACAGTCAGAAACCAATTCAAGAAGAGTCACATGAATTAATGCGCCTCTTCTAAGAGAAGCAGCAGATGCTGCGCATGTTCTGAGGTGGTTTCTGCCTCTGAACTCGTCTTGTTTTGACGTAGGCATTCTAATTAGGTTTTAATCGACTATTATTCTTATTATCACCATAATTTGACATATTTTCCATATAATTCATATTTTCTATTTTATTTTTATTTCCTTTTTTTATCTTCCTAATTTATTTTATTTCCTAATTTCTCTTTATTTCCTTATTCTTCCAATTTCCTTATTTTTTCCAATTTCTTTATTTTTTCTAATTTCCTATTTCTTTAAATTTCCTTATATCTTCTATTTTCTTTTATCTCTTTATTCTTTTCTTTCCAAATCCTTTTTAAGTATGTTTATGACGTAAATTTAAGTTTATCAGTAATAATTTATTTCTTTATTTCGTATTTATTTTGTATGATTTATTTACTTGGTTTTCACATGTAAATTAATCTAAATTCCAACTTCGACATAATTAATTTCTAAATTCTTTGTTCACCTACATAGTCTAATCTCACATGCTAGCACTAAAACGTTGGATGTTGCATTGCATGCAAATAATCGACGACATATCAAATATGAATAATTTCCTTAATCATTAGTAGAGGCCTCTATCGAGGCAGGCGGGATTAGGTGTTCAGTAAAAAGACTTCCTAATACGTACCCTCACCCCCTACTCCAGATCTCTGTGAACATACGTGTTCATTGGCATCCACGAGAGTCATTCTAGACATAGAATACTAAGGGTACGAGTTCTTAGTGTTCATGTCACTACTTTGTGTCTTGACATGACATGAGGTATTCGAACGGTTCCAATTTCCCATAAAAATTGGTAGCGACTCCACAAATGCACGCTTATTCAAGCGCTTCCGCGCGCGCCATAGGTGGCCCATGTCCACACCTTCTTCATCCCAGACCACCAGAAAGTCTTCTTCAAATCTTTATACAACTTATCACAGTCTGGATGTACCAAATATGGTGTGCAATGAGCCTCTGTCATGATTATCTTCCTCAACTCCTCATCATTAGGAACACACCATCTCCCATCAAATCTCATACTGCCATCTGAATGAATAGAAAACCGAGACACTGTCCCTTTTTGTCCACTCCATCTCTCCACTCCTCAATCTTAGGATCCAAAGTTTGTTTTCTGCGAATATCATCATAAAGATCTGGTTCCACTGTAAAGTCACCTCTAGCATCCTCTTTCTGTATCATGTGTATCCCCATCTTCCCCACCTCATCTCTCAACCTCATTAAAGACATAGCTGTGCATAGAGAATGCACACACTTTCTGCTAAGCGTATCTGCAACCATGTTTGCCTTCCCTACATGGTATATAATCTCCATGTCATAATCCTCTATCAGCTCATCCATCTCCTCTGTCTCATGTTCAGCTCCTTTTGAGTGAAGATGTACTTGAGACTCTTGTACTCTGAAAACACCTTAAAGGTCGCTCCATAAAGATAGTGCCTCCAAATCTTGAGAGCAAACACAACTGCACCCAACTCCAAATCATGTGTCAGATAGTTCTCCTTATAAGGCTTTAATTACCTAGAAGCATAGGCAATTTCTTTCCCATTCTACATTAACACACAACCCAAACCATTCTTTGAAGCATCTGTATATACCTCAAAGTTCTCACACCCTTCAGGCAAGGCTAAGACTGGAGCTGTGGTCAAACGCTCCTTTAATGTTTGAAACGCCATCTCACAACTTTTATCCCAACGAAACCTGTTCTCTTTCCTCATCAACGCTATCATAGGTCTGGCTATCTTAGAGAAGTATTTCACAAACCAACGATAGTACCCTGCCAAACCCAAGAAACTCCTGATCTCTGCCACATTCTTCGGTGCTTCTCACCGAGTGACTGTCTCAATCTTTGCCGAATCCACAGCTACACCCTTCTTAGATATCACATGCCCCAAAAAGGCAACTTCCTCAAGCCAGAACTCACACTTAGACAACTTTGCATATAGCTGATTGTCACGCAAAGTCTGCAACACCAACCTCAAGTGCTCCTCATGCTCCTCCTTAGTCTTGGAAAAGACTATGATATCATCGATAAACACCACCACAAACCGATCCAAAAACTGACTGAAGACCCGGTTCATCAAATCAATAAACACTGCAGGTGCATTAGATAACCCAAACGGCATCACCACATACTCATAGTGACCATACCTCGATGTAAAAGCTGTATTTGGTATGTCCTCATCCCGAATCTTCACCTGATGGTAACCCGACCTCAAGTCAATCTTAGAAAAGACTAATGCCCCGTTCAACTGGTCAAACAGATCATCTATCCTTGGCAAAGGATACTTATTCTTCACCGTAACCCTGTTTAGCTCTCTATAATCGATAGACAACCTCAAACTCCCATCTTTCTTCTTCACAAACAGAACTGGTGCTCCCCACGGTGATACACTAGGTCTAATGTATCCCTTATCAATCAAATCATCCAGCTGCTTCTTCAGCTCCTCCAACTCCTTAAGACCCATACGGTACGAGGCCTTAGAAATTGGTCCCGTCCCTGGTTTCAACTCCACACTAAAATCTATCTCCCTCTTTGGTGGTAAACCTGGTATCTCCTCCGGAAAAACATCTAGAAACTCTCCCACCACTAGTATTTGATCAATTGTCGAACTCACCATACTATGGTCTCTCACATGGCATAGGATCAATGTACACCCCTTCCTCAGATAAGACTTCAATGTCACTGCTGCAATCACTTTGACTTTGGGTTTGATAACAAACCCACGATAAGACACACTAACTACCTTAGGACCCCTCAAAGAGACTCGCTTTTGGTGACAGTCTATTCTAGCTTTATACTTACCCAACCAATCCATGCCAACTATCATCTCAAAACCATCCATAGGAAACTCTAACAAATCCACTGGAAGGTCAACCTTCCCAACTATCAAAGATACACCCTTATACAACCTCCCACAAGATACAGACTCACCCGACGGTATAAAAACTTCATCTTTTACAGTCTCATACTCTCTCAAACCCAAAAGCTTAGCATGACTCGACAATACAAAAGAATGTGACGCTCCCGAATCAAACAAAACAAAGGTAAAGACACCATTAACAAGAAAAGTACCCGTGATTATGTGACCATCATCCTCAGCAGCTTTCTTGTCCATCATGAAAAGCTTGCCACTGGTCTTCTGTCCATCTCTCTGGACAGTACTAGCAGAAGTAGACGGCTTAGCAGTCGACCCCTGGTTGTTGTTCATCGATGGTTTCTAATATGAATTACTGCCATTGCGGTTAGCCCCGCCGTTGTTGTTACTCTGACCACCCTGATTGTTACACGACCCAGCCGGCCTCTTGCTAGCATAACTCTGAGACGTACCCTGAGAGAAACTCCCATGTGATGGCCTCTGAAAACCACTGCCCACAGCAATGGTGCACTCATGTCTTATGTGACCTATACCGCCACAGATAAAGCAAGATATTCCCCAGCTGCTACTACCACCACCTCGGCCACGTCCAAAAGAAGCTCCACCACTAAAGCCCAATCCCGACGAATAAGCCCTTGCCTGGTTATGGCCACCCCTCTTGTAACTGGACTGACCACCACCCTCACTCTCAGCCTTCCTCTTCTCGGGACCTATCTCCCTATTTTCCTTAGCCATCTCCACCAATCTCTCGCTCTTCCCGCTCTCTCATACACCTCCTTAACATCAGTAAGGACCCCACTCGGTAACTTTTCCATAATCTTATATGTTAGACCCTTCTCAAACCTCAACGCTAAGTTCTCTTGACTCGGTCCCATATGCTCTATGTACCTAGACTTCTCATTGAACTTGTGATAATACTCAGCCACTGTCATATCCGGAGTCATCTTGAAATCAACAAACTCCTCTCTCAACTTACTACGGATATGTTCCGACACAAACTCTCGACGCATAGCTTTCTTGAACTCATCCCAAGGAATAGCTGACTTCCCCTGTCTCACATACATATCTAAGGCGCTCTCTCTCACCTTATCTCACCATTCTCCGACTGCATCCCTCAAGTAAAACGCAGCTTATTCCACTCTAAAATCCTCAGGGCAATGAACCACATTCATTATATTCTCCATCTCTCTCTGCCAATTATCAAGCAATATTGGCGCACCTGTACCCATATACTCCTTTGGGTTGAAACGAGCGATGTTGATGCTCATCTTAGCAAAATCCACCCCAGCCTCCTTATCCTTCCCAAACTTCTTTAAAGCCTCAGTAAGCGCCTCTTGATGCTCAAGAATCTTGGCAACCTCATCAACACTCATCATCTCAGCCCTAGTATACAACGCAGATCTCTTCGGCGGCATCTTTGAACTATATAAGAGAAAGGGTAAACATTAACACACATCCCATAACTTAAACACGTAAACGACCTGAGCTGCTCGCACTCGACCGAGCACACAACCCACTCGATCGAGTTGCCCACTTACTCGATCGAGTGCCTCGACTCCGAAACCTGACCAGAAAGCATCAAAAACCTCACTCGATCGAGCTTCTTACTTACTCGATCGAGTATGCCTCGCTCGATTGAGTCCCCCTTCTTACTCGATCGAGTACCAAAAAATAGCAGACTGTCCGAAAATGTTATACTCCCCACTCGATCGAGTCCTACCCACTCGATCGAGTCTCTCACTTATTCGATCGAGTGTCCCCAACTCGATCGAGTCATGCTGACTCGTACACTACCCGCATGCTCAACTCAACTACTACCCATGACAACTATATATATAAATCGATATGTATAGTATATATACAACAAAAAACATCCTATTTCACATGTTTCTAATAAGCCACATTAGAAATCAATCAATATGCAATTCCATTTTCATATCGACATATAGTCATGTTACTTACTCACCTTTTCGCCATCACATTCTCCATTCTCCACATGCATTCAACCACTGATTCATACAACACATTTCAACAAATATATGCAACGTAACTTAAATAAAGACATAGCGACCCCAAGACACACCCCATAATGACCGGTTCAAAGTTGTAGGGCGAGATCGCGACTTCAGAACGTCTCCCAAGTCTTTGCATTAGGTCCTAACAACTCCTACCCGGGTTCATTTTACTTTGACTCCCTAGATTCATTGAGTTCATTAGTTACAGGTTCCAAAATCGTCGCTCTGATACAACTTTGGAACACCCCCATACATTAAGTGCCTTACCAGGACCACCTAATGCATGTGAATGCTACCATCTCGGTTACGCGAGGCAATGTATATCAAATAGACAATAAAGAAACATACTGTATTAAGTAAATTTAAAGTGATACATGTCCAAAACCAAAACTGTTAAAGAAAAATACAACTGTTTCCCAAAAATGTCAAACCAACTGAATAAATAAATGTTCAACGACACAGTGGAAGACTTCTAGACATCTCGTGACGACTCAACCCAGCTATCCATGCGCGTCCATCTAATACCTCTTCAATAACTGCTCACCACCCCCGAATGGATCACCACAGTTTTCAAAACATTTAAACGGGGTCAGTTACCGATTACACAAAACAACACAACAGAAACACTACAGCAAACACCCAATCTCCATCATAACTCTACACACCAGGCTACACACTAAAGTGTGTAGTCCTGCCAGAATACCCATCTCAACAAGTATTCCACACTGCCAGTGAGGGACCGCAGCCGTTCCCACCTAAGCCCCGCTCATCTCATCCGAGCGATAACCCATGTTCCTTAATGAGCACATCCCCTTCTGTGGCGGGTTCCACAGAGGGCAAATCAAGGGCGTGAAGCCACTCCCACAAGTGACTCCACTCAGCCGAGGACGCACCTCGAGAACCACAGACAAACAATCACAACCAACAATACAATCAACAACCACCAATTCCAATATTATATAGACAAATGTTATTAATCAACAACCACCAACAATCAATCAACCAACATATATGTAACCAATAACTGAGTAGGAAACCCTACCTGGAATAAGCAACCACAAGACCGTCACAAGCAGCTATTTAAAAATGCTCCTCTACGAAGCTTCCTCATATAACCACATATAATCATACAATCATCCTCTAAACAACATTATACTCCTAAACCCCTAATATACCCAATTAGGGCTTTAAACAAACTCAACGAACATTATAAAAAATATACAAGAATCTTACCCTTGACACGACGATCTCAACGGCGTCAAGAAAACGATGATCCAACTACCCTAGCCTTTGGGATTTGTTAACAACGTGAAGAATGAAGCAACATACTCTTTTCTCTCTTTGAAAGGTTTTTAGAAAAGTGAAAAGTGATTAAGAAAGATGACGGAACCCTTAAATATTAATCACGCGTTATTAACAAAACCTGGCTAAAACAGCCCGTATTACCAACTTACTCGATCGAGTGCCCCTTACTCGATCGAGTGTCACACATAATCGATCGAGTACCTATCAGGTATCCTACTGATTCGTATAAAAACATACTTACTCGACAGAGTAAGCCCCACTCGATAGAGTACCCATAGACATAGAAAATCGCAGTATTACAAGACGCGCCCGAAACGATGTCGAAAGCAGCGGCGATTTCGGCTTGACTAGCAACATGAATAGGTCCTCTTGGCTCAGTATCGGAAGTAGAAGTATTCTTCTTCCTGGGGCAAACATTGCTGAGATGACCGGGCTTCTTGCAAGAGTAGTATGTCAAGGGTTTATTATAGCATCCAATTCCCGGGTGGAAGGCTTTCCTACAGTTAAAGCATTTGCGAGGTTCCTCAAGGTTGTCGCCCGTTGGGGGAGTTTGTCCACCTTGCACTTCTACACTTGGCTTTTGGCCTCTAGGTTTGAACCTATTCTTGTTAGCGGATGACGAAGATGAGGGAACAAAGGGTTTCTTGCCACGGAAGTTAGGGCGATGATTGTCTTGAGCATTGGTATTCCGTTGATTCTGAAGAATTAGAGTAAAGGCTCGCATGATAGTATTCTCCACCTTGCTTGGTCGCACCATCTTCTGACATCAAATAAATCAATCAAGTTAGCACCTAACAAATAGCATACACAAAGAGACTACCAACTTAGATCCTTAGTTCTACCCATATCTCATTCATTATACAAGGTCAAGTTCAAGTATAAATTCGGGGTACACGTGTGTGCGTCAGGAGCAACATATAGGCTCCGATAACAACGGTGACATCCCGCGATAATGCGTAAAATATAACTAATAAATTTAAGCGGAAATTATGTAATTTTTAAAAACTCCTTATTATTAGTTAAAGTCTAACATGCGGGAGTCACTAAAAAAATGAAACGAGTACAACGATAGGTAAAGTTAGGTTATTACAAACCAAGTCTAGCAAAATAGGGGGAAAAGATATCCCACGAATAACAAGTCTAAAGGTGAGTCTAAGCATAAAGATAGACAAAAATCCAACGGTCAAGGTACTCGCTAACTCACACATGTCTTCACCTCATAAATGCACCAACTAATACCATTCATTCATGTAAACATGAACGCCAAAGTCAGTGGGTAGTAACTCAAGGTTCTCCCAGCCACATTATATCAAAATGAACATAGTAAAGAACTCAAATAAGACAAGGCATAATAAATACGGGATATAATTCACTTGAACAAATAAGCATGAGATAATTCATGTTAGAATAATAAAAGAATCAAAGATAGAATAGTAAATGAGCATGTCATAGGCATATTTAAATAAGTGAAGTAAATGAAAGAACATAGACCCGATTAACTAATCACGAGCACGAATTCCAATGACATATGACATATGCAATTATCCAAATTATACAAGACCTTTACTACTCCTAGATACTAGAAGTGTGTGACATATGCAAAACATTCACTAACAAGACACAATAACACCCGACTCATTCCTCTTAGTAGGACAACAATAATATATACGGCCCTAGTCTAAATATGGCAAGACTCTCGGGATAAATATCTGTCGATTCGACATGCTATATACCAATCAAATACAAGACTCGAAACATGGCACACATAGCCGTAACCAAAGGTCGAGTAACCTTAATCGGAAACATGGCACACAGTCCGTAACCAAAGGTTTGAAAAAGGCAGAAGGGTAATCCTCAATCCGGAAACATGGCACACATACCTTAATCAAAGGTCTGAAAGGAGTGCAGCATAATAAGTAAACTCGAAATATGGCACACATACCGTAACCAAAGTTCGAGTGACACCTAACTCATAAACATGGCACACATACCGTAACCAAAGGTCCAAGAAAGGTTCCTAAATCGGAAACATGGCACACATACCGTAACCAAAGGTACGAAGAAGGTAATGAGTAGTGTCTAGTGAAATGCTATGCACAAAGTCCATGGGAATACGACTCAACACAGTCCAATGCGTCAAATAAGCATTTCATACTTAAACTTGGTAAAGAATAGACAATGAACAAGTAAGAACTCAAATGTGAAGCATGCATTACCATTTCATTCTTTTATAGCATGAACAAATATTATGTTTCATATATACATGTTACTCAATCAAAGTATAAACAAACGATAGCAAATGAGTTAAGTAATGTGAAACACGAGGCAAAATGTGAACAAACAAAGACCAACATTTAACATGTGAATGAGACATAGACATGGTGATCCAATGATAAACAAGTGTCAACACACCATACACAAGCATTAGAACCAGGCTTAATAAGCATAACCAACAAAATCCAAAACCCTAATTCAAAACAAGAAGTTTAGAACTCGATTACAATAAGGGTCAATTTCAAATGATCATAACTCACGTTCTAGACATAAAAATGAGGTGAAACCGATTGGAGGTGATAGATTATCCTCTTACGGTTCTAACGGTAGGTCATACGCCCGAAATGGACAAGAAATGAGGGAGTTATGGCCGTTTTACGAAAAATGATCAGGCTGAAACCGCAGCCTGCGGTGGGGGCCGGAGCCTGCGGTTTTCCCCTGATACCGGACTGTTTGCACGACAATTTCCCGCACTTTCCCAAAGTCGATTTCTACTAATTTTTCATCCCAAATCAATTTTATCTTATCATTACAATCCAATTGAATAAGAACATGTAATTAATAAGGAATTTCATATGTATACTTGAGACGGAAATCAATAGTTTACATATCCAAGCAACTAACTTTTACCAATTATTTTCAAATCAAACATTTCCAAACTATCAATTTCATGACATAATTAAACATGCTAACAAGGCATATTTGAGACGGATTTCATTAATTAACACATGTAAACAACCAATTTCACCCAATTAAAAGTAAATATAACAACATACTCCAAATTCTTCAAACCAACATAAGACAACTTCACACATCAAACTACCAAGAAAGGAACATGTGAAACAACATGTAAAGTTTCCAAGTTTCACAACCAAGAGACTAATCTATGATGAGACGGGTTTAGTACGGTGTATGAGCGTCGATTTGGTCGATTATTGGTAAAATAAGTGCGTTTATAATGGATAAGTGCCTATTTTGTAATATTGATTATATTTGAGGCAAATCAAGTGAAATAGTGAAGTTAATGAATTTAGTTAAGGGTTGTGGAGTTGGAAGTACGGACTCATGTCAAATAAAACCGAAATCTCAAGTTGGGCCACTACTTAAATGAAGTCCATATTTTGAAGTGAGGTTATGATGGTGGCTAGAGTTCAAGAAACAAAGAAAATCAAAGAGACCATCACTAGACAAGTCACATGGGATTGTCCCATGTTTAGCTTATAACAAAGCACGAAGAAAAGAAACATGAAGCACTTGGAGGCAGAATGACATGCGACCCGCATAAGTTTAACGGGTGACTCGCCCGTTGGTCAGCTCGCATTGAGTCCGTTGTGATTTGTGTGCAATATTTCCTATTGTCATATTCATAATATTTATTATTATTATTATATATTATTATTAGGGTTTAATCTGTTATCATTAGTTGGGAGAATACTTTTCTAGGGAGGCAAGAACGGAGAGACTTTTATGCTTTGTAAGACAATTATGCAAGGTTAATTTCTCTCTTCTTGGTTCAAGACATAGAAGCTCTTATTATTCAATTGTGAGTTTGAAAGTACTAATCTTTGTCGTGACTATTGTTAATTGCTTCGTTCTCTATCTTATGAATGTTGTCTTATGATTTATAGGTGCGCAACTTGTTGTCTAATTCATCGTTCTATTGTTATTAGAGTTAATTGAATAGGATTTATTAATTACTCTATATTTGTAACAACTAGGGATTAATATTGAACTCGTTGATATTGATACTTGGAAGCGATTATCATATATCTAAAGTACAACTGGATTGTATGTGCTATTTATCCCTTGTCGAATTTTCTATTCATATTGCTGCTGTTAGATTAAACCTTGAACTGGATTGTTAAGGTTGTTTAATAGTTAGGACTAGTTAAAAACGGGATACGTTTTAATTAGCTAATCATAAGGAGAATTGTAATATCATCTTTCACGATAAGGTAGTCAAGATAATTAATTAGAACCGTCTTACAATGATCAATTGGTATTAAGTTGCGGATTTGGGCTTGATCCAAGACCTTTAAATATCTAAATTTGCTCATCTTTATTATTTGCTTAGTATTAGTTCTCTAGTTAATTGAGCAATTCAAATCTCTCCCTAAACTGGTTACTTTACTCTACATTATCGTACACTTTAATTGACTTAGTCCTTCCTTGTGGGTTCGACCCTTACTTTATCTATATTACTGTTTTAGTAGTTTAGTAAGTAAGTGATTATAAATTTATATTTGATAGGCATACGACTTTCAGCCCGTCAAATTTGGCGCCGTTGCCGGGGAAGGCAATAGTTAATTTTTGTGTATTAGTGTAGAGAGTTTTAGTTAGTTAGTTTCGTATTAGTTTACTTGATAGATAGGGCTACTAAATACTTTCCCCAATATGAGCATGAATTGTTTTATAAATATTTCAACAGACTCCATGATTATGTTATAAGATGTCGTCATCCTTATCAAACATGGGAGCTTTGTCATGTAATTTTTAATTGTTTGAATAAGGAGACTCTTGGTCATGTGAATTCTTTGAGTGGGGGAAATTTAATTAATAGGTTGAGCTATGAGGAAAAGTGGGAACTTTTTCATCATTTGGCTCATGACACTGAAGAATGGGAGCGATACAATTCACTTCCTATACAACCCCAGCCCCTTTATTCTGGTGCTTTGAATTATCATGATAACTCACCTATGTTTACTGAAGACATGATACGTGCTTTAATGGCTAATGTGAATTCTTCTTGTGCTAATGTTACACCTTCTCCATGTGAGACTAACCTAGTTAGTCAAGATTTAGAGGACCGAGTTGGACAATTGATTAATCCCTTTAATACGCGTGTGACACAAGAAGAAATTGATTCTTATTATATTAAGTGACAAGCTGAGCATGTTGATAAATTTCATGACCCCCTTCCCTTTGAACCTGAAGTGAACCACTCTTATAAAGAGTGTGATGATGACAGTGATGATGATGGTTTTTGGGATGAAGATGATGATGAGGATGGTTATAATTTGACACAATCATCACCCCCTCCCTCTATTTGTATGCATGTTGACTCCTCTTGTAATATTATGGAAATGACACTTTCTATTGATGATTCCTTTATTTATAATGATTCGATTGATGTCTTGAGCTTTGTTGATTCTTCAAGTGTGAATCTTGAGGATGAGAAAGATAGAGTTATGGATGAGGAGACTAAAGTGGATGAGGTAGAATTTAAGGTTCTAAGTTTTGCTGGAGATGATCATTCCATGATTGAATATTTGGGAGATATATTATCTGTTAGAGAACCTATGCCTTTAGAGAATGATATAATAATTGCAGGTTTCAAGGAGAGTATCAATGAAGTAAAATTGGACGAGTTAATTTAGTTCTTCCCTCAAAAAGAGGAGTCATTCACATCTCATCTTAAGGAGCGATCTGAGTTAAATCCTAAAGGTCCTTGTATCTTATCTTTATGTTATTTGGTTTTTCGTAGACCCAGGTCATCTTTCAAGGAACCATATCGTGACAATGAAGCTCTTTTTGAACAATATAGAGGTTTGGAAAATCACCTATATGCTTGTACCTATTTTGTTCGTGGATTGTTGCAACTTATACTTTGTTGTTATTACCATTCATCTAACTTGTTTGCGAGCATGTTTGATAAACTACTCAGGGCATTGAGTTGTTCCGCCCTTGACAAATCATTTAGTTGAAGGAGATTTTTGAAGGGTAAATCTCTAGCCTTTAACTTAAGTCGGGTGGTTTACCACTCCGCGAGATGTCGAGCCAACGACGTTAAACATTAGCGCTTCTGGGAGGCAACCCATATATTTGTGTGTGCATTTTTCCCAAAAAAAAAAAAAAAAAAAAAAATCGGAACTGCCTTGAGTTCTTGTGTGTGACGACATAAGAAGGGAGACATAGAAGGTCGGATGGATAGGATAGAGGCTATGGTGTGGTTTAACCGCGGTGCGTTGTTGTGGGCACCTTGCTTTGGCGGTTGGATGGTTTGTTGATTTGGTTTAGAGGAGATTAAGATTGACCATGTAAGCTCGGAGTTGTAGAAGTATTTTATTAATCTGCAATCTGTTGCTGGCACATATGTTTTAGAGCTACTTGGTCGTTGGTTAGGATCGGAGTAATAAGGGGCGTTAGTCTTCTTTGGTTGCTCTTATCTTTTGTTGACCTTGTGTGCTGGTGCTTTATGGAGCATGCTATTGGCCAAGTGCGGGGAGGAGGTGTGGTGTGTGGATTGTTCTATTTCATGCGGTGTTAAGGTATGCTTGATTGTTTATGTCGTCATTAGCGTTTTCCATGAGGTGTGTTTTCTCCTTCTTCTTTTTTTTTATTGTGTCCTATGCAACATTGAGGACAATGTTTAATTCAAGTGTGGGGAGGAGAATCGTTCCGATTGTAATTCATTGTACTTGTGTGGTGTGCTTTATTTCAGTTATTTCTATTCCAAAAAAAAAATGAAAAAAAATTGAAAAATGAAAAAAAGTGAAAAAGAAAAAAGAAAGAAAAAGAATGAATCCCGGCTAGGTGAAAACCCGCAAGGGCGCCTAGGCAAGATTGGGATGTGGTCGAGGACGGAGTGAAAACCCGAAAGGGCGGTCCGGGTAAAATGAAGAATCGAGTTGCGTGCCACTGAGAGTAGATGCGAGATGAGAAAAAATGAAATGCTAGAGTGAAAACTCGGAAGGGCGGGCGCTCTAGGAAAAATGAGAGATTTAGGTAAATGAAAAAAAATATTCAGATGCTATTTTATCTCTATTTGCTGTGTTGGAGACCGTCTTGAAGAGTTTCGTTGTAAGTCATATTGATTTTCTTACACTTCTGTGGATCGGTGTTGGTATAAGCTTGTAATGAGTGCTTTGAGTTTACTCGAGGACGAATAAAGATCCAAGTCTGGGGAAGTTGATGAGACGGGTTTAGTACGGTGTATGAGCGTCGATTTGGTCGATTATTGGTAAAATAAGTGGGTTTATATTGGATAAGTGCATATTTTGTAATATTGATTATATTTGAGGCAAATCAAGTGAAATAGTGAAGTTAATGAATTTAGTTAAGGGTTGTGGAGTTGGAAGTACGGACTCATGTCAAATGAAACCGAAATCTCAAGTTAGGCCACTACTTAAATGAAGTCCATATTTTGAAGTGAGCTTACGATGGTGGCTAGAGTTCAGAAAACAAAGAAAATCAAAGAGACCATCACTAGACAAGTCACATGGGCCTGTCCCATGTTTAGCCTATAACAAAGCACGAAGAAAAGAAACATAAAGCACTTGGAGGCAGAATGACATGCGACCCGCATAAGTTTAATGGGTGACTCGCCCGTTGGTCAGCTCGCATTGAGTCTGTTGTGACTTGTGTGCAATATTTCCTATTGTCAGATTCATAATATTTATTATTATTATTATTATATATTATTATTAGGGTTTTATCTGTTATCATTAGTTGGGAGAATACTTTTCTAGGGAGGCAAGAACGGAGAGATTTTTATGCTTTGTAGGACAATTATGCAAGGTTAATTTCTCTCTTCTTGGTTCAAGACATTGAAGCTCTTATTATTCAATTGTGAGTTTGAAAGTACTAATCTTTGTCGTGACTATTGTTAATTGCTTCGTTCTCTATCTTATGAATGTTGTCTTATGATTTCTGGGTGCGCAACTTGTTGTCTAATTCATCGTTCTATTGTTATTAGAGTTAATTGAATAGGATTTATTGATTACTCTATATTTGTAACTAGGGATTAATATTGATACTTAGAAGCGATTATCATATATCTAAAGTACAACTGGATTGTATGTGCTATTTATCCCTTGTCGAATTTTTTATTCATATAGCTGCTATTAGATTAAACCTTGAACTGGATTGTTAAGGTTGTTTAATAGTTAGGACTAGTTAAGAACGGGATACGTCTTAATTAGGTAATCTTAAGGAGAATTGTAATATCATCATTCACAATAAGGTAGTCAAGATAATTAATTAGAACCGTCTTACAATGATCAATTGGTATTAAGTTGGGGATTTGTGCTTGACCCAAGACCTTCAAATCTCTAAATTTGCTCATCTTTATTATTTGCTTAGTATTAGTTTTCTAGTTAATTAAGCAATTCAAATCTCTCCCTACACTGGTTACTTTACTCTACATTATCGTACACTTTAATTGACTTAGTCCTTCCTTGTGGGTTTGACCCTTACTTTCTCTATATTACTGTTTTAGTAGTTTAGTAAGTAAGTGATTATAAATTTACATTTCATAGGCATACGACTTTCAGCCCGTCAATCTATAACAATTAAAACACACAATTTTGACATAAATGTCGAGTAACCTATCACCGTTACCTTTTTGCTCTTCAAAGAATACACTTTTGACTCAAAACTACTCCGGGTTGTCCACACTACAATGAAAATGCGGCATAGTGACGGGCACACTGACGGAGAAAACAAGCCGTCAGAAAACACGGGAAACTGACGGCTTTCTGATGGAATTTCTGTTAGTACAAGTTCCTGACGGAGATTCCGTCAGCTATAATTGGCGCGTTGACCAAGTCAATGGCGTTAAAAAACATCTGACGGAAATTCCGTCAGTATTAAGCTATTACTGACGGAATGTCCGTCAGATGATTCTCACACAAAGCAGTGCACACCAGCTGTTAAATAATTGGGACATCTGACGGAATTTCCGTCAGTAAAAGCAAAATACTGACGGAATTTCCGTCCGATGTATTAGATATTTTAAATCTAGTGTGTGCAGCAGGAGCCACTAACCAGGACACCTCACAATTGCAAATAGGCCAAAGCAACACCTCACCCATTTCAGGAACCAACCAAACTGGGCTAAGTTTAGAGGCTAAAAGGTATGAGTGCAAGCCCAACCACCAGCTGCCACCATGGCCAGCTGGTTGGTCACTAAACTAGGCTCAGAAAAGTCCTAGGGGTCCAAGGAAAAATCACAATGCAAGTCCTAGAAATCCAAGCTGGACAGATCTGCAGCAAATGACAAACAGCAAAAGCAACCTTTCCATTTCTGGCTAAACCATGAGGAAAAAGCACTCAAAGAACTTTTGGCTTGTCTTCCCATATACCAGATACAACCTGGAGCCAATTTTAATACCAAGGACTCAATCATTTCGTCCTCAAGTGCCTACATTCAACAGAAAAGCCAGCAATGCAAAGAAAGGACCACAACTGTCACTTTGTCACTGCATTTCTCTTTTGTTTTCATTCCAGTTTACAATTAAGAGCTTTTAAACCGTTGTAATATTGTACTTGGACTCTTACCAGCATGTGAGGAGGGATCCTGACCCTTGGATGTAGTTTCCTTTCAAGTTTGTAACCTAAAAGGGCCTATATAAGGACCTCAACTCAGTCTGTTGTAACACAGTTGATTTATGAATGAAACCTGAGATTTCTCTCAAATTTAAACCTCTTAATCTTGTGCTTAGTCTGTAGATTAGAGTCAGGCTTGATAATAACCTGTGCTTAGACTGTGGTTATTGATTAAGTACCTGTTAGTAGAGTCTAAACTTTCCTGTGCTGAGACTTTGGTTAGTTTAGCTTTGTTGTTGCTTCAGTTGAGTTTTCCTGTGTTAATCTGTGGAATTTCTTAACTCAAGTTCCTTAAATTATTAGCTTAATTCCCTGTGAGTATTCTGTGGGTCTTTCAGTTGATAATTATATCCAAAGTTCCCTCCTCAATCACTATCCCAGAACTGTCTCAATTACAGTCCTTTGTGTCTGTCAGTCAGTTCAGTTGAGTCTTAAAATTACTTTGAGTCCTCTAAAAAACCTGGAGTTTTGCTCAGAACTAGTTCTCATATCAAAGAAATTTACTGCCAAGTTTCATGATTTTAGGAGGTCAATTCATAATTTTATTAGTTAGCACAAGTTTATTGCATTCCTGAGAAACTGTATTTGGTTTGCTGGTTTGATTGTTGTATTTGTCTAAACCCTTGGACATTACACTGTAAATTGGTATATTAGAGCAAGGTTTTAACACGATTCCATCTTGTGTTAGTCTTGGGAAGGAAAGTGAGTTCATTTTTACCCTAACTACAACAAAACTACAAAAAATAACCCATGAGTGAAGAGAGATTTACTGGTATTGAGACCGGGGTGGATCGAGATAAGGGGAAGAATCAATGAACTGGTAAATATTGTCAACACTCTTGCAGAAGGAGTTCCTAACCATGATCCAAGGAGGCCACCCTACAGAGGCAGAGGCAGGGGTAGAGGCTTTGTTGGAGCAGGAAGAGGACAACAATACCACCAGGAACATGGAGAAGACATGTAAGATACTGATGAATCCATGGCAGAGGGCATCTACATGGAAAGAGACAAAGATATAAAGGTAGAAATTCCTGATTTCCATGGTAGTTTAAACCCTGAAGATTTGTTAGACTGGATTAGAACTGTTGAGAGAGTCTTTGAATTTAAGGGATATACTGACAGGAAAGCTTTCAAAGTTTCTATCCTTAAATTCAAAGGTTATGCCTCACTTTGGTATGAAACCCCTGAAAAAAAGCCAGAGAATGAGAGAAGGCAAGGAACCCATTAAATCTTGGCTAAAACTTAAAAAGAAATTGAAGGATAAGTTTATAGCTAAAGATTACACACAGGATATGTTTATTAAGTTAACCCAGCTGAAACAAGACCAACAATCTGTTGAGTCTTATCTTAGGAGCTTTGAACAACTTACCCTGCAATGTGAGATCACTGAAAAGCCTGAACAGAAAATTGCTAGGTTTGTTGAGGGCTTAGATCCAAAAATTGCTATAAGGGTTAGAATGCAGCAAGTTTGGTCCTTTGATGAGGCAGTCAACCTGGCATTGAGGATTGAAAAGATGGGAAAAGCCAAGGTCACTGCTTCCAAACCCCTTACCAGATCCACTTTCAAACCTTTTTCTGGGGTTAGGATTGGAGAAATCCCAAAACTTGCAACCCAACCAACACCAGACAAGGGGAAGAGTCATGTGAATCCTAGAACCAACACACCTGTGACTGATGGGAAAATTAAGTGCTTCCAGTGCCAAGGGTATGGCCATTTTAGGAAGGACTGTCCTTCTAAGAGAACCTTGACAGCAATGGAAGTAGAACAGTGGGAGAGGGAAGGTTTGGTTCAGTATGAGGAAGATGAGACCCTGATAATGGAGGAAGTGGAGACTGAAGGAGAACCAGAACAAGATGCAGTTGTGGCCCCCCCTGATACAGGTCACAACTTAGTCTTGTGGAGGGTCATGCATTCCCAACACTCACCTCTGGAAGCTGATCAAAGATCCCTGATATTCAGAACCAGATGCACAGTCCAGGGGAGGGTTTGTAATCTAATCATAGATGGGGGAAGTTGTACAAATGTGGCATCAAATGCCATGGTTAGCAAACTCAACCTGACAACTCAAGAGCACCCAAACCCTTACAAGTTGAGATGGTTGAACAAGGGAGCAGAAGTAAGGGTGGACAAACAATGCTTGGTTCCATTTTCTATTGGGAAGGTGTATAAAGATGAAGTCCTGTGTGATATTGTCCCAATGGATGCCTGCCACCTACTCCTGGGGAGGCCATGGGAGTATGACAGGAATACCACCCACCATGGGAAGGATAACATCTATAGTTTCAGACATGAAGGCAAGAAGGTCACCCTGACCCCATTACCACCCAACCAGAGGAACTATGGAGGTCCAAGTATGCCAGAGGAGGGCAATGGTGTGCTATTTCTTTCTGAGGCAGCCATGATCAAAGAAATGAAGCAAGAACAGCCTGCCTGGGTGTTACTATCCAAAGAAGTAAGCAAGGAAGGGAGCCCTGAGATGCCTGCTGAAGTTAGGCCATTAATTCAGAGGTATAAGAAAGTATTTCCAAAAGAGTTCCCTAGTGGGTTGCCACCATTGAGAGGCGTTGAGCACCACATAGACCTTGTTCCAGGCTCAGTGCTTCCCAACAGGCCAGCTTATAGAAGTGATCCAGCTGCTACCAAAGAATTACAAAGCCAAATTGAGGAACTTATGAGCAAAGGATTTGTCAGGGAATCTCTCAGTCCTTGTGCAGTCCCTGCTCTACTTGGTCCAAAGAAAGATGGGATATGGAGGATGTGTACTGACAGCAGGGCCATTAACAACATCACTGTCAAGTACAGATTCCCAATCCCAAGGTTGGATGACATGTTAGATGAGCTCAGTGGTGCCATGATTTTTTCTAAAATTGATCTCAGGCAAGGGTACCATCAAGTCAGGATAAGGGAAGGAGATGAGTGGAAGACTGCCTTCAAAACTAAACATGGACTGTATGAGTGGCTTGTGATGCCATTTGGTCTTTCTAATGCACCAAGCACCTTTATGAGACTGATGACTGAGGTGCTAAGGCCATGTTTAGGCAAATTTGCAGTGGTCTACTTTGATGATATCTTGGTTTATAGCAGCAGTGAAAGAGAACACCTGAAACATCTTGAAGCTGTGTTCAGGATCCTCAAGGAACAAAAACTATTTAGCAAACTAGAAAAATGCACTTTTATGGTTGAAGAAGTGGCATTCCTAGGGTACATTGTCTCTGGGAGGGGAATTACAGTTGATCAGGACAAAGTTGCAGCCATTCAATCATGGCCAACTCCTAAAACAATCACTGAGGTGAGGGGGTTCCATGGGTTGGCCTCCTTTTATAGGAGATTTATCAAGAACTTCAGTTCAGTTGTTGCTCCAATTATTGAGTGTATGAAGAAAGGGGAGTTCCACTGGACTGAAAGTGCTCAGCAGTCCTTTGAGAGGATTAAGAAATTGATGTGTGAGACTCCTATTCTGAAATTGCCAGACTTTGATCAACTCTTTGAAGTAGAGTGTGATGCCAGTGGAGTAGGCATTGGTGCAGTCCTGATCCAAGCTCAGAAACCTGTAGCTTACTTCAGTGAGAAATTGAATGGAGCTAAATTAAAGTATTCTACCTATGACAAGGAATTTTATGCAATTATCAGGGCAGTCATGCATTGGAGTCACTATTTGAAGCCAAAGCCATTTGTGTTACACTCTGATCATGAAGCTTTGAAGTATATAAATGGTCAACACAAATTGAGTCACAGACATGCTAAGTGAGTGGAGTACTTGCAATCATTCACTTTTTCCAGGAAGTATAAGGAAGGAAAACAAAATGTAGTGGCAGATGCACTATCAAGGAGGCACTCCTTACTGTCAGCTATGGGAACCAGGGTCCTTGGTTTTGAGTTCATGAAAGAGATGTACAGAGAAGACCCTGACTTCTCTGAGGAGTGGATCACACAGGTTGAGGGGCATAGGGTTCCAGGGAACAAATACTTGCTGCAAAATGGGTTTCTATTCCAAGGGAACAAGCTCTGTGTTCCAAGGGGTTCCTACAGGGACCTCCTAATCAGGGAAGTCCATTCAGGAGGCTTGGGAGGGCATTTTGGTGTTCAAAAAACACTGGACATACTACAGGAACAGTTCTATTGGCCAAAAATGATGGGGGATGTCCAAAATGTTCTCAGGAGATGTTCAGTATGTCAAATGGCTAAGAGTTCCTTCCAAACTGGTCCATATATTCCATTACCAGTGCCAAGCAAGCCATGGGAGGATGTGAGTATGGATTTTATTGTTGCATTGCCAAGGACACAGAGAGGAAAGGATTCAATCATGGTTGTTGTTGACAGGTTCAGTAAAATGGCCCATTTTATAGCTTGCAAGAAAACAGAAGATCTTTGCCAAAGTGTTCTTGAGCTATACGAAGGAAATTGTGAGGCTTCATGGAGTTCCAAAGACAATTGTTTCAGATAGAGATACAAAGTTCATGAGTTACTTTTGGAAAACTCTATGGAAGTCTGCTCAAAACCAAATGTTGTTCAAGACATCTCACCATCCCCAAACAGATGGCCAAACTAAGGTCACCAACAAAACCTTGGGTAGGATTCTGAGATGTCTTGTAAACAAGAGTCTAAAAGATTGGGACATCAAATTAGCAGCAGCAGAATTTGCCTTCAACAGATCACCATCAACTGCTACTGGGCATAGTCCTTTTGAGGTTGTCTATGGGATTAATCCCCTAATGCCTGTAGACTTGTCCTCTGTACTAAGAAATTGTTGGGAAATGTGTCCTCAACAATAGTGCGATCACATGATTTAAATATCATTATTAAATCTCATTCTAAAGAATACAATTGGGAAGTAATTTTGTTCTTGTCAATGGTCAACATATATCGGTAATGATTGGTCGACTAGAGTTTGACATTATCGTCGTGTGACGGTGGTGATCAGTTGATTGACCCCCTAGGTCATACCTATAGGGCGATACTCTTAATTGATCATTTAATTAATCGTATAATGTTACGAGTTAATTAAATTACTTGAAAAATTGACGGACGATTTTGGAAGTAAAATTTACGTATCAAATTGAAATATGATTAAATGAGATACGGTCTGAGTAATCAAATTATTACTCGGATGAAATTATTGTTTAAAGAAACAATTGGATTTGAATGAATTATTATAAATGCGATTTATAAACGGTAAAATATTTTGGTACGAGTAATTATGAATTACTAAGTCAATTTTGTATATGACGTATTTTTATTAATACGTTGATTTTTAATATGTTAAAAATACATAAACAATTTATGTTACATATGACATGTGACATATTGACATTTGACAAAAATAATATGGAATCCATAATATAATGTGGACCGAAATATTGGGAATTATTAACATATTATGTTAATTTAGATTAGTGGGATTAATCATCATTTATCTAATGTAGGCATGCATACCTAGTGCCTTTTGTGTAAGAGCACAAAGGCCATGCATAGGCCAATTCCCTCACCCTACCCGGTTTCTCCTTGGAAAGAACAAGGGTTCTTTTTCATTTTTATTTTATCTTTCACTATATGCATAGTGTGTGTAAGATAATTATTCATTCACTCAAGATAATTATTTTTAGAGAGATAAAAATAATTTCTCTTCCTCTCCTCTTCTCTCAACCGGTTTTGAGAGCTAAAATACCAAATATTTTGGTTCAATTTTTCATAAGATTAATATTATACTAGATCAAATAATATTAATTAGATTAAGAGTTAGCCTTGGGTATAAAGCTTGGGGAGAGATCTTAAACTTAGATCTTGTTCATCCATAAGGAAAGCTCAAGAACAAAAGAAAAGGAGATTTCTTTTGTGCCCCATAAAACCGAAACATCTATGTAAGGATATGATTTCCTCTATTTATATTATTGTTTGCATGCATAAAATCCGTTTTAATTTTATGACAAATTATTTAGACATATATGAGTATGTTAAGTTTGTATATGAATCTACATTTTCTTCAATCGGTATCATGAGCCACGGTTATTTGCATGCAAATTGGTTAAAAGTTTTTCCGAGTTATAAGAATAACAAATAAAACTTGTAAAATTTGTGTTATTATGATATATCACGAAATTATTACATGCATGTTAATATTTCTGGTCCTAAAGTGTTTTAGGATATTTTGGTTAATTTTTCGGATTTTTATTGTTCATAATTTACAATAATGGCATTTAAATGTGATTTTATGAGTAAAAATGTCATTTTTGGTCGAAATTTAGCTATACTTCGAATTTTAAGTTGGTTTTTGGATATGTTGTTACATATATTATTTTGAGATAACCTGTAAATTTTCATAATTTTTGGACTTGTTATGCTCGAAAATTGATTTTTTCATTATTAAATTCGGATTTAAGTGAAAAATAGGTTAATATGAGTTAAATTTCGAATCTGGTCATAGAAAATTAATATGTTGTCACATGCAATTTTACAAGATGTGTGTAAAATAATTGGCTATAAAGAAGTCTTTTAGCAGGATTTATGAATTTTTGAAGAAAAATAGCATAAATAGTGACATTATTAGTGAAAAATTAATAAAACATAATCTATGACTTAGGAAAAACGTCTAATGTTGCATTTTATTATATTTTTCAGATCTAAAATTGAAAAGTTAGTAAAAATAATTTTTCCTCATGTTTTATGATTATTTTGGTTAAAATCGATAAACCGCAACATTGTTTTTCCGGAAAATTTTCGAAATTTTTAACCTAAGATTTTGAACATTATGAGTGTAATGGAATTTTTCCAGAATGTTCATGAATTTAAATTTCAAATTTTGAATTTATTTGGAATGTTTTGGATTTATTTGAAGTTTAATAGCTTATTTTGTAATTTTTGGTCCTTTTATGAACAATTATGTAAATAAAAGTTAATTATGGTCAAATTATTAGTGAAGACTATATTTTGAGTCCTAAGAGGTTAGGGTAATTAACTTATGCATAAATATGAGTTTATGCATTTTTGTGATTATAAAATGTTGAAATCACGCAAATCCGTAAAAACCGAGTAATATACGATATTGGCTAATTAAAAGGCGATTTAGCATAAAATTGAGCATGTTCATACATATTATAATGCTGCATTTTTTCTTTATGATTGTCATAATTTTAATTTATGTAATTTTGAATTATGTAATTTTACTTAGTATGGCCTTAGATTTTAATTGGTATTTCCCGAAATGTATGGGAATACCGATTCGGTTGTAATTTTTATTGTGATCTCGTATCACCGTTTTGTAATTTAATAGATTTATTTTATTTTAGTTACAAATGTATAATAGGAAATTATGTAATTTGTTATGTAATTTTATTCATTCCGGAGTTCCAAAAGACGGATTACTTCAAGAATGGCGATACATAAAGACGGTGTTACCTCGAGATGCGTGTCACAACCGAAGTTCAAGGGACCAATGGAGTTGGTTTCCGAATATGTAATAGATTAATAGTTTTTCTATTTTAGGAAAGGCCATACTAGGATTTATTTATTTACTTTTATGCTTGCATTTTATTTTATGTCACATGCATCGCTAAATCGCCATAACTAAACATGCATTGTCTTTTTTATCGAGTTTATCGACCGTGTCAATTAGAATTATCGTAGTTCACCGCTTTAGTTCACTTAAAACGTGATAGATGATAAATTGACATGACCTCTCGCTAAAACAAAACAATTGAGACATAGCCTTACCAAATAGTAGAAACCATGAAAACCTATTTCGTGAGGGAGTGCACTCGGCCCTACCGGGGTACAAACCTTGTTACGTAGGGGAAGTGGGTGATAAATGTCAATCCACCGAATTCATATTGATGAGGGTTTCATCGGCCATACCGTGCCCAAGTTGATGTGGATTTGGATCATGGACACATTTATTCGAAATTTGGATTGAGCTCAACGGAAGTATTCGCGACCGTAGTTGCATGTGTTCCGGGCTATAGATAAATATTAGAGTAATTTTATCGACCAAGAGTTCTAAAAGTAGAATCGATTAAAGCGTTAATCCACCGAGTTATATTGATAAGGGTTTCATCGGCCATACCGTGCCTAAGTCGATATGAATTTGGGTCTTGGAATCATTTATCATAGTTGGGTAGAGGTCACTATGTAAATGCTTTACTTGTTATTTACAAGTATTATTATTAAAACGATGAATGTTAAGTTTTCCATTATTCCGTTATAATATTGTTCTATTTCTTTACCACAATTCATATACGATATCATTTCGTTTTTTGATTCAAATCTCCTTAAAACATCGTAACTAAAGACAAATATGAATTTGCTTCTAAAACCTCATATGAACCATTGCTAAGGATCTCTTGCAAAGAGTATAGATTAAAGTTATTCATTATCAAACAGGTTTTTGATTCTTGACTAACACATCTACTTACAATGGATTGTTATTCATATACTTAATTAAGTACCTTGAAGCGATAAATTGTTTTGGTAACTAGATTTGTTGGAAATCAAAATTGACCAAAATAACGCAACCACTTCAGTGAAAGTTTTAAAACTAAAACGAACAAATGAAGAGTAATCTTCATGAATTCAATTTTGCTTCTCAAAGCAAAGACTCATTGAAATGAGTGGGAGCATTCTCTTAAACCGTTAAGATAAGGACGAGGTTCAAGAAGTAATGGAATTGATACAAGGTAATGTTAAAGGTAAAGTTGTTGAGAATGACGATACTAAACCTATCAATCCCGACCGATAAAGTTTCCAATGTCTCAAATGTTGGACACGAGAAAGGAAACTACCCCAAATTATTGAAGAATCAACAAATTAGTTGTGGGACATCTAATAGGATCTTCTTCTTTAAATGTTTATTTGATTAAACACAAACTTTGCTAGTACCACTTCGTCAATATTAGAAACCAGTGGAGGTTTACATCATTGTATTCGACACATAAGATGATTAGAATATGACGACTAGCAACAACAATATCGAGAGATAGAGTAATTGTGTACTCAATCTAGTTTTTGGGTTTGGAGTTGTACTTAATTGTGACTATTAAGTACATAAATTCTAAATAAGAATATAAACATGTTAAGATACAAAAGAGGTTTCACTTTTGTGACCCTATACACCACGATTTGATGTATGGCAAGCCCATTATCAAGGTGATTATATTCTAAACCAAACTAGAATGATATATCATGTAGATGATGTAAGATTCAAATTGGTAACCCAAGATTAAACCTTAAATTTTGGAATGATGAACGCAAAGAGTTATCGAGTACTCTTGAAACCATTAGATTGTTAATGGTATATGCGTATCTTGTATTCAAAGCAAGATGTCTCGTGCCTTTTGTTTGAAAAAGGAGATCGAGATTGTAAATCATTGATCCAAAATAGGTTGATCATTTTCTTTTACCAACGATTTAAGTTGACACTAGTGTGTTCACTTAATAAGGTAAATTGAGAAATCTTTGAAGAAGTTCAAGAGTTCAAGGAATCACGATATAATCGTGATGGGATTATCAAAGTGAAGACTTTGATATAAGCCAAAGGAAATGTGATATAATATCACAAGTTAATCTCTCTTAGCACGCATTATGAAATAATGTGTGGATGGATAAGAATTCAAACGCTATTCGATATGGTTTGGACTTCAATCAAGTTACTTTGAGTTACTTGATCCTTTTGGGGATTTTATCATTTTTTGTCTAAATTATTTTTCCACTAATACGAATCATATGAGATATGAAATGGTAAGGGTACCATGTTTGTAAGTTTTCACAAGAAATAAAGGCTCATTTTTCCCTTTTCAATTATCACGAGTACGACGGGTTTGCGGCTCGTGAAGCTGTCTTTCTAAAATACAAGTTTATTTCTAGAAGACAGAGTGGGAGAATTTATTCAAGAGCCACAAAGAATGCTATGTCGCATTCAAGCCACAAAGAATGCTATATCGCAAGAAACTGGTCTTTCTTGGCTACATGAGACGTTTTGTGTAAGATGTTGTTTCTTTAAAACCTAGGAGGTTAAATTCGTCAAATTGTTGAAAATGATGGATTCATGCTACTTTTAAGAGAGTAAAGAGCTTATAACTTACAAAGAAATCGTTTGATTCAAATTGATTACTTCTAGAAAGTAATGAACATATGACTTACATAAGAGTGTTTAAGTCACAACTCAATATAAGACTTAGAGCCATGAAAATCCGAAATAAAAAGGCTTGATTAAGTTGCAAAGGGTTTTGCACTAATAAAGAGAGATTTCAAGGTTGATTGGTTGCAAAGGGTTTTTACACCAATTGAAATACTTAAGTCTATTTGGATCTTCTTAGGGATTGTGTTTCATTATTATGAAATACATAGCGAGTGAATCTAAAACCCACTTCTTCAATTAGAAGGAATGTATTCAATACATGTCTTGAGTTTTGAAGATTCTTGCAATCCTAAGATAATGTGAAACTTAAGAGAGGGTCTTAAGTAGGACATCAATGAGTTAGAATCAACATTTTGATCATGTGATAAAACATTTCTCGATAAGTCGAGAAGTTGTGTTTATACATGAAGTTTAGTGGGAGTTACGGATATTTTAATTAGTCCGATATGTGGATGACATATTGATCATTGAGAATGATTTAAGACTTTTGGAGTATAATAATACATCTTGAATATCCGGATTTATGAAGATAAATCCACATGATATTAGCGTCAGTAAGAAGTCTTATGTTGATAAGATTCATGACTAGTTCAATTAAATTGAACATATTTGATTGATTCCATTTGCTTCCGCTGCCGAATCAATTAAAAAGAAATGATGTATAACACTTCATATGCTTTGAGTATGATGAATTGTTTTCAAAAATCAAATTTAAGTAATCTTTACCAAGTAAGCTAGAAAGATTACCCTTAAGTGCTTGCAGAAGCATTAAGGAAGTAAAGCAAAGTGTTTATGATGCAATATTGTGTAAGGGTGTTACACAAGTGACAATTGACAATTGAGATTGCGCATGGTTTCCGACAAAACCATAATCAAAACACATTAGGATGGTTAAGATACCATTGTGGCAATGTTAATTAAGAAGTAGATTTTCTAGAATCGTTCTAGGCAATAAAGAACAATGAGAGATATTTATAACGGAAATTGAGTACACTTGCAATCATGAGATGTGCAAAAGGATGAGTCCCGCACACTGTGAAAACAGTGGGAGCTATTCTTAGGCTAGAGAGCCTATGTCTTGATTGGATCTCGACACGTACTCAGAAAGTTTTGTAATGCAAATGTATACATTACAAAGGAAAACGAGTATGTAGTGAGGTTGAGTAAGGTACAAGAAGTTGATAAAACCTACTAACCAAAGCCTTCTCAAAGGCTAAACATGATGAGTCATGTCATTTCAATTGAATTGAAATGAACAACTACGTACAAGATCAAATTAGATTATAGAATATGAAATAGTAATCAAGCATTGACTATTCATATGTGATAATCACATTTGTCGTTCGAGTTTTATTTTTTAAAACTCTTTTATTATACTTTGTTACATCCAAACGGGTTGTGGAGACAATTGAACCCCGTTAAAGTGAACACGGATTAGCATGGTATTGGCCCATAGTCACTTGTATGAGGTGACGTCTCGAAGTGACTAGAGTGTGATGCGATTGATGGCAAGTTCAAGTGCCATAGAGTCATGTGAGATGACTAGTCGATCACATAGGCAGACTGTTAGGAACGTTTTGTCGGGCCTAATGACCGCTTATAGAGTTCTGGCAAATTTATATAGCCTGGTCGTGGCGAGAGCTGCTATAGTATTCAAATGAGTCGATTCTTTTTACTAAAGACTGTTCACCTAAGATGGCTCAGTTTCAGATTAACTTTGATTTGTGTTACTACGACCTTCGTAAATGGGGTCAAATGGGCATATTTTGGGTTATGATGGCTGTGGCTAGTCGAAGGGAATGAGTGCGATAGGAATTGTCCACCCCTAGTCAGGGTTATAACAATATCTCGGGGCCACTCGAGGAGTAATCAATCGGAAATGCGTGGCCACGCTCGGAAGGTATCAGTGGATAAATCCGGTCAATCGTTATTCTCCGGATCGAGGAAACCACTCTCGATATGATCACTTGCAAGTACGACCTGAAAGACACCTTGCATTGAGTGGGAGATAGTAATAGGACAAGAGAATTGGTGACGCACACTTGTCGAGGACAAGTGGGAGATTGTTGGGAAATGTGTCCTCAACAATAGTGCGATCACATGATTTAAATATCATTATTAAATCTCATTCTAAAGAATACAATTGGGAAGTAATTTTGTTACTGTCAACTGGTCAACATATATCGGTAATGATTGGCTGACTAGAGTTTGACATTTACGTCGTGTGACGGTGGTGATCAGTTGACCCCTAGGTCATACCTATAGGGCGATACTCTTAATTGATCATTTAATTAATCGTATAATGTTACGAGTTAATTAAATTACTTGAAAAATTGACGGACGATTTTGGAAGTAAAATTTACGTATCAAATTGAAATATGATTAAATGAGATATGGTCTGAGTAATCAAATTATTACTCGGATGAAATTATTGTTTAAAGAAACAATTGGATTTGAATGAATTATTATAAATGCGATTTATAAACGGTAAAATATTTTGGTACGAGTAATTATGAATTACTAAGTCAATTTTGTATATGACGTATTTTTATTAATACGTTGATTTTTAATATGTTAAAAATACATAAACAATTTATGTTACATATGACATGTGACATATTGACATTTGACAAAAATAATATGGAATCCATAATATAATGTGGACCGAAATATTGGGAATTATTAACATATTATGTTAATTTAGATTAGTGGGATTAATCATCATTTATCTAATGTAGGCATGCATACCTAGTGCCTTTTGTGTAAGAGCACAAAGGCCATGCATAGGCCAATTCCCTCACCCTACCCGGTTCTCCCTTGGAAAGAACAAGGGTTCTTTTTCATTTTTATTTTATCTTTCACTATATGCATAGTGTGTGTAAGATAATTATTCATTCACTCAAGATAATTATTTTTAGAGAGATAAAAATAATTTCTCTTCCTCTCCTCTTCTCTCAACCGGTTTTGAGAGCTAAAATACCAAATATTTTGGTTCAATTTTTCATAAGATTAATATTATACTAGATCAAATAATATTAATTAGATTAAGAGTTAGCCTTGGGTATAAAGCTTGGGGAGAGATCTTAAACTTAGATCTTGTTCATCCATAAGGAAAGCTCAAGAACAAAAGAAAAGGAGATTTCTTTTGTGCCCCATAAAACCGAAACATCTATGTAAGGATATGATTTCCTCTATTTATATTATTGTTTGCATGCATAAAATCCGTTTTAATTTTATGACAAATTATTTAGACATATATGAGTATGTTAAGTTTGTATATGAATCTACATTTTCTTCAGAAATGAGGTGAATCATGATGCTAAAGCCAGGGCAGAGCAACTCCTGAAACTCCATGAAACTGTGAAAAGGGAGATTGAGAAGACCAATGAGAAATACATGAAACAGTCCAAGGTGCATCAGAAAAGGAAGGAGTTTGTTCCAGGGGATTTGGTTTGGGTTCATTTAAGAAAAGAGAGATTTCCAGCAAAAAGAAAGAACAAGTTAATGCCAAGAGCTGATGGTCCCTTTGAAATTGTTGAAAGGATTGGTCCAAATGCCTACAAAGTGGATCTACCAGGAGAGTATGAAGTGCATGGCACTTTCAATGTAGGTGACCTAAGTCCATATTATGATGATGCTGAGGGGGAGGAGTCACCAGGCTTGAGGACAAGCTCTGTTCAACCAGGGGAGGTTGCAGCAGGAGCCACTGACCAGGACACCTCACAATTGCAAATAGGCCAAAGCAACACCTCACCCATTTCAGGAACCAAGCAAACTGGGCTAAGTTTAGAGGCTAAAAGGTATGAGTGCAAGCCCAACCACCAGCTGCCACCATGGCCAGCTGGTTGGTCACTAAACTAGGCTCAGAAAAGTCCTAGGTGTCCAAGGAAAAATCACAATGCAAGTCCTAGAAATCCAAGCTGGACAGATCTGCAGCAAATGACAAACAGCAAAAGCAACCTTTCCATTTCTGGCTAAACCATGAGGAAAAAGCACTCAAAGAACTTTTGGCTTGTCTTCCCATATACCAGATACAACCTGGAGCCAATTTTAATACTAAGGACTCAATCATTTCGTCCTCAAGTGCCTACATTCAACAGAAAAGCCAGCAATGCAGCAAAGGACCACAACCTGTCACTGTCACCTGCATTTCTCTTTTGTTTTCATTCCAGTTTACAATTAAGAGCTTTTAAACCGTTGTAATATTGTACTTGGACTCTTACCAGCATGTGAGGAGGGATCATGACCCTTGGATGTAGTTTTCTTTCAAGTTTGTAACCTAAAAAGGCCTATATAAGGACCTCAACTCATGTTGTAACACGGTTGATTTATGAATGAAACCGAGATTTCTCTCAAATTTAAACCTCTTAATCTTGTGCTTAGTCTGTAGATTAGAGTCGGGCTTGATAATAACCTGTGCTTAGACTGTGGTTATTGATTAAGTACTTGTTAGTAGAGTCTAAACTTTCTGTCTTTGAGACTGTGGTTAGTTTAGCTTTGCTGTTGCTTCAGTTGAGTTTTCCTGTGTTAATCTGTGGAATTTCTTAACTCAAGTTCCTTAAATTATTAGCTTAATTCCCTGTGCGTATTCTGTGGGTCTTTCAGTTGATAATTATATCCAAAGTTCCCTCCTTTCAATCACTATCCCAGAACTGTCTCAATTACAGTCCTTTGTGTCTGTCAGTCAGTTCAGTTGAGTCTTAAAATTACTTTGAGTCCTCTAAAAAACCTGGAGTTTTGCTCAGAACTAGTTCTCATATCAAAGAAATTTACTGCCAAGTTTCATGATTTTAGGAGGTCAATTCATAATTTTATTAGTTAGCACAAGTTTATTGTATTCCTGAGAAACTGTATTTGGTTTGCTGGTTTGATTGTTGTATTTGTCTAAATCCTTGGACATTACACTGCAGTGTGCATCCCAGCTGTCACAATTATTGTGACGTGTACAGTTGGGTGGATTATTTTCTGAGTTAGTGGGCCTCTGACGGAATGTCCGTCAGTAATTTAATAATACTGACGGAATTTGTGTTCTTTAGATCTAGTGCATGCATAACAAAATAAGAGACTAATAAAGAAAAATAATGTCCCTTACATTGTTGAGTGGCTCGAAAATAAGGGCACAAATAATGTCACCTTCCTTATTTGTTCTTGAGCTATAATATGTTGGATGATCCTCCAAAATCCCAATGTAGAGATCCTCCTTTGATTGCACCCAAGACTAATCCTTTAAACTAGTATATTAATTAACTAGATTAATATAATAGTACCCTTAAAATAATTCTAATAATATACTTATTACTACACTTGTAATCTTATATTGTGATTAGAATTTATGATTAACAATTTCTTATATCTAAAATAAGTTTAGAAAGAAGTGGGAGAGTTGAGTGAAATTTGCATGTAAAGATATGAATGAATGAAGTAAAGAACGATTCTCTTGAAGAAAAGAGGAGGAGAAACCGGTGGGAGCAAGGGGAAAATGCCAAAGGATGGCATCTTCCTTTTACTTTTGGTCTTCACAAGAAATAGGTGTGTAAGCTAGTATGCAATAGGTATGATTACATCTTATTTTATCTCATAAAATAAATCAACCACAATCCACCACAACTCCCTCCATTTCGGTCCACTTACATAAAATGGACAACCATTTTATTTTGTCAATTTGTCATTTGTCAAACAATATGTCACATGTAGTATGTTACATGTTATTAATTAATTTAATGCATACTTATCAAATAAATATCATTATATGCATTAATTAAATTACATAAAACAAATTGACTAGTGATACTTGATCACATAAATAAAATGGGTCATATAATTTTAATTCACAACATATTGTAATTATAATTAACCATTCATTCTTATCTCAATTGTTTCACAAACAATAATCAATTTTAGTAATAAAGTATTTCAATTACTAAAATAAATCTTATTTAATCCAATTACAATAAGATATAAATATTCTCTCTCGCAATTGAATTGTTCAATTTTAAGAAATTGATTAACTTGTATCATTATACAATTAATCAATTTGCCTATTAAGGGAATTGTCCTTTAGGTGTGACCTTAAGGGATCAACTGATCACCACCGTCAAACGACAGTAATGTCTAACTCTAGTTAGCTGATCATTACTGATTAATGTTGACCAGTTGACTATATAAATGAATCATCCCTTATGTATTCTTAATATGAGATTTAAACATGTGATCGCACTATTGTTGAGGACACATACTCCAACAATCTCCCACTTGTTCGAGACAAGCGTGCGTCACCAATTCTCTTGTCCTATTACAATCTCCCACTCAATACAAGGTGTCTCGCAGGTCGTACTTGCATTTGATCATATCTTGAGTTGTTTCCTCGATCTTGGAGTGTAACTGTCTGACCGGAATTATCTACCATAGATACTTTCCGAGCGTGGCCACGCATTTCCAGTTCACTACTCCTCGTGTGGCCTTGATATTTCAAATAACCCTGACAAGGGGGTGGACAATTCCTATCGCACTATTCCCTTTGTTTAGCCACAGTTCATCATAACCCAAAATATACTCATTTGACCTCAGTTACGACAGTCGTAGAGCATAAATCAAAGTCAATCAAAAATTTGTGCCAACTTGGGTGAATAGTCTCTAGTCAAACTCATAAGAATACTATTGCAGCTCTTGCCACGACTAGGCTTTATGAATTACCAAGACTCTATAAGCGGTCACTGCCCGACAGAGTGTCCCATACAGTCTGCCTATGTGATCGACTAGTCATCCCATATGACTCTATGACACTTGAACTTGCCATCAATCGCATCACACTCTAGTCACTTCGAGTCGTCACCTCTTTTAAGTAAATAGGGGCGAATACTATGTCAATCCAGTTCAATTTAATGGGGTTCAATTTGTTTCTACAACCCATTTGGATATAACAAAGTAAAGGGTGAGTTTAAAGAAACTCAAACGATAAATGTGATTATCATATATGAATAGTCAATACACTATTACTACTTCATATCTTATAATCTTTAGTGTACCTTTTACACTAGTTGAAATACAATAAAAGCTTGGCAAGTGGATATACCATATATCCATATATTCCAACTTTATTAATCGTTATTTCCTTCTTTTCAATGTCATTTCTAATAACATGAATTGATCTAAGTATATGTCTAGTCTTCTTACCAGACTTGGGCTCTTTAACTTGAAAGATGCTCTCACTGTTATCACATAACTTGTGATAAAGTCTTTGGTAGTGGAATCACCTCTCATTCTCTACGTTGACCATTTTATCACAATTTACTTAGATTCCTTTTGTAGAATTTGCAATGTATGAAACTAAAACACTTTTCTAGTCTCTTACTCTTAAATCAATAAAATCAACCTATGATTTTAACAAATCCTAATTGGTTTGGAAACTGAAGTTTGTGCAACCCTTCAACACACAACGTAGTTTATCATCCAAACATATGAACGAATCCTTAATTCTTGTCAAGAATCTCAAAGATGTTCTTTAAGGCTTTCACAAGCCCATCATTGGAATTAACTTGTTATTGACTTATTATGCTCTAAGCATATGTTACATCATGACATGTGCGTCTGTTGGCATATATGATCGTTCTAATGGCGAAAACATTAGCAAACGATTTCATGTGATCGACAACTTAATAGGTTCAGTGAATGACTATGACTCCATCATAGCAATTCCACTTTCATCAACATGAATAACCTACTCAACCTTGTTGATGTTAAACAGATATGAAAGATCTTATCATCACAAGACTTTCAACTCTATGCCAATATTCACTCACATAGATTCGGAAATGTTATAATACCTCGCACCTTTTCCTAGTCTCCCAATCACTCTTTCACATAAGAGAGCATTGGTACGTTATTCTCAATAAGTAATATGTCTTCAACATATAAGAAATGGGAAAATAATTCTAGCTCCCACTTAACTTCATGTATAAACATGATTCTTCAACCACGTGAATGATACCATTCTCAATTATCACATGAACGAAAAGTATAATCTTTTAATGCTTGCTTAAGACCATTCTGGGATCACTTAAAAAAGTTTTACATAATATGTTAGGATTCTTAGATCTTTATCCAAGATTTTGTATTCCATACACATTCCTTCTCTAAATTCCCATTTTAGAAAAGCGAATTTTTAATATCATTTGCCATTCTTCATCAATTCGAAATGTGGCAATTCCTAACATTATTTATCTTGATTAACATCTTTATGTCAATCTATGCACTTAGGTACTCTAAAGCTTTATTTACTTTTAAGGAGACCCTCGCCTTAAACTAAATCTACTCTTGAGTAACAATTTTTGGATTGTAATGCTATGGCTAGTTTGTAACAAGGTCGATTTGAGACAAGGTCATGATACCATTACTTTCGAAAAGAACCATTTTAACAATAAGACATGTGTGCTATACTCCCACTCTATATTTATAGATTATAGTTCCATTACTTTCAAAAAGTAACACATTAACTATAAGAGATGTTTGTAACGATCTAATCTACTCCCACTCTATCTCTTAGAAATACATCTATCTTCTTAAGAGATAGCTTTGTGAGTTACAAACATGTATGGTGAGGTATTAGAAGTTTCTTTAGATTGACGTATTAGCACATAAAAAGACCAGCTCTATCATGGCCGTTTGATTCATGTAATATGCGAGTCTGATCCATGTCATTTGTTAAATAGACTCTCTATTTTAGGTATCTTCTGGTTGACCATTCGGTTAGAATAATGTGTCCATTTTGGATCGCAAATTCCCTAATATGTGAGTTCAATAGCTCAATATAACTTTATAATTGATCTTACATAAGTAAGTTGTTACTTTTAGTACCAATGGCATAAGGAGAATCGAATTCATAGCTTATGGACATATAGTGATCTAATCATTATAAGTGTCAATTTGATCAATTTAAGTTGATAATTTTATGTTTCTCGATGCAAGAAGTGTATGATGATAAATTTTAGAACAAACGATACGATAAAGTAAGTGACTTGGATTGCCAACCAAGTCACCAATATCTAAAATACAACCATTGTTTAAAGGATACAAACAAATTTTCAAGTCAAACGAGGAAATCAAAATAGTTCTAAAATCTCAAGATACAACATGAAAATAAAGACAAATCAAAATAAAGCCAAGCTCCCATAGATCTAGCACCATGGGCGGCTACATCTAGCTTCCCTCAAGATCTTCTAGGCTTGCTTTTCTTTGCTCTTGTCCTTGCTAGGATGCCCTAATTACAATAAAAAGGGTAATCATCACAACTTGTATCAAAATACCAAAGTTGGGATCGAAACATAAAAGATAGGGATAGTTATTTACCTATTAGAATAACCATTCCAGCTTTAATATCGCCAACATATTTTGAATAATTCCTCTTCCAATGCCCAACACCACTACAATAGTGGCATTTGTCCTCGGGCGGGGCACTCTTCTTGGGCTTAGAGGAGCTAGCTTCACAAGCCTTCTCTTTGTTATTGTAGGGAGTTTGCTTCTTTCCCTTATTGCCACTTTTCTTGAAGGTCCCTTTGCTCTTATGATTAACGTTGAGCACATCCTTGGTGGTGCTAACACTTAGCCCCATGTCCCTTTTGGCTTGCACAAGCATTTTGTGTAATTCATCATGGGAAAGTTTCAAGTTTTGCATATTAATATTCACCCTGAATTGAACGTATGCCTTAACCTTGCTTAAGGAATGAAGAATTCGGTCAATGACTAGTTCCTCGGGAATCTCTACCTTATGCATTTTTAGAGTCTCAACATGCTCCATCAACTTGAGCACATGAGGGCTAACATTTTGGCCCTCCTTACTGTTGAGATCAAAGAATGCGGATGCCACTTCATATCGAATGATCCTTGGAGCTCGGGAAAACATGGTCACAACTCACAAGCTTTGTATAGATCTCATAAGCGGTGCTAATCTTTATAGCACTTCTTTGGAGTTCGGCCTCCATTGAGAAGATCAACACATTTTTAATCGCGGCCGACTCCTTTTGGTAAACCTCATAGGCTTGCCTAGCAGCGGGGGTAGACCTAGCGTTAGGTGTGGCGGGAGAGGCCTCGGTAAGGTAACGAAGCTTGTCGTCACCCTCCGCGGCCAAGCCGAGTTGAGCGTCCCAATCGGCAAAATTGGACCCATTCTTTTCTAACTTACAACGATCCATGAAGGATCGGAGACATGAAACATTGCTGAGAGTGTTTGAGCTAGTGGTTGCAGATGTGATTGGAGTTGCCATTGCAATTGAGAAAACAATTTCGACTACAAAATAGGAAGTGAAGGAATTAATAAACATCTATCGTTTTAATAATACTTGTAAACATTTTGAATAAGTTTTAAGCATTTATATAGTGACCTCTACCCAACTATTATAAATGATCCCGATATCCAAATTCATATCAATTCGGGCACGGTGAGCCGATTCATCCCTTATCAATATAGCTTGGTGGATTAACTCTTTAATTGATTCTACTTCTAGAACTCTAGGTCGATAAAAATTACTTTAATATTTATCTTTAGCCCGGAACACATGCGACTACGGTCACGAATACTTCCGTTGAGCTCAATCCAAATTTCGATGTAATAACATTTTATTAACCACTTACCCAACGTAACAAGTTTAGCACCCCGGTGAGCCAAGCCTACTTCCTTATGAAATTGGGACTCATGGTTTCTACTATTTGGTAAGACTAATTCTCAATTATTATTTGGTGAGAGGTCTTGTCAATTTATTATCTATCACGTTTTAAGTGAACTAAAATGGTGAACTACGATAATTATAATTGACACGGTCGATGACTCGATATGAAATGCATGTGTTGTTATGGCGATTTCGCAATGCATGCAACATATTAAAATAAATGCAAAGCAATAATAATAAATTCCAAGTATGGCCTTCCTAAAGAAAATCAAATAATCTATTATATATTCGGAAACTAACTCCATTGGTCCCTTGAATCTTCAAGTGGCACGCCTCCACACCGTCTTTGTCGGAACACCTTTCCGAATGGCACCGTCTTGAAGAAATTCCATGATTACAAATAATAATAAAAATACAATGCTATTCCTATTATACATTTGTAATATGAAAAACTAGTAAAAATAAAAGTGATGCGAGATCACATTAAATTACAACCGAATCAATATTCCCTTTCATTACGGGTAATATCGATTAAAACTAAGGCCATACTAAGATAAAATTACTTTATTCAAAATTATATAAAAATCAAAGACATTCAACAATTGAAATATGCAGAATTATAATATGTATCTATCATGCCAAATTAAGTGCCAAATCGTCCTATTTAACTTATATCGATTATATAACCCGGTTTTATGGAAATGCGTGATAATAACTTATTAAAATCACTAATCAATACTTAAATCAAATTTAAGCTCAAGTGAATTATCCTAATACTCTTAGAACTCAAAAATTAGTCATCACTCAATTTTTGACAATAATTCAACTTGATATAACTTTATGCTCATTTTGACCTTAAAATCATAACATTTATGAAATAAATCCACATTAAATTACAATAATTTCAAAATTTGAATTTTAAACTTTTTGAACATTCTGGAATATTTCCATGACACTCATAATATCAAAAAATATGGTTAAAATTTTCGAATTTTTTTTGAGAAAAATATAGTTGCGATTTATCGGTTTTATCAAATAAAACATCTAAAGTATACAAAAAATTAATCCAATCAATTTTACAACTTTAGATCTGATAAGTGGGATATTTATGCAACCTAAAATAATTTTCTCATGCCATGTAATTCGTTTTAGCTATTTATGCTAAAATAGTCACTATTAATGTCATTTTTACACTAAAAATTCATAAAACATGCTAAATGAAACCACTTCACCTCAAAATTTACATATAGTGTGTAAATCATGCATGTGACAACATACTAAAATCTCATGGCCCATTTCGAAGTTTAACTATATTTAACCATTTTACCTCCTTTTAATCCATTAATCTCATAAAAATCAAAAATCATGCAATATTAATCACATTAATATAAAATTTGACATACAAAAGTAAAATATGCATGTGAGGTCATATAAAAATTTAAAGGTCAGAAACTAAGTTTAACCATTTTTAGTCATTTAACCTCCATTTATGCCATTTTTATCACATAAAAATCATAAATCATGAAATATTAATCACATTAATTCAAAATTTTACATAAAATATTCATCTGAGGTCATACTAAAAAATCACAGCCAGTAGTGAAGTTTAACTATTTTTAGTGAATAAAAGTTCATTTTATTCATAAAATGTAAATAAAATCACTAAAAATCATTAAAATGAGCAATAAAATACCATAAATCATAAAAATGACCTAAAAACATTTTAGGACCAGAATTTATAATATGCATCAATATTTCGTGGCTTTATCTAATAAATCACAAATTATTAGTTTTATATGTTAACATCTTAACTCGGTAAAACAATAACCGATTATGCATGCAACATCCTATGCTCTGATACCAAATGTTAGGTTCATATACATGTTATTAGACTCTTCTAATAATTAACTAATTAAATTCTTAATATGGGTTCTTTAGATCTAGTGCATGCATAACAAAATAAGAGATCAATAAAGAAAAACAATGTCCCTTACATTGTTGAGTGGCTCAAAAATAAGGGCATAAATAAGGTCACCTTCCTTATTTGTTCTTGTCCTATAATATGTTGGATGATCCTCCAAAATCCCAATGTAGAGATCCTCCTTTGATTGCACCCAAGACTAATCCCTTAAACTAGTATATTAATTAACTAGATTAATATAATAGTACCCTTAAAATAATTCTAATAATATACTTATTAATACACTAGTAATCCTATATTGCGATTAGAATTTATGATGAATAATTTCTTATTTCTAAAATAAGTTTAGAGATACGTGGGAGAGTTGAGTGAAATTTGCATGTAAAGATATGAATGAATGAAGTAGAGAACAATTCTCTTGAAGAAAAGAGGAGGAGAAACCGGTGGGAGCAAGGGGAAAATGCCAAAGGATGGCATCTTCCTTTTACTTTTAGTCTTCACAAGAAATAGGTGTGTAAGCTAGTATGCAATAGGTATGATTACATCTTATTTTATCTCATAAAATAAATCAACCACAATCCACCACAACTCCCTCCATTTCGGTCCACTTACATAAAATAGACTACCATTTTATTTTGTCAATTTGTCATTTGTCACACAATATGTAACATGTAGTATGTCACATGTTATAAATTAATTTAATGCATACTTATCAAATAAATATCATTATATGCATTAATTAAATTACATATAACAAATTGACTAGTGATACTTGATCACACAAATAAAATGGGTCATATAGTTATAATTCACAACATATTGTAATTATAATTAACCATTCATTCTTATCTCAATTGTTTCACAAATAATAATCAATTTTAGTAAGAAAGTATTTCAATTACTAAAATAAATCTTATTTAATTCAATTACAATTAGATATAAATATTCTCTCTCACAATTGAATTGTTCAATTTTAAGGAATTGATTAACTTGTATCATTATACAATTAATCAATTTGTCTATTAAGGGAATCCTCCTTTAGGTGTGACCTTAAGGGATTAACTGATCACCGCCGTCAAACGACAGTAATGTCTCACTCTAGTTAGCTGATAATTACTGATTAATGTTGACAAGTTGACTATATAAATGAATCATCCCTTACTTATTCTTAATATGAGATTTAAACATGTGATCGCACTATTGTTGAGGACACATACTCCAACATTTCCGTCAGGAATGCTAAATAACTGACGGTATTTCCGTCAGATGTGTCTTTTATCTGAAACCCGCAACAATCCCCTCGACACTTTACCAACTTTTCCCCCAAATAAATTAAAATCGCCCTAACCCTAACTCTCTAAAAACCCGATACCACCCCCACCCTCCTCCACTTTCGGCGCCACCACCACCACCACCACCACGCCGTCGCCGTCACTATTAGGTAATTATCTTTGTCTTTTTTTCCTCTCTCCTCTCGCTTTTTCCTTTTCCTTTTCTTGTTTTTAATTGTTTTTTCCACAGCCGCCCCCTGCCGACGCCCCCT
This sequence comes from Silene latifolia, assembly GCF_048544455.1. Lineage (NCBI taxonomy): Eukaryota > Viridiplantae > Streptophyta > Magnoliopsida > Caryophyllales > Caryophyllaceae > Silene > Silene latifolia. Next base: position 130,678,770 of record NC_133536.1, read on the forward strand.
TCCCTCCTCCTTCTTCTTTCTCATTCTTCCTTTTCATTTTTTTTCTTTGTGAAGTTAATTAGGTATTTTTTAATCTCCTTTTTATTTTATTTTTGTTTAATTAGCTTAATTGATTTAGGATATTAGTTATTGTTTTAATTGTTGTTGAATTATTGTTGGTGTTGATGCATGTTGACTTAGGATAGAAGCAAATTTTGTTTAAATGTATGTTGTTAAATTTTAATGTATGCATGTTGACTTAGGATAGCTATGTAATTTTATTGTTAAAAATTAGAATTATTTTTTTTGGTGGAATGTGAAATATATTAATAATATTAGGGCACACCCAACATACATCATCAGCGTTTTTAAGGATTACACAATTCCAACATCAAACAGCTAGTCTATTACAAACATAATCCGTGAATAAGCAATTGAAATTTAGATGGCCATCTTCTTGACTGCAATCTCTGTTGGATGAGTAGTTTAACCTCCTTGATTACCTCTGTAGGAGTTCTCACCCAATGCTCTAACCTGCATAAGTTCCTGCTTTGCCAGATTATGTACAAAAGAGCCACCACAGCAGCAAATAAAACCTGCGTCTTCAACAAAGATCTGCATCTCCAGTTAACACACCATCCAATAATGTCTTGCCCAGGGAGTTGGATATCTAGCCATTTTTGCAGTAGGCACCAGCATCTCACACTAAAAGGACACTGATAGAACAGGTGGGCATGCGTCTCATCAGCTGAACTACATAACTCACATCTTCCATCAATGATCATCCCAAAATTCAGCAGCCTATCCTTCGTTAACAACCTCTGCTTAACACACATCCAAGCAATAAACGAATGTATAGGAACATTGAACCTATTCCATATCAAAGGATACCAATCAACCTTAATCTGAGGCCCTTGTAACCACTGGTAGCCTGATCTAACAGAGTACTCTCCATGATTGATTGTTATTATAGCTTGCTTTGAATTGATCTTTGACTTTCCAAATCATTCTCCATGTCCAGCTAGTATTCAAAGAAGGTTCATAATCATACCAATTTGTGCTTTTCATATAAACATGGTCCACCCATTTAATCCATAAATGATCACTCTTGCTAGCTAGCCACCAAGTGAATTTCCCAATCATAGCTAAATTCCACTGCCTACTATTAACTATGCCCAGACCTCCATATCTTTTGTCAGAGCAAACAGACTCCCAAGAAACTGCTGGAGTTTTACCAAACTGCTCAGAGGCCGACCATAAATAGTTTCTGAAAATAGTTCATATCCTGTCAATGACAGTGACTGGAATCACAAAAATCCTGGACCAGTACACATGAAGTTGTGACAGGACAGATTGGACCAGCACTATTTCCCAGTGTAGCTCAACTTCTTAGCACCCCATCCTCTTAATTTTGCCACCACCTTTTCTACCAGCCTAGAACAGTCCCCAATAGCCCTTCTCTTGTAAGAGATAGGTATCCCTAAGTACTTAAAAGGTAACTGTCCTTCCTTAAACCCAGACATTCTCAAAATATTGTCCACCTCAGTAGAACAAATCCCATTGAAATGGATATTTGATTTGTCATAATTCATTTCAAATCCAGAGGCATTAGAAAAGGTATCAAATGCTTTTAAGATCACTCTGATAGACCATATGTCCCCTCTACAGAACATGAGTAAGTCATCTGCAAAGCACAGGTGACTCAACTTCATAGCTCTGCAAAGAGGATGGTAATTAAATTCCATTTTCTCAGTCACTACAGTGAGCACTCTACTCAAGTACTCCATGCAGATAGTAAACAAAAGGGGAGACATATGGTCTCCTTGTCTGATCCCCTTCTGACCTTGGAAATACCCAAAACATGAACCATTAAGAGACAAAGTAAACCAAGGGGAGGACACACACACCAAAATCAACTTAATCATCTGAGGTGGGAACTTTAAAGCAGTCAACATTTGCTCAATAAATTGCCATTCAATGGAGTAAAAAAGAAAAAAAAAATAGAATTATTGTTAATAATATTTTTAAAAATTGGAATTTTTGTTAATTAGATTATTGTTAAATTTTGTGAAATGTTAATGTTTTTAAAATGATAATTAGACTTAATGTTAATTAGACTAGATATGTAAAATAAAAAATTAGTCATGTTAGTTTTTGTTAATTGAAAAAGTAGTCATTGTTGTATGTTTTGTTTTTAATATTGTTAAAATTATTGTTCATATTGACCTAGTACCCATTCAAAAATTTACTCACTACGAGTAATTTTTGAATAGTCCCCATTTTGGGACTGTCTTTGTACGTTTTAAGTCACTTTGGTAGTAAACATGTACTTGTGATTTGTTAATGAGGAAAGAGTTTGGTGACAATTCCTTTAATGTTCCCTGAATGCATATGTGGAGTAATTATTTATTCTACATTGTGTATTTGGAGAACGGATGAGAATTGCTGCCGAAATTTTTTTTCTCATTAATAAATCACAAGTACGTGTTTGCTAGTGACTTAAGACGTACATTGATGGGTTTAGGTTGGAGTGATAAGGACCCAATTCAAAGAAATACAGATTATTTGTAGACAATTGTAACTATATTTATATTGGTTAAAATGTTAAATTACTGTGTATTATTCTTGATTGTGATTGTTGTTAAGTTATTGTCTTTTTTAATGACATATATAAATGTATGTACATACATAATAACATGAAAAGATTAGAACGGCAGTGGATGTATGAAAGATTAGACGAAAAAAAGAAAACCCAAGAAAGCATTTGCAGAGTGGGTGAAAGAGTTTATTATATTCGTGGAAGAAAGTAGTGAGTATAAGAATTTAGGTGAAATGAGGTGTCCGTGTAAGAAATGCAAAAACCTAGATTTTAAACGGAAAGGAGATGTTCAAATTCATCTTTGGTTGAATGGTTTCGCCGATAATTACTTTGTTTGGACATATCACGGTGAGAAACTACCTAGTAAAGCAAGTACAAATGCTAGTGAGAATCCTTACCGTGAGTTCGTGGAAAATGCATTGCGTGATACTGTTGACCAAATTTTGGAGGATCTACTCAATCCTGATAACCTTAACGTTGAAGAAGTGCATTATGAAACCCCGAACCCCCAAGTTTCTTCGTTCAATAAAATGTTAGAGCAAGCCGAACAACCAGTGTATCAGGGAAGTGATATGCATTTGTTGCAAGCGGCTGCTAGGTTGTTATCACTCAAATGTGAGAACAACATATCTCTTAGATGCGCTAATGGTTTTGTGCCATTCTTTGGTGACCTAATTCCAAAGGAAAATCAAATGGCGCGCAATTTTAATGAGATTAAAAAAGTTCTCAAGGGACTCCAACTACCCCATGAGAAGATTGATGCATGTCTCAATGGATGTATGCTTTTCTGGGAGGAAAATTCTAATCTTGAAGAATGTACAAAGTGTCGTGCATCTCGCTATAAAGGTAAAAAGAATTCAAGTGGGAGGCAAATTTCTTGTAAACCAGTAACTTATTTCCCGCTTGCGCCAAGGTTACAACGACTATAAGCAACCAACCACATAGAAGGTGAGATGAGTTGGCACTACAAAAAATCCCGATTAAGAGAAAGGGGGATAATGGCACATCCAAGTGATTGAAAAACGTGGAAAAAATGAGCATCCAGATTTTGCATGTGAACCCCGGAATGTTCGGCTATGTTTTTGTACGGATGGATTTCAACCTTTTGGGCAGTTCGGGATGAAATACTCCAGTTGGCCCGTGATTGTGACTCCATACAACTTACCTCCTTGGTTATGCATAAAGAGACAATTTCTGTTCTTATCTGTGCTCGTTCCCGGTCCTAAGAACCCTAAGTCAAATTTAGATGTCTACCTCCAACCGTTGATCAAAGAGTTGAAACAACTTTGGGAAACCGGCGTGGACACTTACGATGTCTCTAATAAAAAAAAAATTCAATTAAAGGCTGCATTAATGTGGACGATCAACGATTTCCCGGCATATGCCATGCTTTCTAGTTGGTCTACAAGTGGGTATCGTGCTTGTCCTTATTGTCCAGAAAATGATCATAGATCTTTTTGGCTTAGAAATAGCAAAAAGGTTTGTTTGTTTGATTGTCTCCGTGAGTTCTTAAGACATGGCCATCCTTTCCGCAACAATTGTAGGCTTTTTCTAAAAAACAGAAAAAATGAGAATCGCATAGCTGCATCGAAATTAACGGGTGATGAAGTGTGGGATTCCGTAAAATACTTGCAAAAAATAGTTGATGCTTCTGATCAAGAATTGAAAAGATTGAAATATCAGAATGAAGGTTGGTGGAAACAACAAAGCATATTCTGGGAACTTCCCTACTGGAAAACGTTGCTGATTTGACACAACTTAGACGTAATGCACATTGAGAAATTTTTTTTAAACAACTTATCAACACCATGATGGATGTACCAGGTAAAACTAAATTTGGCCCTAAGAGTAAATACGACTTTAATGAACTTTGCTATAAACGGCTCATATCATCTAGGTTTGTGTTATCAACCGCGGAGAAAAAGGCTCTATGTGACTGGGTTGCTAATTTAAAATTCCCGGATGGTTATGCTTCAGATTTGAGTCGGTGTGTTGACCATAAAAAGATGGTGTTGCATTCCATGAAAAGTCATGATTGTCATGTCTTTATGGAACGACTACTCCCTGTTGCCTTGAAAGAGTTGCTCCTGACCGGTTCTTGGAATGCAATAAGTAAGATAAGGCAATTTTTTAGAGACCTGTGTACTTCTACGATTAGAGTTGATTCTATGGAACGTCTGGAGTCAAACATTGCGGACATAATATGCAAGTTAAAGAAAATATTTTCCCCTTCTTTCTTCAGTTCCATGGAGCATTTGCCTCTTCACCTACCTTATGAAGTGAAAGTTGGAGGACCTGTTCAATATCGATGGATGTATCAATTTGAGAGATTTCTTAATCATTTAAAAAAAAATATTGGCAACAAAGCTCGGGTGGAGGGTTCAATATGCAATGCTTTTTTGTTAGAGGAAATTTCAAATTTTTGTTCCTTTTATTTCGAAGATCACATTGACACAAAAGCAAAAGACTTAGATGTTGGTGTAAATTCCGATGACCAGTTAAAATCTAAGTTAACTGAGTTATTCAATGATGACATGGGAACTACAACCGGGAAATGTATACAGAGGTACTTGACTCAGAAAGAGTATGAAGAAGCTCATTTTTGTATGCTAAGGAACTGTGAAGAATTTTTAGAGACTTATGAAAAGTAAGTTAATACTTCATCATTACTCAATTGTTTTTTAATTATCAAATTAGATCGAATTTATAGGTAATACATAACTAAAACATGCTTTCCCTATTTATAGAGAATTTGAGACACATATCAAAATCAAATTTCCTGATGTCACGTCCTCTGAGGATGTTTGGGCAAAACATGACAAAAGTTTTCCGAAATGAAGTAAGTGATGATACATTTTCTTTGAAATTAAACTACATATTTGAATTTCTTATAAAATATTCAAAAAACTATAACAACTTAATTAACATTTTTTATATTCATAGGTTCATAGAGGGAAGGATCATCTAATAATAGCTTTAGCATTGGGTCCTAGTAACATGGTGAAGTCTTGGAGATAGTATTCCATCAATGGCTATAAATTTCGAGCTTTTAAGGAGGGAGTTGATGTTTCGAAATCTATGTTAAGCAATGGGGTTTCTGTGAATTCAACTGAATGGTTGGACTAGTATGGAACCCTAAATGAAGTAATTGAGCTTTCTTATTATACCGAGCAAAGGGTTTATAGGGTTATATTGTTTAATTGTGATTGGTTTGATAATTCCCCACAAGCACTTAGTATCCATAAGGTTTACGGACTTGTAGATGTAAACGAGAAAAAGAAACTTCGTGGACATAACCCATTTGTGGCAGCTTTTCAAGTCGATCAAGTTTGTTATGCTCCTTACCCAACCATTAAGAAAGGTAATCAGGGTATTCAGTGGTCCGCGATTTTTAAAACCAAGGCAAGATCACAAGTTCATGCTCCTATTGAAGAAAGTGTCTTTCAAGAAGATGTGGTTGTGAATGAGCACTCAATTTCACCAATTTTGTTGGAAGATATAGAGGATGAAGATGAATAAGAAGTGGTAGTGGAAAGAGGTCAAGGGGAATATGACAGGGACGTCGGAGAAGAAGGGGATTAAGATGAAGTTGAAGAACTTATTAGATACAAAAATGAGGAATCAGAGGAAGAAGTAGGAGTGCTTTTTTCAGATGAGGAACCTCTTTTGATTTGTAGTGACAGTGATAGTGAGGATGACTAGTTCATATATATATACATATATTTATATATATATATATATGTATATATACATATATATATACATACATATATATATATATATACATATATATATATACACATATATATAGGCGGAATCTCGTGAGTTTGGTTCTTATGGTGAGTTGTGAGTTTGCTCTTTAAAATCTCAGCCATTGAATAAGAAGAAATAAATGGCTCGGATTGATTTAAGAAACAATGCAAGGCAACATTAAAATTTGACTACTCCGTTAAAAACAAGGAACTCTGACAAACTAATTCTTCTCTCTCTTAACACAAACATAGAAAACCCAAATTTGTAGAAAAAGCCAAAATTCTCCACTAAAAAACCCTAAAATTTTGCGCATAAAATTGCAGTAGCATCTTGATTTCACGAATTGTGCCATGAAATTCAATATAAAACTTTCCTAAACATTGACAGATTGGCGTCCATATCCCTTAATTACTCATATTCGCATTGGGTAGAAGAGCAGGTGCACGAATCTTGTGCGTGGATTAGAGGTGAGCTGAGGCCGAGCATTTGGTGGCCTGAAGGTGATGCTCGGTGCCAATTGGTGGCTGATGTGATGCGTGAGTCTTCAGTTCGCTAGAATCGAGTTCGGTTTGTGGGACGAGATTCGATTTAGATGAATTGGGTACTAAATTTGATTGTAAGCAGCAAACCAGGAGAATAAGAATGATGAGGAGCTTGGCAAACCTATGAGTATTGGATGATTTGTGCATTTTCTGTTGTGGAAATAATTTGGCTTGCTGAATTAGTCTAGATGGAATGTATTTTGTGTATTAGTATAATCCGTATGTTTTCGGTAATACATAAATATGTTCATGAATCATGTTTGTTATTAATCACTCATCGTACAACATGAAATATAGTATTCATGGAAATGCGATTTATTTCCTTCTATGTGTCATATAGTGAGTGTATTGGAGCTGTTGTTACTCTGGAATTTAGAGCTACAAGAGTGAATGTTATAGAATTATAACTGAAGCATTGCAGTATAAAGTGAATGTTGTATGCTCCTGAATTCAAGTTCATCTCTACTTTAACTACTATTGGTTAGTAATACTAGCTACATATCAGCACACTAGGATCGTTGGACACAATAACACCAGAATAACAGCACAATAACATGTGGTAAAAAAAAGAAAAAATCAAAAGTAGTGAAAAAAAATCAAAGTGACACCGGAATAACATCACAATAACACCAGAATAACAATACCACCAGAATAACAGCACAATAATACGTGATAAAAAAAGAGTAAAAAAATCAAAAGTAGTAAAAAAAAATCAAAGTGGCACCGGAATAACATCACAATAACACCAGAATAACAATACCACCAGAATAACAGCACAATAACATGCGGTAAAAAAAGAGTAAAAAAAATCAAAGTAGTAAAAAAATCAAAGTGACACCGGAATAACATTACAATAACGACAGAATAACAGTAGAATAACAGCACAATAACACGTGGTAAAAAAAGGGAAAAAAAATCTAAGTCGTAAAAAAAATCAAAGTAACAGCAGAATAACATCATAATAACAGCGGAATAACAATAACAGCACAATAACAACACAATAACATGTGGTAAAAAAAAGAGAAAAAAATCAAAGTCGTAAAAAAATCAAAGTAAAAAAAAAGCACAATAACAGCACAATAACACTAGGTAAAAAAAATAAGAGTAAAAAACAAATTCAAGTAAAAAAAATCTAGTACAAAAAGAAAAAGAAAAAAAGGTAACATAATAAGAAAATTAGAAATAAACATAAGAGAAAAAAAAAATCAAAGTTGTAAAAAAAAAAAGCATAATAACACGAGGTAAAAAAAGGAGTTAAAAAAATTAAAGTAAATAAAAAAAGAGTAGCACTAGAAAAAAGAGAAAATAAGTAAATGATAGTGATTTTATATGACAGGTAAGATTAGATCTTGGCCATTCATCTCTAATATAATCTCATCTCTAATATAATCTAGTGACTGAGATTTCTAAACTCAAACTCACGACTCACCATAAAAACAAAACTCACAAGAATCTAACTAGGGATGGCAATGGGTGGGATATGGATGGGGTGGAGCCATATCCATATCCATATCCATTTAATTTATGGACATCCATATCCCACCCTTATCCATTTAATATTTTTTCATCCATCCATATCCATATCCACCGGGTGAAGCGGGTAGAGTGTGTACCCGTTGTATATTTTCACGGCTTATAAAATTGAAAGATAATATATCGTAAAAAAATTGTGGCGATAAAATTAAAAGGCATACATAATTCAAGTAACAATATGTGTTAGCAAATAGCAACCCAGTATATATCCAACAACAAAGTGTCTTTGCAAAGCAAGTGACCATACTAATATGTCACGCCAACTACAAAGAAACCACCAACGCATTATATTATTTATTAAACTAACAAAAGTAAGTTACTTTGATTAGTGAAAATAACAATATCCACATAAACACAAGTTTTACTTTTCCTAAATAACAGTATGATATTAAAATTAAGTAAAATTTCTGATAAAAAAAATATACTTTTGAAGGAAAATCATTAATGACCTAAATAATTATTAACTTAATAAAAAAAATTATAAATATTAACTTCGGATATCCATAGGGTGGTTAAGCGGGTGAAAGATGATAATCCATATCCCACCCTAAATTCACCTATATCCATATCCTACCCTAAATTCGAAAAAAATTCGTCATCTATATCCCACCCATTTAATTTTGGGTGGATGGATATCCACAGGGTAAAGGTGAGACTGCCATCCCTAAACCTAACTCTCTCTCTCTCTCTCTCTCTCTCTCTCTCTATATATATATATATATATATATATATATATATATATATATATATATATATATATATATATATATATATATATATATCATTTCTGATTTTAATTTCAAATATTTATGTGTTTTTCAGGTGGGATGACACGCCGGTCAAGAAATATGTTACTTGGTCATTCACCCGTAACCTCGGAGATGACTACTTCACTAGGTAGGGTGAAGCGAGCCACACACAGCGTCAGAAGATGTGGAATTACTTTGCGGTAATTAATTTGATACTTATCTATAATTATGTATTTCAACAATAATTTTCTTAACTTTATAATAATTTTCATAAGTTTTATATAACCAATTTCACACTTGCTTTTGAAACAGAGTCATGAAAGATCCATCAATCGTGGCTATGATCCTAGGCCTGAGTGGCAGATGAGGGTAACGAGGCGGATTCCCACCCTTATTAATTAATGGACTGAAATATAATAAGAAAAAGCCAAAGTGGGTGCCTGATACGTGGTGGGAGAACCTTAAGACTAGGCCAGAAGATCCACTTTTGCCAAACATTCGAAAATCAACACGGCAAATAGGAAGTCGGGTGGTAAAGATGGGAAAGCATTGGGCACCCACACTCTTGGTCGGAAGAGTTGCTCCGATGCTTTTAAGGAATTGGTAAGTATTGTTTATATTACTTTTAAAAAGTGGTTAATATATATGATTGACAAATATATACTTGATTTTACTTGTTTCCATACTACTTTCAGGGTGAAGAGGTCACTCCGTACAAGTTGTTTACGAAGACGAAGAAAAATAAGAAGGGGAGTGGGTTAATCCTCGAGCTGCTGAGATAGACGTAAGTTTTTGTATTCAATTTAATGTTTATTTTTATTACAAGGAACGTTAATATCTTTCTTAAAAAGAACGATAATATCTTTCTTATAAAGATAGGTCAACCATTGCCACAAGGAACGTTAATATCTTTCTTAGAAAGAACGATTTTGTCTCTTTTTTCAGCATGATTACCTTGAGGAGATGAGTCAACCATTGCCACCTGGATAGTCTCCCGATGAGATCCGGGCGTACTACAAGGCTGTCAAGGGCTTTGACGAGAAGAACCGGCTATTTGGGACTAGAGATAAAGGGGTCGAAATATGGTATGATCCTCCTACTAACAAAGCTGGTCGATGGTGTTTCTCTTATACTCCTAGCATGATTTCACAGCTTTCCACCCAAATGAATGATGAGCGAGCTGCTCGAATTGCTCTTGAAGAAATCGTTCGTCAACAGGCCGAACAAATGGCGGCAATGCAAAAGGCTTGGGCTGATATGCAAGCATCTCAACCCCCAAACACGTGTTCACATTTCAATCCACATAGGCGGGATGACTTTGCGGATGATGGACACGGGTTTGGAGGTGGTAGTTTTATTTCCCCTATAGGTTAGAGCCTTTAGTTAGGTTACTATTGTCATCTAGTAGGGAGTATGAAAAAACATTGGTGATTCGTGTTTAATTAGTAAGACAATGTACGAATTTGACTGACTTTTTATGTAAAAAATTTTCTTTTGTTGCCTCTCTTGATTCCCGCAATAGCGGTCGACGTGAAAATGGATTCCCGCTTGGCGGTCGACGATTCTATATGTGTTTTTCAGGTTTTGGCTGTATTTGAAACGATGCAAAAACGCACCGTGGATGGGCAACAGGCTGTTGTTTCCAACCCCTGTTTTTTAAAAAAACTGACCGAATTTCTGTCAGGATTGTCTAAAATACCGACGGAATTTCCGTCATTGCCTTTTTTTTAAGAATTTCCAGAAATTCCAGTTTACTGCCACGTGTCCTGAGTACTGACGGAATTTCCGTCAGGAAGGACCATAATACTGACGGAATTTCCGTCAGCGCCCATTTTTTCCAGAATTTCAAATCAACCGCCAAATATGCCACGTAGGGGTGAGCAAAACCGGATATCCGATACGGTTTTGGAAACCGTATCGGACATCCGGTTTTTTAAATCTCCTTTTTTATTATCCTTATCCGATACAGTTTTTCCGTATATCCGGTTTTTTCGTATATCCGGAAACTATATATCCGGTATCCGGTTCTCAACCTCACTCATGTAATTTAATATATATTTTTCTTTTCTATGTGTGATTGTTTGTTTTTTCGTAACTTAAAAGTGTTTTAAAAAGTTATAAGAGTAAGTAACTTATAAAGTTTAATACTAATAAGGTTTAATCACCAACATATTGGATATTTTGTGATTTATGTATATATTTTAATATTTTATTCTAAAAAAAAAGGCAACCTTATCGGATACCGTATATCCGGTTTCATATTTTGCCGATCCTTATCCGATTCGGTTTTTAAAGAACAGTATCGGATATCCGTAAATTCGTATCGGATATCCGGAAATCCGTATAATTAAATTCGTATAGCGTATCGAATACGTATAATAAAACCGTATCGTATAATTTTGCTCAGCCCTAATGCCACGTGTCAAGCTTGTGACGGAAATTCTGTCAGAAAAACCAAATACTGACGGAAATTCCGTCAGTTGTGTGCTAGTATAAGACGACGGTTATTCCGTTAGTTATCCGTCAGTATTTCTATTTACCGACGGAAATTCCGTCAGGACACGTATTTTAGTGACGAAAAACGCTGACGCCATATCCCGACGGTAATTTCGTCAGGAAATGACTTTTACTGACGGATTTTGCCCTTTACTGACGTCAGTTTCCGCGTTTTCGTTGTAGTGCCAAGAGCACATCTAAACATAAAGAAAACGATTTAGTCAATGAAGAGCGTGCCCTATATGCACGTCCAGAATAAGGGAAAGTGGAAAGTTGGATTCTTTCTTACATGAATGGATGGTGGACGAAAAGAGGAGAAGATAGAGTTGAAAATCACTTAATTCGGATAAGAATTGAGCAAGAAATGAAGGTTTTAGTGAAAACTGGTGGTAGCTGGAGAAATGGAGGCAAGAAGAAGGAAGTTTGCTGAAATTTGATGGTTGGTTGAAGATGATAGGGTTTTAAGTTGTTATATGGGTGGAGGGGAAAAGATAAGGGAAAGACCCATAGTTATCTTAAGCCCAAACTCTCATTTTAAGTCGATTTTACACTAGAAATACGTCTCGAACCTACTATAAACTTAAGACGGATATTTTTATCCACATTAATATTATTATACATGTAAAGCCAACTTTTTATAAAAATGGATTTAAAATACAAATAAAATAATAAAACGGTTAATTAAATTATAAATGCCAAAACGTAAAATTCGCGGGTGTTACAAAGGAGTAAGACTGGCCGAACGCCCTAGCTTTTGGGTCGGGGATGGGAACACTTCCAGCGTATTCAAGGCCTATGGTATTCAACCCTTGGATTAGGGTATTAGGATTCCTCACGGTGAGGGACACTTGCTTGGCCCATGGGCGGGACCGCACTATGCCACCTGGAGTTTCTTTAAAGATACTCATCAAAGTGGTGGCTACCGAGATAATGTAAGTTGTGGTTACCAAGAGAACGTGAGTGGACGTGAGTGGTGGCTACCAAGGGATGTGGAGAGATCTATCAAGAGGGAATGAGAGTTGTCTCCCATGAGGGTGAGAGTAATGTTCTCTATGGAAGCGGAAGTGGAGGAGGAGCATCGAGTTGGGCATCGGGACTTACGGAGCATCATGGATGCTATGTTAATGCAATAGTGGAAGATAAAGCAACGGACACCTCGGGTGAAACAAGGAGTGTGGAGCATAGTGCGCTGAGGGAGGGATCGACGGGGAACAACCAAGGAGCCTTAGTCCGGTGGGTGAAGAAGCTTGGCAAAAGGAGAAATACCTCTTCTTAGTCTTATTTATTTTATGCAGACTCGTGTGACTTCGCGTCGGTTGAGCCTTGAACAATTTACTTTATTGTGTTGTAAACTTGGCCATAAGGCCAAAATCTAGTAGATGGTATATGGTAGGACGGTTTAGTGATCACCATTAAGACTCCATTGCAAGTATACTCGTCCATAGGTAAGCATAAAGGCCATAAAAAGCCGAATTCTGGACTACCCTATGACACTCGGCCGAGTGCCGTATTCCCTGAACCAAGTGGCGGTTCACTCGACCGAGTGACCCCCTTTACTCGATTGAGTAAGCCAAAAATGGACCCTGGAAACCTCATGTGAAGACCCGCAATTGACCGCGTGACACCCCCACTCGACCGAGTATGTTTTACTCGATCGAGTTAACTGTTTTTTACCTTGTTTTGATGATTTTGACCCAATATAGATTGAGTATCTTCGTTCCATGACCCTACCGGTCTCCTAATAGTTGTTTGAGCATAGAAATAATTACCGAATGATATGGAATGAGTTGTTTACATTGGTATGTGTCGTTTTGTAAGTTGTCGTACGAAATATGTTGAGTTTATGGAAAAGGGCTAACATGTTTCAGTAAGAATAATAATGATGCGGTAATTGGTGAGTGTATGTACGAGTTCTATGAGTCTTATGCATGATCGAGTCTGGTGACGACTAGATTGGGATGATATGATATGAGGATGGATAAGGAAACATGTGTGATCAAGTGGTAGACTAGTCGTGGCCCATGCATAACATGATTTAATCGAGAATGAGGAATATGAGAAGAAATTGAGTCACATTAGATGAAGTATTCGACCGTGTTACAATTATCATGTACGGAGTCATGAGTTATACATATATATCTAGAGTCATGAGTTATACACGATGTAGATAATCAATATCTTTTGAGTCTCCAACAAACACCCGATGATTATCGGACTACAACATGCTTAGGAATCGCAGCGTTTAATCGACAGTTTTGTACAACTATACGTCGGAAAACATTCAAAATTGTATGTTTTGAAAACCTTTCAAAACTTTTCGAAAGTACCTGGAGTGTTTAATCATGAAGATGGGGTCACAATGACACTAACTAGAGTCAAAACCGACACCGGACCAAAAACCGACTCAGAATTCAAATCCCGACTCCAACAACGAGTCAAACCGAGTCAAACACAAAAAACAAAACTTTTCAAGACTTCCATGTTAAGTATTGCGGGAATACTTCATGCTCAAGTACCAATCATGTCATTCAAAACATAGGATAAAACAAATCATGATCACAATTGTGTGATAGTGACAAGACAACTCGAAGACCCGCGAAATGGCTTGCGCCTCTTCAAGCAGCCCATACGGCCACGTCACTCAAAACACACACAACCACCCATTTCTCTATAAATACCCACCTTCACACACCATAACACCTTACGCAAGTGTCCGCCCCCTCATTTCTCTCTTAAAATTCTAGACTCGACTTCTCAAGCCACAAACCGATACGTGTTTTCGACTTACCGATCGAAAACACAAGTCTTACACATTGTTAGGTACCGTCATGTCCGTCAGATGATTCTCACACACAGCAGTGCAGTTGGTCTTAGATTCAAGAAGTGTCTGACATATGCAAAACATTCACTAACAAGACACAATAACACCCGACTCATTCCTCTTAGTAGGACAACATAATATATACGGCCCTAGTCTAAATCTGGTAAGACTCTTGGGATAAATATCTCTTGATTCGACATGCGATATACCAATCACATCCAAGACTCGAAACATGGCACACATAGCCGTAACCAAAGGTCGAGTAACCCTAATCGAAAACATGGCACACAGTCCGTAACCAAAGGTCTGAAGAAGGCAGAAGAGTAATCCTCATTCCGGAAACATGGCACACATACCGTAACCAAAGTTTCGAAAGGAGGGCGGCATAATAAGTCAACTCGAAACATGGCACACATACCGTAACCAAAGTTCGAGTGAGACCTAACTCAGAAACATGGCACACATACCGTAACCAAAGGTCCAAGAAAGGTTCCTAAATCGGAAACATGGCACAAATACCGTAACCAAAGGTACAAAGAAGGTAATGAGTAGTGTCTAGTGAAATGCTATGCACAAAGTCTATGGGAATACGACTCAACACAATCCAATGCGTAAAATAAGCATTTCATACTTTAACTTGGTAAAGAATAGACAATGAACAAGTAAGAACTCAAATGTGAAGCACGCATTACCATTTCATTCTTTTATAGCATGAACAAATATTATGTTTCATATATACATGTTACTTAAGCAAAGTATAAACAAACGATAGCAAATGAGATAAGTAATATGAAACACGAGGCAAAATGTGAACAAACCAAGACCAATATTTAACATGTGAATGAGACATAGACAAGGTGATCCAATGATAAACAAGTGTCAACACACCATACACAAGCATTAGAACCAGGGTTAACAAACATAACCAACAAAATCCAAAACCCCAGTTCAAAACAAGAAGTTTAGAACTCGATTACAACAAGGGTTAACTTCAAATGATCATAACTCAAGTTCTATACATGAAAATGAGGTTAAACTAATTGGATGCGATAGATTATCCTCTTACGGTTTTAACGGTAGGTCATACACCTGAAATGGACAAGAAATGAGGGAGTTATGGCCATTTTACGAAAAATGATCAGGCTGAAACCGCAGCCTGCGGGAGGGGCCGGAGCCTACAGTTTCCCCCTGATACCGGACTGTTTGCACGACAATTTCCCGCACTTTTCCAAAGTCGATTTCTACTCATTTTTCATCCCAAATCAATTTTATCTTATCATTACAATCCAATTGAATAAGAACATGTAACTAATATGGAATTTCATATGTATACTTGAGACAGAAATCAATAGTTTACATATCCAAGCAACTAACTTTTCCCAATTATTTTCAAATGAAACATTTCCAAACTATCAATTTCATGACATAATTAAACATGTTAACAAGGCATATTTGAGACGGATTTCATTAATTAACACATGTAAACAACCAATTTCACCCAATTAAAAGTAAATATAACAACATACTCCAAATTCTTCAAACTAACTTAAGACAACTTCACACATCAAACTACCAAGAAAGGAACATGTGAAACAACATGTAAAGTTTCCAACTTTCACAACCAAGAGACTAATCTATGATGAGACGGGTTTAGTACGGTATATGAGCGTCGATTTGGTCGATTATTGGTCAAATAAGTGGGTTTATATTGGATAAGTGCCTATTTTGTAATATTGATTATATTTGAGGCAAATCAAGTGAAATAGTGAAGTTAATGAATTTAGTTAAGGGTTGTGTAGTTGGAAGTACGGACTCATGTCAATTGAAACCGAAATCTCAAGTTAGGCCACTACTTAAATGAAGTCCATATTTTGAAGTGAGGTTATGATGGTGGCTAGAGTTCAGAAAACAAAGAAAATCAAAGAGACCATCACTAGACAAGTAACATGGGACAAACAAAGCACGAAGAAAAGAAACATGAAGCACTTGGAGGCAGAATGACATGCGACCCGCAGAAGTTTAACGGGTGAATCACCCGTTGGTTAGCTTGCATTGAGTCCGTTGTGACTTGTGTGCAATATTTCCTATTATCAGATTCATAATATTTATTATTATTATATATTATTATTAGGGTTTTATCTGTTATCATTAGTTGGGAGAATACTTAGAAGCGATTATCATATATCTAAAGTAAAACTGGATTGTATGTGCTATTTATCCCTTGTCGAATTTTCTATTCATATTGCTGTTGTTAGATTAAACCTTGACTGGATTGTTAAGGTTGTTTAATAGTTAGGGCTAGTTAAGAACGGGATACGTTTTAATTAGCTAATCATAAGGAGAATTGTAATATCATCATTCACGATAAGGTAGTCAAGATAATTAATTGGTATTAAGTTTCGGATTTGTGCTTGACCCAAGACCTTTAAATATCTAAATTTGCTCATCTTTATTATTTGCTTAGTATTAGTTCTCTAGTTAATTAAGCAATTCAAATCTCCTCCTAAACTGGTTACTTTACTCTACATTATCATACACTTTAATTGACTTAGTCCTTCCTTGTGGGTTCGACCCTTACTTTCTCTATATTACTGTTTTAGTAGTTTAGTAAGTAAGTGATTATAAATTTACATTTGATAGGCATACGACTTTCAGCCCGTCAAATTTGGCGCCGTTGCCGGGGAAGGCAACAGTTAATTTTTGTGTATTAGTGTAGAGAGTTTTAGTTAGTTAGTTTTGTATTAGTTTACTTGATAGATAGATGGCTACTAAATATTTTCCCCAATATGAGCATGAATTATTTTATAAATATTTCAACAGACTCCATGAATATGTTATAAGATGTCGTCATCCTTATCAAACATGGGAGCTTTGTCATGTAATTTTTAATGGTTTGAATAAGGAGACTCTAGGTCATGTGAATTCTTTGAGTGGGGGAAATTTCATTAATGGTTTGAGCTGTGAGGAAAAGTGGGAACTTTTTCAATATTTGGCTCATGACACTAAAGAATGGGAGCGATACAATTCAATTCCTATACAACCCCAGCCCCTTTATTCTGGTGCTTTGAATTATCATGATAACTCACCTATGTCTACTGAAGACATGATACGTGCTTTAATGGCTGATGTGAATTCTTCTTGTGCTAATGTTACACCTTCTCCATGTGAGACTAACCTAGTTAGTCAAGATTTAGAGGACCGAGTTGGACAATTGATTAATCCCTTTAATACGCGTATGTCACAAGAAGAAATTGATTCTTATTATATTAAGTGGCAAGCTGAGCATGTTGATAAATTTCATGACCCCCTTCCCTTTGAACCTGAAGTGAACCACTCTTATAAAGAGTGTGATGATGACAGTGATTATGATGGTTTTTGGGATGAAGATGATGATGAGGATGGTTATAATTTGACACAATCATCACCCCCTCTCTCTATTCGTATGCCTGTTGACTCCTCTTGTAATATTATGGAAATGACACTTTCTATTGATGATTCCTTTATTCATAATGATTCGATTGATGTCTTGAGCTTTGTTGATTCTTCAAGTGTGAATCTTGAGGATGAGAAATATAGAGTCATGGATGAGTAGACTAAAGTGGATGGGGTAGAATTTAAGGTTCTAAGTTTTGCTGGAGATGATCATTCCATGATTGATAATTTGGGAGATATATTATCTGTTAGAGAACCTATGCCTTTAGAGAATGATATAATAATTGCAGGTTTCAAGGAGAGTATCAATGAAGTAACATTGGACGAGTTAATTGAGTTCTTCCCTTAAAAAGAGGAGTCATTCACATCCCATCTTAAGGAGCTATCTGAGTTAGTTCCTAAAGGTCCTTGTATCTTATCTTTCTGTTATTTGGTTTTTCGTAGACCCAGGTCATCTTTCAAGGAACCATATCGTGACAATGAAGCTCTTTTTGAACAATATAGAGGTTTGGAAAATCACCTATATGCTTGTACCTATTTTGTTTGTGGATTGTTGAAACTTATACTTTGTTGTTATTACCATTCATCTAACTTGTTTGCGAGCATGTTTGATAAACTACTCAGGGCATTGAGTTGTTCCGCTCTTGACAAATCATTCAGTTGAAGGAGATTTTTGAAGGTTAAATCTCTAGCCTTTAACTTAAGTCGGGTGGTTTACCACTCCGCGAGATGTCGAGCCAACGACGTTAAACAACAACGCTTCTGGGAGGCAACCCATAGATTTGTGTGTGCATTTTCCCAAAAATCAAAAAAAAAAAATAATCAAAAAAAAAAAATCGGAACTGCCTTGACTTCTGGTGTTTGGCGACATAAGAAGGGAGACATAGAAGGTCGGATGGGTAGGATATAGGCTATGGTGTGGTGTAACCGCGGTGCGTTGTTGTGGGCACCTTGCTTTGGCGGTTGGATGGTATGTTGATTTGGTTTAGAGGAGATTAAGATTGACCATGTAAGCTCGGAGTTGTAGAAATATTTTATTAATGTGAAATCTGTTGCTGGCACATATGTTTTAGAGCTACTTGGTCGTTGGTTAGGATCGGAGTAATAAGGGGCGTTAGTCTTCTTTGGTTGCTCTTATCTTTTGTTGACCTTGTGTGCTGGTGCTTTATGGAGCATGCTAATGGCCAAGTGTGGGGAGGAGGTGTGGTGTGTGGATTGTTCTATTTCATGCGGTGTTAAGGTATGCTTGATTGTTTATGTCGTCATTGGCGTTTTCCATGAGGTGTGTTTTTTCCTTTTTTTTTTTGTCCTATGCAACATTGAGGACAATGTTTAATTCAAGTGTGGGGGAGGAGAATCGTTCCGATTGTAATTCATTGTACTTGTGTGGTGTGCTTTATTTCAGTTATTTCTATTCCAAAAAAAAAAGAAAAAAAATGAAATAAAAATTGAAAAATGAAAAAAAGTGAAAAAGAAAAAAGAAAGAAAAAGAATGAATCCCGGCTAGGTGAAAACTCGCAAGGGCGCCTAGGCAAGATAGGGATGTGGCCGAGGACGGAGTGAAAACCCGAAAGGGCGCTCCGGGTAAAATGAAGAATCGAGTTGCGTGCCACTGAGAGTAGTTGCGAGATGAGAAAAAATGAAATGCTAGAGTGAAAACCCGCAAGGGCGGGCGCTCTAGGAAAAATTAGAGATTTAGGTAAATGAAAAAAAATATTCCGATGCTATTTTATCTCTATTTGCTGTGTTGGAGACTGTCTTGAAGAGTTTCGTTGTAAGTCTTATTGATCTTCTTACACTTCTGTGGATCGGTGTTGGTATAAGCTTGTAATGAGTGCTTTGAGTTTACTCGAGGACGAGTAAAGATTCAAGTGTGGGGAAGTTGATGAGATGGGTTTAGTACGGTGTATGAGCGTCGATTTGGTCGATTATTGGTAAAATAAGTGGGTTTATATTGGATAAGTGCCTATTTTGTAATATTGATTATATTTGAAGCAAATCAAGTGAAATAGTGAAGTTAATGAATTTAGTTAAGGATTGTGGAGTTGGAAGTACGGACTCATGTCAAATGAAACCGAAATCTCAAGTTGGGCCACTACTTAAACGAAGTCCATATTTTGAAGTGAGCTTACGATGGTGGCTAGAGTTCAGAAAACAAAGAAAATCAAAAAGACCATCATTAGACAAGCCACATGGGCATGTCCTATGTTTAGCCTATAACAAAGCACGAAGAAAAGAAACATGAAGCACTTGGAGGCAGAATGACAAGCGACCCGCATAAGTTTAATGGGTGACTCGCCCGTTGGTCAGCTCGCATTGCGTCCGTTGTGACTTGTGTGCAATATTTCCTATTGTCAGATTCATAATATTTATTATTATTATTATTATTATATATTATTATTAGGGTTTTGTCTGTTATCATTAGTTGGGAGAATACTTTTCTAGGGAGGCAAGAACAGAGAGATTTTTATGCTTTGTAAGACAATTATGCAAGGTTAATTTCTCTCTTCTTGGTTCAAGACATTAAAGTTGTTATTATTCAGTTGTGAGTTTGAAAGTACTTATCTTTGTCGTGACTATTGTTAACTGCTTCGTTCTCTATCTTATGAATGTTGTCTTATGATTTCTAGGTGCGCAACTAGTTGTCTAATTCATCGTTCTATTGTTATTAGAGTTAATTGAATATGATTTATTGATTACTCTATATTTGTAACTAGGGATTAATATTGAACGGGATTCGTTAATATTGATACTTAGAAGCGATTATCATATATCTAAAGTACAACTGGATTGTATGTGCTATTTATCCCTTGTCGAATTTTCTATTCATATTGCTGTTGTTAGATTAAACCTTGAACTGGATTGTTAAGGTTGTATAATAGCTAGGACTAGTTAAGAACGGGATACGTTTTAATTAGCTAATCTTAAGGAGAATTGTAATATCATCATTGACAATAAGATAGTCAAGATAATTAATTAGAACCGTCTTACAATGATCAATTGGTATTAAGTTGCGGATTTGTGCTTGACCCAAGACCTTTAAATCTCTAAATTTGCTCATCTTTATTATTTGCTTAGTATTAGTTCTCTAGTTAATTAAGCAATTCAAATCTCCCCCTAAACTGGTTACTTTACTCTATATTATCGTACACTTTAATTGACTTAGTCCTTCCTTGTGGGTTCGACCCTTACTTTCTCTATATTACTGTTTTAGTAGTTTAGTAAGTAAGTGATTATAAATTTACATTTGATAGGCATACGACTTTCAACCCGTCAATCTATAACAATTAAAACACACAATTTTGACATAAATGTCGAGTAACCTATCACCGTTACCTTTTTGCTCTTCAAAGAATACACTTCTGACTCAAAACTACTCCGGGTTGTCCACACTACAATGAAAATGCGGCATAGTGACGGGCACACTGAGGGAAAAAACAAGCCGTCAGAAAACACGGGAAACTGACGGCTTTCCGTCAGTACAAGTTCCTGAAGGAGATTCCGTCCGCTATAATTGGCGCGTTAACCAAGTCAATGGCCCTAAAAAACATCTGACGGAAATTCCGTCAGTATTATGCTATTACTTGGGCTCTTTAACTTGAAAGATGCTCACCTTGTTATCACATAACTTGTGATAAAGTCTTTGGTAATGGAATCTACTCTCATTCTCTACGTTGACCATTTTATCACAATTTACTTAGATTCCTTTTGTAAAATTTGCAATGTATGAAACTTAAACACTTTTCTAGTCTCTTACTCTTAAGTCAATAAAATCAGCCTAGGATTTTAACAAATCCTAATTGGTTTGGAAACTGAAGTTTGTGCAACCCTTCAACACACAACGTAGTTTATCATCCAAACATATGAACGAATCCTTAATTCTTGTCAAGAATCTCAAAGATGTTCTTTAAGGCTTCCACAAGCCCATCATTGGAATTAACTTGTTATTGACTTATTATGCTCTAAGCATATGTTACATCATGGCATGTGCGTCTCTTAGCATACATGATCGTTCTAATGGCGGAAACATTAGCAAACGATTTTATGTGATCGAAAACTTAATAGGTTCAGTGAATGACTATGACTCCATAATAGCAATTCCGCTTTCTTCAACATGAATAACCTACTCAATGTTGTTGATCTTAAACAGATATGAAAGATCTTATCATCACAAGACTTTAAACTCTATGCCAATATTCTCTCACATAGATTCGGAAATCTTAGAATACATCCCACCTTTTCCTAGTCTCCCAATCACTCTTTCATAGAAAAGAGCATTGATACGTTATTCTCAATAAGTAATATGTCTTCAACATATAAGAAATGGGAAAATAATTCTAGCTCCCACTTAACTTCATGTATAAACATGATTCTTCAACCACGTGAATGATACCATTCTCAATTATCACATGAACGAAAAGTATAATCCTTTAATGCTTGCTTAAGACAATTCTGGGATCTCTTAAAAAAGCTTTACATAATATATTCGGATTCTTAAATCTTTATCCTGAAGAAAAAGTAGATCTATATACTCAACATATTCATATATGTTTTATGTTAATTTAATCATAAAATTAATTGGTGATCTTATGCATGCAAACTATAAACAATTTAAAGAAGAAATCTCTATCTTACATTGGTATTTCGGTTTATTTGGGCACAAGAGAGATATCCTTCTCTCTTGTTCTTGTGCTTTCCTCAATGGATGAACTAGGATCCAAGTATAGGATCCCTCCCAAAGTATAATACCCAAAGCAAACTCTTAATTAAATTAATATTATGTATACTAAAACAATATTAATTTAGCATAAAAATTGACCCAAAATATTTGGTTTTGGTCTCCTAAAACCGGTTAGGAGAAGGAGAAGAAGGAAGAAAAATATTTTTATCTCTCTAAAATATTTTTGATAGATGATGAATGAATGAATACACTACAATGTTATCATGTGTATATCATAAATTATAAGGCAAAATCCTTGGTTTTGCTCTTGTGAAAAACCGGGTAAGGGAAGAGAGGGGAGCCAATGCATGCTTGAGTTTGTCTTCACAATGACAACTAGGTTTTGCATGGCTAGTTTAGTAGGTAATGATCATGTTTACCACTAACATAATCAACACAATATAATCCTAAAACTCCTCTTCATTTCGGCACATATGTAATTTGTAAATTTGTCAATATGTCACATGTCACATGTCACATAAAATTGTTATGTATTTTTAACATATTAAAAATCAACGTATTGAAAGGAAATGTAGATTCATATACATACTAACATACTCATATATGTCGAAATTAATTTGTCATAAAATTAAATGTGGATTTTATGCATGCAAACAATATAATAAAATAGAGAAGAAATCATATCCTTACATTGAAATTTCGGTTCAAATGGGCACAAAAGAAATCTCCTTTTCTTTTGTTCTTGAGCTTTCCTTTAATGGAAGAACAAGATCCAAGTGTAGGATCTCTCCTTAGGAATAATACCCAAAGCTAACCCTTAATCTAACTAATATTATTTGGTCTAGTATAATATTAATCTTGTGAAAAATTGAACCAAAAATGATTGGTATTAGGCTCTCAAAACCGGTTGAGAGAAGAGGAGAGGAAGAGAAATTATTTTGTCTCTCTAAAAATAATTTTATGATAAGAATGAATAATAATTTTTCACACACTCCTCCATATAGTGAATGATAAATTAATAAGTAAAAGAACCCTTGTTCTTTTCTCTGTAGAACCGGGTAGGGTGAAGGGAGATGGCCAATGCATGTTCTTTGTGCTCTTACACAAAAGACACTAGGTGTGCATGCCTAAATTAGAGAAATAATGATGAATTCCACTAATCTAAATTAACACAATATGTTAATTATGCCCAATATTTCGGTCCATGTTGTAATATGGATTCCATATTATTTTTGTCAAATGTCAATATGTCACATGTCATATGTAACATAAATTGTTTATGTATTTTTATCATATTAAAAATCAACGTATTAATAAAAATACGTCATATATACAAAATCGACTTAGTAATTCATAATTACTTGTACCAAAATATTTTACCCTTTATAAATCGCATTTATAATAATAATTCATTCAAATCCAATCGTTTCTTTAAACAATAATTTCATCCGAGTAATGATACAATTCGATTACTCAGACCGTATCTCATTTAATCACATTTCAATTTGATACGTAAATTTTACTTCCAAAATCGTCCGTCAATTTTTCAAGTAATTTAATTAACTCGTAACATTATACGATTAATTAAATGATCAATTAAGAGTGTTGGCCTATAGGTATGACCTAGGGGGTCAACTGATCGCCACCGTCACACGACAGTAATGTCAAACTCTAGTCAGCCAATCATTACCGATATATGTTGACCAGTTGACAGTAAAAATACTTCCCAATTGTATTCTTTAAAATGAGATTTAATAATGATATTTAAATCATATGATCGCACTATTGTTGAGGACACATTTCCCAACAATCTCCCACTTGTCCTCGACAAGTGTGCGTCACCAATTCTCTTGTCCTATTACTATCTCCCACTCAATGCAAGGTGTCTTTCAGGTCGTACTTGCAAGTGATCATATCGAGAGTGGTTTCCTCGATCTGGAGAATAACTGATTGACCGGACTTATCTATCATAGATACTTTCCGAGCGTGGCCACGCATTTCCAGTTCATTACTCCTCGAGTGGCCCTGAGATATTGTTATAACCCTGACTAGGGGTGGACAATTCCTATCGCACTCATTCCCTTCGACTAGCCACAACCATCATAACCCAAAATATGCCTATTTGACCCCATTTACGAAGGTCGTAGTAACACAAATCAAAGTTAATCGAAAATCGTGCCATCTTAGGCGAATACTCTTTAGTCAAAAGAATCGACTCATTTGAATACTATAGTAGCTCTCGCCACGACCAGGCTATATAAATTTGCAAGAACTCTATAAGCGGTCATAAGGCCCGACAAAATGTTCCTAATGATCGCCTATGTGATCGACTAGTCATCTTACATGACTCTATGGCACTTGAACTTGCCATCAATCGCCTCACACTCTAGTTACTTCGAGACGTCACCTCATACAAGTGACTATGGGCAAATACTATGTTAATCCGTGTTCACTTTAACGGGGTTCAATTGTCTCTACAACCCGTTTGGATGTAACAATGTATAAATTAAAGATAAAAGACAAATGTGATTATGAACATGAACAAAAACAACACTTTTATTTCATTTCAAAATCTAACAAAAACTTGGTACACGTTTAAGTCCCATGGACGTAACATGTCCATCATGTTTAGCCTGCGATAAAGGCTTGGTGAGCGGATCGGCTATGTTGTCATCCGTCCCAACCTTACAAATCGCAATTTCCTTCCTTTCAATGAAATCTTTTATTACATGATACTTTCTAAGTACATGTCTAGATCTATTACTAGACTTTGGCTCCTTAGCTTGGAAGATCGTCCCACTATTATCACAATAGAGAGTGATGGGATCATTGGCGGTAGGTACTACTTTTAGACCTTCCGTGAATTGCCTAATCCACACAGCTTCCTTGGCAGCTTCCGATGCTGCTATGTACTCAGCCTCCGTTGTAGAATCCGCATGATTCTGACTTCCTTGAAGCTTCTCCACTACGGCACCACCATTGAGCATGAACACGAAACCAGCTTGTGATTTCAAGTCATCTCTATCTGTTTGAAAACTCGAGTCCGTGTATCCCTTAACACGCAACTCAGTGTCTCCTCCAAACACAAGGATAGAATCCTTAGTTCTTCTCAAGTACTTAAGGATGTTCTTGACTGCAATCCAGTGACTCTCACCTGGATTTCCTTGATATCTACTCGTCATGCTCAAGGCATACGAGACATCAGGACGTGTGCATATCATGGCATACATGATTAATCCAACAGCGGAAGCATAAGGGATCAACTTCATGCGTTCAACATCATGGGGCTCGGAGGGAGATTGAGTCTTGCTCAATATCGTCCCGGTTACCATAGGTACCAAACCCCTTTTGGATTGTCCATGCTGAACCGTCGAAGAATCTTATCGACATAAGACTCTTGACTTAGTGCCAATATCCTCTTGGATCTATCTCTATAGATCCGGATACCTAATATCTTATTTGTGCCTCTCCTAAATCCTTCATTTGGAAGTGGTTACCTAACCACTTCTTAACAGAAGACAACATTGGAATATCATTTCCAATGAGTAGTATGTCATCGACATACAAGATTAGGAACACAACATTGCTCCCACTGAATTTCATGTATAAACATGGTTCCTCAACACTTCGAGTGAAACCATTTTCCTTTATCACATGATCAAATCGATGATTCCAACTTCTAGATGCTTGCTTAAGACCATAAATGGATCTCTTAAGCTTGCACACTTTGTTAGGATTTTTAGAATCAATAAAACCTTCGGGTTGTATCATGTACACCTCCTCTTCTAAATGCCCATTTAGAAAAGCGGTTTTGACATCCATTTGCCATATTTCATAATCATGAAATGCGGCGATCGCTAACAAAATCCGTATGGATCTTAGCATGGCTACGGGGCAAATGTCTCATCATAATGGAGACCTTGGACTTGGGTAAATCCTTTTGCCACTAGCATAGCTTTGTAGACATCATCATGTCCTTCTATGCCATTCTTGACTTTGAATATCCATTTGCATTGAAGGGGTCTTGCCCCTTTAGGCAAATCTACCAAGTCCCAAACTTGGTTTTCATGCATAGAATCCATTTCGGATTTCATGGCTTCAAGCCATAAGGAGGAATTTGGACTAGAGATTGCGGCCTTGTAGGTGGCGGGCTCGTCACTTTCCATAAGTAACACATCGAGTGTTCCATCTTCCTCGATAAGTCCCACATATCGATCTGGATGGCGAATTACTCGGCCCGTCCTTCTTAGTGGAGGAGGTACAACCGCGTTAGACGACGAAGGAACATCTTCTTGCGTCTCTATCTCGGTTTGTGGCTCTTGAACTTCATTAAGTTCAAAATTTCTCCCACTCTGTCTCTTAGAAATAAATTCTCTTTCTAAGAAGACACCTCAAGACAGACACAAACACTTTATGATCTTGAGGTTTGTAGAAGTAATATCCTCGAGAGGTCGAGGGGTAACCTACAAAGATGCATTTTTCGGATCTTGGGGCAAGCTTGTTGTCGTTCTTAGTTTTGACGTAAGCATCACATCCCCAAATCTTCATATAGGATATATTGGGAACTTTTCCCGTCCACATCTCATATGGAGTCTTTTCGGTGGACTTAGTGGGACTATTATTAAAAGATCGAATTGCGGTTTGAATCGCAAATCCCCAAAACGAGTTCGGTAACTCGGTTTGACTCATCATAGAGCGAACCATATCAAGTAGGGTTCGATTCCTCCTTTCGGCAACACCATTGAGTTGTGGCGTTCCGGGTGGAGTAAGTTGTGATATAATTCCACAACCTTTCAAGTGTGAATCAAATTCAAGGCTAAGGTATTCACCACCTCGATCGGATCGTAGTGCCTTAATCCTTTTGTTCAATTGGTTCTCTACTTCGTTTTGAAATTCCTTGAATTTCTCAAACGCTTCACTCTTGTGTTTTATTAAATAGATATACCCATATCTACTCAAGTCATCGGTGAAGGTTATAAAGTAGTCATAATTACCACGAGCGGTGATACTCATTGGTCCGCATACATCGGTGTGTATGAGTCCCAATAGTTCACTAGCTCGTGTCCCTTTACCACTAAAAGGATTACGAGTCATTTTGCCAAGTAGGCAATATTCGCATGTACCAAATGATTGATAATCAAATGGTGTAATCACATTAGTTGAAATTAATCTTTTGATGCGATTCTCGTTTATGTGACCTAATCGACAATGCCAAATGAACGCTTCACTTGGGTCACTTGATTTGAGTTTCTTTGATTGAATGTTATAAATATCATTCGTTGGATTTGAGGTCTCTAAAATGTATATTCCATTAATGGAAGAAGCTTGGCCAATAACCAAATCATTCCTAGAAATAGTACAACGATTGTTCTTAATGACAAAACAAAAACCGTCCATGTCTAGCATGGCGATTGAAATAATGTTTTTAGAGAGCGTAGGTACATAAAAACAATTATGCAAATACAACTCAAATCCATTTGGCAAAGCTAAAACATAGGTTCCTTTGGATTCGGCCGCTACCCGAGCTCCATTTCCAAGGCGTAGATCCACATCTCCCTTGCTAAGCCTCTCCACATCTCTTAAACCCTGTAAATGATTACATAGGTGAGAACCACAACTGGTATCTAGTACCCATGTTGTAGTGGAAGTAAAATTTATATCAATAACATAAATTTCTTTAGGAATTGTACCTTTTGGAGTAATGAGTCCTTCCCTTATATTTCGCAAATACACGGGACAATTCCTAAGCCAATGTCCCATGCCATAGCAATAATGGCACTCATCATTAACTTGCTTGAAGTTTTTGATTTTCTTTCCTTTCTTCTTGAACCTCTTGCCCTTTGACGCAAGAACTTGATTGCTAGGGCTCCCACTAGCTTTGGCATCTTTATCTTCCAGAGACAAAGACCCTATAGATCGTATGAGGTAGTCTTCCTGAGACGGACTCACACGAGGTCTAGTAGTAGTGGGTGGTTTTGAAGAAGTGGTGAAGTTAAGGTTTCCATCCGAACCTATCCCAAAATGAAGTTCTCTAGTTGTATCGAAATTGTTGTTGGAGCAAACGTCGTCAAGAACATTGTGATATGACTCAATAGTTATCGGTGCGGTAGCATTTGATGGATTCATTGTAAAGAACTACAAATATGGAGGAAAAGGAAATATTAACATTTGTCTTTTTAAATCATACTTGCAAATTTAACAAGATATGAACATTTATATAGTGACCTCTACCCAACTATAATAAATGATTCCAAGACCCAAATTCATATCGACTTAGGCACGGTGGGGCCGATACATCCTTTATCAATATAACTCGGTGGATTAACGTTTAATCGATTCTACTTTTAGAACTCTTGGTCGATAACATTACATTAACAATTATCTATAGCCCAAAACACATCGACAAGGGCACGGTGGGGCCGATACATCCCTTATCAAATACTTTTGTTGAGTTCAATCCAAATTTCGAATAAATGTGTCCATGATCCAAACCCACATTAACTTGGGCACGGTGTGGCCGATACATCCCTTATCAACATGAATTCGGTGGATTAACATTCATCACCCACTTCCCCTACGTAACAAGGTTTGTACCCCGGTGGGGCCGAGCGCACTCCCTCGCGAAATAGGTTTTCATGGTTTCTACTATTTGGTAAGGCTATGTCTCAATTAATTGTTTTAGCGAGAGGTCATGTCAATTTATTATCTATCACGTTTTAAGTGAACTAAAGCGGTGAACTACGATAATTTTAATTGACACGGTCGATAAACTCGATAAAATGACAATGCATGTTTAGTTATGGCGATTTAGCGATGCATGTGACATAAAATAAAATGCAAGCATGAAGATAAATAAATCCTTGTATGGCCTTTCCTAAATAGAAAAACTATTTAACTATTACATATTCGGAAACCAACTCCATTGGTCCCTTGAACTTAGGTTGTGGCACGCATCTCGAGGTAACACCGTCTTTATGAATCGTCATTCTTGAAGAAATCCGTCTTTTGGAACTCCGGAATGAATAAAATTACATAATAAATTACATAATTTCCTATTATACATTTGTAACTAAAATAAAATAAATCTATTAAATTACAAAACGGTGATACGAGATCACAATAAAAATTACAACCGAATCGGTATTCCCATACATTTCGGGAAATACCAATTAAAATCTAAGGCCATACTAAGTAAAATTACATAATTCAAAAATTACATAAATTAAAATTATGACAATCATAAAGAAAATGCAGCATTATAATATGTATGAACATGCTCAATTTTATGCTAAATCGCCTTTTAATTAGCCAATATCGTATATTACTCGGTTTTTACGGATTTGCGTGATTTCAATATTTTATAATCACAAAAATACATAAACTCATATTTATGCATAAGTTAATTACCCTAACCTCTTAGGATTTAAAATATAGTCTTCACTAATAATTTGACCATAATTAACCCATATTAACAAAATTGTTCATAAATGGACCAAAAATTACAAAAATAAGCTATTAAACTTCAAATAAATCACAAAATTTCAAATAAATTCAAAATTTGAAATTTAAACTCATGAACATTCTGGAAAATTACCATGACACTCATAATGTTCAAAATCTTAGGTTAAAAATTTCGAAATTTTTCCGGAAAAACAATGTTGCGGTTTATCAATTTTTAATAAAATAATCATAAAAACATGGAAAAATTATTTTCATTAACTTTTCAATTTTAGATCTCAAAAATATAATAAAATGCAATATTAGACGTTTTTCCTAAGTCATAGATTATGTTTTATTAATTTTCCACTAATAATGTCACTATTTATGCTATTTTTCTTCAAAAATCCATAAATCATGCAAGAAGACTTCTTTATAGCCAATTATTTTACACACATCTTGTAAAATTGGATGTGACAACATATAAATTTTCTATGACCAGATTCGAAATTTAACTCATATTAACCTATTTTTTACCTAAATCCGAATTTAATAATGAAAAATTCAATTTTCGAGCATAACAAGTCCAAAAATTATGAAAATTTACAGGTTATCTCAAAATAATATATGTGACAACATATCCAAAAGCCAAGTGAAAATTCGAAGTATAACTAATTTTAGACCAAAAATGACATTTTTACTCATAAAATCACATTTAAATGCCATTATTGTAAATTATGAACAATAAAAATCCGAAAAATTAACCAAAATTTCCTAAAACATTTTAGGACCAGAAATATTAACATGCATGGATTAATTTCGTGATATCTCATAATAACACAAATTTTACAAGTTTTATTTGTTATTCTTATAACTCGGAAAAACTTTTAACCGATTTGCATGTAAACAACCTTGGCTCTTGATACCGATTAAAAGGAAATGTAGATTCATATACATACTAACATACTCATATATGTCGAAATTAATTTGTCATAAAATTAAATGTGGATTTTATGCATGCAAACAATATAATAAAATAGAGAAGAAATCATATCCTTACATTGAAATTTCGGTTCAAATGGGCACAAAAGAAATCTCCTTTTCTTTTGATCTTGAGCTTTCCTTTAATGGAAGAACAAGATCCAAGTGTAGGATCTCTCCTTTGGAATAATACCCAAAGCTAACCCTTAATCTAATTAATATTATTTGGTCTAGTATAATATTAATCTTGTGAAAAATTGAACCAAAAATGTTTGGTATTAGGCTCTCAAAACCGGTTGAGAGAAGAGGAGAGGAAGAGAAATTATTTTGTCTCTCTAAAAATAATTTTATGATAAGAATGAATAATAATTTTTCACACACTCCTCCATATAGTGAATGATAAATTAATAAGTAAAAGAACCCTTGTTCTTTTCTATGTAGAACCGGGTAAGGTGAAGGAAGATGGCCAATGCATGGTCTTTGTGCTCTTACACAAAAGACACTAGGTGTGCATGCCTAAATAAGAGCAATAATGATGAATTCCACTAATCTAAATTAACACAATATGTTAATTATGCCCAATATTTCGGTCCATGTTGTAATATGGATTCCATATTATTTTTGTCACATGTCAATATGTCACATGTCATATGTAACATAAATTGTTTATGTATTTTTATCATATTAAAAATCAACGTATTAATAAAAATACGTCATATACAAAATCGACTTAGTAATTCATAATTACTTGTACCAAAATATTTTACCCTTTATAAATCGCATTTATAATAATAATTCATTCAAATCCAATCGTTTCTTTAAACAATAATTTCATCCGAGTAATGATACAATTCGATTACTCAGACCGTATCTCATTTAATCACATTTCAATTTGATACGTAAATTTTACTTCCAAAATCGTCCGTCAATTTTTCAAGTAATTTAATTAACTCGTAACATTATACGATTAATTAAATGATCAATTAAGAGTGTTGCCCTATAGGTATGACCTAGGGGTCAATCGATCACCACCGTCACGAGAGTAATGTCAAACTCTAGTCACCAATCATTACCGATATATGTTGACCGATTGTTGGTAAAAATACTTCCCAATTGTATTCTTTAAAATGAGATTTAATAATGATATTTAAATCATATGATCGCACTATTGTTGAGGACACATTTCCCAACACGTATTAATAAAAATACGTCATATACAAAAATCGACCTAGTAATTCATAATTACTTGTACCAAAATATTTTACCAATTATAAATCACAACAATTTGTATTTATAATAATTCATTCAATTTAAATTGTTTCCTTAAACAATAATTTCATCTGAGTAATGAAACAATTCGATTACTTAGACCGTATCTCATTTAACCAAATTTCAATGAGACACGTAAATATTACTTCCAAAATCGTCCGTCAATTTTAAATAATTTATTTGACTCGTAACGTTATACGATCAATTAATTGATCCATTAAGAGTGTTGCCCTTTAGGTATGACCTAGGGGATCAACTGATCACCACCGTCGCACGACAGTAATGTCAAACTTTAGTCAGCCAATCATTACCGATATGTGTGGACCAGTTGACAGTAAAATATTACTTCCCAATTGTATTCTTTATAATGAGACTTAAACATGTGATCATCATGATCATCAGTTGTGATCGCATTATTGTCGGAGGACACATATTCCAACAATCTCCCACTTGTCCTCGACAAGTGTGCGTCACCAATTTTCTTGTCCTATTACTATCTCCCAGTCAATGCAAGGTGTCTTTCAGGTCGTACTTGCAAGTGATCATATCGAGAGTGGTTTCCTCGATCTGGAGAATAACTGATTGACCGGATTTATCCACCATGGATACATTCCGAGCGTGGCCACGCATTTCCAGTTCATTACTCCTTGAGTGGCCCTGAGATATTGTTATAACCCTGACTAGGGGTGGACAATTCTTATCGCACTCATTCCCTTCAACTAGCCACAGCCATCATAACCCAAAATATGCCCATTTGACCCCATTTACGAAGGTCGTAGTAACACAAATCAAAGTTAATCTGAAACTGTGCCATCTTAGGCGAATAGTCTTTAGTCAAAAGAATCGACGCATTTGAATACTATAGCAGCTCTCGCCACGACCAGGCTATATAAATTTGCCAGAACTCTATAAGCGGTCATAAGGCCCGACAAAATGTTCCTAACAATCCGCCTATGTGATCGACTAGTCATTCTCATATGACTTTATGGCACTTGAACTTGCCATCAATCGCATCACACTCTAGTCACTTCTAGACGTCACCTCATGTAAGTAACTATGGACAAATACAATGCTAATCCGTGTTCACTTAAATGGGGTTCAATTGTCTCTACAACCCGTTGGATGTAACAAAGTATAAGGTGAGTTAATAAAAACTCAAACGACAAATGTCGACATCATACTTGGGTAGTCAATACCATATTACGACCTTGTGATGCATATCGTAAGTGTGCAAACACTTGTTGATTTCAATAGAAGTTTAACATGTTACGTGTCCATGTGTTCAAACTTCTTAATCATATTATCCTTTACATTCATGTTATCACTCATAGCATGAACCTTACCAAGTACACATCAAGGTTCCCGACCTTGGTTTCGGTTCTTTATCTTGAAAGAACTTCCTTATCGATTATCACATAACGAACGAATTTGTGGTGAATGATATAACTTGTACTGATCAAGTACTCCATCCACACACAATGCACTAGGTATATGTTTTGTAGAGTCTTGCAACAATTTGTCAAGATGATTAGCCTAGCACTTCTCACAAGTCCTAGCATATTAGGAAAGATTAGTTTTGAGCAACTTCTTATTCAACTAAGTATCTTTCCAAACTTCCTATTTCTCCTTTTGGCTTGAAAAGTTTAGGATTTTCATAAATATTTACGTGTGTTCGGATTTTCTATAATATGTGCAACCTCTTGACACATAACAGAGTATTCTGTCAAACACCGAAATCGCTCATCGAATTCTTCTCGAGAATTCATGATGTTTCTACTATGGCTTACCAATGATTCATCATGCTCTTATGCATATGATTCATAATTGGACATGTGCATGATTATTCTAATGGCGGAAACATTAGTAACTTTTAATCATGTTATCAACTATATTTAGGTTCAAGGAACGACCATGAATGCTAATCGCAATTCCATTTTCATTGAAATGAAACCTACGTATCTCGTTGATTCGATGTGTATCTTACAATACTTATCCAACATCTCATGATGTAGTTCGATTCATCATGGTCCATTTTCATCCAGAATTGAAAACTCAAATCTTCCTTTGTGAAGGAAGGTATTAGCTCGTCATTCTTCAATGAGTGATGAGTTATAAACTTTTACAAGATGATTGCTCCCACTAAATTCCATGTCTTCACATGATAATTTCAAACTCCCACTCAATTCCACATGTTTCGAAATTTACTTCTTAATTGAAACATTTCAAGAATTGAAATATAAATTGCATTGCCAAGTTATTAAGATAAAACCATATATGTTCCCATCATATCCATTCAAAATACTTATTTTGAAGTGGTCTCATCTTAACCTTATTAAAAGAGATTTTAATCTCTAACTCACACATGTCATAATGATGTGTAGCAATGTCATTATTCAAATATAAATAATATCTAGAACACGTCTTTCGAAATACCCTTTCGGAAGGAGGTTTAACCATTCCATTTTCATAATGAGGTTAAGTAATGACATCTGCGTGGTTAAAACTTGGCTATTGAAGATATCGGTATATCAATCCTTGCAACCTCTAGTCATAAATCTTGTTTATTTTCTAGGATGTTACTTTGATTCATTTAGGCTCTTAAGTAAATATCAATAAAACTATTGGTCAAAATTTATCATAAACTAGTCAAAACTCTTGTTAAGACTTTACATTAGTCATTTTTCTTCCAAAACTTTCTTTTGGTCTCCTCGTAGTTATCTTGAGAAAATATTCCTTTGATTACTTCACTTGGTCTCTTTAGTCATATAGAACTATTTGAGACCATATTCATATTCATTCTCCTTGCGTAGATCTACCATCATTCAAATCATTCTCCTTGCATAGATCTCATATACACAAGTACACATATTTATCTTGGTGTGTGTTGTGTCCTCATTTTTCTCCCACTCTATCTTTAGAATAAATACACTAGAGATTCAAAGATAGCATATGAGACACAAATAATGATTTTGAAGTATAAGGAGAACTATCTCATAGGTTGACTAATAGTTTTAGATTTTGAAGTGTACTTGGTGATTGACATTCCTTTAAGAGAGTTCATAGACTCAATATCACTTTATAAATGATCATACACAAGCCTTAAGCATGTGGACGTATAATGAATCCCATCATTATAGTTGTCTATTAGATCACTTTAAGTGAATAATCATATGTTTCTAAGAGCAAGCATGTAAATACGAATTTTAGAACAAGGATAAAATGATAAAACGGGTGACTTGGGTTGCAAACCAAGCCACCATTATCCAAAATACAACCAATTATCCAAAATACCTTTCTATGTCGAACACGGAAACTTAAAGGTTCTAAAATCGAAAACATAATTAAAATAAGACAATAAAAAGCGAAGCTCCATGAAAGCTATTCCTAGCTTCTTGATGGTTTCTCAAGCTTGCTTTTCTTTTCCCTTGTCTTTGCTTCGTGGAGGCCCTATTTACAAAAAAAAGGGAGATACATTATCACAACTTTGTATCACAATACCATAGTTGAAATAGAAACATAAAAGAAAGGATAGTCATTTACCTACTGGAGTAATCTTTCCAGCCTTAATATCACCAAGGTATTTGGAACAATTTCTTTTCCAATGTCCAACACCATTACAATAATGGCATTTATCAAGAAGACCCTTCTTGATTTTTGAAGTGCTAGCTTCATAAGTCTTAGCTTTGGTGAAAGTGGGAGCTTCTTTCTTACCCTTCCTCCCATTCTTCTTGAACTTTCCCTTGCTTTTGGTGCTAATGTTAAACACATCCTTGAGTGGGTTCACATTTAACCCCATGTCCCTTTCGGCTTGCACAACTAACTTGTGCAATTCTTCAAGAGACACATCCTTGTCTTGCATGTTAAAATTCACCCGGAATTGAACATACACTTTGACTTTGGATAAGGAGTGTAGAATCCTATCTACAATGAGTTCTTTGGGGATTTCAACCTTTTGAATTTTCAAGATCTCGACTAGCTCCATAAGTTTGAGCACATAAGGGCTAACCTTTTGGCCCTCTTTGAAGTCGAGATCAAAGAATGCCGCGGCCGCCTCATATTGGACGATCCGCGGAGTTTGTGAAAACATTGTCACAAGCTTGGAGTAAATCTCATTAGCGGTGCCCATTTTAAAGGCTCTCCTTTGGAGATCCGCCTCCATCGCAAAGATCAACACATTTTTCATTGCGGCGGACTCCTTATGGTAAGCCTCATATGCTTCCCTAGTGGCGGCGGTCGACCTAGTAGTAGGTTCGGGTGGAGAGGCCTCGGTTAGGTAACGAAGCTTGTCGTCATCTTGGGCGGCTAATTTGAGTTGGGCATCCCAATCGGAGAAATTTGACCCATTCTTTTCAAGTTTACATCGATCCATAAAGGATCGGAGCCATGATGAATTTGCGAGAGGCGTGGCGTTTGGGTTTGGTGTAGCCATTTGTTATGAGAAAAAGAAGTGGTCTACAAAACAAAATAAAAGGAGTAAAGCAAATGTCGTTTTAATAATAATACTCGTGAAAACTAGTTTAAACAAGTTTTATTGCATTTATCTAGTGACCTCTACCCAACTTAGATAAATGATTTCAAGACCCAAATTCATATCGACTTAGGCACGGTAGGGCCGATTCATCCTTTATCAATATAACTCGGTGGATTAACGTTTAATCGATTCTACTTTTAGAACTCTTGGTCGATAAAATTACTCTAATAATTATCTATAGCCCGGAACACATGCGACTACGGTCACGAATACTTCCGTTGAGCTCAATCCAAATTTCGAATAAATGTGTCCATGATCCAAATCCATATCAACTTGGGCATGGTATGGCCGATGAAACCCTCATTAACATGAACTCGGTGGATAAACATTCATCACCCACTTCCCCTACGTAACAAGGTTTGTACCCCGGTAGGGCCGAGTGCACTCCCTCGCGAAATAGGTTTTCATGGTTTCTACTACTTGGTAAGGCTAAGTCTCAATTAATTATTTTAGCGAGAGGTCATGTCAATTTATTATCTATCACATTTTAAGTGAACTAAAGCGGTGAACTATGATAATTGTAATTGACACGGTCGAAAAACTCGATAGAAGATAATGCATGTTTTAGTTATGGCGATTTAGCGATGCATGCGACATAAAATAAAATACAAAGCATAAAAATAAATCCTAGTATGGCCTTCCTAAAAAAGAAAAACTATTTAACAATTACATATTCGGAAACCAACTCTATTGGTCCCTTGAACTTCGGTTGTGGCACGCATCTCGAGGTAACACCGTCTTTATGTATCGCCATCTTGAAGAAATCTGACTTTGGGAACTCCGAAATAAATAAAATTACATAATAAATTACATAATTTCCTATTATACATTTGTAACTAAAATAAAATAAATCTATTAAATTACAAAACGATGATACGAGATCACAATAAATTACAACCGAATCGATATTCCCATACATTTCGGGAATACCAATTAAAAACTAAGGCCATACTAAGTAAAATTACATAATTCAAAAATTACATAAAATAAAATTATTATAATCATAAATAAAATGCAGCATTATAATATGTAGGAACATGCCCAATTTTATGCTAAATCGCCTTTAAGTAGCCAATATCGTATATTACACGGTTTTCACGGATTTGCGTGATTCAACGTTTTATAATCACAAAAATTACATAAATTCATATTTATGCATAAGTTAATTACCCTAACCTCTTAGGACTCAAAATTTAGTCTTCACTAATTATGTGACCATAATTAACTCATATTTCTAAAATTTGTTCTTTAATGGACTTAAAATTACAATAAAATGCTATAAACTTCAAATAAATCACAAAAATTCAAATAAATTTTAAATTTGAAATTTAAACTCATGAACATTCTGGAAAAATACCATGACACTCATAATGTTCAAAAACTTAGGTTAAATATTTCGAAATTTATCCGGAAAAACAATGTTGCGGTTTATCGGTTTTAACAAAAATAATCATAAAAACATGAGAAAAAAATATATTTATAAAATTTTCAATTTTAGATCTGAAATGGATAATAAAATGCAACATATGAAGTTTTTCCTTAGTCATGGAGTATGTTTTATTAATATTTCACTAATTAAGTCACTATTTATGCTATTTTTCTTCAAGAAATCATAAATCATGCATAAAGACATCAATATAGCCTATTATTTTACACACATCTTGTAAAATTTCATGTGACAACATACTAAATTTCTATGACCAGATTCAAAATTTATCTCATATTAACCTATTT
Source organism: Silene latifolia (assembly GCF_048544455.1). NCBI lineage: Eukaryota > Viridiplantae > Streptophyta > Magnoliopsida > Caryophyllales > Caryophyllaceae > Silene > Silene latifolia. The sequence continues at coordinate 130,717,307 of NC_133536.1, forward strand.
TTCATCTAAATCCGATTTTAATAATGAAAAATCAATTTTTCGAGCATAAGAAGTCCAAAAATTATGAAAATTTACAGGTCATATCAAAATAATATATGTGACAACATATCCAAAAATCACTGTAAAATTCGAAGTTTAGCTAATTTTAGTCCGAAAATGACATTTTATTCATAAAATCATATTTTAATGCCATTATTATATAATATGAACAATAAAAATCCATAAATTAACCAAAATATCCTAAAAAGATTTTAGGACCAGAAAATTTAACATGCATAATGATTTTCGTGATATATCATAATAACACAAATTAAACAAGTTTTATATGTTAATCGTATAACTCGGAAAAACTTTTAACCGATTTGCATGCAAACAACCACGGCTCTTGATACCGATTGAAGGAAAAGTAGATCTATATACTCAACATATTCATATATGTTTTATGTTAATTTAATCATAAAATTAATTGGTGATCTTATGCATGCAAACTATAAACAATTTAAAGAAGAAATCTCTATCTTACATTGGTATTTCGGTTTATTTGGGCACAAGAGAGATCTCCTTCTCTCTTGTTCTTGTGCTTTTCTCAATGGATGAACTAGGATCCAAGTATAGGATCCCTCCCAAAGTATAATACTCAAAGCAAACTCTTAATTAAATTAATATTATGTATACTAGAACAATATTAATTTAGCATAAAAATTGACCCAAAATATTTGGTTTTGGTCTCCTAAAACCGGTTAGGAGAAGGAGAAGAAGGAAGAAAAATATTTTTATCTCTCTAAAATATTTTTGATAGATGATGAATGAATGAATACACTACAATGTTATCATGTGTATATCATAAATTATAAGGCAAAACCCTTGGTTTTGCTCTTGTGAAAAACCGGGTAAGGGAAGAGAGGGGAGCCAATGCATGCTTGAGTTTGTCTTCACAATGACAACTAGGTTTTGCATGGCTAGTTTAGTAGGTAATGATCATGTTTACCACTAACATAATCAACACAATATAATCCTAAAACTCCTCTTCATTTCGGCACATATGTAAAATGGAATCCATTTTATTTTTGTCAATTTGTCAATATGTCACATGTCACATGTCACATAAAATTGTTATGTATTTTTAACATATTAAAAATCAACGTATTAATAAAAATATATCAATACAAAAATCGACCTAGTAATTCATAATTGCTTGTACCAAAATATTTTACCAATTATAAATCACAACAATTTGTATTTATAATAATTCATTCAATTTAAATTGTTTCCTTAAACAATAATTTATCTGAGTAATGAAACAATTCGATTACTTAGACCGTATCTCATTTAATCAAATTTCAATGAGACACGTAAATATTACTTCCAAAATCGTCCGTCAATTTTAAATAATTTAATTGACTCGTAACGTTATACGATCAATTAGTTGATCCATTAAGAGTGTTGCCCTTTAGGTATGACCTAGGGGATCAACTGATCACCACCGTCGCACGACAGTAATGTCAAACTCTAGTCAGCCAATCATTACCGATATGTGTGGACCAGTTGACAGTAAAATATTACTTCCCAATTGTATTCTTTATAATGAGACTTAAACATGTGATCATCATGATCAACAGTTGTGATCGCATTATTGTCGGAGGACACATATTCCAACATATCCAAGATTTTGTATTCCATACACATTCCTTCTCTAAATTCCCATTTTAGAAAAGCGAATTTTAAATATCATTTGCCATTCTTCATCAATTCGAAATGTGGTAATTCCTAACATTATTTATCTTGATTAACATCTTTATGTCAATCTATACACTTAGGTACTCTAAAGCTCTATTTACTTTTAAGGAGACCTTCGCCTTAAAGTAAATCTACTCTTGAGTAACAATTTTTGGATTGTAATGCTATGGCTCGTTTGTAACAAGGTCGATTTGGGACAAGGTCATAATACCATTACTTTCGAAAAGCAACATTTTTAACAATAAGACATGTGTGCTATACTCCCACTCTATATTTATAGATTATAGTTTCATTACTTTCAAAAAGTAACACATTAACTATAAGACATGTTTGTAACGATCTAATATACTCCCACTCTATCTCTTAGAAATACATCTATCTTCTTAAGATATAGCTTTGTGAGTTACAAACATGTATGGTGAGGTATTAGAAGTTTCTTTAGATTGACGTATTAGCACATAAAAAGACCAGCTATATCATGGCCGTTTGATTCAACTGAAGGGTTGGACTAGTGTGGAACCCTAAATGAAGTAATTGAGCTTTCTTATTATACCGAGCAAAGGGTTTATAGGGTTATATTGTTTAAATGTGATTGGTTTGATAATTCCCCACAAGCACTTAGTTTCCATAAGGTTTACGGACTTGTAGATGTAAACGAGAAAAAGAACCTTCGTGGACATAACCCATTTGTGGCAGCTTTTCAAGTCGATCAAGTTTGTTATGCTCCTTATCCAACCATTAAGAAAGGTAATCAAGGTATTCGGTGGTCCGCGATTTTTAAAACCAAGGCAAGATCACAAGTTGATGCTCCTATTGAAGAAAGTGTCTTTCAAGAAGATGTGGTTGTGAATGATCACTCAATTTCACCGATTTTGTTGGAAGATATAGAGGATGAAGATGAATAATAAGTGGTAGTGGAAAGAGGTCAAGGGGAATATGACAGGGACGTCGGAGAAGAAGGGGATGAAGATGAAGTTGAAGAACTTATTAGATACGAAAATGAGGAATCAGAGGAAGAAGTAGGAGTGCTTTTTTCAGATGAGGAACCTCTTTTGTTTTGTAGTGACAGTGATAGTGAGGATGACTAGTTATATATATATATATATATATATATATATATATATATATATATATATATATATATATATAGGCGGGATCTCGTGAGTTTGGTTCTTATGGTGAGTTGTGAGTTTGCTCTTTAAAATCTCAGCCATTGAATAAGAAGAAATAAATGGCTCGGATTGATTTAAGAAACAATACAAGGCAACATTAAAAGCTGACTACTCCGTTAAAAACAAGGAACTCTGACAAACTAATTATTCTCTCTCTCAACACAAACATAGAAAACCCAGATTTGTAGAAAAAGCCAAAATTATCCACTAAAAAACCTTAAAATTTTGCGCATAAAATTACAGTAGCATCTTGATTTCACGAATTGTGCCATTAAATTCAATATAAAACTTTCCTAAACATTGACACATTGGCGTCCATATCCCTTAATTACTCATATTCGCATTGGGTAGAAGAGCAGGTGCACGAATCTTGTGCGTGGATTAGAGGTGAGCTGAGTTCGAGCATTTGGTGGCCTGAAGGTGATGCTCGGTGCCAGTTGTGGCTGATGTGATGCGTGAGTCTTCAGTTTGCTAGAATCGAGTTCGGTTTGTGGGACGAGATTCGATTTAGATGAATTGGGTACTAAATTTGATTGTAAGCAGCAAACCAGGAGAATAAGAATGATGAGGAGCTTGGCAAACCTATGAGTATTGGATGATTTGTGCATTTTCTGTGGTGGAAATAATTTGGCTTGCTGAATTAGTCTAGATGGAATGTATTTTGTGTATTAGTATAATCCGTATGTTTTCGGTAATACATAAATATGTTCATGAATCATGTTCGTTATTAATCACTCATCGTACAACTTGAAATATAGTATTCATGGAAATGCGATCTATTTCCTCTACGTGTCATATAGTGTGTGTATTGGAGCTGTTGTTACTCTGGAATTTAGAGCTACAAGAGTGAATGTTATAGAAATATAACTGAAGCATTGCAGTATAAAGTGAATGTTGTATGCTCCTGAATTCAAGTTCATCTCTACTTTAACTGCTATTGGTTGGTAGTGCTAGCTACATATCAGCATAGTCTACTTAGAGAGCCAAAACCCATTACAAAGCACACTAGGATCGTTGGACACAATAACACCAGAATAACAGCACAATAACATGTGGTAAAAAAAGAGAAAAAATCAAAAGTAGTGAAAAAAATCAAAGTGACACCGGAATAACATCACAATAACACCAGAATAACAATACCACCAGAATAACAGCACAATAATACGTGGTAAAAAAAAGAGTAAAAAAATCAAAAGTAGTAAAAAAAATAAAAGTGGCACCGGAATAACATCACAATAACACCAGAATAACAATACCACCAGAATAACAGCACAATAACATGTGGTAAAAAAAGAGTAAAAAAAATCAAAGTAGTAAAAAATCAAAGTAGTAAAAAAATCAAAGTGACACCGGAATAACATTACAATAACAACAGAATAACAGTAGAATAACAGCACAATAACACGTGGTAAAAAAAGGGGAAAAAAAATCGAAGTCGTAAAAAAAATCAAAGTAACAGCAGAATAACATCACAATAACAACGGAATAACAATAACAGCATAATAACATGTGAAAAAAAGAGAAAAAAATCAAAGTCGTAAAAAACTCAAAGAAAAAAAAAGGCACAATAACAGCACAATAACACGAGGTAAAAAATAAGAGTAAAAAAAAAATTCAAGTAAAAAAAAAAATCTAGTACAAAAAGAAAAAGAAAAAAAGGTAACATAATAAGAAAATTAGAAATAAACATAAGAGAAAAAAAAAATCAAAGTTGTAAAAAAAAAAGCATAATAACACGAGGTAAAAAAGGAGATAAAAAAAATTAAAGTAAATAAAAAAAGAGTAGCACTAGAAAAAAGAGAAAATAAGTAAATGATAGTGATTTTATATGACAGGTAAGATTAGTTCTTCGCCATTTATCTCTAATATAATCTCATCTCTAGTATAATCTAGTGACTGAGATTTCCAAACTCAAATTCACGACTCACCATAAGAAACAAAACTCACAAGAATCTAACTAGGGATGGCAATGGGTGGGATATGGATGGGGTGGAGCCATATCCATATCCATATCCATTTAATTTATGGACATCCATATCCCACCCTTATCCATTTAATATTTTTTCATCCATCCATATCCATATCCACCGGGTGAAGCGGGTGGAGTGGGTACCCGTTGGATATTTTCACGGCTTATAAAATTAAAAGATAATATATCGTAAAAAAATTGTGGCGATAAAATTAAAAGGCATACATAATTCAAGTAACAATATGTGTTAGCAAATAGCAACCCAGTATATATATCCAACAACAAAGTGTCTTTGCAAAGCAAGTGACCATACAAATATGCCACGCCAACTACAAAGAAACCATCCCTAAACCTAACTCTCTCTCTCTCTCTCTCTCTCTATATATATATATATATATATATATATATATATATATATATATATCATTTACAGTTTTAATTTCAAATATTTATGTGTTTTTCAGGTGGGATGACACGCCGGTCAAGTAATATGTTACTTGGTCATTCACCTGTAACCTCGGAGATAAGTACTTCACTAGGTAGGGTGAAGAGAGCCACGCACAACGTCAGAAGATGTGGAATTACTTTGCGGCAATTAATTTGATACTTATCTATAATTATGTATTTCAGTAATAATTTTCTTAATTTTATAATAATTTTCATAAGTTTTATATAACCAATTTCACACTTGCTTTTGAAACAGAGTCATGAAAGATCCATCAATCATGGCTATGATCCTAGGCCTGAGTGGCAGATGAGGGTAACGAGGCGGATTACCACTCTTATTAATTAATGGACTGAAATATAATAAGAAAAAGCCAAAGTGGGTGCCTGATAATTGGTGGGAGAACCTTAAGACTAGGCCAGAAGATCCACTTTTGCCAAAGATTCGAAAATCAACACGGCAAATAGGAAGTCGGGTGGTAAAGATGGGAAAGCATTGGGCACCCACACTCTTGGTCGGAAGAGTTGCTCCGATGCTTTTAAGAAATTGGTAAGTATTGTTTATATTGCTTTTAAAAAGTGGTTAATATATATGATTGACAAATATATACTTGATTTTACTTGTTTCCATACTACTTTCAGGGTGAAGAGGCCACTCCGTACAAGTTGTTTACGAAGACGAAGAAAAATAAGAAGGGGAGTGTGTTAATCCTCGAGCTGCTGAGATAGACGTAAGTTTTTATATTCAATTTAATGTTTATTTTTATTACAAGGAACGTTAATATCTTTCTTAAAAAGATAGGTAATATATATATATATATATATATATATATATATATATATATATATATATATATATATATATATATATATATATATATATATAGGAATAGGATCATGTGAGGATACACTATCTTTTTGAGGATTGAGGATTTCGTTACAATATCGGAGGTTCTTCAATACAATATCACAAAGGTTATTTGATAAAATATCACAAAAAAAAAACACCTATATAAAAAAAATTATAATTTTTTAAAAAAAAAAAATTCCAAAGGTCGATTTACCGTGATATTGTATTGAAGAACCCGTGATATTGTATTCACTAATCCTCAATCCTCAAATATTTAGGAGTTCTCACCGGATCCCGACTCTATATATATATATATATATATATATATATATATATATATATATATATATATATATATATATATATATATATATATCATTTCTGACGATTTTGTCTCTTTTTTCAGCATGATTACCATGAGGAGATGAGTCAACCATTGCCACCTGGATAGTCTCCCGACGAGATCCGGGCGTACTACAAGGCTGTCAAGGGCTTTGACGAGAAGAACCGGCTATACACGTGTTCACATTTCAATCCACATAGGCGGGATGACTTTGCGGATGATGGACACGGATTTGGAGGTGGTAGTTTTATTTCCCCTATAGGTTAGAGCCTTTAGTTAGGTTAGTGTTGTCGTCTAGTGGGGAGTATGAAAAAACATTGGTGATTCGTGTTTAATTAGTAAGAAAATGTACGAATTTGACCGACTTTTTATGTAAAAAATTTGCGTTCAATTCTCTTTTGTTGCCTCTCTTGATTCCAGCAATAGCGGTCGACGTGAAAATGGATTCCCGCTTGGCGGTCGACGATTCTATATGTGTTTTACAGGTTTTGGTTGTATTTGAAACGATGCAAATAGGCATCCTGGCTGTATTTGAAACGATGCAAAAACGCATCGTGGCTGGGCAACAGGCTGCTGTTTCCAGCCCCTGTTTTTTAATAAAACTGACGGAAATTCTGTCAGGATTGTCCAAAATACCGACGGAATTTCCGTCATTGCCTTTATTTTTTTTCAGAATTTCCAGAAATTCTAGTTTACTGCCACGTGTCCTGAGTACTGACGGAATTTCTGTCAGGAAGGACCATAATACTGACAAAATTTCCGTCAGCGCCCATTTTTTTTCAGAATTTCAAAACAACCGCCAAATATGCCACGTAGGGGTGAGCAAAACCGGATATCCGATACGGTTTTGGAAACCGTATCGGACATCCGGTATTTTAAATCTCCTTTTTTATTATCCTTATCCGATACGGTTTTTCCGTATATACGGAAACCGTATATCCGGTTTTTTCGTATATCCAGAAACCGTATATCCGGTATCCGGTTCTCAACCTCACTCATGTAATTTAATGTATTTTTTTTCTTTTCTATGTGTGACTGTTGGTTTTTTCGTAACTTAAAAGTGTTTTAAAAAGTTATAAGAGTAAGTAACTTATAAAGTTTAATACTAATAAGGTTTAATCACCAACATATTGGATATTTTCTGATTTATGTATATATTTTAATATTTTATTCTAAAAAAAAGGCAACCGTATCGGATACCGTATATCCGGTTTCATATTTTGCCGATCCTTATCCGATACGGTTTTTAAAGAACCGTATCGGATATCCGGAAATTCGTATCGGATATCCGGAAATCCATATAATTAAATTCGTTTAGCATATCAGATACATATAATAAAACCGTATCGTATAATTTTGCTCAGCCCTAGTGCCACGTGTCAAGCCTGGGACGGAAATTCTGTTAGGAAAACCAAATACTGACGAAAATTCCGTCAGTTGTGTGCTAGTATAAGACGACGGTTATTCCGTTAGTTATCCGTCAGTATTTCTATTTACTGACGGAAATTCCGTCAGGACACGTATTTTAGTGACGAAAAACGCTGACACCACATCTCGACGGTAATTCCGTCAGGAAATGACTTTTACTGACGGATTTTGCCCTTTACTGATGGATTTTGTCCGTTAGTTTCCGCGTTTTCGTTGTAGTGCCAAGAGCACATCTAAACATAAAGAAAACGATTTAGTCAACGAAAAACGTGCCCTATATGCACGGCCAGAATATGGGAAAGAGGAAAGTTGGGTTCTTTCTTACATGAACGGATGGTGGACGAAAAGAGGAGAAGATAGATGCGAAAATCACTTGATTCAGATAAGAATTGAGCAAGAAATGAAGGTTTTAGTGAAAACTGGTGGTAGCTCGAGAAATGGAGGCAAGAAGAAGGGAGTTTGCTGAAATTTGATGGTTGGTTGTAGATGATAGGGTTTTAAGTTGTTATATGGGTGGAGGGGAAAAGATAAGGGAAAGACCCATAGTTATCTTAAGCCCAAACTCTCATTTTAAGCCGATTTTACACTAGAAATACGTCTCGGACCTACTATAAACTTAAGACGGATATTTTTATCCACATTAATATTATTATACATGTAAAGCCAACTTTTTATAAAAATGGATTTAAAATACAAATAAAATAATAAAACGGTTAATAAAATTATAAATGCCAAAACGTAAAATTCGCGGGTGTTACAAAGGAGTAAGACTGGCCGAACACCCTAGGTTTTGGTTCGGGGATGGAAACACTTCCAGCGTATTCAAGGCCTATGGTATTCAACCCTTGGATTAGGGTCTTAGGATTCCTCACGGTGAGGGACACTTGCTTGGCCCATGGGCGGGACCGCACTATGCCCCCTGGAGTTTCTTTAAAGATACACATCAAAGTGGTGGCTACCGAGAGAATGTAAGTTGTGGTTACCAAGAGAGCGTGAGTGGACGTGAGTGGTGGCTACCAAGGGATGTGGAGAGTATCTATCAAGAGGGAATGAGAGTTGTCTCCCATGAGGGTGGGAGTAATGTTCTCTATGGAAGCGGAAGTGAAGGAGGAGCATCGAGTTGGGCATCGGGACTTACGGAGCATCATGGATGCTATGTTAATGCAATAGTGGAAGATAAAGCAACGGACACCTCGGGTGAAATAAGGAGTGTGGAGCATAGTGCGCTGAGGGAGGGATCGCCGGCGAACAACCAAGGACCTTTAGTCCGGTGGGTGAAGAAGCTTGGCAAAAGGAGAAATACCTCTTCTTAGTCTTATTTATTTTATGCAGACTCGTGTGACTTCGCGTCGGCTGAGCCTTAAATAATTTACTTTATTGTGTTGTAAACTCGGCCATAAGGCCAAAATCTAGTAGATGGTATTTCGTAGGACGGTGTAGTGATCACCATTAAGACTCCATTGCAAGTATACTCGTCCATAGGTAAGCATAAAGGCTATAAAAGGCCGAATTCAGGACTACCCTATGACACTCGGCCGAGTGCCGTATTCCCTGAACCGAGTGGCGGTTCACTCGACCGAGTGACCCTCTTTACTCGATTGAGTATGCCAAAAACAGACCCTGGATACCTCATGTGAAGACCCGCAATTGACCGCGTGACACCCCCACTCGACCGAGTATGTTTTACTCGATCGAGTTGACTGTTTTTTTTACCTTGTTTTGATAATTTTGACCCAATATAGATTGAGTATCATCGTTCCATGACCCTACCGGTCTCCTAATAGTTGTGTGAGCATAGAAATCATTACCGAATGATATGGAATGAGTTGTTTACATTGGTATATGTCATTTTGTATGTTGTCGTACGAAATATGTTGAGTTTATGGAAACGAGCTAATATGTACGAGTTCTATGAGTCTTATGCATGATCGAGTCTGGTGACGACTAGATTGGGATGATATGATATGAGGATGGATAAGAAAACATGTGTGATCAAGTGGTAGACTAGTCGTGGCCCATGCATAACATGATTTAATCGAGAATGAGGAATTTGAGAAGAAATTGAGTCACATTAGATGAAGTATTCGACCGTGTTACAATTATCGTGTACGGAGTCATGAGTTATACATATATATCTAGAGTCATGAGTTATGTACGATGTAGATAATCAGTATCTTTCGAGTCTCCAACAAACACCCGATGATTATCGGACTACAACATGCGTAGGAATCGCAGCGTTTAATCGACAGTTTTGTACAACTATACGTCGGAAAACATTCAAAATTTTATGTTTTGAAAACCTTTCAAAACTTTTCGAAAGTACCTGGAGTGTTTAATTCATGAAGACGGGGTCACAATGACACTAACTAGAGTCAAAACCGACACCGGACCAAAAACCGACTCAGAATTCAAATCCCGACTCCAACAACGAGTCAAACCGAGTCAAACACAAAAAACAAAACTTTTTAAGACTTCCATGTTAAGTATTGCGGGAATACTTCATGTTCAAGTACAAATCATGTCATCCAAAGCATAGTATAGAACAAATCATGATCACAATTGCGTGATAGTGACAAGACAACTCGAAGACCCGCGAAATGGCTTGCGCCTCTTCAAGCAGCCCATACGACCACGTCACTCAAAACGCACACAACCACACATTTCTCTATAAATACCCACATTCACACACCATAAAACCTTACGCGAATGTCCGCCTCCTCATTTCTCTCTTAAAATTCTAGACTCAACTTCTCAAGTCAAAAACCGATACGTGTTTTCGACTTACCGATCGAAAACACAAGTCTTACACATTGTTAGGTACCGTCATCGTGCATTAAATCACTTGACCGGCCATCTAGACCAACTACACCACCACTAAACTTAAAACACTCATTTTACATTGCTAAAACGGTTTTCAAACCGAGTTTTCCGACCAAACAAGTTGATACACTTTCGTCGATTTCTTGTCTCAAGCCTAGCATGTAAGTATAAGGGTGTAAAAATCCTTTTCTATCATGTTTTTCATCTCTTTTACGACTATAACATGCTAAAACATGCATAACATGATCCAAATATGGGTTAAATGAGCTAAAACCGGATTTTAGCCGGAGACAGGGGCTGCTTGTATAGCAGACAGGCTCGCGCCTAAACCCCCTCTCAAGCTTTAATCCAGCCGTGTTTGGTCTCATTTTCCTCTTTAATTCATTTCTTATTTGTAATCGGTTTTTTTACCATTTCAAATATTTCAAATCATTTTCATGATAAACTTTTAACCATAAAATATTTTTCGTCCTTGGTTCTTAATACCATGACGGTTTAATCCGTGTTCCGGTGATAATATTTGGTTAAAAACGTTTTAAAAGGTATTAGGAACCCGAGTACGATGATAAATATTGACTAATCACAAACAAATGAACTTAAAACAATTAAGTTCATAATCATTTTCAAAACTATTCATGTCAAGCTTACAAAACCGAACCCGACACCGAATATTATCAACACAAAAGCGGTCTAAACGACCTTTTCAAACCAAGATGGGTTCAAACAGCCTCTTTTCGAACCATTTTACAAACCTTTTTAATGGTCAGAAGATGTCCCTTCAATCGTCTGTTGACTCGCGCCTAAACATGCCACTCATTTTCCAATTTTCAAACCGGGAGAGGCCTGTTTGCATCGCCTGATGGCTCGCGCCTATATAGGCTGCCTGATGCAGAACCTGTTTCCTTCCAGCACTTGTCTAGGACAATCCCGACTTCGGTTAACCCGAATACAGGATGAATCAGACGACGAATCTGCCCATTTTACATTGTATTTGCCAAACGCCTTACTAAGATAAACGGATCACGTTATGCACCATAAACCTAACTCGGTAAATGGATGTTTAATTTCCGTCTTGCATGCAAATCAACATGAAATCCAACTCGACATCAAATACTTGATACTTGGATTAAACAACCGACATAGAAAGCTCACATGTTAGGTTCAAAATTGTGGATGCTCACTCATGTATTTACCCGTTTTATCAACTTTTTCATTTAACCAACCAAGATCGATCAGTAGAGGCCGCTACCGCGGGCGGGATTGGGTGTCTGATTAAAGGGCTTCCCAATACGTACCTTCACCTCTTACTCAGAAACTTTGGATAGTGGACGACTTTATCCAGAGCGTACGAGAGTCATTCTAGAGATAGGATGCTAAAGTGGGACGATTCCTTATCTTTAGTACCTATGTCAAACACCGCTTTTTGCCTTGATTGACCTAGGTATAAAGTGGATTTGAACGGGTTCCAAGCCTCCCACAAATGGTTGGTGGCGACTCTGAACATCTCTCGTATCGTTTCGAGACCCTTGCCGAGACAAAACCGACTGATCTAAAACGATCCAGTCGAAAGCATTTTTACGCCGCCGAGCGTGGCTTTCAAAGAGACCGCTATACGTCCACAGATTGGCTTGGCGTGTAGGTGGCTATGTCCATAGATTGGCGACTCCGTTGGGGACAACTAGGACACTTGTGTCTTTGTGATCCCTAGATGGTGAGACTCGAACGAGGTCTTGGTTGGAATGCATTAATTGATATTACGGTCTTAAGTTGGGTTCCTTATCCGGGCCCACAACCTAACCCTTTTCGACCAATTGGCTTGTCTCTTCGGCGTGAGTTTTCTCATCCCCGCGTTTCGAATCCCAATTCAGTCAAGCATACCGTTGATGTTACACATTTTTGTTTCATCATAGGGCTTTCATCACCTTCATGCACGAGGCTAGGGCACCCTCCTTACACATTTTGTTTAGATTGGTATCCCTCTCGAAAATCGGGGTTTGATCGCTTGGTGTGTAACCCACCCTTTTAAGCCAAAACCCGTGTCAGCATTACGCATAGTATAATGAAACTGCGAGTGCTTATGTGTTATGTGATCATATGCCCTTCCGTGTCATTTCAAACTTTCGAACACCTTTTTGCGCCGTTATAGTGGCCATTTCAAACCTCGGTCTTTCGCCGACCGTTGCATTTCAAAAAACAAGCCTTTCTAGGCCGCCGTAATGACGATTTTCAAACCCGGTTTTCTACAACCATTTCAAAAAACACGCCTTTCTAGGCCGTCGCAATGAGGATTTTCAAATCCGGTTTTTTAAAACCGTTTCAACATACCTTTCTAGGCCGTCGCAATGACGATTTTCAAACTTGGTTTTCTACAACCATTTCAAAAAACACGCCTTTCTAAGCCGTCGTAATGACGATTTTCAAACCCGATTTTATACAACCATTTCAACATGCCTTTCTAGGCCGTCGTAATGACGATTTCCAAACCCGGTTTTCTACAACCATTTTAAAAAACACGCCTTTCTAGGCCGTCGTAATGATGATTTTCAAACCCGGTTTTCTATAACCATTTAAAAAAGAACGCCTTTCTAGTCCGTCGTAATGACGATTTTCAAACCCGGTTTTCTACAACCGTTTCAACACGCCTTTCTAGGCCGTCGTAATGAGGATTTTCAAACCCGGCTTTCTACAACCATTTCAACACGCCTTTCTAGGCCGTCGTAGTCACGATTATCAAACCCGGTTTTCTACAACCATTTCAACACGCCTTTATGGGCCGTCGTAATGACGATTTCCAAACCCGATTTTCTACAACCATTTCAAAAAGCACACCTTTCTAGGCCATCATAATGACGATTTTCTAAACCGGTTTTCACAAACCATTTCAAAACACTTTTTTACGCCGTTATAATCGTTGCGTCAAGACACGGATTTTAACCCATCTCGCGCAGACACAATGGCTATTTCAAAACCCGAGAAATGCACACACCTTTTTTCTCAAAGCACTTTCAAATCCCGAGGACCATACACCGTCCCCGAGACCTTGTCAAACAATTCAAAACTCGATTTTCAAAATATACAATTTTGAATTTCAAAAACCGTCTTTGGAAACAGTACAATAGTGTCAGAGCCGCCTCAACTCAAACTCGAACATTCTTTTGAAAACAAACTTAAGACAACCTTTCCAACTAAACGACTTTTAAATATCCCTATTCTTCGGGAGCCGTCCATATAGCGAGAAACGAACCTTTTGAAAATCTCTATTTTTGAAAGCTTCAGTCCACCATTCCAATTCTGCCTCGTGTCTATCGAGTCAAAGCAAGCGTACTTATGGGTCTTTACATATGAGTCCTCTCACCTCGAGACTCGTTCAACGGCGTCATGCCATTATGTTAGACGCGAGTCAAAGTTCGGTCAACACCGTCACGTTATAAATCGAGTCAGCACCGGAGCACCACACACGGTTGCCCTCGTCTTGTTGAGTCTGATCTATCTTTCCGTCATTGTGCTGTCTGTGTTTATCATTAAACCATGTCGGATTGAGATGTAACGTGAGCCGTTTTTCTGCCTCAGAGCCATGGCCCCGTCTTCAGCTTCATCCAACAACAACAATGATAACAGAGACGTCACAACTGCTCAACTAGCCAGCCAGCTCACCGCTCCTAAGGTCACCCTATATCGACACTCTGAAAAACAAGGAAACCGGAGAACACAACACTCCGCCTTTGACTGAAACCGACAAGAAGCTCAAGCTCTTGGAAGAACAACTCCGAGCCCGTGGTAACATTATCCACCTTGAGAACAATCGAAGATTCGAACCCGTTGGGGATCAACTACCCGACAACTTTACCTTGACAAACGTACCCAAGTTCAAGGGAGTGCAGGACCCGCTCAACCACATTTGAGCCTTCAAGGATTACATGTACATCAAGGGGATTAAACAAGAACTCTTCACCCGTATCTTCCCATCATCCCTAGAACCGATTTCCCGCCAGTGGTACTATTCCCTCGACCCCAAGAACTTTACTACTTGGGACGAAGTTGCCGTCGAATTTGCTAAACAGTACGCCGACAACGTCGAAATCCAAGCCAACACCTGCACTCTTGAGGTCCTAACTCAGAATGATAAGAAAAGGTTCACGGAATTCATAACCCGTTGGAGGAGGGTAAGCACTCAATTGGGTAGTAAGCCGAGTGAATCAACTCTGGTGGAAAAATTTGTCAACAACCTCCGCCCGGTTTACGGCAACCTGCTAAGGTATCAAAACATCAAAACATTCCAGGACCAACAAATCTTCGAAACCCGCATTGAAGACGACCTCCGCAAGGGTGTCCTAGCCAAAACCACCTGTAGAGGCTATCAAGGATCTACATCAACCGGATCTCGCCCTTGTGGCAAACGAACAAAATTGATGAGGTCAATCTCCTTGAGCCAACTGCTAATAAAATTGAGCGACCTCAAAGGGTATTCACAAACTTGGGGTCAACCTATGCCAGTGACTTAAAAAGACTCATGGACCAAGGGAAACTACAACCAATTGGGCCCACTCCGGACCCATTCGAGCCTAAGAAAACTCGTTTCAAGAATCCCAATGCCTATTGCCAGTATCACCAGGGAAAGGGTCATGATATAGAGGTTTGCTTCAAACTCAAGCACATCATCCAAGATATGATAGAGAAAGGAGAGCTACGTATGCCTCCACCCAGAAAACCAAACAACAAAACAAACCTCTTGGGAATTCATGCCATCTCTGATGACGAACCAACCTTGGATTGCTCACACCTCATCCTGCCAATTGATGACGAGGTGAATGCCTTGGAGAAGGATACCCCGGACGGGGTATTTGTATTCAACGCCGCAACCATGCTCACCATGTTCCAACAAGTTGAGGAGGCCATAGGCAGTCTCTCAGAAAGGATCAACCGACTTGAGGATGCCTACCACCGGTTGATTTCCAACCCACCAACACCAACATCGCATCCGAGGGAGGGTCCTCCAAACGCCTAAAACTACCCTCACCAGAAAGGATTGATTCCGCGACCATTCTGGCATGCACCCCACAATAATCAACCCCACAAGAATCAACCCCACAAAAATTAACCTCACAAAAACTTCCCCTACAAAAACTATCCATCAAGGAATACCCCTCCAAGGTACCCTCGAGATCCCGAAAATAATGGTATCTGGCAAGACGACGCAGAGGATGTCTATATGGTTCCGGGAAGGGGCAAACAAACAAAAGAGATCGGTCATCCTACCCGGTCCGGACGCCACTACCAAAACCCGAACAATGCAACGGTTGTTCCAACAACGAACGACCAAGTCATCCCGGACGTGGACACTAAACCCAAGGTTCCCAAAAAATCGATCCTTAAACAACTGCAAAAAGCAAAGGCCGAGATTTTAATTTGGCAATTGATCGCTACATCCTTCGAACATCGGTAAGCTTTGCTACAAGGCTTGTGAAAGTTAACAGTTCCCTCTACCTCCTCTCCAGAAGAAGTGGTAATACACATGATAAGGGATGTCCCTGACCTAAGAAACCCGGTCATCTTCTTTGACGAAGATATCCCTCCATTTGGAGCCAACCATAACCTGGCCCTATATATTACCGTACAATGCCTAAAAAAATGTGCATATGGTTCTAGTAGATGTCGTATATACGGTTAATGGCATTCCCCTCACGACGGCTCAAAAAATGGGTATCAAAGAAGCTGATTTGGTCACAACTAACCAAGGGTACGCGCCTATGACGGCACTCGTTGTAAGGTTGTGGGGCTTTTCACCTTGACCATTGCAACTGGACCCTTGGAAAGACAAGCCAGTTTTCAGGTGGTCGACATCGACGCCTCTTTCAAAATGCTTCTGGAATACCCCTGGATCTACGCTGTCAAGGCCGTCACCTCAACCCTTCATCAGAAAATCAGGGTCCCTTTCAACGGGAAAACGATCACAATTCTCGCCTCCCCGATCAAGGCTATCATGAACAAGGGAATAGCCTCTCATGTCATTGAAGAGGATGACAGCGAGATGTGGGGATTCCAACCTGTGAATGCCCTAACTGATTAATCAACATCCTTTGATTGTGACCCGTTCTCCAACCTCGTAGTCAACCGCATTTTGATGTGCCAAGGCTATTTTTCGGGTCAACCTCTCAATCCGCTGAAAAGCAACTTGCCTGCCTTAAAAAAGGCTAAGGTCCCTAACATTTCCTTTGGGCTAGGCTATGAACTGAAGGAATTCTATAACCCTCAAATTAAACTCCTTTGATTTTAGATCTAAATAACTCTTTTAATTAGATGTGAATCTAGTGCATGCATAACATTTATAAATCAAAGTTTAAGAAGAATGCTTCTTATATTGCGGAAATTTGATTAGGGCACAAGTAAGAACACTTTTCTATACTTGTTCTGGAGCTCAAAATAAATGGATGATCCCCTTAGTCTCAATAGTGTGAGAAACTCCTTTCAATTGCACAAAGACTACCCCTTTAAAACTACTAATTAATTAATAGATTATCTTAGTAGTTAACCTTAAAATTTATTCTAATATTATTTCTATTACTACTATAGTAATCTATAAATTAGATCTTCGAACAAACATTTTCTAAAAACTTGTTTTTTAGAGATGAGAGAAAAGTAGTTGTAAAACCACAAAAACATAAGAATGAATATTCTTTTTTTGAATAAGAACAATTCTTATTAGTATAAAAGGGGGGAAAACCGGTGGCATGGGAGAGGATGAGAGAGCCAATGCATACCTCTTCTCTTTTTAGAATTGTTCTTATCAAAATAAGCTAGGGTGTAGAATAGTTTATAAGGTAATCATTGTGTTTTCCACAATTAAATTCAAATAACCATTTCATCCCAATAAACCTCATAAAACCGGTGCCCATGGATAATATGGAGTCCATTTTATTTTTGTCAATTTGTCATTTTGTCATATAATGTGTGACATGTGACATGTAACATGCTATTAATTATATTAATGCATATTTAACAATTAAATATCATTACATATATTAATTCAATTATATACTACAATTGACTAGTAATTAACAATCACAAGTAGATAAAATGGTTCATGTTAATATAATCTACAACATATTGCAATTATAATTAACTGTTCATTCTTAATTTAGTTGTTCCATAAACAAAGTTTTTAGTAATATAACATTTTATTTACTAAAACGAATCTCATTTAATCGAATTACAATAAGATTCATATTCTCACTCACATATGTAGATTGTTCAATTTTTAAGGATTTAATTAATCCGTATCAGCATACAATTAATTAATTTATCTATTAAGGGATTTGTCCTTTAGGTGTGACCTTAAGGGATCAACTGATCACCACCGTCAAACGACAGTCAGCCAATCATTACTGATTAATGTTGATCAGTTGACGTATAAAAATGAATCATCCCTTTACGTATTCATATCATGAGTTTTCAAAATGTGATCTCACTATTGTTGAGGACACATACTCCAACAATCTCCCACTTGTCCGAGACAAGTGTGCGTCACCAATTCTGTTGTCCTATTACTATCTCCCACTCAATGCAAGGTGTCTTGCGGGTCGTTCTTGCAAGTGATCATATCAAGAGTGGTTTCCTCGATCTGGAGAGTAACTGTCTGACCGGAATTATCTACCGTAGATACCTTTCGAGCGTGGCCACGCATTTTCAGTTCACTACTCCTCGAGTGGCCCTGAGATTATTTAAATAACCATGACAAGGGGGTGGACAATTCCTATCACACTATTCCCTTTGTTTAGCCACAGCTCATCATGACCCAAAAGATGCCCATTTGACCTCATTTACGAAAATCGTAGAGCATAGTTTAAAGTCACTCAGAAACTGTGCCAACTTGGGCGAATAGTCTTTAGTCAAAGAATTGACTCAAAAGAATACTATAGTAGCTCTCGTCACGACCAAGCTATATGAATTACCAGAACTCTATAAGCGGTCACTGCCCGATAAAGTGTATCTTACAGTCTGTCTTTGTGATCGACTAGTCATCTCTTATGACTCTATAGCACTTGAACTTGCCATCAATAGACTCATACTCTAGTCACTTAGAGACTTAAACTCATATAATTAACTATGGGCAATTACTATTGTTAATCCAGTTCACTTTAATAGGGTTCAAAATTGTCTCAACAACCTATTTGGATAAAACAAAGTAATAAACTAAAATAAAATAAAATAAAATAAAAGAGTTTAAAATAAAACTCAAACGATAAATGCGATTATCATATATGAATAATCAATACAATATCATTACTTCATATCTCATAATCTAATACAAATTAGGCATACGCTTTAGACCCATGGAAGTTACATGTCGGTCATGCGTAGTTGGTGGTAGAATCTTGGTTAGAGGATCAACAATATTATCATCTATCCCAACCTTACAAATTTATATTTCCTTCCTTTCAATGTAATCTCTAATCATATGAAATTTTCTGGGTACATATCTAGACTTGTTGCTAGACTTGGGTTCTTTAGCTTGAAAGATGGCCCCTCTATTATCACAATAAAGTGTGATAGGATCTTTGGCGGAAGGGACTACCCTTAGTCCTTCTAAGAATTGCCTAATCCATACAGCTTCCTTGGCAGCTTCAGATGATGCAATGTACTCAGCCTCTGTTGTAGAATCCGCAACAACTGGTTCTTTGAAACTTCTCCAACTAACAGCACCACCATTGATAATAAAAAAAAAGCCAGCCTGGGACTTCAAATCATCCCTGTCAGTTTGGAAGCTCGAGTCGGTGTAACCTTTCACACTTAGCTCGGTATCACCTCCAAACACCAAGAATAAATCCTTAGTCCTTCTCATGTACTTAAGGATATTCTTGACGGCTACCCAGTGACTGTCACCTGGTTTGTCTTGATATCTACTTGTCATGCTTAAAGCATATGAAACATCGGGACGAGTGCATATCATAGCATACATGATTGATCCAACGGCGGAAGCATAAGGGATCAATTTCATGCGTTCATCATCTTCAGGCTCAGTGGGTGACTGAGACTTGCTCAAGGTAATTCCACTACCCATTGGAATCAAACCCCTTTTGGATTTTTCCATGTTGAAACGTCGAAGAATCTTATCAACATAAGATTCTTGACTTAATGCCAATATCCTTTTCGATCTATCTCTATTGATTCGGATACCTAATATGCGTTGTGCTTCTCCTAAATCTTTCATCTGGAAATGATTTCCTAACCACCCCTTGATAGAGGTAAGCATAGGTACATCATTTCCAATGAGTAGTATGTCATCCACATACAAGATAAGGAAGACGACATTGCTCCCACTGAATTTCATGTATAAACATGGTTCCTCGACACTTCGGGTGAAACCATTCACTTTTATCACATGATTGAAACGATGATTCCAACTTCTTGATGCTTGCTTAAGACCATAAATGGATCGTTTAAGCTTGCATACCTGTTAGGATTTTTCGGATTTACAAAACCCTCTGGTTGCAACATGTACACTTCCTCCTCTAAATACCCATTTAGGAAGGCGGTTTTTAGATCCATTTGCCATATTTCATAATCATGAAATGCGGCAATTGCTAACATAATCCGAATAGATCTAAGCATGGCCATGGGGGCAAAAGTTTCATCATAGTGTAAACCACGAATTTGGGTGAAACCTTTCGCCACTGATGTGACTCATATTTGAGCATATGTAGTTCCCGAATTAGCCTCGTTCCTATGCTTTTTAGTGCATAATTGGGTCATTTACTATCCTTAGCTTCCCATTTTCGCATATTCTTTGAGGTTTTGTTTCCTTGGTAGGAGAGGAGTGCAAACCTTGCATTTTCATGGCAAAATGGAGCTAAATTGATCGAATTCAATGACCAAGCATCAAAGGGAAGGCGATACTAGAAGGCCTATGTAGATAATAAAGTAGATTGGGCAATGATGAAAGGATCCTTGCATCCTCAACAAGATCCCCGAGGATTGTTGAGGAAAGAAGAAAAGAGAAGTGCCTGACCTAGGATCCAAGCGGCTCCCTGCCAATCCGAGCGTCTCCCTGCCAACCAATCCGAGCGTCCCGATGCCAAGACGCTCGTCTTGAAGCCAAGCAATCTGAGCGTCTCTCCCCTGATCCGCTCGGATTCCCTTGAAGACTCCACCGTGCCTACTGCCTAGACGCTCGAACGAGCATATTTTCTGGGGACTACCAAAACGGAGATGAGCATCTCCTTGGAGAAGAGCGCTTCCTCAACTTTTCTTAAGGGTCTTAATAGTCATTTAAGCCCTTAGTAACCCTAATCCTTTTACCTAATCTCTCGTATAAATACCCCATTGTACTACTTAGATTATAATAAAGTCTTAATACTCTTTTATCTCATCTTAATACTCTCTTAATCTTGTAATCAACTCTTAGCATTAATATAAATCTCATTTCTTAATCTTTCCTTAATTTCTCTATTGTTCATCATTTATTTTGGGTAATTAGAAGATTATTTGGGTTTATTTGGAGGATTGACAACCTTCCATCAATCATTAAGTACTATTATTATTCTTTGCTTTATTATTTGGAATCATCTTTAGAGGTATAATTCTCTCTTAATCCCTTTTTAATTATTGCTAATCATCTTCATTTTTTCATCATGTTTTGCCTTGCTAGTATGATTGACAACCTTGTTAGCATGTTAAATTTGATAATGAGTGAGTAGTTTCCTTAACTAGGGTTAATGGGGAATTAAGGGAAACCAACATGGGGATTGATTCATACTTAATCTAATATGTTTTCATAATTAATTTGCTTGCTTGTTGTGATTTCAACTTATGCACATGTTATGTTTGATGAAATGCGAGCCTATGAATCCTTGCATTTTTCACCCATCACTTATCTTTTCAATGAGACTTGTAAGACATAAACCAACTCGAGTCTCATTAGACCATGCATATAGTTGGATAGGGAGGATTAAGTCGACTTGTAGGTGTTGTACAATCTAATCGATTCGGCTCCGGGACGCAAACGTTCTTAGGGATTGTAAGACATAAACCAACTCGATCCCATCACAATAATATGTGCTTGCATCTAGTAGAAAACATGTATGCATGATCAAATCCCATGAATCCCCTATGAACCCATGACACCATAGTGCTTTTAATCAATTGTTTACATCTCATTTTAATCATCTTGCTTGTTTTCATTACTTTATTTACATTGTTGATTAGTTTAGTTGATCTCCTATCTCAACCCAAATTGTGACACCCTTAGACACAACCATTTGCAATCGAAAATCCTACATCAATACCCGTCCCTTGGGATCCGACCTTTACTTACCGCTTTACTAAGAGTAGAATAGTTTCTGAAGTTATAAATATTGTTTTGGTCAAGGTAACTTTTGACGACAAGTAACAAAACCGACGAACCAAAAACGGCGCCGTTGCCGGGGAAGGTGTTAACTTGATTTGATTTTCTTTGATTGTTTTTAGTTGTGTCTTTCTTTACCTTGGGGAAGTCAAACTCCTCAAGGTTTTTTCTAATTGTTTTCAAGTTGTTTGATATTTGCATGTTTAGGAGATCACAAGGTAACTTGTTACCCATTGATCTTGAAATTGAAAGAACTTTGACCAACAATAGAAGACTTGCTAGAAATACTTTGAGAGGTATTGGTGAGATTGTGGACATTCAACCAAACAATATTGAGTTTACCAACCCTTTTGCAAGAGAAGGAGAGGATAACCTAACACAAAACCAACCCACAATGCCTAAATTTTCATCACATTCCGTACCAACCGAGGAGAACCTACCAAATAGTACTCCTACACCACAACACTTAACCGGTAATTTTATTGCAAAATCCGCATTTGTACAATTAGTTGAGAGAAGTCAATTTGGGGGGATGCCTTGTGAAGACCCTCATTCTCATATGGAGACTTTTTGTGACTATTGTGATGCGATTTCTCAAACCGGAGTTACTCAAGACCAAATTCGATTTGTCTTATTTCCTTTTTCTTTGATTGGTTCCGCGAAACAATGGTTGAAGAGCCTAGATAAGGCTACTCTTGGTATTGACTCTTGGAAGAAATTGGCACTTGCTTTCTACAAAAAGTTCTATCCTCCTGAAAAGACTAACATGTTGAGAGCCCAAATCACCGGGTTCAAACAAAGGGATGAGGAATCTTTGTATGAAGCATGGGAGAGATTCAAGGATAATTGTCGATCTTGTCCACATCATGGACTTAGCAAGTGGTTCCTTGCACAACAATTTTGGAATGGTCTATATGAAGACTCCCGAAACATTCTCAATATGGGATCAAATGGTATGTTTACCGAAGTTGATAATAATCAAACATGGAACAAGATTGAGGAAATGGCGGTCCATAACTCACAATATAGTAGACCTCGGACGGCTACTAGAGGAGGAAAGCATGAAGTGGACTCTATTACTCAATTGGGTGCTCAACTTAGTGCTCATATTGACACCATTAATTTGAAGTTTGAGAAGGCTATGACTAAACTTGAAGAGGCCTCTAAATCACCTAAGCAACATCTTATTGCCATGGTGGCATCTGCATCAATTCCAAATGGAGTATGTGAGAGTTGTGGAACTTTGGGACATGACGAAAGTGAATGTAG
This sequence comes from Silene latifolia, assembly GCF_048544455.1. Lineage (NCBI taxonomy): Eukaryota > Viridiplantae > Streptophyta > Magnoliopsida > Caryophyllales > Caryophyllaceae > Silene > Silene latifolia. The sequence goes on from NC_133536.1 coordinate 130,740,680, forward strand.
GGGAACAAGTGAACAAGTGAATGCTTTTCAAGCATACAAGAGTGGTACCCCTTATTCCAACTACTACAATGAAAACACCAAATTCCATCCCAACCTCTCATACAAAAGCTAAAATGTTCAAAACCCTCAAACAACATACACCCCACCTCCAATGAGAAACCAAGCTCAAAGACCCTTTTACAATCAAAATCAAAGTTATCAAAATCAACCTCCATACAATCAAACAAACGACCAAGGTTTTGACGTTCGAAAAGCGGTCCTTCAAATGCAAAAGAACCAACAAGATTTTTTCACTCAAATGCAAAAGGGTAGTCAAGCAAAAGACATCACCATCAACAACATACTAGCTCACACAAAGATGTTGGAAACCCAAATGTCTCAATTAGCATCTTCTAGTTCACAAAGACAAAAGGGGCAATTGCCACCTCAAGGTAATCCCCCAAGACAAGATTCGGTGAGTGCCATTCATTTAAGGAGTGGTACAAGGTATGAAGGGCCGAAGAGGCCCATTGATGAAGATGTTGTGAATGCTAGTGACAAGGAAAGAGTTGTGGAAAACTCTAGGGAAGAAGAACCCACCATTCAAGAAGTTTCAAAGAAGGTGATGTGAACATTATTTGCGCACATTTAGTCCCCTAATTGAGCCTATTTTGCATACTAATATAGCATTTCATGGCCATTTTATCCGTCAAAACCTTCCTATTTGCTTTTCTATCGCATTTCATATGTTTTGTAGAAAAGAAGATAATAAGACGGAAATCCCCGTCTTTCATGCATATTTGGAAGCTACTTGACGATACTAGATGGACTAGTATGAAGAGGAAGCAAGGACTAAAGATCAATCCCACAAGAATAAAACGGAAGTGAGCAAAAGGGAAGAAAAGAATAAGTATCATTGCTGAAGAACAATCCGAGCGGATTGTCTCCAATCCGCCCGTCTCCTCACACCACAATACGAGCGGATTTCCCCAAAGACGCTCGGATTGCCCCGCCAGAATCCGCCCGGATTCCGTCGAATCCGCTCGTCTTCCATCAACAGAATCCGCCCGTCCCGACCTTAATCCGCTCGGATTCCTTTACAACAATTTTCGTGTTGTTCAAGCTCCGTGAAAGACGCCCTTCCTTCGAAAAATACTGGCTTCTCCCTGCTCAAATCTCAAAAGTGTAATTACTAGTTTAGCCCTTAGTTAACCCTAATGCATCCACCTAATTTCCACTATAAATACCCCATTTGTAATAATCAAACAAGGAAGTTTTATTAGATTAGAACCAAGTTTTATTAGATTAAATCAAGCTTTCTTAGATTAGATTAGGAGTAGATTAGAATAGATTAATCTCAATCTTTCCACAAAAGTTACACATTAATCTCTCCTTAATTATTGTTCAAGTTTATTATTCAAGTTTATTATTGGGTAATTGAAGATTATTGGGTTATTGGGAGATTGACAACCTTCCATCAATCATCAAGTTTCTTCTATTATTCTTTGCATTATTGTTTTGGAATCTCCATAGGTATAATCCTTTTAATCCTTGTTTTAATTATTGTTAATCTTTCTTACTTGTTCATCATGTTTATACTTGTTGTGATGATTGACACCATTAATGACATGTTTCCCATGATAATGAGTGAGTAGTTCCTTAGCTAGGATTAGTGGGTAATTAGGGGAAACCAACATGGGATTGATTCATGCTTAATCTAATATGTTCACATGATTAAATTGCTTGCTTGTTGTGATGTCAACTTTATGCACATGTTATGTTTGATGAAATGCTAAGCCTATGAATCCTTCCATTTTTACCATCGTTTATCTACTCAACTTGACTTGTAAGATATAAACCAACTCGAGTCTTGTTAGACCATGCATAGAAGTTGAATAGGAGGAAAGTAAGTCGACTTGTAGGTGTTGTACAATCTAATCGATTCGGCTCCGGGACCCAACTCTTCCTATGAACCGTAAGACATAACCCAACTCGGTTCCTCCACAACATTAATTGCTTGCAACTTTGTAAACATGTTTGTATGATCAACACCATGAATCCCCTTTGACCCCATGATATCCTAGCACTTTTAATCATTTATTTACATCCTTTATCTCATTGCTTGTTATACTTTATTGCTTGCATTAGTCTAGAACACAACTACAAGCCCAAATCAATCGTGACACTAGCATAAATTGAGATAGATAGACTTAGAACCCAAAGCACACCGTCCCATGGATCGACCTCGACTTACCACTAACTAGTTGTTTGTTGAGTATTATAAATGTGTTTGATTGGATGTGACCCGACGACATCACCCATATCAAAATGGCGCCGTTGTCGGGGACGGTGTTATGTGATTAAGTTCTTACTTGTTTGTCTATTTTGATTTTGCTTTCACCTTGAGGAACTTGTTCCTCAAGGATTGTTCTTACCGTTTTTGTGTAGTTTCCATGCTTGTAGTTGTTTCCTTGTCTTAGCTATGATGGCTCAAGACTTGGTACATGGAGTATGTGGTGGATGTTTTGAGTATGACTATGGGTATGGGGAGTTTGAGGAGCAAGTCAACACAAACCTACCTTATTACTTGTACAACGAAAATCCTAACCACTACCCCAATTTTTCCCACCAAAATCACCACACCCAATATCAACAACAACCACCCACCCAATACCCATTTCACAATGAACTTCAATTGCCACAATACAACCACTTTCACACCTACCCATAACAAAAAGATGAGCCCATTCAAAACATGATTCTCCGAATGATGGGAGATCAACAAAACTTCTTCAAACAAATGCTAGAAGAGAGCCAAAAAGAAGATAATGTTCTTAAAAACATTGTTATCCAAAGAGAGGAATTGAGGATTCAAATTGCCCAATTAAAAGAATCCCAAGCAATCACTCACCACCGTCTTTGGACATTGAGCATAAATGCGAATTTGAAGTAGTGACCTTTGACATGGAAGATGAGAAGTGGGAGGAGCCAAGTTCCTTGAGCTCTTGCGACTATGAAAGTGTTGTGTTCGATGAAGAAGACATAAGGTTGAGCAATCCAAATACCCTTAACCTTTGTGAGTATGAGGGTGTGTCTTTTGATATGAACGTTGAGGTGTTGGAAAAAGAGTTACATGAAGCCCACATTTATGATTCACGTGAAGATAGCAACAATGATGATGAACCTAGAGGAGGGACTCACAATATCACCTTGCTTGAGGAGCCTATCCTTGAGGCATTTGAGATACCCTATCATGAAGAAGAACGTCCTTCCTTTATTCTTCATGAAGACCACTTGGCACCTATCATGGAGCCAATGATCATTGAAGAAGATATGGTAGACCTTCTTCAAAAGGCCAAAGTTTCTTACAAGAACTACTTGGTGAAAAAACTCAAAGAGAAAATTGCCCGTGAGGCTACTTGTGAAGATTTGGCACCCGCAATCTCAACTCCTAAGGTATCCAATCATCAAAGCCATGAAAATTCTCCTTCTACCTTGGAAGGATTGAAAAATCAAAATGCTATCATCATCACCAAAATTGAAGAAGAAGTTGGTAAGTGGAAGTCCACGGATGAAAATGAACCACAATTCATGCTTAGTGTTGACAAGAATCATGGGTTTATTTATTTGAAGCATCGCGAAAGCTCTAACGCTAAGGAGAAGGCAAGGAAAAGAACATTCTACAAGCTTCCTTGGCCAAATTTCATATTCAAATTGAGCAACCCATACTTGTGCTTATTTGGAGCTTGTTCACAAGCTTTTGATCTTTTATTAAGAGCTTTGAGCTCTATGGATAAGAATTTAAAATTGAACTAGTTTGGTGGAGTCCTACCTCAAACCACCATTTGTAAGATATTTCTTGGACCCTTTATTTTGTATAATATTGTACATTTCCATTTGCATTTAATTTCTTGCATGAGAGAGAAGAGAGAGAGAGAGTCATCTTACATGTTTCATGAGCAAATTTCAGAAAAAGATAAGGAAAAAGAGAAAATTGGTGAGAAGGGGTGCGTTATTTCACGAAAAAGGAAGAAAAAGAAGGAAAAAACCAGAAGACGCCCGGATCGAGAGGAGGACGCCCGACCAAAACGCACGGAAAAGAAAAGGCTAAAACTGAAGGAGAATCCGTGCGGATTCGAGCGAATCCGCCCGTCCTGGACAATACGTTCGTCTTCTTCACGGGACGCCCGTCCCGTGTGTCATCCAGAAGCAAGATTTTAAGCTGTGAAAGAATCCGTGCGGATTGTTCACAATCCGCCCGTCCCGATCAAGCCGCGCGTCCTAGGCACAATACGCCCGACTTTTCCCTCTTCTGAGCCGAGGAAGTTTGCTGTGTTTGAATCCGAGCGGATTCTAGAAAAGACGCTCGTCTTCTTCCTCGACAATCCGCCCGTCCCGACTGAAATCCGCTCGGATTGTCCTGTTCCTTCGGATAAAACGGGTCCGATCCAACCTTATCCGTTCGGATTCCCTACTCCTTCTATATAATCACCCCCTTTCTCCCTCATTTCCTCACCTTACCAAACCCTAAAAACACTCATCTCAATCCTCAAAATCACCATCCCATCCTCAAAAACACCCCCATCACCAACATCCAAATGGCACCATTGACAAACGCCAAAGGAAAGGCCAAGAAATTGGTTGAATCATTCGGGAAGAAGCGCAAGGGATCAACCTCTTCAACACCACGGGAGGTAGTACTACCAAGGGGCTCCCAACCCTTAATGAGGGGAGGCATTGAACAACTCAACCGCTTTCAAGAGGTGCTCTTTCAATCCGACGACCACCGCCAAAAATTTGTCGAGCTACTAGGTAAGAAGTACGAACCTACTCAATTTGTAGACACTAGGGTGTTGGAAATCCTTAAGATAAGGTACCCTACCGAGATGTTCTTTAATGGCCTTGGCATTGGGAAGCTTTTCCATGCCCATGAAGAGACTTACCTTAGTCTCACCCTTGAATTCTTGAGTAGCCTTCGCATTGTGGCGGATACCCACAACAATGTAGGCATGGAGTTTAGGTTATGCAACCTAGACCATGTTCTTTCTCTTGAGGAATTTGCCTATGTTTTCGGTCTTGAAGTACCCACCGACTATACCGAAAAGCCCGATAATTTTGGTGTGGACTTTCTTTGGAAGGCTATCTCCGGGAGGGACTTTACCCATATAAAGCATTGTTATACCTTTGCCATCCAACATCCGGTGATTCGATTCACCGAGCGCTTTGTAGCCGGTTGCATCAATGGGAGGTACGAACAAGATGGGTGTACTCTCATCGACTTAACTTTTCTTGAGTCCTATTTGAATGTTCGAGCGGTGAGGCGTTATAACTTTAATACGCCACTTGAGATACTTACTAGGTTCCATGATTTTGCTCAAGGGACCACCCAACTCAAAACCTTCGTGATGGGAGGTCTAATTACCATTTTGGCCCACCACCTTTGTCCCGGGTTCAATACCCGAGGAACCTATACTCCTCTTGAGGGGAGGACTTTGATTGATGAGCACACCATATTCCACAGTCACCGATGGTGTAACTACACTCGAGATGGGAGTGTGGAGTGGCACACCAAGGGATGCACTTCAATGATCCTTGAAGGATGGAAGATACCGGGCATTGACCCAAGATTGAGTCCATACTCTCCTCCACCAAGCTACCTCCTTGATATCCAAATTCTTGATAATCCCCCTCAAAGGGAAGAGCCACACCGTCAACCACCTCGTGGAGGGACGGGAATACATATTCGCCCACCTTCCTACGTACCTATCCCGCCATACCCTACCCCATATACCGAATCTCAGTCGGCAATCCCCAACACCCCGGGTATTAATGATTTGATGGCACTCATGAATAGAGTGGACCTTGGGGTGCATAAAGGGAGGGAAGACAACTACTTGGCCCTCTACCCCCAATACTACAACATGGCTCAACAAGGGTATATTGACCCCGATGGTCCTAAACCCTCTTGGGCACAACCGGAGCTCTTGTTCCCAAATTATGGGGACCAAGCTTGGGGTCGAGGAGACGGAGGGCATTCTAGCCAAGGTGGAGGGTACTCGGGTCAAGGAGGAGGTTTGACCAAGGAGGATATTAGGGCCAAGCACCCGGATATGATCAAGCCGGAAGCTCTCATGGTTATGGCTATGATCAAGATGAGGATGACGAGTGAAAGAGGCCTACTTCACCACTTCCATTTGTATAATACCCATCTCTCCCTCTCTCTCTTTTGTAGATACATTGCATTTAGTGTAGCTTTTGCATGCATTTGTATTATATTTCATATTGTATTTACATTAGTTTGCATTGTAATATATTTCATATGATTCATGTAGATAGTTGCATACAGACTAGAATTCATGCATAGTCACTAATGGCCAAACCTATTCATTTCTACATTAGAAATAGTGTTTAAATCGGTTTGGGGAGGTTTGATCATAGGTGACCATAGTTCACTAAAAATCATGCATCATCTAATGTAGATTGCATTCATTTGTTATATATTCCATATAGAATTGCATTTAGTTAGAGCATACATTCATTCATATCATATCATTGCATTTGTACTTCATTTCAAAAAATCAAAAATCCAAAAACATGTATTTCCTCTTTATTCCTACTCCTACATGTACATTGAGGACAATGTCCAAAATAAAGTGGGGGATGGGAATTTATATTCCAAAAATGCATAAAAATTGAAAAATTTCGAAAAATCACAAAAATATGTCTTTTAATTTCATAAAAACAAAAACCATAAAAATTTGAAAAATTGAAAAATCCAAAAACAAGTTCATTTCCTTTGTAGTGTAGACTTGTATATATTGTGTTTGTTCATCCTTTTTCACATTGATTGACTACGCCACATCCGAGACATGAGAATATTGAAGACCGCATGGTATGATCTTTCCAATCTCCTTTTTCCTCTTTATGTTAATGACTATGTGGCTTTATTTTGATTGATGCGGTAAAAACAATGTGAACTTAGGACTTGCATTTAGTTTATATGGCATATTAGTTGGTAGAATCATTTGCATTAGGATGTATATATGTTAGTTGCATCATGGCATGTAGTTTGCATGTTAAAAAAAAAAATTTGCGAAACCGTCTACTTGGGAAGCTTGACTAGTGTATATAGGCCCTAGTAGATACTTTTTCTTCTTAAGACTTTGCTTGTTAGAATACTTGTAAAACACCCTAGGATGTGTCATGCTAGTATCCCTTGACCCATGGATTAAGGCCTAGTCAAGAGTACCTTGTGGTGTGATAACTCCTTGACTACCGTTTATTCCAAGGTGACCCTTGAAACCATGCATCCATCCATCCATCATCCATGTTCTACCACATTTTTGTCATCAAAGGGAATGGGCACATAAAGAAATCAATTTGGGTTCAATGAAATGAAAAGTGAAAGAAAGTTTGCAAAAAAAAAAAATGCATCAAATGAAAAGAGGAGCAAAAATAGAACTCCTAAAGCTTCAAATATAAGGCACCCTCGTTAGTAATTGGGGTGACTTTGAAAATGTTCAAAAGAAAATGCAAAAAGTTGAAAGTTGTCAAGTGTTGAAAAGCCAAAAATGAAAAGAAATGGCAAAAGAAAGTGTTCTCAAATGTTATATGCCACAAGAAATTGTGGGAAAAACAAAAACAAAAGCAAACTCCCAAAGTGAAACTCAAATATCTATCGATCCCTTCATCCATCGTATCCATTTTTGTGCATGGTAGAGAGAGGACGACCCTTCTTCTTGTCTAGGCAAGAGGGGTAATTCCGCGATCCTCCAGTGTTTCTAACACCATAGGGAGTCTATTCTTGACAAAAGCATTTAACGATTGAGGACAAAGGTACCCTAGCTTGACACAATTTGGAGGTGATTTATTGGTATCCTTCTAGGCTTAGTAGTTTGAAGAAATTGCATCTATGAAGGAGTGTGTACCCTTGAATTGCTTCCCTTGTAGATAATTTCCGCCACTTAGATGAGGAAAGTGGCTATTCTTTTGTAGGTGCATCCATTACTTGTTTTGTGTGCTATAATGTTTGGATGTATCGCCATTTTGGCAAGACCCACCTTGCCTTGCAAGAAGGCATCCTACCTCATGGTTGTCTTGTTGTGAGTTGAAGGGGCGGAGTGAGACCCGCTAATTGTCTCATATCGGTTATATTAGTAGGATAGTTCAAATAAAGGTCTAGTTTTTGTCACCTCTTTACTCGGGACGAGTAAAGGTTCGGTTTGGGGATATTTGATGTGAACATTATTTGCGCACATTTAGTCCCCTAATTGAGCCTATTTTGCATACTAATATAGCATTTCATGGCCATTTTATCCGTCAAAACCTTCCTATTTGCTTTTCTATCGCATTTCATATGTTTTGTAGAAAAGAAGATAATAAGACGGAAATCCCCGTCTTTCATGCATATTTGGAAGCTACTTGACGATACTAGATGGACTAGTATGAAGAGGAAGCAAGGACTAAAGATCAATCCCACAAGAATAAAACGGAAGTGAGCAAAAGGGAAGAAAAGAAGAAGTATCATTGCTGAAGAACAATCCGAGTGGATTGTCTCCAATCTGCCCGTCTCCTCACAACACAATCCGAGCGGATTTCCCCAAAGACGCTCGGATTGCCCCGCCAGAATCCGCCCGGATTCCGTCGAATCCGCTCGTCTTCCATCAACAGAATCCGCCCGTCCCGACCTTAATCCGCTCGGATTCCTTTACAACAATTTTCGTGTTGTTCAAGTTCCGTGAAAGACGCCCTTCCTTCGAAAAATACCGGCTTCTCCCTGCTCAAATCTCAAAAGTGTAATTACTAGTTTAGCCCTTAGTTAACCCTAATGCATCCACCTAATTTCCACTATAAATACCCCATTTGTAATAATCAAACAAGGAAGTTTTATTAGATTAGAACCAAGTTTTATTAGATTAAATCAAGCTTTCTTAGATTAGATTAGAATAGATTAATCTCAATCTTTCCACAAAAATTACACATTAATCTCTCCTTAATTATTGTTCAAGTTTATTATTCAAGTTTATTATTGGGTAATTGAAGATTATTAGGTTATTGGGAGATTGACAACCTTCCATCAATCATCAAGTTTCTTCTATTATTCTTTGCATTATTATTTCGGAATCTCCATAGGTATAATCCTTTTAATCCTTGTTTTAATTATTGTTAATCTTTCTTACTTGTTCATCATGTTTATACTTGTTATGATGATTGACACCATTAATGACATGTTTCCCATGATAATGAGTGAGTAGTTCCTTAGCTAGGATTAGTGGGTAATTAGGGGAAACCAACATGGGATTGATTCATGCTTAATCTAATATGTTCACATGATTAAATTGCTTGCTTGTTGTGATGTCAACTTTATGCACATGTTATGTTTGATGAAATGATAAGCCTATGAATCCTTGCATTTTTACCATCGTTTATCTACTCAACTTGACTTGTAAGATATAAACCAACTCGAGTCTTGTTAGACCATGCATATAAGTTGAATAGGAGGAAAGTAAGTCGACTTGTAGGTGTTGTACAATCTAATCGATTCGGCTCCGGGACCCAACTTTTCCTATGAACCGTAAGAGATAACCCAACTCGGTTCCTCCACAACATTAATTGCTTGCAACTTTGTAAACATGTTTGTATGATCAACACCATGAATCCCCTTTGACCCCATGATATCCTAGCACTTTTAATCATTTATTTACATCCTTTATCTCATTGCTTGTTATACTTTATTGCTTGCATTAGTCTAGAACACAACTACAAACCCAAATCAATCGTGACACTAGCATAAATTGAGATAGATAGACTTAGAACCCAAAGCACACCGTCCCATGGATCGACCTCGACTTACCACTAACTAGTTGTTTGTTGAGTATTATAAATGTGTTTGATTGGATGTGACCCGACGACATCACCCACATCAGAAGGATGAAGAAAAGGCTAAAGAGAAGGAGCCTATTGTGATTCGACTTCCATTTCCAAGTCGTCAAGCTAAGCCTAAGTTTGATGAACAACTTGGGAAGTTTATGGAGATTGTGAAAAACTTGGAAGTCTCAATTCCATTTACGGAATTAATCAATCATGTTCCGGCCTATGCGAAATACATGAAATATATTCTTACGAAGAAGAAATCCATCCGGAAGCTTGAGGCTATTGCTTTTACTAAGGTGAGTAGTGCCATCCTACAAGGAAGTTCACCTCCAAAACTAAAGGATCCGGGAAGTTTCTCTATTCCATGCACCATTGGCGACACCACAATCAACAAAGCTCTATGTGACCTTGGGGCAAGTGTGAGTGTCATGCCATATTCGGTTTGCAAGAGGCTAGGAATGGGAGAGCGTAAGTGCACTAATATCACACTTCAAATGGCGGATCGATCAACGAAGACACCTTTAGGGGTATGGGAAGATGTGCCGGTAAGTATTGAAAAGTTCTTCATCCCGGTGGACTTTGTTATTGTTGATATGGAGGAGGATTCCAACATTCCTATCATTCTAGGAAGACCTTTCTTACACACTGCGGGAGCGGTGATTGACGTGAAACATGGAGAGCTCACACATGAAGTGGGAGATGAAACGATCACCTTTAATCTTGACAAGACAATGAGAGCTGCCCGACTACATGAGCCATGTTTCATGGTTGATCATTATAGCCGAGAAAGTGATAGGAAGAAGCTGGCATCTCAATGCAAAGAACAAGCTATGGGTAAAGAATTACCACCCATATGGGAGAAGAAAATGGGTAATCTCCAAGATGCTCCATCCAAAGAGCAACAATGTTTCAACAAGAATGAGAGCTTGAATAGCTCACCACCTCTCATGACAAGAGAAGAAGAAGGCCTCATTGGTCATAATGAGAAGAAGAAACAGGAGTTGTTCTCATCAACTCATGATACTATTGGGGAACAAGTAGACAAAGTATGCGGTCTTTGGGATGATGAGTTTGAATAGGGATATTCAATTCTTATATTGGTAATGCTATGACCCAAGACCACAATGAAGAACAACATGTGCAAAGGTCTATTGAAGATCTTTATCATAACAATGAACAAGCTTTCGACTACTTCTTCAAGGTGTTGAGCAACATCAACAACACCTTGGCTATGCCCCCTTGACATCTCATACATGGATGAGAGTTTGGTGGAGTCTTCCCTAAACCACCATTTATAAATATTCTAACCCCTTACCTTGCATTTGTATTGCATATTTGTCAATTTTGGATTTGTATGCCTTGATCAAGATTTTCATTTCGAGAGAGAGTGAGGAAGGGACTTAAATGTTTATTGATGTGTAGTGTTTTGACATAGTGTGGGCATAGCAATTGCCTAGGCTATCGAAGCCTTCGTAGTGCCCCCACAATGAAGACCAAGGGAATGAAGAGTAAATGACACGGGTTATGAAATACCCACGGGTGGAACTGAATCCGTGAGGTACAGGGACAATCCGAGCAGCCCGACAAGAATCCGCTCGTCCTGAAGAAAATTCGAGCATCCTGGGAAGAAGACGCTCGTCCTGAGAGAGCTGGAAAAGAAAATTTTTGGTTTGACTAATGATCCGAGCGTCTCACAGAGGATCCGCTCGTCCTACTGCTGGTAAAATTTGGGATTTTTCCCTAACGAGGAATCCGAGCGTCCTCAAGGAAATCCGCTCGTCTCCCTTCAAAAAGACGCTCGTCTTCATCAGAAGACGCTCGTCTCAGCACAGTCTTATTTTCTGAAACAAGCTAAAACAGAATCCGACCGTCCCGACCCAGATCCGCTCATCTCCCCTGTGCAATTCAAATATAACGGGATTAAAACCCCACCTTTCCCAATTCATTTTACTCATTCAAAACACAAAACCATCTCCAAAACCTCCAAAACCCTCAATCCCTCCATCCACCAAAATCAATTTTCTCAACCAAATTTACCCAAATTAATTCCAAACTCCCTTAAAACTCAAACAAATCACTTCTTTGTCAACAACAAGCAATTAAAACACCAAAATCCTCACGGTTTGAATCGGTTTTCTAGGATACAAGGCAAAATTCAAAAAAAAAAATCCTAAATCGATTTGGGTCTTATTGAAACTTGAGGAATTCAAGCAAATTTTTGGGTGTTACTACATACAAGGAGAAGATGGCTAGGACAAAAGGCGGAAACAAGGCACTTCCAAAGAAGAATCTCTTAAAAAGGCAACAAGCTCTACAAGCTTCAAAGGCTTTGGTGGTTCAAAGTGCAAGGATGGAAATTGAAGAGACTACTCCTCCTATGGTGGAAACTACTACTTATACTCCGGTTGTTGAGCAACTAGATGATTATCCGGAGGTAATTTTCACATCCGATGCTCATAGGAAGAAATTTATATCCCTTGCTAAGAAATCTATTTTACCCACCAAGTTTATATGCCAAGAGACCTTGACCAAATTGGGTGTCTTTGAACAAACCAAGAATTTCTTCGAGTCCATGGGATTGCTTACTTTATTTAATATGCAAGAGTTGACCTACTCGTCCCTCACCTTGGAGTTTTTAAGCTCATTGAAAGTTACGAAGGTGGAGACTCGAACAAACATTGAATTCCGCCTTGAGAATGTTGATAGGAAAATGTCTTTTGGCGAGTTTGGTAAAGTTTTTGGCCTTAGAAATGACTCGGACTATGTGAAGAAACCCTTAACCAAATATGATCCCGCTGCCTTATGGAAGGCTATTATCGGGAGAAAGTTTACATCTTACCATGATTGTCGTGCCCTTTATGTCCATCATCCGGGCATAAGGGTATGGCACAACGTTGTTGGGCATACTTTGATTGCTAGAAAGGGAGCAAACCACTTCACCGAACTTGATTTTATTTATCTCGAGTCGACCTTGAATATTGGTAGAGAGTTCACCACAAAGTATAACATTCTTCAACTTTTGATTGACAGGTGACTCAATATCGATCATGGCAAGGAAGGTACGGCCTTTATTGTTAATGGAGGATTGGTAACTTATTTGGCAAAATACTTCAACCGGAACTTCAACAAGAATGAAACCTATAAACCGGTTAAGGGAGGCCATATCATTGATCTAGCCACCATGGTTCAAAAATTCAAATGGCTCAAGCATGACACTCTTGACAACAAATTTGGGTGGTTAACAAAAGATGCCAAATCATTCACTTTACCGGACAAAATTTGCCGATTAAATGTCCATAGGCCAAACTACCTTCTCCCACTCTCCGAGGAAGCCGAGTACATTATACAACATCAAAGGGAGGATATTACCGAGCCCTCCTCCTCTATTATCACTCAACCCTACCCATTCACCTACCATGAGTTTTAACCTGAAAATGTTAAGGCGGGGAATGACTACTTGACTCTTTTGATGCAACAAATGCACAAGCAAACCTATGAGGATAGAGTCGATGCTTATAGAGCACAATATCCGCCTCTCTTACATCTAGCTAGGCAAGGACTTCTTGACCCATCTTGTCCTTTGCCTAGTTGGGCGGATAGGGAAGTCTTCTTTCCTAGTGCTTCTATGGGTGTTAGCTTGGGTGAAGAGGAGGTTGTTGTTGAGAGTGGTGGAAAAGAAGGTGAAGGAAATAAAGAAGAGAATGAAGAAGGTGAAGAAGAAGATGGTAGTGAGGAAGAAGAAGGAAGTTCATGTGCAAGTGATGATAACCCCGGATCTATGGAAGTTCATGAAGATTCTAGTGAAGAAGTTGGTGATAATGATGGAGATGATACTGATGACGCCATGGGCGAAGATTGAGGACTAGCAAGCTCTTGGGAGGATGCCACAATACTTTGTGAGTTTCCTACACCTCCTTTAAGGTTTGTTTATTTCTCTTGTTTTTCATATAATTTGTATCTTGATCTTGATTTTGAGTCCTAGCATCATTTAGAGGACTCACACCTCGATCCCATTGAGGTGTTTCTTTTATTGTTCCCACATTCAAAATCCAAAATGACAATTGTAGTTTCATGCATAACATCCTTATGCATGAACTCCCCCAATTTTTGCCATTAGCAATAGTGTCTATTTTGTTTTGGGGAAATTTATGCATATGCATTGGGAGCTATCTAAATTATGCTCTCCAACAAAAAAAAAACGCATGCATCATATAGTATAGTTTAGTTGCATCACTTGTTTATATGTCATATAGTTTGCATTTAGTTTAGAAATCATGCATTTCATATAAATTGCATAATTTCCTATCGTATTGGCCATTGAGGACAATGCCCATACTAGTGTGGGGGTGGAAAATTATAACATAACTTTTTAAAATAAAAATGATAAAAATTGAAAAAAATTTGAAAAATACAAAAACATGTCTTTTTGTTTCATAAATCATAAAAACCATAAAAATTTGAAAAAATAAAAACCCAAAAATATGTTCTTTTCCTTTATAGTGTAGTCTGTATATATTGTGTTTGTTCATCCTTTTTCACATTGATCGACTACGCCACATCCGAGACATGAGGATATAGAAGACCGCATGTTATGATCTTTCCAATTTTCTTTTTCCTCTCTATGTTAATGATTATGTGGCTTTATTTTGACCGATGCGGTATAAACAATGTGATTATAGGATTGCATTTAGATTATATGGCATACTAGTTGGTAGAAGCATATGCATTAGGTTGTATAAATGATAGTTGCATCATGGCATATAGTTGCATTTAGAAAATTTTTGAGAAAACATCTATTTGGGAAACATGACAAGTGTATATAGGCCCTTGTAGATACTTTTTCTTCTGGAGACTTTGCTTGTTAGAATACTTGTAAAACACCCTAGGATGTGTCATGCTAGTATCCTTTGACCCATGGATTAAGGTCTAGTCAAGAGTACCTTGTGGTGTGATAACTCCTTGGCTACCGTTTATTCCAAGGTGGCCCTTGAAACCATGCAACCATCCATCATCCACATTCTACCACATTTTTGTCATCAAAGGGAATGGGCACAAAAATCGTTCAAATTTGAGTTCAAGTATTGAAATGAAAGTCAAAAGGTTTGTAAATGCATCAAAAAGAAAAGAGGAGTAACAAAAATGAAAACTCCTATGCTTCAAATATAAGCACCCTCACTACAAATGGGGTAGCTTTGAAAATGTTCAAAAGAAAATGCAAAAGGTTGAAAGTTGTCAAGTATTGAAATGCCAAACATCAAAAGAAATGGCAAAAAGAAAGTGTTCTCAAATGTCAAATGCCACAAGAAATTGGGGGGAAAAACAACAACAAAAGCGAACTCCTATATGAAACTCAAATACAAATGATCCCTTTGTCCATCGAACCCACTTTTGTGCATGGTAGAGAGGGGACGACCCTTCTTCTTGTCTAGGCAAGAAGGGGAATTCCGCGATCCTCCGGAGTTTCTAACACCATAGGGAGACTACTATTGACGAAAGCATTTAACAATTGAGGACAAGGGTACCCTAGCTTGACACGACTTGGAGGTGATTTATTGGTATCCTTCTAAGCTTCGTAGTTTGAAGAAATCGTATCTATAATGGAATGTGTACCCTTAGATTGCTTCACTTATATATAATTTTCGCCACTTAGATGAGGAAAGTGGCTATTCATTTTTGTAGATGCATCCATTACTTGTTTTGTGTGCTTTAATGGTTGGATGTGTCGCCATTTTGGCAAGCCCCACCTTACTTTGCAAGAAGGCATCCTACCTCATGGTTGTCTTGTTGTGAGTTAAAGGGGCGGAGTGAGACCCGCTAAATGTCTCACATCGGCTGTATTAGTAGGTTAGTTTGAATAAGGGTCCTAGTTTTTGTCACCTCTATACTCGGGGCGAGCAAAGGTTCGGTTTGGGGATATTTGATGTGACTCATATTTGAGCATATTTAGTCCCCGAATTAGCGTCGTTCCTATGCTTTTTAGTGCATAATTGGGTCATTTACTATCCTTAATTAGCTTCCCATTTTTGCATATTCTTTGAGGTTTTGTTTTCTTCGTAGGAGAGGAGTGCAAACCTTGCATTTTCATGGCAAAATGGAGCTAAATTGATCGATTCGCAAAGGGAACGCGATACTAGAAGGCCTATGTAGATAATAAAGTAGATTGGGCAATGATGAAAGGATCCTTGCATCCTCGACAAGATCCCCGAGGATTGTTGAGGAAAGAAGAAAAGAGAAGTGCCTGACCTAGGATCCGAGCGGCTCCATGCCAATCCGATCATCTCCCTGCCAACCAATCCAAGCGTCCCGATGCCAAGACGCTCGTCTTGAAGCCAAGAAATCCGAGCGTCTCTCTGTAACACCCCCATACTCCAAGTGCCTTACCAGGACCACTCAGGTATAAGGATACTACTATCTCGGTTGCCCGAGGTACTGAATATCATAAGACAATAAAGAAACGTACCTTTAAAGTAATTATAGATTAAGTGATTACATGTTCAAACCAAAACTAATAAAAGGAATTACAAGGTTCTCATACGGTCTACAGCTAGAACTATCAAAGCTACTAGACTTCGTCTGACACAGCGGAAGACTTCTAACTGCCACGTGATGACTCATCCCAGCTATCCCATACGCGTCATATCACACCTGGTCAATAACTGCTCACCACCCCCGAATGGATCACCACAGTTTTTAAAACATTTAAACGGGGTCAGTACTAATCACACAATTCAATACATATACCAACAATAAGATAAACAGACAGCTGAACTGTCACACACACACACACACCACCACCAACTCCCATCGTCTCAATACTGACTGTCCACTGGACCAGCCCTGCCAGTGGGGGACCGCAGCCGTTCCCACCTAAGCCCCGCTCATCGTACGAGCGATAACCCTGTCCCATTAATGTGCACATCCCCTTTCGTGGCGGGTTCCACGAAGGGCGAAACTAGGGCGTGAAGTCACTCCCGCAAGTGACCCCACTCAGCCGAGAACGCATCTCGAGAGCCATAGACAACCAATCACAATCACAATCACAATCATCATATCAAACAACTAACTACAGCACATCACCAATATCCCATTATGGGACTAATACTGAGTAGGAAATCCTACCTGGAAAGC
The DNA here is from genome assembly GCF_048544455.1 of Silene latifolia. Lineage (NCBI taxonomy): Eukaryota > Viridiplantae > Streptophyta > Magnoliopsida > Caryophyllales > Caryophyllaceae > Silene > Silene latifolia. Next base: position 130,757,660 of record NC_133536.1, read on the forward strand.
ACAACACGCAGACGGTATCTACAATTTGTATCAAAACGGCTCCTCTACGAATTCTCCTCCTATCATACAAACACATAAAGACTACACATCACAAACTACACACCAAAACCCCAATTCCTAAATTAGGGTTTAACCAATCTTAACAACACATTATAAAAACTATATTAAAAGCTTACCCTCGACGCAAGGAATCCAACGACACGAAAAACGACAAGAACCGACCGTCGAACTCCGGAATTGCTAAGGGTGCGATTAGGAAGATGAAGTGGTCGCTTTCTCTCTTAAAGGGTTTTAGGTTTTGTAAAAGTGAATTAAAACAATGACGAATATGTTTAAATACCTTAATCGCATAATTAACAAAACCCGAGAAAACTCCCCGTAAAACCGGACACTCGATCGAGTACCCAAGGTACTCGATCGAGTACCCCCTTACTCGATCGAGTACCCCAGCTACTCGATCGAGTACCCAACAGGTCAGAAACTATTTTATTTCGCAACTTACCCTTACTCGACAGAGTAAGGGCTACTCGATAGAGTACCCCAAGACTTATAAATACGGAGTATTACAGTCTTCCCTCCTTAAAAGGAACTTCGTCCCCGAAGTTCAACCCATACATAAAAACAACCATACAGACTCGACCAAGACACAACAACTTAGCTAAGGACTCAAGGACTCGACCGAACATAGAACATGAACTCTTAACACCCACTCCACCAACTATGTTTACTTCCACAACATGACTCACTATATCGTATCTACCACATATATATCTCTCACGACACCAACTCCATACATAACCAACTACCATCCTCTAATGCTGCTAGCTCCACAATATCATCAACTATCAAATCCAATACCAAGACACTCATAGACATCAAACGGGATGTTACATTCTACCACCCTTAAAAGGAACTTCGTCCTCGAAGTTTACTCACACTCGTAACCTCATCATCCAACTGTCAATACTAGCGAAATATTCTCACACTCCTAAACATCACGCTACTACAAGCACGGTCATGACCTTTAATAGAATCACCCACAACACGAATCGATCTTTTATTCTACATCAAGACTCAACTTCCGAATATATTACCATATGTACAACTATCAAAATCTGTTTTATCGCATCCTACTCCTCTTAAGACAAATGTTACGTCCTCGTAACTCACTAATACCAAACCATATCTATATCTCATTACCCTTTGTACCCCCACATGTCAAAGATAACCGTCTATAAACCAAACACTCACCACTCTTATCTTCAAGGCTCCCATACATAAACATTTCTCATTTCCCAACTCATTCGGCATAGCACCTAACCTATACCATAAACTCGTAGCAAAAACACCATACTAACTCTCCATTATTACTGCCAAACAACATACCTCTCTACGTAAGGCGCTTATCTCCCAGAAGCATAACTCACGATCCGCACTCGTTACGTACACGCACACTAGATCCTCAAGTTCTTTCTTTCATTACCGCAAAATTCATACACAACTTAACATGACACTAATTTCCCCAACACCCTACACTCACTGTCTCAACAAAAGATTATGAACTACCCGCCGCTTTCAGATCATTACAACACATGTTCCACGAATCATTTTCCATTACCATGTCTACCGATGTCTCATCTGAAAAACAAGATCAAAATTACCGTAACAACCTCTCACAACCGTGTCCCATCAACAGATTATCACTATCCCATGACAACAACGAAACATATACAACTCTATTTCACATCATACTCTACCTCATTCCCAACTTAACCTCGGTAAAGAAAACATGAATAAGCAAGACAACTGTCTATCAAAGACAAATGAAACTCGCAGAGAGCAACATCAAACAAAACAACAATCTATGTATAATGGTATGTACTTTGAAACCCGAATCATAATCATCCCGCCTACTCCACCACAACCGGTGACGGCATCACAACACCGCCACCAACAGCCACACCGTAGTGCGAAAATACCCGCATCACAGCACTATGTACCATGCCCGGATCACCACCCGAGGCACCACAACCACACCGATAGACATCACAACTGCATACAATTCCCATAAATACTGACTTAGCATAACTTCTCAGACAAGAAAAACTTACTCAAATCCACTTTATTAAATCACCACGCAACATATTATATGGATAAACAGATAAGCATCTCATGAACATCCTCTCTGCCATTTCCCGGAATACACATGTGTTATCAATACACATAAAATTATAACTAGCTATGTCAAATCAATCAAGTTATTACCTTTTTGGATATCATTCAATTAAATTACCGTGCCCAACATGTATATTACAGATAATTCATAAAACAACCTTATAATTATCACACCATACCACCTCCTGTGAGGTCAGAACCTCACACAAACACTTACACATATCATAGACCCGTAATCACAACCAACTAGTCAATCCTGACCACGTAAGTTACCACTCGAAAAAGGTTACCTGCTGCCCGAGTTTAACTCATATGCCCCTCATAACATATCCCCCCATTCGCACAACCATCACTTCCTGCCAAATATAATCACACCTTCACCATTCAACTAATAGCGTCCGCCTCATCTAACCACATCTTATACCCTCTCACAATCATACACAACAATCAGGTCCCTACCAAATCAACCTCTTTAGAATTGCTACCTTTCTAATATACATCACTCTTAACCACTAGTGATAACATCACAATGCCACCACTGCTCGTATATCAAATCTCTTACACTCATATCAAAATAACATGGTTTTTCTCCTATCTTCGGTTAACATCCCAAATAACTATCATCAAATTCACCAACAAAATTTACATCAACATCATTCCCAATACTGTCTTATTTGTATTGTCATCCAACTCTCCACCAAATATCTCGTATCCTGCCAATACTCCACCAACTTATCACTCCCTTAATTCCTCGAAACTCATTATCAATCATATTGTCCTGAAACTTCTATATAATCATTAGCTAATATCCTCATGATAATATCATAAATCTCGACGATTCCTTACTTCTATATCACATAACTCCGGTGAACATTTTCCTCAGCTTACTTTTATCCTTCTTTTCTCTTTACACTCAATAATACCAATTAATAGTTCAACTCTTTATTCCTTCTAGCTAAGTCTTTAGAAATCCAGTTACCCTTTCGTTGCTCCAAAACTCAAATTCCATTATTTTCTACCGACATCATCTCACTCTTTCTTACCATGGATCTTCTCTTATTATGCTATCACTCATACTTGCCACTAATCTATGCATAGAACCAACGTTTAATGTTCAAACAATTGCATCTCCCTTTTTACATCTCTAGAAATCAGAATTCATTTAATACCGTTAATTACCCAAGGAACTCACCCAGTAGTTTCATCTTTTAATAAACCTCCCAAACTCACTCACTGTATATAAATACACCTCGCGACATGTCTCCACAAAGTTCACTATATATTACTCTTCTCAACCCCTTTAAACGAACTTTCACTACATAAATCCATAACCCACACGACTCCTAACCATTTCCTTCCATAACTCTTTACACATCTCAAGCTGCCACTATCCACATTCTTACTTTCAATCTTTTCATTCTCACGTTCATTATACTCAAATCATCCCTTGCCTATATTCACTTATTTTTACATTACTCAACACACAATCATATCACTCATCCCGTCTCGCAAAACGTGCGCCATGCCTCAATAAACTATACCAATCTTCCTTTTCTTTTTCCGCCATCTATCATAATCACATATAACTCATGTCCTCCCCACCGAACTCATACTCATCATAGTGCCACTCTTTACATCATAAGATTGGGTAACTTACACTTCAGGACCAACACATACGTAAAACAATGCATAAAGAAGTAATACAACACCTTTGAATTAAACATAATATGCAACGAATGTCAAAAGACAAACATATGACCCGAAATACGCATATGACCTGCACAGACCCCACTCGATCGAGTACCAGAACCTACTCGATCGAGTTGAGGCTACTCGATCGAGTGCCCAACATGCTCGATCGAGTGCCCCGACTCTTAACCCAAACAGACCTTCGATCTCGACTTACTCGACCGAGTAGCCCGGCTACTCGATCGAGTGACCCCATACTCGATCGAGTGCCCGAGGTACTCGATCGAGTGCCCAAAAACACGATTCTGGTCAAAATAACGACAAATACCCACTCGATCGAATCAAACCCACTCGATCGAGTCATGCAGACTCGTGAATACTACCCGAATGTTATCTCACATACCCTAACGTACTATGCATTCATTATTATTTCAACATTATGATTACAACTACGCATTCAAATCTGCGCGACTCCTCATACAATTAACAAGATAATCTACTTCGTGTTATCAAGTGCCACGTTATAAACAACCATCATGCTTTTCATCCAATTTGTTATATAAAACACATATCATTGAACCTCTATTCTTCATGTTACTACTTACCAAAAGTCAAACATTACCATCTATCATGCTCATATAACATTCAACTTTCAATCATGTATTACCCGCATGTTTTAAATTTTTATAACTTTTCATAACACAAGCCACACCCATACATACAAATCCTATTTCCATGTTGCTAATACAACAACATTACAAATCCACTTCATCACATAAACACTTCCATAATCAAGAAATTCGTATCCTTACGAAATTGCCACTTCATCTTTTCTAATCAATTGATCTAGTTCAATCACATACTTCATCTAACAAGCGCATATGATACGATAGTAGACAATTATACGAACTTAATATATAACTTTACGCAAACAAAACTACGAAAACAAATCTTATCACACCCCCTAACCACATGTTATTAGGATGGCATACTTTCTTTTTCTACCATATCATTCATCATTCTCATATACTTTTCCAACGATTCCAACCGACATGTAAACCAACTATCATGCAACATGCTTTCAACAAACCATATACAGCACAATTAACATACACGTCGCACATATACACACGGACTCCACGTTCCCATACCATGTGACTGGCTTAAGTATCATGGGCCAAGATTTTGAAGTGAGGGCGCCTACTCACCCAAAACCTAGCATCAGCCGGGGCTCCCATTACACATACACGAGGTTCATTTTATTAGACTCCCTATGTTCATTATGTTCATTTGTTACAGGTTCCAAAATCGTCGCTCTGATACCATTTGTAACACCCCCATACTCCAAGTGCCTTACCAGGACCACTCAGGTATAAGGATACTACCATCTCGGTTGCCCGAGGTACTGAATATCATAAGACAATAAAGAAACGTACCTTTAAAGTAATTATAGATTAAGTGATTACATGTTCAAACCAAAACTAATAAAAGGAATTACAAGGTTCTCATACGGTCTACGCTAGAACTATCAAAGCTACTAGACTTCGTCGACACGGCGGAAGACTTCTAAGCGCCACGTGATGACTCATCCCGGCTATCCCATACGCGTCATATCACACACTGCTCAATAATCGCTCACCACCCCGAATGGATCACCACAGTTTTTAAAACATTTAAACGGGGTCAGTACTAATCACACAATTCAATACATATACCAACAATAAGATAAACAGACAGTTGAACTGTCACACACACACACACACACCACCAACTCCCATCGTCTCAATACTGACTGTCCACTGGACCAGCCCTGCCAGTGGGGGACCGCAGCCGTTCCCACCTAAGCCCCGCTCATCGTACGAGCGATAACCCTGTCCCATTAATGTGCACATCCCCTTTCGTGGCGGGTTCCACGAAGGGCGAAACTAGGGCGTGAAGTCACTCCCGCAAGTGACCCCACTCAGCCGAGAACGCATCTCGAGAACCATAGACAACCAATCACAATCACAATCACAATCACAATCACAATCATCATATCAAACAACTAACTACAGCACATCACCAATATCCCATTATGGGACTAATACTGAGTAGGAAATCCTACCTGGAAAGCACAACACGCAGACGGTATCTACAGCTGTATCAAAACGGCTCCTCTACGAATTCTCCTCCTATCATACAGCACATAAAGACTACACATCACAAACTACACACCAAAACCCACAATTCCTAAATTAGGGTTTAACCAATCTTAACAACACATTATAAAAACTATATTAAAAGCTTACCCTCGACGCAAGGAATCCAACGACACGAAAAACGACAAGAACCGACCGTCTGAACTCCGGGAATTGCTAAGAATGCGATTAGGAAGATGAAGTGGCTGCTTTCTCTCTTAAACAGGGTTTTAGGTTTTGTAAAAGTGAATTAAAACAATGACGAATATGTTTAAATACCTTAATCGCATAATTAACAAAACCCGAGAAAACTCCCCGTAAAACCGGACACTCGATCGAGTACCCAAGGTACTCGATCGAGTACCCCCTTACTCGATCGAGTACCCCAGCTACTCGATCGAGTACCCAACAAGTCAGAAACTATTTTATCTCGCAACTTACCCTTACTCGACAGAGTAAGGGCGACTCGATAGAGTACCCCAAGACTTATAAATACGGAGTATTACATTCTCCCCTGATCCGCTCGGATTGCCTTGCAGACTCCACCGTGCCTACTGCCTAGACGCTCGGGACGAGCATATTTTCTGGGGACTACCAAAACGGAGATGAGCATCTCCTTGGAGAGGATCACTTCCTCAACTTTTCTTAAGGGTCTTAATAGTCATTTAAGCCCTTAGTAACCCTAATCTTTATACCTAATCTTTAGTATAAATACCCCATTGTACTACTTAGATTATAATCAAGTATTAATACTCTTTTATCTCATCTTAATACACTCTTAATCTTGTAATCAACTCTTAATTTAGAATTAATACGAATCTCATTTCTTAATCTTTCCTTAATTTCTCTATTGTTCATTTATTTTGGGTAATTAGACGATTATTTGGGTTTATTTGGAGGATTGACAACCTTCCATCAATCATCAAGTACTTCTATTATTCTATGCTTTATTATTTAGAATCATCTTTATACGTATAATTCTCTATTAATCCCTTTTTAATTATTGTTAATCATCTTCATTTATTTGTTCATCATTTTTTGCCTTGCTAGTATGATTGACAACCTTATTAGCATGTTAAACATGATAATGAGTGAGTAGTTTTCTTAACTAGGGTTAATGGGGAATTCGGGGAAACCAACATGGGGATTGATTCATACTTAATCTAATATGTTTTAATAATTAATTTGCTTGCTTGTTGTGATTTCAACTTATGCACATGTTATGTTTGATGAAATGCGAGCCTATGAATCCTTGCATTTTTTACCCATCACTTATCTTTTCAATGAGACTTGTAAGACATAAACCAACTCGAGTCTCATTAGACCATGCATATAGTTGGATAGGGAGGATTAAGTCGACTTGTAGGTGTTGTACAATCTAATCGATTCGACTCTGGGACCTAAACCTTCTTAGGGATTGTAAGACATAAAGCAACTCGATCCCATCACAACAATAAGTGCTTGCATCTAGTAGAAAAGATGTTTGTATGATCAAATCCCATGAATCTCCTATGAACCCATGACACCCTAGTGCTTTTAATCAATTGTTTACATCTCATTTTAATCATCTTGCTTGTTTTCATTACATTATTTACATTGTTGATTAGTTTAGTTGATCTCCTATCTCAACCCAAATTGTGACACCCTTAGACACAACCATTTGCAATCAAAAATCCTACATCAATACCCGTCCCTTGGGATCCATCCTTTACTTACCTCTTTACTAAGAGTAGAGTAGTTTTTGAAGTTATAAATATTGTTTTGTTCAAGGTAACTTTTGACGACAAGTAACAAAACCGACAAACCAGCCACAAACCTTGCTTTGTAGACATCATCATGCCCTTCTATGCCATTCTTTATTTTAAAGATCCATTTGCATTGGAGAGGTTTTACACCTTTAGGCAAATCAACCAAGTCCCAAACTTGATTTTCATGCATAGAATTTATTTCGGATTGCATGGCTTCTTGCCATAAAGTTGAATTTGGACTAGAGATTACGGCTTTGTAGGTTGCAGGTTCGTCACTTTCTAAAAGTAACACGTCTAAGTTGCTCTCGTTCTCGATAATACCTATGTATCTATCAGATTGGTGACTGACTCTCTCTGACCTCCTAGGTTCGGAAAGAACAACGTTCGGGTTAGACGAGGAAGGAACATCTTCTTGCGTCCTCTCTTCCATTTGTGGCTCTTGAACTTCAGCAAGTTCAAATTTTCTCCCACTCTGTCTTCTAGAAATAAACTCATTTTCTAAGAAGACAGCCTCACGAGCCACAAACACTTTGTTCTCGTGAAGGATGTAGAAGTAAAAGCCATATGTTTCCTTTAGATAACCTACAAATGTACACTTTTGAGATCTTGGGGCTAGCTTATTGTCAGTCTTAACTTTGACATGAGCATCACAACCCCAAATATTAAGGTAAGACAAATTGGGGACCTTTCCTTTCCACATCTCATATGGAGTCTTCTCGGTTGCTTTAGTTGGGCTACGATTGTGTGAGTGAACGGCCGATTGAAGAGCAAATCCCCAAAAGGAATCAGGTAAATCAGAATGACTCATGATAGATTGAACCATATTAAGTAAGGTTCAATTTCTCCTCTCGGCAACACCATTTAGTTGTGGCGTACCAGATGGAGTGAGTTGTGACACAATGCCACATCCCTTTAAGTGTGAATCAAATTCATTACTAAGATATTCACCACCACGATCGGATCAAAGTGCTTTAATCCTTTTGTTCAATTGGTTCTCTACTTCGTTTTGAAATTCCTTGAATTTAACGAAAACTTCACTTTTAAACTTGATTAAGTAGACATACCCATATCTACTTAAGTCATCGGTAAAAGTGACGAAGTAGTCATAATTTCCTCTAGCGGTGATAGTCAGTGGTCCACATACATCGGTATGTATTAGAGCCAATAAATCACTTGCTTGTGTGCCTTTACAACTAAAAGGATTACGAGTCATTTTCCCTAGAAGACATGATTCGTATATACCAAATGATTGGAAATCAAATGATTTAATTACACGAGTCGACACTAGTCTTTAATGCGTTTTTCATTTATGTGACCTAATCGACAATGCCAAATGTATGATTCATTTGGGTCACTTGTTTTGAGTCTTTTTTATTGTATGTTATAGATATCTTTTCTTGAGTTAGAAGTTTCAAAAAAATAAATGCCATTAATTGAAGCGGCTTGGCTTATGACCAAGTCATTCCTAGAAATTTCACAACTATTGTTCTTAATAGCAAAAGAAAATCCTTCCATGTCTAACATGGCAATGGAAATTATGTTCTTAGATAAAGAAGGTACAAAATAACAATTATGCAAGTACAACTCAAAGCCATTAGCTAAAACAAGTATCTAAGTCCTTCTTGAAGTGGCGGCTACCCTAGCTCCATTTCCAAGACGGAGATCTACATCACCCTTGTTTAGCTTTTCCACGTCTCTAAGCCCCTGTAAATGATTACAAAGGTGAGAACCACATCCGGCATCCAATACCCATGTTGAGGTGTAAGTAAGATTTATATCGATAACAAAGATTTCGGATGAAATATTACCAACTGGAGTGATGAGCCCAATTTTAATATCTCCCAAATACTTGGGGCAATTGCGTTTCCAATGGCCTAGGTCATGACAATAATGACACATTTCGAATGGTTGGGCACCGTAGTCCCACTAGCCACTTCCTTTCCAATTATAAACTTGGGTTCATGGCCCTTCCTTACTTTCTTTTTAAACTTCTCATTACTCCTTTTAGTTATAAGGATACTCTTCCTTGAAATCCCACTCAACACTTCATTATCCTTTGTTTCATTAAACAAGGAAGCAATAGAAGTAATGATGTCATCTTCATGAGATTCATTATTTGAAGGCAAAATTATTAGAGTGGGAGGAGTTGAAGTTGTGAGATAGCAAAGATTCCCATCTTCACCAATGCTAAAGCGTAATTCTCTAGTCGAATTTTGATCGTTGATGGAGCATTTTTCATCAAATGATTTAAGCCAAGTATCAATGGTAATAGGTGAAGGAGAATTAGATGAATCCATTGCAATAAATAACTACAAAAGGAGATGAAGGAAATGATTAACATTTATCGTTTTACTTGCAAACATTTTAACAAAGTTTATAATTATGCATTTATATAATGACCTCGCACCTAAATTATATAAATGATTCCGATATCCATCTTTATACAAACATGGGCACGGGAAACCGATACATCCCATACTTGTATAAATTTGGTAAATTAACTCTTTAATTGATTATACCATAGAATTCTCAGTCGATGTATTTCATAAATTCCATCTCTAGCCCCGGAACATAAGACTAGTCTTTATATCCCATTGAGTCCAACCAAATTTTGCGTGTAATAACGTTTTATTACCCCACTTACCCAATGATAAATAAAAGAATACCCCCCTCTCCCCCCCCCCCCGGGGAACCGAATCTACCCCAAATGTCAAAGGGATTCATGAGCCCTACTATTTGGTAAGGCTAATCTCAATTTTAAATATGTGCGAGGTCTTGTCGATTTATTATCTATCATCTTCAAGTGAACTAAGTTGATGAATAGATAATTATAATTGACAATAGTCGATAAGATGATAAAATATGCATGTGAAGTTATAGCGATTTGGCAATGCATGCAAACATATAAAGCAAGCAAATAAAGTAAGATAAATTTCCTAGTATGGCCTTGCCTAAAATAGAAAATCTTATATTCTATTACATATTCGGAAACCAACTCCTTTGGTCCCTTGAATCTTCATGTGACACATCTCCCAAGGACAAACACCGTCTTCACCGGAACTCCTTTCCATATGGAACCGTCTTTAGGAAACTCCGGAATTACAAATAATTAAATAATAAAATGTACATAGTACTTCCTATTATACATTTGTAAAATTAAATCTAATAAAACAAAAGTGCTACGAGATCACAATAAATTACAACCGAATCAATATTCCCTTACATTACGGGTAATATCGATTAAAACTAAGGCCATACTAAGATAAAATTACATAATTCAAAATTATATAAATAAAATATGACATTCATCAATGAAATATGCAGCATTATAATATGTATCTAACATGCCAAATTATAGCCAAATCGCCCTATTTACACTTATATCGTAAATATAAACCGGTTTTATGGTTATTCGCGATTTGTAACTTATTAAAATCACAAAATAATACTAAAATTAAATTTTAGTCCAAGTAACTATCCTAACCTTTTAGGACTCAAAAATTAGTCATTACTCAATTTTTGACAATAATTCAACTTGATTTATCATTCATGCTCATTATAGACTTAAAATCATAACTCATTATGAAATAAATCCAAATTAAATTACAATAATTTCAAATTTGAATTTTAAATTTTTGAACATTCTGGAAAAATTATATGACACTCATAATGTCAAAAATCAAGGTTAAAATTTTCAAATTAATTTCGAGAAAAATATAGTTGCTATTAATCGGTTTTATCAAATAAAACATCTAAAGCATATGAAAATTAATCTAATCAATATTCCAACTTTATATCTGATTTTTGGGATAATAATGCAACCTAAAATAATTTTCTCATGCCATGTAATTCGTTTTAGCTATTTTTGCTAAAATAGTCACTATTTATGTCATTTTTACACCTAAAAATTCATAAATCATGAAAAATGAATCAAGTTCATCTAAAATTTTACAAACAGTGAGTAAAATGTACATGTGACAGTATATTAAAATTTCATGGCCTGTTACGAAATTTAACTAATTTTAACTTTTTTACCTCCATTTATCTCATTTTTATCTCATAAAAATTATAAATAATGCAAAATAGATCAAATTTATACGAAATTTTACATACAATAAGTAAAATATGCATGTGAGGTCATATAAAAATTTCAAGGTCAGAAACAAAGTTTATCTATTTTTAGCATTTTAAATACCATTTTATACATTAAAATGTAATAAATCACTAAAAATCAATAAAATGAGCCATAAAATACCATAAATCATCAAAATGACCTAAATTCATTTTAGGACCAGAATATTCAACATACAAAAATTTTCTAACATATAAAAATAAATCACAAAAAATCTAGTTTTATGTGTTTTAAATTTAACTCGAAAAAACTATAAACCGATTATGCATGCAACAACCTAAGCTCTGATACCACTAGAAGGAATTCTGTAACCCTTAAATTAAACTTCTTTAATTTTAGATCTAAATAACTCTTTTAATTAGATGTGAATCTAGTGCATGCATAACATTTATAAATCAAAGTTTAAGAAGAATACTTCTTACATTGCGGAAATTGGATTAGGGCACAAGAAAGAACACCTTTCTACACTTGTTCTTGAGCTCAAAATAAATGGATGATCCCCTTAGTCTCAATAGTGGGAGAACCTCCTTTCAATTGCACCAAGACTACCCCTTTAAAACTACTAATTAATTAACTAGATTATCTTAGTAGTTAACCTTAAAATTTGTTCTAATATTATTTCTATTACTACTATAGTAATCTATAAATTAGATCTTTGAACAAACATTTTCTAAAAACTTGTATTAGAGAGATGAGAGAAAAGTAGTTGTAAAACCACAAAAACATAAGAATGAATATTCTTCTTTTGAATAAGAACAATTCTTATTAGTATAAATTAAAAGGGGGAAAAACCGGTGGCATGGGAGAGGATGGGAGAGCCAATGCATGCCTCTTCTCTTTTTAGAATTGTTCTTATCAAAATAAGCTAGGGTGTAGAATACGCTATAAGGTAATCATTGTAATTTCCACAATTAAAATCAAATAACCATTTCATCCCAATAAACCTCATAAAACTGGTGCCCATGGATAATATGGAGTCCATTTTATTTTTGTCAATTTATCAATTTGTTATATTATGTGTGCCATGTGACATGTAACATGTTATTAATTATATTAATGCATATTTAACAATTAAATATCATTACATATATTAATTCAATTATATACTACAATTGACTAGTAATTCACAATCACAAGTAAATAAAATGGTTCATGTTAATATAATCTACAACATATTGCAATTATAATTAACCGTTCATTCTTAATTTAATTCTTTCATAAAAAAAGTTTTTAGTAATATAACATTTTATTTACTAAAACGAATCTCATTTAATCGAATTACAATAAGATTCATATTCTCACTCACGTATGTAAATTGTTCAATTTTTAAGGATTTAATTAATCCGTATCAACATACAATTAATTAATTTATCTATTAAGGGATTCGTCCTTTAGGTGTGACCTTAAGGGATCAACTGATCACCACCGTGAAACGATAGTAATGTCAAACTCTCGCCAGCCAATCATTACTGATTAATGTTGATCAGTTGACGTATAAAAATGAATCATCCCTTTACGTATTCTTATCATGAGTTTTAATAATGTGATCGCACTATTGTTGAGGACACATACTCCAACGTGAACATATCGATGAAGACATCCAGGAGATGAACCTCTTAATACGGAAGCGTAAAAAGCACGGAGCCATCCTCCATCCCTACCATCTGACTCTCAATGGATACTTTGTCTTCGAGGGAGAATTCGAGCTCTACAACGGCTTTCCTGAGCCCATCTATGACTCTGTAGCTAAGGTCAAAAACCTGGGCGTAGAAGTCTTTCAAGACTGCTACTTCATCCCCGACAACACCAAAGCTGCGTCGACCAAATCTGAGTGGACCCCATGCCTTGACGGACAAGCCGTCTCTCTCCTCTTCGGAGAAGACAACATCAGGCACCTCGGCTATGAGGATATCATCAACATTGCTCTAAAGGACAACCAGTTCGATCCCACCGCCTTAATCTCTGATAGATAGCCACACGAGGCTGGAGGAAAACTGTCAAGTGGACCGATCGTCAAGACCTTATGTTCAAAGAGGGAAGTGAATATGAGAAAGAGTCTGAGTCCGAGTCAGAGTTAGAGTCTGCCTTAGCTCCTAGCACTCCTGATGTCCCAGTCAAAGTCCCCTTTTCCCTGTTTTATCACAAATTTATGGCTGCTTCAGAGGCCGAGTTAACTAAGGTTATCCCCACTCCCATGGAAGGTAGTAACCTGGAGCTTCTTCCAGGGCCCAACTCCTCCACAGTGCCACCTCTGACTGCCCATGAGATGTCTGTCCTATCCAAGCTTTTCGCTCAAGTCGACTTAATGAACGCTAAGTTTGCTTATGACTCGTCTCATTTTAACTGCAGTATAATTCTGAACGAACATGAGGAATTTGACTTGAGTGACTACCCGCTTCACCTAGCAAAAGAACTTGACAAATGAGAAATTAGGACCCCCATCATTGAGGAGACCGAGAATATTAACGTAGGAACCAACAACATGCCTCAAGAACTTAGGATAGGGACCATCCTTGACCCCGTCGGAAAGACATCAGTTCATCGACCTCCTACACGAATACAAGGGCGTATTCGCCTGGTCATACAAAGACATGCATGGAATCGACATGGAGATTGCAGAGCACAGAATACCCATTAAGCCCGGAGCTAAACCTGTGAAATAAAAGTTGCGCCGAATGCGCCCTGAAAAGCAAGGAAGAGGTGGACAAGCAGTTCAAAGCCGGATTCATCAAAGTGTCCGAATACTCTGACTGGGTGGCCAACATAGTTCCTGTACCCAAGAAAGACGAGAGAATTCGGGTTTGCATCGACTTCAGGGATCTAAACAAAGCAAGTCCAAAAGACGACTTCCCTCTGCCACATGTTGACATCTTGGTGGACAACACCGCCGAGCACGCCCTGCTATCATTCATGGATGGGTATGCTTGGTACAACCAGATCAAAATGGCTAAGGAAAACATGCACAAAATAGCATTCACTACATAGTGGGGTACATACTACTACATTGTCATGCCCTTTAGTCTAATCAACGCCCGGGCAACTTATCAAAGAACTGCCACCACACTCCTACATGACATGATGCACAAGGAGGTGGAAGTATATGTCGATGACATGATCGTCAAATAAAAAGAGCGGGACGGCCACATCAGCGCCCTTCGGAAATTCTTCGCTCACCTTCGAAAATACAACAGTCGACTAAATCCTCAAAAGTGTGCATTCGGGGTCACCTCCGAAAAACTCCTGGGACACGTCGTCAGCAAAAGAGGCATCGAGATTAATCCTACCAAAATCAAGACTCTTCAACAAATGCCTCGGCCTAAGAATGAGAAGTAGATTCGAGGATTTCTCGGTCAAGTCCAATACATCAGCCGCTTCATAGCCAAACTCACTATGATTTGCGAACCGATCTTCAAGAAGCTTCGCGCTTCCGATCACACCGATTAGGACGACGACTGCCAAAAGGCCTTCGACAGGATAAAGTAAATCTTATCCAAACCTCTTCTCCTCATGCCACCTCAACAAGGAATTCCCTTATCTCTATACTTGACTGTCACCGACACAGCCATGGGAGCAATGCTAGCAAAAACAATAGACGGCGAAGAACGAGGTATCTACTACATCAGCAAAAAGTTCATCGAGTATGAGACAAGGTACACCCAACTGGAAAAGACATGCCTTGCCCTGGTCTGGTCAACAAAGAAGTTGCGACACTACATGCTCAGCTACACGGTTCACATCTACTCCAAGATGGACCCGGTCAAATACATCTTCAAAAACCCGTACTAAACGTAGGGCTGTCTAGATGGACACTCATACTATCTGAATTTGACCTCAAATTCGTACCCCTCAAGGTTATCAAGGGAAGGGCAGTCGCCGACTTCCTAGTAGAAAACTCTGTCAACGAGGATTCAACGACCGACACATGGTCACTTCCTGATGAAGACATCCTTTGTGCCGACACCGACACATGGGACCTATACTTCGACGGTGCGTCAAACCTGAGAGGCTTCGGGGTAGGAATCTTTCTAATACCACCAGAGGGAGAACATGTTCCGATCTCAGTCAAACTGGACTTCGCCGTCACCAATAATGCCGCTGAAGATGAAGCATGCCTCATCGGCCTACAGGCAGCCATAACACCTGCCATCAAGACACTGAGGGTCCATGTCGATTCCTCGCTCATCATCAATCAGGTGTCCGGTTCATGGAAAATCTGAAGCGACAGCTTAGCACCCTACCGAGCAAAAATCAATCAGGAGGCCGAATTCTTCGACCAAGTCGAATACTTCCACTTGCCACGAGAGGAAAATCAATTTGTTGATGCCCTGGCAAAACTTGTCGTGTTCGTCAACATACCTGACTACATAATATTGATGCCCTTATTTGTCGAGAGAAAGAGCGAGCCAGCTCACATCTGCGCCATCAACAACGACAAGGAAAACCATGTCGAACCTTTGTAGCAAGCCATCCTCAACTACAAAACCAAAAACGAATTCCCTCCCAACTCCGATACAAGAGGACAAAGAGCCATCCGTTTACACGCATCACAATTCGTGATAAACCAAAATCAACTATACAAAAGAACACCCCAAGGAATTCTCCTCCTTTGCATTGACCATCACAAAGCCAAAAAAGTCATGGGAGAGGTTCACGATGGAGAATGTGGCCCTCACATGAGCGCAATGATGCTTACCCGAAAAATCATGCGGCTAGGTTACTACTGGACCACCATGGAAGCCGATTGCAGAAACTACGTCAAACATTGCCACAATTGCCAAATCTTCGACAACATGCAACACATACCATCGTCCCTCTTATACACCATGATATCACCCCGGCCTTTCTCGACCTGGGGCATCGACATCATCGCGAAGGTCAGCCCAATAAGCACCAAAGGACACGGCTTCGTCCTCGTCGCCATCGAATACTTCACCAAGTGGGTAGAAGCATAGTCCTATGCAGTCTTGACCCCCAAACAATAGCCAAGTTCATCCAGGACAACATCATTTGCAGATATGGGGTACCCCATGAGATCATCAGCGACCAAGGCTCTCACTTCCGGGCGGAAACACAAGCTTTGTTGGATAAGTACAAAATCAAGCTGCATCGTTCATCCCTCTATCGTCCCCAAACCAACGGAGCGGTAGAGACAGCAAACAAAACTCTTGTCACCATCATCAAGAAAATGCAAGACAATTACCGCGATTGGCCGAGCAAACTCCCATTTGCACTCTGGCGGTACCGAACCTCCATTCGAAAACCAACAGGGGCCACACCCTTCTCCCTAGCAAACGGTATGGAGGCGGTTCAAACAGTAGAGTTGGAGGTCCCATCTCTACTCATCTTACTGGAGAGTCAAGTTTCTGAGGCGGAATGAACCCGTCGAAGGTTCGAACAACTCACGCTTCTAGACAAACGACGACTCAACACCTTGCACAACTCCCAGCTATACCAACGACGTATACAACAAGCATTCAACAAAAAGGTCAAACCCAGAAATATCAAAGAAGGCGACTTGGTCCTCAAGTCGGTTCGAGCACCACTACCAGTCGATCCGAGGGGGAAATTCAAACCCAATTGGGCTGGGCCATACCTTGTCAAGAAGATACTTTCGGGGGCGTTGTAAGACTGAGTGACCTAGACGGGGAGGATTTTACAAACCTAACCTACCTAGACCAGCTCAATAAATACTATCCTTGAAACCTAGTAATCACAAACCTTACCCTAGTTTCAAAACTAGCATCCCGTTCAAGTCAAGTTCCTCAACGCATTCTTATTTGAAATTGCATATTTTACCGTGTCTAAGTTGCGACACCTTGCCACGTTTCGAACGTCCTTTGATCGGTTCAAGGCACCATCCATTTGCCCTCAAACCAAACACCTGAATTACGAGCATGGTTTGATTTCACCTTTTAAGGTGGATACGTAGGCAATCCTTTCTTACACAAGAAGGATACAACCACAAAACCCAAAACAAATTTACAAAATATTTTCGAACTACGATCATGGTTAGATTTCACCTTTTCAGGTGGATATGTAGGCAATCCTTTCTTACACAAGAAGGATACAACCATCCCCACAAACCAAAAAGAAATCACCCATATCAACTTCAAATAAAAAAAGGGAAAAACATTCCCCTTTTCACAAAAACACAAAAAAAGAAGCCTTTCTCCCTTCCCACAAAAATCCCATTTCCCAAGTGCGATATTTAGGATAATTCGAACCGAATCCTCTTATTTAATTAATAATGAGAAGGATTTCAAATTTGACAGCAAATAAGGCTAAGCTAGTCTACAGCTTGTCAAAGCTAGAATGTCGACTAAGACATCTCACATAGTAAAACTAGCACAAAATACACAATACCTAGCTAGTACAACATTATAAAAACTCACAATACTATTAAAACATAATAGTAAAACGGGTAATGGAGGTCTTCTTCTTCCATTCTACCCTTGTCTTTTCCCTAGGGGTACATCTTCCCCTTGTTCTTCCTGTTGGCCCGGCTAGCATGAACTTCCTCTTCGGAACGGATCCTCAATAGATCTACGACGGCGACGACCTCCGGTCTTTTGCATGACCCCATACTCGGTCTAAGACGAGCCCATATACGGCCCACCACCTCTTTGGGGCCGGAGCTTCGCCTCTTTGCTGGGCTCATTACATCGGGGCTAGCATCATTGGCAAAGTCATCAAAGAAGGCACGGTTGGCCTTACCGACCTCTCGATACTTCAAGTCGACGACCTCGTCCTTAGGAGACTTAGCCCTTTCCTCCAAGGTTTGAGCGCTTGACCACTTGACATAAGCCTGAGTCACCCATGTCGTCGCAATATGGTTTGGTACCTCCCAAGTCAGCCGAGTGTCCCACCACATTTCGAAGACCTCCACAAGCTCGGAGTTTCGAAAAATACTCTCTTGGACGAGAGTATCTTGAGCGGGCACCTTTTGTTGACGCCCCATTTGCCCCATAAGCCTTTCGGGATATATGAAGGAAGCAACCTTCAAACCCACCACCATCAAAGAATAAGAACTAGCAACCGAAGCGGGCAACCTCGTGAAGGAACTCAAGTGCCACCATGGCACCACCCAACGAATATGAGGACAACCCTCCTCCACCAATCTCGAGGTCCAATAGGCCTCGGTGGATGCAAAACTAACCGAGTACAACTTCTTCCTCATAGTAAGGTCACGGAAGGAATAAGATAAAGAATCGGCTGGAGGCTCTACATACCTTAGCCTCTCCAATAGCCACACTTGGAGGATCCTTGGAGATCCAAACAAAGGAGCTTATCCACAAGAGCCCTTCTTGTCCAAAGGTTGGATGATCTCGACAAGCACCAACCATGATGGATCCCTACCATGCTCCATTAGCTCAACTATATGCACAAGGGTCATACTACTATAACACTTTGACCCCTCCTTCTTTAAGGCATCGACAAAGAGGTATGACTACACTAGGCAAAAGGCAAGAGCCCTTCTCCTAGCCACCTCCGAGACATTAACATCCAATCGGTTTGAGAAAATGTTGATAAGAGCCAACATATCCACACCACGGGGAGCAAGGAGAAAGTTCACTTGGCTCGTTGACAAGCCCAACATTGAACGAAACTTCTCTTTGTAACACAACCGAGTCGGAGGAAGCACCAGAGTGTTAGGTTCTTTAACCCTCTAATTAGACATTTCTAATGTAGATCTAAGTTACTAATTAATTTCGATGTGAAGAATCTAGAAGCATGCAAACAAAATAAGAGTAAAAAGAGAAAACGATTTTTCCTTACATTTGAATAAGATGGAAATATGGGCACAAGGATTGACTCCTTCCAACCTTGTTCGTGAGCTATGAATATAAGGATGATCCTCCAAGTTTCAAAGTAGAAACTCTCCTTTTAGTTGCACCCAAGACTTACCCTTAACACAAATATAATTACTAACTAGGTAAAATATAGGGTTATTTCATAACAATAATCCATCCTATTGATGGTCTGCAATAATCACTTCATCCTATCAATAATCTCAATTAAATCCAACCTAAACACTATACCTTCTAATAACGAACCAGCTGATATTTTGTGATGTTTATGTGTATCAAATAAACCAAGTTCTTGATTCATCACTTGAAAATATTACACATATACCAGCTAGGTTGTCCAAAAACTACCAAATATTCCAACATAAACTTCAAAAAATATCGGGTGGTTTGTTATTAGAAGGTATAGTGCTTAGGTTGGATTTAATTGAGATTATTGATAGGATGGAGTGATTATTGCAGAGCACCAATATGATGAATTATTGTTATGAAATAACCCTAAAATATATTAGTATCCATAAATATTAAATTTAATACTAATAATATTACTACTATAGTAATATATTTATTTTTCTTAGATTTAGTGAACAAATGTTAGCATAAAAACAATTTTTATGAGTGATGGAAGAGAGAATGAGAGATAAGCATAAGAAAAATCAAGTCGGTCAAATAATGAGAACTATTATCATTATATGGGGAGGGGGTGCCGGTTGGAGGGTCTAAAGAAGGGCATGCCCACTTTTGCTTTTTGTCTTATCAAAAACAATAGGCTAGGGTCTAGGTTGTTTAGGTAATCAAGGTGTTTATGCATTAAAACAACCAACTAATCAACCAACTATTCACAACCCTAACCATCCTAATTAAAAATCGGCCCCTACACTTAAAATGGACCTCCATTTTAACTTTCACAATTTGTCAATTGTCATATAATGTGTGACATGTGACACATGACATGTTATTAGATAATGTATGTATATTTAACAAATTAAATATCATTACATAATCAATTAATTAAACTTAACAACTTAAATAGTAATTCACAATTATATGTATAAAATGGGTCATTTAAGATATAGATAATATAATCTACAATATTTTGTAATTATTAGTAACTAATTACTCTTATCTCAAATGTTTCATAAACATTAATCAATTTTAGTAATATAACATATTAATTACTAAATTTAATCTTATTTAATCACATTACAATAAGATATAAAACTTTCACTCATTGATAAAAATTTGTTCAATTTAAGGATTTAACTAATCTGTATCTACATACAATAATTAACTTATCAGTTAAGGGAATCATCCTATAGGTGTGACCTAAAGGGATCAACTGATCACCATCATCAAACGACAGTAACGTCAACCTCTAGTCAGCCAATCGTTACCGATTAATATTGATCAGTTGAAAATATATTGAATCATACCTTGTGTATTCTTAATATGAGATTTAAATATGTGATCGCACTATTGTTGAGGAGACATACTCCAACAATCTCCTACTTGTCCGAGACAAGTGTACGCCACCAATTCTCTAGTCCTATTACATCTCCCACTCAATGCATGGTGTCTTGCAGGTCGTACTTGCATGTGATCATATCTAAAGTGGTTTCCTCGATCTGGAGAGTAATAGTTTGACCGAAATTATCTACCGTATATACCCTCCGAGCGTGGCCACGCATTTCCAGTTCACTACTTCTCGAGTGGCCCTGAAATTTAGTTAACCCTGATAGGAGGTGTACAATTCATATCGCCTTATTCCCTTCGAATAGCCACAGCTCATCATGACCCAAAAGATGCCCATCTAACTCCATATATGGCAGTTGTAGAGCAAAAATCAAAGTCAATCAGAAACTCTGCCACCTTAGGTGAAATGTCTCTAGTCAAAGAATCGACTAAAAAAGAAAACTATAGTAGCTCTCGCCATGACCAGGCTATATGAATTTCAAGAACTCTATAAGCGGTCACTGCTCGACAGAGTGTCCCATACAGTCTGCCTATGTGATCGATTAGTCAGCTCTCATGACCCTATGACAGTTGAACTTGCCATCAACCGACTCACACTCTAGTCACTAGGAGACGTCACCTCATATAAGTGACTAGGGGCCAATACTATGTTAATCAAGTTCACTTTAATCGGGTTCAACATTGTCCTTACACCCTATTTGGATATAACAAGGTAATAAAAAAGTTTTAAAATAAAACTCAAACGATAGATGCGATTATCACATATGAACAATCAATACAATATTATTGCTTTATATCTAATCATCTTAAGAATATAAAATCCATGTTACTTCATGGTGGTTTGGTCAAATCTGCAATAATTGCTTGGTTAGAGGATATACAATATAATCCACTCATCCCAACTTCATTAAATTGCAATTTCCCTCCTTCGATGTAATCTTTTAATTACATTTATTTTCTAAGTACATATCTAGACTTGAATCTAGGCTTAGGCTCTTTTACTTAAAAGATGCTCCCACAGTTATCATATAACAGTGACAAGATCCATGGTTTAAAGGATTTACTTTTAGATCCTTTACAATCCATCTTATCCTTATCACAAAGTACTCAGACTCTATTTGTAGAATTTAGAATGACTGCCTTTTCAAGGTTGTTCTCGCTTTTCGCACTTCAGACAATTGACAACAAGATCAGCCTAAGAAACTCGAGCTTTTGTAGCCCTACATACAAAACTCCATATTTCTATAAAAGATAAGTACAAATCCTTATTTCTTCTCAAGAACTCAAGGATGTATCTAGTGGCTATCCATTGACCCTCACATGGATTGACTTGTATTGCTTAAAGCATACAATTTTATCAGTGCTTGCGTATATCTTAACACATTAGGTCGAAGCGAAAACATTGGTAATCGATTTCATGCGTTCAACAATTTCAGATTCAGTGGATAACTGTGATTCGGATTAAAGTAATCCCACAATCCATTGGAATAAAATCCCTCTTAGATTTATCCTCGCTAAAATCATAAAGAATCTTATCAAAATAAGACTTTTGAATTAATGCCAATATCCTTTTATATCTATCTTCATAGATCTGGATATCTAATATGCGATGTGCCTCACCTGAATCTTTTATCTAGAAATGATTTCCCAACCACCCCTTTACAGAGGCAAGCATCGGTACATCATTCCCAATGAGTATTATGTGAAGATAATTTTTTGCTCCCACTAAACATAGTTCTTCTACACATCGAGTGAAACCATTCTCTATTATCACAAGAACTAAAAAAATAAGCTCCCACTAAATTTCATGTTTAATTATGATTCTTTAGAAAATCAAATGCAACCATTCTCTATTATCACATGACTGGGAAAAATTATTTTTATAATCTTTTAATGCTTTGCTTAAAACCACATATTGATCCCTTAAGCTTACTTAGCATGTTAGAATTCTCAGACTTAAACCTAAGGTTAGTGTCACACACACACATCCTTTTCTAAATACGTATTTAGAAAAACGTTTTAACATCACTTGCCATGTTTCATCAAAATGAAATGCGGCAATTACTAACATGATTTGGTTGGATTAACATCACCATGTTCATCTACGCTATTCTATACTTGAAAGCTTTACTTCAAATAGACCAATATCTTAAAGTAATTATTCTTAACTTTGCCCATAGAATATATCACTGATTGTAAAACCAAGATTTCTTTGCAATAAATTCCGATTTGGATCACTAGCAACAATTCACTCAATAGATAATTGTTCTATTACCTTATAAAAGCAACTCTATTTATAACATGTGGATGACTTTTTAGAACATTTTCTCGTGTCATTATTCTACAAAATAAGTTTGTAGCGAATTTTCTCCCACTCTATCTTTTTAGAAATACACCTATTTTCCAAGAAGATAGCTTTAGGAGTGACAAACAATTTTCTTCTTTTGAATGCAAAAGAGCATTAGGCACACGTTATTCTTGAGTTATCTATTTAGATATGTTACTATTTCAACGACTAATCCCTTCCATATCTTATACGGAGTCTCGTTTGTGATTTATATTGCGCGTTCACACTTTAAACAACCAATGCTAATATTGGATTTCAAATCCCCAAATATGAGTTCAATAACTCATTTCAACTCTTAATCGATCGATCGTACATTACATAAGAAATGTCATGGTGCCATGAATCTTTTAATTGGGAATCAAATTCACAACTTAGGTCTTTACCATATTGAACAAATCACCATCTTTCGATATTATCGATTGAGTTGAGTCGATTCATTTTATAGATATTAATGGAGAAATAGGAAAGATGTCTTTAAAACTTAAAATGCCGTAAACCGAAATAACTTGGGTTGAAAGCCAAGTCATCCAAAACAAAATACAATATTCGTTTGGAGATGCAAAATAAATGAACCTTCCACGTCTAACATGGAAACAAAATAAGTTTTTAAGACAATGTCACAACATAACTACTATTATGAATACATAGTCAAAATAAAACGCCAAGCCAAGTCCATAGGTCTCCATCTATGCGGCGACTGCTCTAGCTTTCCTTGGAGTTACTCCTCATGCTTGCTTAGCTTTTCCACTCTTCTCATGCCCTAAATTCAATAAGAAAGGTGAGAAACACAACTAGTATCTTAATAAAAAGTTGAGTTGTAAAATTAATATCAATAACATAAACTTTTGGAAGAAATATTACCTACTGGAGTCACACGTCCAGCTTTGATGTCTTCCAAATATTTGGTACAATTGCTCCAATAGCCTATGCCATTACAATAATGGCACTTATCATCGGATTTGACTCCCCTTTTGGGTTTGGAAGAGCTATTCTCAATAGCTTTACCCTTTCCTTTGTAGGGAGTGGGCTTCTTACCCTTGTTAGCACTTTTCTTAAACTTTCCCTTACTCTTTGCATTGATGTTGAGCACATTCTTGCTAGTGCTTGTATTAAGCCTCATGTCACTTTCGGCTTGCACAAGAATTTTGTGCAGCTCATGGAGATCGGTTTTCAAGTTTGGATGTTATAGTTTACCCTAAACTGAACATAGCCCTTGATTCGGCTTAAGGAATGGAGCACTCGGTCAATCACGAGTTGTTCGGGGATCTCAACTCCTTGCAACTTGAGGGTCTCAACATACTCAATCATTTTGAGCACATGAGGACTCACTTTTTGTCCTACTTTGATAATGAGGTCAAAGAATTGGGAAGCCGCTTCATATTGAATAATCATAGGAGCTTGTAAAAACATGGTCACAAGTCTAGTATAGATTTCATAGGCGGTGCTCATCTTTATGGCACTTCTTTGAAGATCGGGTTTCATGGAGAAAATCAAGACATTCTTGACCGCAGCGGATTCTTTTTGGTAGGTCTCAAATGCCTCCCTAACCGCGGTTGTTGACCTAGCATTAGGAGTAGCGGGAGGAGCCTTGGTAAGGTATTTGAGCTTGTCATCACCTTCCGCGGCTCAGCGAAGTTGCGCATCCCAATCGGTGAAATTTGAACCATTCTTTTCGAGTTTGCAACGATCTATAAAGGATCGAAGCCATGAAACGATAGTGAGAGGTGGTGCGGACGAGCTAGAGGATGCCATTATGATAAATCAATTGACTACAAAGTATGAGATGAAGGAAAAATTAATATTTATCGTGAATAAGACTTGTAAGTATTTTAAACAAGTTTAGCATTTATATAATGACCTCCACCCAATTATATAAACGATTCCAAGACCCAAATTCATATTAACTCGGTTGTGAGCCAACGGGCCCTCTACAACCTTACTAATATAATTTGGTAGGTTAACTCATTTAACTGATTCTACACTTAGAACTCTCGGTCGATGAAATTACACTAAGTTCATCTTTAGCCCGGACCTATTGAGACAACGGTCCCTCTTCCGTTAAGATCAACGAAATTTCGAAATGTAATAACATTTTATACCCCACTTACCAACGTAAAAAGAAAGCACCCTGGTATAGTATTTCAATACCGTATTGTACTCCTAATGAAATTGGGATTCATGAGTTCCTACTATTTTGTAAGGCTAAGTCTCAATTTTATAAAATGTGAAGGTCTTGTCAATTTATTATCTATCTCTTTTAAGTGAACTAAATTAGTGATTTATCGATAATTATAATTTACAAGGTCGATGATTCGATATAAAATATGCATGTGAAGTTATGGCGATTTGGCATGCATGTAAACATATATAAAGAAAGGAAACATGCAAAATAAAACAAATTCCTAGTATGGCCTTTCCTAAAATAGAAAATCTAATAATCTATTACAAATTTGGAAACCAACTCCTTTGGTCCCTTGAACTTCAAGTGACACGCCTCCCAAGGGAAAAACACCATCTTGATCGGAACTCCTTTCCGAATGGCTCCGTCTTTAGGAAACTCCGGAATTACAAAATAATAATAAAATACATAGCTATTCCTATTATACATTTTTAATAAAAATAAATCTATTAAATTACAAAACGGTGATGCGAAATCACATTAAAATTACAACCAAATCGATAATCCCTTTCATTACGGGTAATACCAATTAAAAAGTAAGGCCATACTAAGACAAACTACATTATTCAAAAATGACATAAATTTAAATGACATTTATCCCTAAATTATGCAACAAAATATATGTATTCAAACATGCAAAATGAATGTGCTAAATCGCCTTACTAGATTATATCGTATATAGCTCGGTTTTTATGGAAATGCGTGATTTTTAACTTATTAAAATCACTAATTAATACTGAAATAAAATATAAGGCCAAGTAAATTATCCTAACTGTCTTAGGACTCAAAATTAGTCTCCACTAAAAATTTGACAATAATTCAACTTGGTTATACATTGTTGCTCATATTTAACCTCATTTATCATAACAATTATGAAATAATTCCAAATTTCATTACAATAATTTAAAAAATTTAAATTTAAATTTTGAACATTCTGTAATATTACCATGACCCTCAAAATGTCAAAATTATGGATTAAAAAAAATTCGAATTAATTTAGAGAAAAATATAATTGCGATTTATCGGTTTTATCAAATAAAATGCCCAAATCATACGAAAATTAAGATAATCAATTTTACAACTTTACATATGATGTATAGGACATAAATGTAATCTAAAAAAATTTTCTCATGCCATGGAAATTAATTTAGCTATTTTGCTTATATAATCCTGATTTAATCCAATTTTAACCATTAAAATCATAAATCATGCAAAATTAATCGAATTAATCTCAAATTTTATATACAGTAAGTAAAATATGCATGTGAGTTCATATTAAAATTTCATGGTCAGATTCGAAGTTTAACTATTTTTAGTTAATAAACCATCTTTTTACCCACTAAAATGTAATTATTATACCAAAAATCATAAAAATGAGCAATAAACTTCCATAAACAATTTAAAATGAGCTAAAAAATTTTAGGACCATAATGTATACATGCATTAAAAATTTCATGCATATCTCATATTTACACAAATTTTCCGGTTTTTAGTTTAGTCATCAAATAACTCGTAAAAAACTCAAAAAACGATTTGCATGCAACAACAAATCTCTTATACCAATTGTTAGGTTCTATAACCCTCTTATTAGACATTTATAATGTAGATCTAAGTTACTAATTAATTTAGATGTAAAGAATCTAATTGCATGCAAACAAAATAAGAGTAAAAAGAGAAAACGATTTTTCCTTACATTTGAATGAGACGGAAATATGGGCACAAGGATGAACTCCTTCCAACCTTGTTCTTGAGCTATGAATATAAGGATGATCCTCCAAGTTTCAAAGTAGAAACTCTCCTTTTAGTTGCACCCAAGACTTACCCTTAACACTAATATAATTACTAACTACGTAAAATATATTAGTATCCTTTAATATTAAATCTAATACTAATAATATTACTACTATAGTAATATATTTATTTTTATTAGATTTAATGAACAAATGTTAGCATAAAAACAATTTTTATGAGTGATGGAAGAGAGAATGAGAGATAAGCATAAGAAAAATCAAGTTGGTCAAATAATCAGAACTATTATCATTATATGGGGAGGGGGTGTCGGTTGGAGGGTCTAGGGAAGGGCATGCCCACTTTTGCTTTTTGTCTTATAAAAAAAAATAGGCTAGGGCTAGGCGGTTTAGGTAATCATGGTGTTTATGCATTAAAACAACCAACTAATCACAACCCTAACCACCCTAATTAAAAACCGCCCCCTACACTTAAAATGGACCTCCATTTTAACTTTCACAATTTGTCAATTGTCATATAATGTGTGACATGTGACACATGACATGTTATTAGATAATGTATGTATATTTAACAAATTAAATATCATTACATAATCAATTAATTAAACTTAACAACTTAAGTAGTAATTCACAATTATCTGTATAAAATGGGTCATTTAAGATTTAGATAATATAATCTACAATATTTTATAATTATAACTAACTAATTACTCTTATCTCAAATGTTTCATACACATTAATCAATTTTACTAATATAACATATTAATTACTAAATTTAATCTTATTTAATCACATTACAATAAGATATAAAACTCTCAGTCATTGATAAAAATTTGTACAATTTAAGGATTTAACTAATCTGTATCGACATACAATAATTAACTTATCAGTTATGGGAATCATCCTATAGGTGTGACCTTAAGTGATCAACTGATCACCACCGTCAAACGACAATAACGTCAACCTCTAGTCTGCCAATCGTTATCGATTAATTTTATTCAGTGGACAATATATTGAATCATCACTTGTGTATTCTTAATATGTGATTTAAATATGTGATCGCATTATTGTTGAGGGCACATACTCCAACAATCTCCTACTTGTCCGAGATAAGTGTGCATCACAAATTCTCTTGTCCTATTACATCTCCCACTCAATGCAAGGTGTCTTGCAGGTCGTACTTGCACGCGATCATATCTAGAGTGGTTTCCTCGATCTGGAGAGTAACTGTTTGACCGGGATTATCTGCCGTAAATACCTTCCGAGCGTGGCCACGCATTTCCAGTTCACTACTCCTCGAGTGGCCCTGAGATTTAGTTAACCCTGACAAGGGGGTGGACAATTCCTATCGCACCATTCCCTTCGAATAGCCATAGCTCATCATGACCCAAAAGATGCCCATTTAACTCCATATATGGTAGTCGTAGAGCAAAAATTAAAGTCAATCAGAAACTGTGCCACCTTGGGCGAAAAGTGTCTAATCAAAGAATCGACTAAAAAAGAATAATATAGTAGCTCTCGCCACGACCAGGCTATATGAATTTCAAGAACTCTATAAGCGGTCACTGCCCGACAGAGTGTCCCATACAATCTGCCTATGTGATCGATTAGTCATCTCTCATGATCCTATGACACTTGAACTTGCCATCAACCGACTCACACTCTTGTCACTAGGAGGCGTCACCTCATATAAGTGACTAGGAGCCAATACTATATTAATCCAGTTCACTTTAATAAGGTTCAATGTTGTCCTTACAATCTATTTGGATATAACAAGGTAATAAAAAAGTTTTAAAATAAAACTCAAACGATAAATGCGATTATCACATATGAACAATCAATACAATATTATTGCTTCATGTCTCGTAATTTTAAGAATATAAAATCCATGTTACTTCATGGTGGTTTGGTCAAACCTGCAATAAAAGCTTGGTTAGAGGATATACAATATAATCCACTCATCCCAACTTCACTAAATTGCAATTTCCTTCCTTCGATGTAATATTTTAATTACATGTATTTTCTAAGTACATATCTAGACTTGAATCTAGGCTTGGGCTCTTTTTGTTGAAAGATGCTCCCACTGTTATCATATAACTTTTGACAAGATCCTTGGTTTAAAGGATTTAGTTTGAGATCCTTTACAATCCATCTTATCCTTATCACAAAGTACTCGGACTCTATTTGTAGAATTCACAATGACTGACTTTTCATGTTTGTTCTCGCTTTTCGCACTTCAGACAATTAACAACAAGATCAGCCTAAGAAACTCGAGCTTTTGTGACCCTTCATACAAAACTCCATGTTTCTATAAAAGATAAGTACGAATCCTTATTTCTTCTCAAGAACTCAAAGATGTATCCAATGGCTATCCATTGACCCTCACATGGATTGACTTGGCTTGCTTAAAGCATACAATTTATCAATGCTTGCGTATATCTTAGCACATTAGGTCGATCCAATGGCGGAAACATTGGGAATCGATTTCATGCGTTCAACAATTTCAGATTCAATGGATAACTGTAATTCGGATCAAAGTAATCCCACAATCCATTGGATAAAAATCCCTCTTAGATTTATCCATGCTGAAATCATGAAGAATCTTATCAAAATAAGACTTTTGACTTAATGCCAATATCGTTTTAGATCTATCTCCATATATCTAGATATCTAATATGCGATGTGCCTCACCTGAATCTTTCATCTGGAAATGATTTCCCAACCACCCCTTTACAAAGGCAAGCATCAGTACATCATTCCCAATGAGTATTATGTGAAGAAATTTTTTTCTCCCACTAAACCTTATGTGTAAAAATGGTTCTTCGACACATCGAGTGAAACCATTCTCTATTATCACATGAACTAAAAAAATAAGCTCCCACTAAACTTCATGTATAATTCTGGTTCTTTGAAAAATCAAATGCAATCATTCTCTATTATCACATGACTAGAAAAAATGATTTTTGCAATCTTATAATGCTTTGCTTAAAACCACATATGGATCCCGTAAGCTTACTTAGCATGTAAGAATTCTCAGACTTAAACCTAAGATTAGTGTCACACACACATCCTCTTCTAAATACCTATTTAGAAAAACAGTTTAACATCACTTGCCATGTTTTATCAAAATGAAATGCGGAAATTACTAACATGATTTGGTTGGATTAACATCACCATGTTCATCTACGCTATTCTATACTTGAAAGCTTTACTTCAAAGAGACCAATATCTTAAAGTAATTATTCTTTGCATTGCGTATAGAATCTATCACGGATTGTAAAACCAAGATTTCCCTGCAATAAATTTTGATTTGGATCACTAGCAACAATTCACTCAATAGATAATAGTTCTATTACCTTCTAAAAGCAAATCTATTTATAACATGTTGATGACTATTTAGAATATTTTCTCATGTCATTATTCTACAAAATAAGTTTGTAGCGAATTTTCTCCTACTCTATCTTTTTAGAAATACACCTATTTTCCAAGAAGATAGCTTTAAGAGCGACAAACAATTTTGATCTTTTAAATGCAAAAGAGAATTAGGCACATGTTATTCTTGAGTTATCTATTAAGATATGTTACTATTTTAGAGACTAATCCCTTCCATATCTTGTATGGAGTCTCGTTTGTGATTTATATTGCGCGTTTTCACTTTAAACAACCAATGCTAATATTGGATTCCAAATCCCCAAATATGAGTTTAATAACTCATTTCAACTCTCAATCGATCGATCTTACATTACATAAGAAATGTCATGGTGCTATGAATCTTTTAATTGGGAATCAAATTCACAACTTAGGTCTTTACCATATTGAACAAATCATCATCTTTCAATTTTATCGATTGAGTTGAGTCGATTCATTTTATAGATATTAATGGAGAAAGAGGAAATATGTCTTTAAAACTTAAAATGCCATAAACCGAAATGACTTGGGTTGAACGCCAAGTCATCCAAAACAAAATACAATATTGGTACGGAGATGCAAAATAAATGAACCTTCCACGTCAAACATGGAAACAAAATAAGTTTTTAAGACAATGTCATAACATAACTACTATTATGAAGACATATTCAAAATAAAACGCCAAGCCAAGTCCATAGGTCTCCATCTATGCGGCGGCTACTCTAGCTTCCTTTGGAGATACTCCTCATGCTTGCTTAGCCCAGTCTATAGGTCTCACGAGGAGTCGCTGCCAAGGTAGACACCACCTCCTGCTCGGGCCCCCTCTCCGGAGAATTCTTCAACGTCTCGTACTCCATCGTGACGCAAAGCTCCTCCGCCGCAGCCAACTGAGCCCTAAGTGAGGCAATCTCCGCATCTCGGCTTGGCAACCCTTCCTCACCACGCCTCAGCTCCTGGTCCCGACTAATGATCCCCAACTCCTGTGCGTGGATCGTCGACCACGCTGCGTCCAACTCAGCACGGACCCGAGTAAGCTCAGCCGGATCTGCAGTACCCTGCAAAACACAATACAAGTCGTTAAGATCTAAACGTGGAATGCAACACAAAAACACACAAAGCAACCAACAAAAAGTACCTGTGCAAGCCGAGACTCCCTCGCAGCCAGGTCACCAGCAAGTGCCCTCCACCGGTTAGCCATCCGCCACAAAGCTTAATGACTTGCGGTCGACACCTACAACCAGAAAAGTCCTTCAATACAACAAAAATGCAAGGTAAAATAAAAACAAGGAGGAGTATTCAAAGCAGAAACTCACCCTCAAAACAGTCAACCTCCACTCCATGCCAGCGTCGGTCACCTCAGCGGCCGCAGGCTCTGGCATACGCAGCTGTGGCTCCTCGCCATCCGACCCCTGAAAAGGGGTATGTGTCGGGAAAACTGGGGGTTGGGTCCTCATCAACGTGTCGACACCCTACAATGTGGATCCGCATCGAAGGTAACAAACCATTCTATTAAGAGAAGCAATGAAAACAAAAAACAAAGGAAAACATACCTCAATCGGGTACCAGGCAAGCCTCGACAAGCGGAAGGTGTCGTAGTCGGCCTCCCGTAACAACAACTCCTCGCCTAAGCGGCCGTGTATGTGCTCCTCAACCACATCAGGTGTCGACTTCTGGAACAACACCCTAGGCAGATTGATTGGCACCACAAAGGTCTCAATAAAACACTGACGAGCTAGACGCTCGCCCAGGTACCAAACCGGCTCGATAGCCATCTCGAGGTACAAACGCTGGGAACTGAGAGGTCACAGACGCTGCCTGAAACAAGCCGGCACGCCTGTGTAGTGCTCCCAAGGCCACCCGAAAAATTGCACTCAAGTCAAAGCAAATCAACTATCTGGGGGCTTTCAAGGCTACCTAGTCATCCTATCTCTATCCGTTTCTACAAAACAAAAGAGATAAGAAGCAACGACTTACTCCACCAACTCCGAGGGCATTCACTCCTAGGTCGACTTGGTTGACTTCTTCCGAACCACCGTCCAAGCCCCACAGTAGGGTAAGCCGGAGAAACGTCACTGGTCGTCCTCGGGCGTAGGGGAACGAAGTAAGCATACAACAAAGCCTGTAACAAAACACAGCAACCGCAAATTAGCCAATTTTTTAAAAATTGCCAAAACTAAAAAATCAATCACAAAACAAAATCAAAACCAAAATCAAACTAAAAAAACCACAAAAAAGCTCGTACCTCCAAGATGATTCTAGGACCAACCAAAGCGGGAGAACTCCCATCTCCCATCACCTCTGGACGAACTGCAGCATGCAGGTACCGGGTAAAACTCGCCAAAGTCGGCGTCACTCAGTTAAACTGACCCAAGGCGTCCAAGTTAGCAAGCAAAGGAAGTACCTTGGCCGACAAGCGCTCACCCTTGTCACCAAAGTACGTGGTACCCAAGAAGTACCACAACCACAACCGTGCCTCGTGCCCGTTAGCCTCAGCCTCTGGACTCGCCAACGGCGCCGGAACAAAGCCCACCACTCTCCCCCTGAAGTGGTCCCTCACATATGAGTTCGCAATCTGGAAAGCAGTGATGTCAGTCGGCGCATGCAAAACCTTGCCGAACAAATCCGTAACCGCGGCGGAAGACACTCCCTCCACCGTCTCCGGGAACTCAACAGGCGTCTCGCCACAAGGGAGGCCCGATATCATGGCAAAGTCCTCCAAGCTGACACCGAACTCCCCAAAATCCATGTGGAACGACGATGTCGTGTCCCACTAACGGTCCAACATAGCACGAATTAGACATAGAATCGACTTAATCGAAGCCCTGTGAATGTCACCCCAAGCAGCCACCAACGGCCCCATAGCCGACCTCTCTATCAACGCCCTCGTACCGGCCCGAAGAACGTCGTAGAAATCCGGATAAGTCGAGAAGCCTGAGAAGGTGCTCATGGTAGCAAACTCCTTGAATGGGGAAACAAACAACATCAGAATACCTGTTCAGGTCTGAAACAACAAAAACAGGAAAAAACTCAACAAAAAGCAAACTCACCAAGCCCTCGTGTGCACGGTAGGAGGTGTAAGTGTCTAGCCATAACAACTGCTGGCTACCATCGAAGCCCTCAGCCAAAGTAGTGCGCCACCCGCAGGTTCAACCCTCCCGGAGCCGTAACCCGTCTCACATCCCAACTCGCGACAAAGGCGTCATCCGCGTCCGTCTCCACTCTCCGTCTCTTTCCCCCATGAGACTCCACGCGATGGGGAAGACGCCTCTCAACTACCCTAGCGACGTTCTGTTGCTCCCGTCTAGTGGGCCGAGGACCCCTCCTCCTAGTGGTACTAACCCTCCGTCTAGAAGTATCGGCCTCAAACCTTGTCTGAGCCCTCCCTGCACCAACAGCCTCAACAGCAGGTTCCTCCCGAGCCCCTGTGGCTCCCTCAGCACCAACGGCCTCCTGACGAGCTCCCGCAGCTCTCTCGGCTCTAACGGCCTCCTCAGTAGGTTCCTCCTCCTCGGAAGCGTCCTCTACCACCGCCTCAAATGCACTCGTTAGAGTAATAATCGGCTCGGTCCTAAAACAGACCTCTAGAGTCTCAGCAACGGACCCAGTAGGTCCAGAAGACTCACCTGCAATCGGGACAAAACAAAAACGTCAGCCGAAATTTCGGCATTACGACGGCACAAAGTGGACAAAAAAAACACCTGCAAATGCAAACCAAAATAACGGTAAACCCGCCCAAATCCATCCAACAAAAACACTACACAAAAAATCGCACAAAAAATGACTCGCCCTTCTTTTCAAGCAAAAGACGAGTCAAAACGACAAAAATTTTCAAAAAAAAAAACCACCCAATACCTCAAGGCCCACACAAGGCCCACAAAACAACAACAAAAATTCCCGACACAACTGGGTATTTTTCACAGCTCAAAAAGGCAATTTTGCGCCAATTCAGGCACAAACAGGTCAAAAATTCAAAATACGACCACGACAAAGCAACGTGATTTAATCACGTCTAAAAGTGACCTAAACTACTGTTAAGGTCCATTCCAAGATAAACTGGCCCAATTTGAGCTCAAACGGACGCTTATTTCATCAGACATAAGACAGTCGCAAAAGGCATAAACGCAAATTTTGCAAACAACACCTAACGAAGGTTCAATATGGCAAAGACGGTCTTCCCCAACAACAATACAACCTAGTGGGGCCTACAACTCAACCAAACAAACTTGGCGTTTGTGATATAAAATGAATTTCCGTCTCATTCACGTTTTTCGAGCCTAGTGAGCGGCAACGGAGACCAAACTGCAAACTAAAAGCACCCATATACTCCTAAACAAGTTTCTAACCTAATGCAATCATCAATTTCACTCTAAAATGGGCTAAACAAAAACGCCCACTTCGATTTTTCGAAGGGTTAGGGTTTCACCCTAATTCAATTAACAAAAAGACAAACAAATTCAAATGGATTCAGAAGGGTTTACATAACTTGAGATGATATGATGATAAGTGCACGAAAGCAAGCAAGAAACAAAGTCGAAAATGGCGCCTTTTTCGTGGTTTTTGTTGTTGTGTCGAAGAAGACGATGGGAATGGGGAGCTTCCTACTCTCGCGTCTGTTTACAGAAAAAAGGGAAGCTCCCTTCCTTCGCAGAACTGCTCGCGCCTTATTGGAGTGTTCCCTGCGCATCATCGGAATTTTGGGCTTTGGCCCAATTCCCCACACGAATATCAAATTTTCAATGACGACATTAAAAACCGTCATTTTTCAAATACAAAAACAAAATAGTGAAATTCAAATTCGTTATTTTCACAAAATTTAAACAACGGCAATAAAAACCGTCATTTTTCAAATACAAAAACAAAATAGTGAAATTCAAATTCGCTATTTTCACAAAATTTCAACGACGCCAATAAAAACCGTCATTTTTCAAATACAAAAACAAAATAGTGAAGTTCAAATTCGCTATTTTTCACAAAATTTTAACGACGGCCATTAAAACTGTCATTTTTCAAGTACAAAAACAAAATAGTAAAATTCAAATTTGCTATTTTCACAAAGTTTCAACGACGGCAATAAAAACCTTCATTTTTCAAATACAAAAACAAAATAGTAAAATTCAAATTCGCTATTTTCACAAAATTTCGACGACGGCAAAAAAACCGTCATCTTTCATCGACGACATTAAAAACCGTCATCTTTCGAAACAAATAGTGAAGTTCAAATTCGCTATTCTCACAAAATTTTCAACAACATGCTCAAACCTCAAACAAACGGCATTAAAAACCGTTCGAACCTTCAAAAAGGGGGTAGTGAAACACACTACCTTCACAAATTTCAGATCATGGGAAGATGAAATTTAAATCGTCCTCCCCAAACAAACATCAGATGGCAGAATACGCATCTATCCTTTTTCTACAAAACAAATGACAATAAAAACCGCTATCTCCCTTCGAGATTCAAAATCAGCGCCGACCGCGGGAGCGAAGCACACGAGCCTATCCCTTTCCGGCGCCACGAACATTCAGTATAAACACCGAGATTTCCTAGTAGGATATCAGAGGCTTCCTCACAGATCCCGCTGAACTCAGAAAACTTCTCGAAATAGGCCCGTCAAACAAGGCTATTTCCCATTGTCAATCAATCGATATTCAACACGGCTTGCGAGCCTCAAAACGCATCGCATTCAACATGGCTAGCGAGCCTCAAAACGCAATGCATTCAACGCGGTTGGCGTGCCCTTATATCCGCAACGCGGCTGGAGAGCCCCTTTATATCCGCAACGCGGATGGCGAGTACCTTCATATCCGCAACGCGACTGGCGAGCCCCTTTATATCCGCAACACGGCTGGCGAGCCTTTGTCCGCAAACAAGAAACGACTAAAGGACATATCTCGAAGATGCCTCAGGTATGACTTCTTCTTATGGCTGGCGAGCCTTTGTACGTAGTCTAACGGACTTTAAATGACCCGCACGGACAGTCGACAGACTCTAAATTGTTCCCGATGACAGATCCTTGACTCATATCCTCGAGTCGCCTTGGCGTCGCCCTTCCTGACGGCAGGTCCTTGGCCTGAACTCTTTCGAGCCGCCTCGACGTCGCTTCGGTCTCGAGGTTGTAATCTTCGATTGACCTGGGGGCTATACTTTGACTTTCGTCCTGTCCAAGCTTCAATAAAAGTGGGGGCTCTGTAGATACCCAGTATCTGTCGAGTCTCAAACAAACACCCGATGATTATCGGACTACAACATGCTTAGGAATCGCAGCGTTTAATCGAATGTTTTGTACAACTATACGTCGTAAAACTTAAAATGATTTCGAAAACAAAGCATTTCAAAACCTTTCAAAAGTACCTGAAGTGTTTAATGCATGACGACGGGGTCACAATGACACTAACTAGAGCCAAAACCGACACCTAACCAAAAACAGACTCAAAATTCAAATCCCGACTCCAACAACGAGTCAAACACAAAAAACAAAACTTTTCATGACTTCCATGTTAAGTATTCCTGGTATACTTCATGGTCAAGTACAAATCATGTCATCCAAAACATAGGATAGAACAAATCATGATCACAATTGCGTGATAGTGATAAGACACCTCGAAGACCCGCGAAATGGCTCGCGCCTCTTCAAGCAGCCCATACGGCCACGTCGCTCAAAACACACATAACCACCCATTTCTCAATAAATACCCACCTTCACACACCATAACATCTTACACGAGTGTTCGCCCCCTCATTTCTCTCTTAAAATTCTAGACTCGACATCTCAAGTCACAAACCGACACGTCTTACACATTTTTTGGTACCATCATCATGCATTAAATCACTTGAACGACCATCTCGACCAACTACACCACCACTAAACTTAAAACACTCTTTTTACATTGCTAAAATGGTTTTCAAACCGCGTTTTCCGACCAAACAAGTTGATACACTTCTGTCGATTTCTCGTCTCAAGCCTAGCATGTAAGTACGAGGGTGTAAAAATCCTCTTCTATCATGTTTTTCATCTGTTTTACAACTATAACATGCTAAAACTTGCATAACATGATCCAAATATGGGTTAAATGAGCCAAAACCGGATTTTAGCAGGAGGCAGGGGATGCTTGTATAGCTGATAGGCTCACGCCTAAACCCCTCTCACGCTTTAATCCACCCGTATTTGGTCTCTTTTTC
Organism: Silene latifolia; assembly: GCF_048544455.1. Classification (NCBI taxonomy): domain Eukaryota; kingdom Viridiplantae; phylum Streptophyta; class Magnoliopsida; order Caryophyllales; family Caryophyllaceae; genus Silene; species Silene latifolia. The sequence goes on from NC_133536.1 coordinate 130,795,718, forward strand.
CTCTTTAATTCATTTCTTATATTTAATCGGTTTTTTTACCATTTCAAATATTTGAAATCATTTTCATGATAAACTTTTAACCATAAAATATTTTTCATCCTTGGTTCCTAATACCATGTCGGTTTAATCCGTGTTCCGGTGATAATGCATTAGTCATAAATACAAAATGCATTAGTCATAAATACAAAATGCATTAGTCATAAATACGACATGGTATTTAAAACCTTTTATTTCATTTCTTTACACTTTCAAAACAAATGCATTAGTCATAAATACAAAATCAACCTTGGTTTTACATACCATGTCGTATTTTAATCCGAGTACGATGATAAATATTGACTAATCAAAAACAAATGAACTTAAAACAATTAAGTTCATAATCATTTTCAAAACTATTCATGTCAAGCTTGCAAAACCGAACCCGACACCGAATATTGTCAATACAATGATGATTATTCGAGTCTAAACGACCTTTTTAAACCAAGACGGGTTCAAACACCCTCTTTTCGAACCATTTTACAAACCTTTTTAATAGTCAGAAGACGTCCCTTCAATCATTTGTTGATCCACGCCTAAACATGCCACTCATTTTCCAATTTTCAAACCAGGACAGGCCTGTTTGCATCGCCTGATGGCTCGCGCCTATATAGGCTGCCTAATGCAGACCCTAATTCCTTCCAGCACTTGTCTAAGATGATCCCGACTTCGGTTAACCCGAAAACAGGGCGGATCAGACGACGAATCTGCCTATTTTAGATTCTATTTGCCAAATGCCTTACTAAGACAAATGGATCACATTATGCACCATAAACCTAACTCGCTGAATGGATGTTTAATTTTCGTTTTGCAAGCAAATCAAAATTAAATACAACTCGACATCAAATACTTGATACTTAGATTAAACAACTGACATAGAAAGCTCACATGTTAGGTTCAAACTTGTGGATGGGCATTCATGCATTTACCCGTTTTATCAAATTTTGCATTTAACCATCCAAGATCGATCAGCAGAGGCCGCTACCGCGGGCGGGATTGGGTGTCCAATTAAAGGGCTTCCCAATACGTATCTTCACCTCTTACTCAAAAACTTTGAATAGTGGAAGACCTTATCCAGGGCGTATGAGAGTCATTCTAGAGATAGGATGCTAAAGAGGGAGGATTCCTTATCTATAGTACCTATGCCAAACACCGCTATTTGCCTTGATTGACCTAGATATAAAGTGGATTCGAACGGGTTCCAAGAGTCCCGCAAATGCTTGGTGGCGACTCCGAACATCTCTCGCATCGTTTCGAGACCCTTGCCGAGATGAAACCGACCGATATAAAACGATCTGGTGGAAAGCATTTTTTCGCCGCCGAGCGTGGCTTTCAAAGAGACCGTTATACGTCCACAGATTGTCTTGGCGTGTAGGTGGCTATGTCCACACACGATACGACTGGACCTCAGCCATGATAGTGAGAATGAATGTTGAGCTTGACTTGTACTCTGACCCATGAGTCTGGTCTCATCCGGTTATGGGATAGCTTTTGCGATTTTGGCCTAGATATCGTTGATAGTGGACGTGAGCGGAGAGAATATGAGAATTATTTTCGCGAGAGATCGAGTGGTAAACTTCGGGACGAAGTTCTCTTTTAGGGGTAGTGAATGTAACATTTGGGAATAGGAAAGGACATGAGCATAAAAGAGCGTGAACGGTAAAGAACTATGCATTAGCACTAGCGATAGAGACGAGCAAATTCTTGAGGAAGAGACTTGAGAGTTAGAAATGAGACAAATGAGACGTAAGGAAGTGTTAAGGAAAAGTGAGGGTGAGGCGAAATTTGAGGAAGAAGTCAATTTTAAGGAGGGTAATATTCGGTCATTGTTGGACCCACACTTAGACCTTGGGATGCGTGAGAGGACCATTAGACCCGATAAGAGATCACACATGAGGGAAGGATAGCCTTACACTAGACCTAGTGGGACCTAGACTAGACCAAGTGGAGCTGCAGCTTTCCAAGTTGGTCCACTCGATCGAGTGAAAGGTATGCGCGACCGAGTGAGTCCACTCGACCGAGTAAGGTACCTACTCGATCGAGTGAGTCCACACGACCGAGTGGACTCGGCACTTGGTTGAGTGACGCTATTCAGAGCACAGGATATACCCTTTCTCGCCTAACCCTAAAATCATTTCTATCTTTCTCCTTATCTCTCTAAACTCTCTCCCTTCTCTCTAAAACCCTCACAAACACCTACTACTTCCGATTTAAGCTTGCTTTACAGGATTTCCCACCTTCCTTTTCATCTTCTTCATCTAGTAAGTAAAGATCTACCTTTTCTTTAGTCTTTTACACCCTAACTATTGGGGGATTTTATTATGGGTAATTAATTAGTAATTAGTGTGTGTAATAGGGGTAATTAAGGGGTAGTAATAAGGGGTTTTGTAGTATATATTAGTATAGGATGTATAGTGATAGTTATTATGTGATTTGTATAGGACGAGGCGGTTCCTTGATACGATTTTGGTTCGGATTCGAGTATCTTGAGGAGATCGCTAAAAGGTAGGTTTATCCTACTCGGATTCAATATTTTGTGTGCATATTTGTGTGTCTTGCTTCATCATTTTTATGTATGAGTCGATTGGGATAACATTTTGGTATTTGAGGAATTTTATTCATGATATGTTGGGATTGAGTTCATGATAAGTTATATAAATGGTGTTGTGTTACATTTTCCATGTATGGTCATTGTTGTGTTGTGTTGGGGATCATTGGTGGTGTTACTTGGTTATTGAGGAGAAGTAAAACGGTTTGGAGATCGTCTGACGCTTGAGTTGCCTCTTGGAGATTTCCACTCCAAGAGAGATGTGCACATTAATGGCTTGAATTATGGAGGGACTCGTATGGTTCAGACACGAGGTCAGGCAGAGTATCCGGTTGGCTTCCGGACCTGGTACATCTGGGCGTGTCTCGGTACCTATTTGTGGTTATTGGTATGTCTGGGCGTGTCCCGGTACCAATGTGGTTGTCGGTTTGTCTGAGCGTGTCCCAGTACCGCGGTGGTTGTTTCGTAGCGTCTTATCCATATAGTTGGCATGTTGCATATTCTCTTATCATGTCGTATCTTCTATCTATTTATTGAAACTGGCGTGTTGTGTGTCTGTTAATTGTCACCTATTTTCGAGGTGGCATGTGTGAATCCATATGATATTTTCGATCAATGGGGAGCAGGTTAAGTATGGGTTGCTTTGGTGTCACATGGGAGACGGGACGAGCTTCAGACTTTGAGTCGAGTCGGTACGAGATAGTATTCTTTAGAAGAGTAAGTCGTGAGTTATATCATTTATTTCATTTATTCATTTATGGTTATGTAATCCACTAACGACTTTATTTATATTAATTTTTTCTTAATTACAACTCCGATTTCACCGCCTCGGGAAACCGAGATGGTAACACCTCCCAATTACCTTGATTGGCCGGGTAAAGAGGGGGTATTACACCTAGCTTGTAAGATGATATTCTAATAGGAGTCTTATAGGCCGTTCAGTGTGCCCAAAGTGTATCATCTAGCTTTATACTCCAATCATTGAGGTTGTTGTTCACCACTTCTCCAAGCTTTCCTTGATTTCCTGGTTGAAAATTTCAACTTGTGCACTTGTTTGGGGATGATATCACAAACCCGTCCTATGTTGGACTCCATACTTAGTTAAAAGAGCGACTGGTTTCTTCTCATAAAAGTGGGTTCCCCCATCACTTACCAAAGCTCTAGGAACCATAAATCGTGGGAATATCACTTTCTTCAAAAGGTTGGTGACAACTTTTGCATCATCAGTTGGTGAGGCAATTGCCTCAAGGGATTTCAAAACGTAGTCAACGGCCACAAGCATATACTTGTTACCATGAAAAGAGATTAATGGACCTTGGAAATCTATTCCGCAAACATAAATGACTTCCACTTCTAGTATGCCTCTTTAAGGCATTTCATTCCTCCAAGAGATGTTTCCCGTTCTTTGCCAAATATCACAACGGAGCACATAATCCTTAGCATCCTCAAACATGGTGGGCCAATAGAATACCGATTGTATGACCTTTACCACCGTTCTCCTAGCTCTATGATGTCCTAAATAGTGTGAAGAGTGACAACCATTTAGGACTCCCTCCACTTCCCATTATGGGACGCACTTTCTATATAATCCATCACTACATTCCTTGTAAATACTTGGGTCATCCCAAAAGTACCCCTTAACTTCAAAATGAAATCTCTTTCTTTGATTGTGATTCAAAACAGAGGAAGCACTCCTCCCACTGTGTAGTTTCCAAAATCGGCAAACCATGGTGTTGTTTGAAACTCGAGTTGAGTGTGGATCGCAATCAAAATATCATCGGGAAAGGAGTCATCTATAGGAAAATCGTCTTTTTCATTGGGTTCAAATCTTAGCCTTGATAGATGATCTGCCACCACATTCTCTGCTCCCTTCTTGCCACAGATTTCTAAGTCGAATTATTTTAACAATAGGATCCTCTTAGAAAACGGGGCTTGACTTCTTTCTTTGACAGAAGATGCTTTAAAGCACGATAATCCTAAAAGACTTTTACTTTGGATCCAATCAAGTAAGATCGGAACTTGTCTAATGCTTATACTATGGCAAGAAGATAATTGTCCTTTGTGTCATAATTAACTTGAGTGGCATCTAGAGTCTTGCTTATATAATATATGGCATGAAGAGCTTGCCCATCACTTCAAATGGTAAATCCCAATTTGGTGGTTGAATGATTGGTGCCGATATCAAAGCTTCCTTGATCCTATTAAATTTTTTAACACACTCATTAGAAAAATGGAATGAGACATCCTTATGTACAAGTTGAGTGACAGTTTTGCAATTTTTGAAAAATCTTTTATAAATCGGTGATAAAATCCCACATGACCGAGAAAGCTCCTCACCCCTTTGACATTTACAGGAGGAGGCAATTTCTCTATCACTTCAACCTTTCCTTTATCAACTTCGATGCCCTTTCGCAAGACCACATGACCCAAACCAATATCTTCATTGACAATGAACTGACATTTCTCCCAATTTAACACAAGACTCACATCATCACATTTTTGTAGGACAAGAGATAAATTATGCAAGCCTGACCCAAAACCCTTTCCATAAACACTAAAGTCATCCATAAAGACTTCCATTGTAGTTTTTATGTAATCCGAGAAGATACTCATCATACAACGTTGAAAAATAGAGGGGGAACATTGCATAGCCCAAAAGACATTCTTCTATAAGCAAACGTAGCATAGGGGCACGTAAATGTAGTCTTATATTGGTCATCCGGATGTATCGGGATTTGGAAGAATCCCAAATATCCATAAAGGTAGCAAAATAACTTGTTGGAGGCTAACCTCTCAAACATTTGATCAATGAATGGGAGAGGAAAATGATCTTTCCTTGTGGAGGAGTTCAATTTACGATAATCTATGCACATCATTTATCCATTTACAATCCAAGTCGGTATCAACTCATTCTTTTCATTCTCAAAAACCGTAGTGCCCCCTTTCTTGGGCACAACTTGTACGGGACTCACCCTAAGTGAGTCGGAGATGGGATATATGACTCCCGCATCTAGTAACTTCATGACTTCCCCTTTTACCACTTCTTACATGGTTAGGTTTAATCTCCTTTGGCTTTGAATGGTAGGCATATGGTCATCTTCTAGGTGAATTCTATGCATACACATTCAGGGGTAATTCCCTTAAGATTATCAAAACTATAACCAATGTCTTTCTCATGTTCTTTTAACACATCAAGCAATGCATCTAGTTGAGGTTTCTCAAGTTTAGAATTAACAATTTCCGGTTTAGTGTTAGACTCGTCTAGATATGCATATACCAAATTGGACGAAAGGGGTTTTAGAGTAGGAGCTTGTATCTAGCTTTTACAAGAATGGATGATACCTTCTACTTTCATGGCTTGCTCATAGGTGATTTCCTTGTTCTCTAAAGCGGCTATTAGCAAATCCACCTCTAGATCCCATTGTCTGTTATTAGCCTCACTTGATTCCAAACCTAATAGTGCCTCCAAAGGATCTTTGATGTAGCTAGTTGGTGCAAAATCTTCCACAAAACAATCTATGGTATCCATTTTGTAGTAGGGTTCTTTCATCTTATGCATACAAACTTTGCAAATGGTGAGAATGATCTTGAGAAACGAATGTGTTTCTTAACACAAAAAGACACTACTTAAAGAACAAGATAAAACAAAAGCAATTCAACTCAAACTAACATTGTCCCCGACAACGGCGCCATTTTGATTGAGCGTGTCATCGTTCAATCTACCAAACAATAGTTATCACTCAACAAACAACTAAAGGACGGTTAACTTCTACTTTGTGTAAATTACAATGTTCAACAAAAGGCTTCTAATAGTGTAGGGTTATCACAATTGATTGGTATGAGAAGAGTGTAACAACAACAACTAAAACAATTGAAATAAAATGTAAACTAATGAAAACAAGAGAAAGTAAAGTAACTAAGGATGAAATCAATATGAGGAAAATACTAGGGTATCATGGGTTCATATGGGTGATCAAATGGTAGATCCAAAAGGGTGTGAGTTTGATTTGGTCAAGGTATAGTAGAGCCGGAACTTTTGGTCCTGCGGCTCATAGGTTGAGTTGGACTAGATTCCGCATACACCTGGTTTTCCCACTAGCTTAATGCATGGTCTCACAATCACTGCGGCTTCCAATCTTACGAGTTTTGTTGAATAGGTTGATAATCATGTTAGGTTGCCAATCAAGCAATTCATTAAATATAACATGTGCACTAAAACTAGAACTTACAACAACAATTTAATCAACCAAATTAACTCATGAAGCATGGATCTACCCTTTAATCATTCCCCTTAATCTCGCATTAACACTAGCTTGAGAAATACTCACTCATTATCATGTTGATCAAGCAAATAATATTTTCATGCATCATAGTAATAGTAAACATGATGAAAAAAGTAAGTAAATAACAAGGACTAACAAGAATTAAAGTAGAGATTAAGGAATTATACCAAACTTTAAGGAGATGGACAATAATGATGAATAATAATAGACGAAACCCTTTGATTAATTAAGAATTGTCATCTTCTGTGGACATGGCCCACCTGCAAGCCCACTTCGATCTGTGGACATGCAACGGTCTCTTTGAAAGCCACGCTCGGCAGCGTAAAGATGCTTTCGACCGGATCGTTTTTAGATCGGTCGGTTTCGTCTCGGTTAGGGTCTCGAAACGATTAGAGATGTTCGGAGTCACCACCAAGCATTTGTGGGATGCCTGGAACCCGTTCGAAATCCACTTTATACCTCGGTCATATCGAAGCACAAAGCAGCGTTTGACATAGGTACTAAAGATAAGGAAATCGTCCCTCTTTAGCAATCCTATCTCTAGAATGACACTCGTACGCCCTGGATAAGGTCGTCCACTATCCAAAGTTTCTGAGTAAGAGGTGAAGGTACGTATTGGGAAGCCCTTTAATCAGACACCTAATCCCGCTCGCGTTTAGCGGCCTCTACTGATCGATCTTGGTTGGTTGAATGCAAAAGTTGATAAAACGGTTTAAATGCATGAATGCGCATCCAATGATTTAAACCTAACATGTTAGAGCTTTCTAAGTCGGTTGATTTAATCCAAGTATCTAGTATAAGATGTCGAGTTGGATTAATGATTGATTTGCATGCAAGACGGAAATTAAACATCCATTTACCGTATTAGGTTTAGGGTGCATAACATGATCCATTTGTCTTAGTAAGGCATTTTTCAAATATGGTTTTGGATAATCAAATAGTCATCTGATCCGTCCTATATCCGAGCTAACCAGAGTCGGGATCGTCCTAGACTAATGATGGAAGGGAACAGGCCTTGTACCTGACGGCCATATGAGGCGCGAGCCAGCAGGCGATACAAGGGGCCTCCCTCTGGTTTTGAAAATGAGAAATGGGGAGCCTATTTAGGCGCGGGTTAGCCCACGGTTTATGTGCCGTGTTCTGACCTTTTAGAAAACGTTATAAAACGTGTTGAAAATGGGTATTTGAACCCGGTTTGATTTGAAAGGGTCGTTTAGACCGCATTTGTTGATTTGAAGAACTCGACTCGAATAATCGTCATTATTTTGATAATATTCGGTGTCGGGTTCGATTTGACAAACTTGACATAAATAGTTTTGAAAATGATTATGGACTAATTGTTTTAAGTCCATTTGAATGTTATTAGTCGATACTCGTCATCGTACCCGGGTTAAAATCCGGCATGGTATGTAGAGCCAATGATGACTTTGTGTTGGTGACTAATATGATTTTTTGAAAATTTAAAGAAATGAAATAAAAGGCTTTAAAATACCTTTTAAATGTCATTAACCAAATATTATCACCGAAACACGGATTTAACCGTCATGGTATAAGGAATCAAGGGTGAAAAATGCTTTATGGTTAAAACATGTGAAATAAAATAACAATTGTTCGAAAATACTTGAAATGGTAGAAACCGATTACAAATACAAAGATGGATTAAAGGGAAATGACGAGAACAAACACGGTTGATCTCTGGTCTGAATACCCCATTTAGGCGCGGGCTAGTTGGCGACCTAAGGGGCTTCTGCCTCAGACCAAAAATCAGTTTTGGCTCGTTTATTCCATGTTTTGGTTCATGTTATGCATGTTTTAGCATGTTAGAGTCATGAAGCAAATGAAAACATAATAAAAGAGGATTTTTACACCCTCATACTTACATGTTTGGTTATGGCGAGTGACCGACGTAAGTGTAACAACTCGTTTGATCGGAAAAAACTCGGTTTAAAACCGTTTTGGTAAGTAAAAAGAGTGTTTTAAAAGTTTAGTGATGGTGTAGTGGTCGAAATGGTCGGTCAAGTGATTTAATGCACGATGACGGTACCAAAAAATGTTTAAGGCTCGTGTTTACGATCGGTAGGTCGTAAATACGCGTCGGATTGTGACTTAAGAAGTCTAGTCGAGAATTTTAAGGGAGAAAAAAGGGGGCGGACACTCGCGTAAGTCTCAAATGGGTGGCATTTGAGGGGTATTTATAGGAGAATGAGTGGTTGTGTGAGTTATGAGCGACGTGTCCACTTGGGTTGCTCAAAGAGGCGCGAGCCACGTCGCGGTTCTTCGAGTTGTGTTGTCACTTTCACAACAAACGCAATCATGATTTGTTCTATCCTAGGTTTTGTAGTCACATGTTTGGTACTTGACCAACATGAATCCGGGAAAACTTAAGGTAGAAGGTTTGGAAAGTTTTGCTTTTGGTGGTTGACTCGGTTTGACTCGTTGTTGGAGTCGGGATTTGAATTTTCGAGTCAGTTTTTGGTCCGATGTCGGTTTTGACTCTAGTTAGTGTCATTGCGACCCCGTCGTCGTGCATTAAACACTCCAGGTATTTTTGAAATGTTTTAAAATGTCTTATTTTCGAAATCGTTTTAAGTTTTCCGACGTAAAGTTGTACACAAACTGTCGATCAAACGCCGCGATTCCAAAGCATGTTGTAGTCCGATAATCATCGGGTGTTTGTTGGAGTCTCAGTAGATATTGGGTATCTACAGAGCCCCCACTTTGACTGAGGCTTGGACAGGGCAAAAGTCAAAGTAGAGCCCCCAGGTCAATCGAAAATTACAACCTGGAGACCCAAGCGACGTCGAGGCGGCTCGAAAGGATTCAGGCCAAGTACTTGCCGTCGGGAAGGGCGATGCCAAAGCAACTCGAGGGTACGAGTCGAGGACCTGTCGTTGGGAACAGTTTAGAGTCTGTCGACTATCCGTGTGGGTCGTTTAAAGTCCGTTTGACTACGTACAAAGGCTCGCCAGCCATAGAAAGAAGTCATACCTGAGGCATCTTCGGATATGTCCTCGCTTGTTTGCGGACAAAGGCTCGCCAGCTGTGGTAAGGAAATGTACCCGAGGCATCTTCAGGATCTGTCCTTGAATGGTTACGGACAAAGGCTCACCAGCTAATGGTAAGGAAATGTACCCGAGGCATTTTCAGGATCTGTCCTTGAAGGATGCGGACAAAGGCTCGCCAGCCAATGGTAAGGAAATGTACCCGAGGCATCTTCGGGATCTATCCTTGAAGGGTTGCAGACAAAGGCTTGCCAGCCAATGGTAAGGAAATGTACCCGAGGCATCTTCGGGATGTGTCCTTGAAAGGTTGCGGACAAAGGCTCGTCAGCCATATGCAAGGAAATGTACCCGAGGCATTTTCGGGATCTGTCCGCGAAAGGTTGCGGACAAAGGCTCGCCAGCCATGATACGGTCGATTAATGGACGATGGGAATAGCCGCGTCAAATGGGCCTGTTTTGAAAGTAGCGAACTCGTGATGCCGCTGGGGAAATAGTGAGTATGGATTTTCACTATCACTGTTTTTGGAATGAGCGGGTTCCGCAAGGAAGCCCCCTGCTGGTATTTGAAAGAATAGTGAATTTGGCATCTTCACCATTCGTCGTTCCTCTTTGAACTTGAAGTGGCGGTTTCGATCGCCGTTTTTTTTAATTTTGAAGGAAAATAGCAAATTTGAGTTTGCTATTGCGTTTGAAGTGACGGTTTATATGCCGCCGTTGACATTTGTAAGAAATAGTGAATTTGGAATCTTCACTATTAATTGAAGTGACGGTTTATGTGCCGCCGTTGACATTTGATGAGAATAGTGAATTTGGAATCTTCACTATTGATTGAAGTGACGGTTTATATGCCGCCATTGACATTTAATGGAAATAGTGAATTTGGAATCTTCACTATTGATTGAAATGACGGTTTATGTGCCGCCATTGACGTATGTGGTGAAAATAGTGGAATTCAATTTCCAACTATTATCTTGAAAATGACGGTTTTGATTGTCGTCGCTTAAAATTTGGAGAAATAGCGGTTTTTGAATTTTCGCTATTATTTTTGAAATTTTGAAGGAAAATGGTGAATTTTGATTTCACCATTATTTTTGAAATTGGCGGTTTTGATCACCGTTTGCTTGGAAATATTTGAAAATAGCGAATTTAAATTTTCACTATTTGATTGGAGTGACGGTTTATGTTCCATCGTTTAAAGCCTTCGAGAATAGTGAATTTGAATTTTCACTATTTGTTTTGGTTTTTGAGAAAATGACGACTTTTAATATCGTCGAATGAAAACTTGAAGTTTATCACGGGAAATTGGGCTAAAGCCCAAAATCCGCTGAAAGAGCAAAGGGGAGGCCTGGTTTAGGCGCGAGCCACCTGGCGAACCAAAGGGGCTTCCCTATTTTTCTGTAAAAGACGCAAGGTTGGTCCGCATATCAACCTCACTTCATGTTCTTCCTTTCGACACAAAAACCCGCAAAAATCGCCATTTGAAGGACCTTTGCTAGCTTCCACTCGTGCCATCATAAAAAATGTCATCTCAAGGTATGTATTTCCTCTTGATTCCATTTAAAATTGTTGATCCTTAGCTTGATTGAATTAGGGCGAATTTTACCCTAGAAAATCGAATTGGGCGTTTTTGATTGAGCCCATTTCGAGTGAAATTGATGTTTGCATTAGGTTAGAAGCCTGTTTAGGAGTATAGGGGTGCTTTTAGTTTGCATTTTAGTCCCCGTTCCCGCTCCCTATGCTCGAAAAACGTGAGTGAGGCGAGAAACCGTCTCATTTCACAATGCCAAGTTTATTTGCTTGGGTAGTGGGTCCCACTAGGTTGCATTGTAGTTGGGAAAACCCGTATTTGCCATTTATGGACCTTCGTTGGATGTTGTGGGCAAAATTAGATTTTTGCCTTTTGTGACGGTCTTACGTTTGACAAAATAAGCGCCTGTTTGGGCTTGAATTGAGTCAGTTTGCCTTGAAATTGACCTTATTGGTAATTTAGGTCGCCTTGAAGCGTGATAAAATCACGTTTGCCTTTTTGCGGTCGTTTTTGAAATTTTGACCGGTTTGGGGTCAAATTAGCTTATGAATTGCCTTTTTGAGCCGTGGAAAAATACCCCATTGTGTCGGGAATGTATTTTGGTTTTTCGGCGGACCTTGTATGGGTCTTGAAGTGCCGTTTTTTGGTTTTGACTCGTCTTTTGCTTGAAAAGAGGGGCGAGTCGTTTTTGTGTTTGTTTTTTGTGAACTTTGTTTGGTTGGATTTTGGGCGGGATTGCCCTTATTTTGTATTGCAGGTTGTGTTTTTTGGATTTATCCATCTCATGCCGTCGTAACGCCGAAATTTCGGCTGACGTTTTTTGTTTGTAGGAGAGTGTTCGGGGCAGGCCGAGTACATGGCTGTGACTTTTGAGGAGTTGTTCGGGACGGGTCCGGTTAGCACTCCGATTAGCACGCCTGCCGTGGTTGTGGAGGACGTCACCGAGGAGGAGAGACCTCCTGAGCAGACTGTTGGGGCCACAGGGGCCATTGAGGAGCGTGAGGTGCCCGTTGTTGGGGCTACTGTCACTGGGATAGCTCAGACTGGGTCTAAGGCTGGTACCTCTGGGAGGAGGATTTCTTCGAGGCCGCGCCGTCCTCGGGCGACCAGACGATCGTTGCAGGACGTCACCAGGGTCGTTAAGTTGGGACCTACCCACCACGTTGAGTCTCGTGGCCATAAGAGGCGGAGAGCTGATACAGCCGAAAATGATGCTGACGTCGCGAGTTGGAGAGCCAAGCGAGTTACGGCCCCGCGGGGGTTGCTTTTACTGGCGGTGCCTGACTGGGCCGAGGGTTTTGACGGTAGCCAGTTGTTGCTTCGACTGGACCGACACCTTTCCTACCGTGCTCACGAGGGCTTGGTGAGTCGTGTTCCCCGATTGAATTTTGTCAGTTTTGAAGTGTCAGGCCTAAATAGGCATTCTGACGTTGTCTGTTTTTGATTTCAGGAGATTGGCACCATGAGGACTTTCTCGGTCTTTTCCATCTGCTTGAGTTTCTACGACGTTCTCCGAGCCGGGACGAGGGCGTTGATAGAGAGGTAGGCTTTTGGGCCGTTGGTGGCCGCTTGGCGGGACATTCACAGGTCTTCGATTAGGGCGAACCTGTGTTTGATCTGCGCTATGTTGGATCGGTACTGGGATACGACGTCTTCGTTCCACATGGAGTTTGGGGAGGTTGGCGTGACCTTAGAGGACTTTGCCATGGTATCCGGCCTTCCCTGTTGCGAGTTGCCCATTGAGTTTACCGAGACGCCGGAGAGAGTGTCCTCTCCTGCGGTCACTGCTTTGATCGGTACTGCTTTGCCGGAGCCTTCCGACGTCACTCCGTACTTGATCGCATGTTCGTACGTGAAGGACCACTTCACTGGGAGGGTGGCAGGTGTTGCTCCGGCACCGTTGGCGAGCCCAGAGGCGGAGGTTGAGGCCGACACGAAGGAGGCGCGGCTGTGGTTGTGGTACTTCTTGGGTGCCATGTACTTTGGCGACAAGGGTGAGCGCTTGTCGACCAAGGTGCTTCCTCTTCTCACCGACCTGGACACTTTGGGTCGGTTTAACTGGGTTACGCCGACTTTGGCGAGTTTCACCCGGTACTTGCACGCGGCGGTGCGTCCGGAGAGAGTGGGAGCGGGTAGTGCTCCTGCTTTGGTTGGTCCCGGCTTCATCTTTGAGGTACGAGTTTTTTTTATTTTGATTTTGATTTTGATTTTGGTTTTGGCAATTTTTGGGAAATTGGCTGATTTGTGTTTGCTGTGTTTGCTGTGGGGTAATATCCGTATACTACCCTATAAAATTAGGATTATAACGCAAATTTTACATGTAATTTATAGTCATAAAACGAAAAACATAATGAAACGATAAAGATCAAGGAATAACCTTCGGTCCTAGTGCAATAAGGCAATGAGAGATCAAAGTAGACCTCCTCCTAAATGATGCACCCAAGATAGTCCGAGAAATGCCCTTGTGCTAGATCGAATCCTCTAATTGCCTTGCAATATTGAGAGGATTAATTTTGTGAGTTTTTGCTTAGATGAGAGATCTAGGTTTTAGAGAGAAAATGATCTCCAAAACCCTAATTTAATTTTGCAAATGACAATTAGGTTAAACAAGAGGAGAAGCTCTCCTTTTGTCTTTGAAGGGCTCGGCCAAACCGAGTGAGAGGAGAGCTCGTGGGCTTTTTAATTTCCTCTTCACTTAAACTCGTGGTACGACCCGAAATGCGCTAAATGTATATGACACGGTTTCATTATAAACTGTCATCGGTTATCGGATATTAAAGCATCAACTAATAATACGGATTAGTTGAATTATTAATACATGTCCGACAAAGACAATATTGTATAATTATATTCAATATACATTTAATTAAATATAAAACGTTTATATTCAATTTTACGAATTAATCGCTTAATTCGCCTTAGCCATTATTATTTAATCCGTATTAAATAAAATATCTCAACATCACATTTTGACTTATTATTAGTCAAATAACTCGGACTAACTGGTTAGTCAATTTTGGCATCTACATATTTGTATTTTCATACCGTCACATCTCTCAAACGTATCCTATAGGTGTGACTTTTAGGGACCAGTTGATCACCGCCATCGGTATGACAATAACGTCAAACTTATCTAGCAAGCCAACCGTTATTGATAAACGTGGATCAAGTGATAATAATACCAAAAGTATGCCCTTTGATCCTTTTAGAGATTTATAAGTCCTTGCACTAATTGTTAAGGACACCAACCCCAACAAGCTCCCACTTGTCCGTACAAGTGTATGTGCAATGACGTTATCCGCACTAACTCGGAGGACACGGCTCAACAAACTCCCACTTGTCCGTACAAGTGTATGTGCGATAACCGATTCTCATATTCATTTAAAATTTCTCCCACTCAATGTAAAACAATTTGCAGATCTGGATCCACAAAGGTCGTATTTTACAATCGATCTGGATCAAGAGTGGTTTCCCCGACTAGAGAGTAACTTAACTGATAAAACGAATCCGTATCCGAGCATGGCCATGCATTTCAGTTGCAGCTCCTCGAGTGGCCCTGAGAAATATCTAGTACCTGATAAAGGCTGAATATTTTCTTCAACTCGAACTCCTTCCGATCTAAGCACAGCATGAAATGACCCAGAAAAAATCTACTTGGCCCCCTGTTACGGATGACCGTGAGAAAGAAACCAAAGTCACCCAAAATCTGCCTTAGTCTCAAGAGACAGTCGATAGTCAAAAGAATCGACTCTTAGGATCACCATGGAGGTCCTATCCACGACCGGGCACCGATGTTGTAAAACATTTAGGACTCCACGTTGATGTCACAATTGTGTCCTACGAGATATCCGTATAAATCGCCTCTGTGATTGGTCAGTCAACCTGTTGACTTATGGCTAGTTGAACCCACCATCAACCAACGTCACAAAATAATTGCCAGAGTTATCAGCTCATGTGGGCAATTAAGGACTGAAAAATATAATGTTCGTTCAGTTCACTTTGTGGTGTTCAAAATTTGTCGTACAAATCCACATGAAAAACAAAATATATAAATATCAAAACGATGATGTTGTATAGAGTACAAAAGCGAATGAATCTAATCCATAAAAGAGTACTACAACTTAGGAACACGTTTGATTCCCATGGAATTAACGTGCCCTTCATGCTTATCTTGTCGTAATGGTTTAGTGAGAGGATCTGCTATGTTGTCATCTGTAGCAATCTTTTCTATCACTACTTCCTTTTGCTCCACGTAATCCCGGATTAGATGAGCTTTCCGTTGTACATGTCTAGACTTGTTGCTAGACTTTGGCTCCTTAGCTTGGAAGATGGCACCACTATTGTCGCAATAGATGGTGATCGGGTCATTCGAACTAGGCACTACGATAGCCCATGTAAGAATTGACGCATCCATATCGCTTCCTTTGTAGCAGGACGCGGCATAGTACTCGGACTCGATCGTAGAATCTCTTGTAACATGTGATTTGTTTCGAACTCTTCCGGTGACTGCAGCGCCATTAAGAGTAAAAACGAATCCAGACCGAGATTTCGAGTCATCTCGATCCGTTTGGAAGCTAGCATCTGCGTGTTTAGGTTGCGCATAGCTTTTGAGGGCCTCCATAAGTCAATGCCCAATCTTTAGTCCTCCGGAGGTACTTAAGAATGTTCTTGACAGCTAACCAATGTGATTCACCTGGATGTTGTTGGAATCGACTTGTCATACTCAATGCATATGCCACGTCCGGACGTGTGCATATCATGGCATACATGATTGATCCTATAGCCGAAGCATAAGGAATCCGTGCCATGCGCTCTTTCTCTTCCGGAGTCTCGGTGCACGAGACTTGCTCAAATGCACCCCCGGAGACATAGGAAGGAACCCCTTCTTGGAGTTAGTCATCTTTGAATCTCTCTAGGACTTTGTCTATGTAAGACTCTGGCGAGAGATAGCATCCGTCGTGATCTATCTCGATAGATACGGATGCCTAGAATTCTTTGTGCCTCTCCCATATCTTTCATCTGGAAATGGTTTTTCAACCATACTTTCACCGAAGTTAAGAGAGGTATGTCATTCCCAATCAGGAGTATGTCGTCAACATACAATATTAGGAAAACAATCTTGCTCCCACTCGACTTGATATATAAACATGGTTCCTCGACCGATCGAGTAAATCCATTTTCTTTTATCACTTGGTCGAAGCGATGATTCCAACTCCTTGATGCTTGTTTAAGTCCATAAATGGAACGCTTAAGCTTGCACACTTTCTTAGGATGTGCTGGATCGATGAAACCTTCGGGTTGTACCATGTACAACTCTTCCTCCAAAAAGCCGTTTAAGAAGGCGGTTTTCACGTCCATTTGCAAAATTTCATAGTCATGAAAAGCGGCAATCGCTAAGATAATCCGAATGGAACGCAGCATGACTACGGGTGCAAAAATTTCATCGTAGTGCAAACCTGGCACTTGGGTGAAACCTTTAGCAACTAGTCGTGCTTTGTAGATATCTTGTTGACCTTCCACAGAATGCTTTATCTTGTAAAGCCATTTGCATTGAAGGGGACGAACCTTAGCAGGTAAGTCAACAAGATCCCACACGTTGTTCTCATACATAGAGTCCATCTCGGATTTCATGGCCTCAAGCCATAGCTTCGAGTCAGAACTGGTCATGGCACCTTTATAGGTTGCGGGTTCACTACTCGTTAAGAGTAGAACGTCATCTATGTCATGTTCCTCGACCATACCAATGTATCTGTCCGGAGGAATAGAGACTCTTCCCGACCTCCTAGGTTCCTCGGGAATATTCACGCGGTAGGGATTGAAGGAGTAGGTTCCTCCAATAGTTGCTCGGTACTTGGTTCTGGAATCTCCGACAGTTCGAAGGTTCTATCACTCTTTGCATTCTCGAGAAATTCCTTCTCTAAGAATGTCGCACTAGCCGCAACAAAAACACGTTGTTCGGTTGGCGAATAAAAGTAATAACCAAGCGTTCCTTTAGGATAACCTATAAAGTATGTCTTGACCGCTCGCGGGCCGAGCTTATCCTCGTGTCTCCACTTGACATAAGCCTCGCAGCCCCAAACCCGTATAAAGGACAAGTTGGGGACCGTTCCCTTCCATAGTTCATATGGAGTCTTGTCAATGACTTTAGACGGACTTGGTTAAGTATTAGAGCGGTGACGAGAAGAGCATAACCCCACAATGAGTCGGGCAACACGGTGTGACTCATCATGGATCGAACCATATCAAGTAGTGTTCGATTTCTCCGTTCGGACACACCATTGGTGAGGTGTTCCGGTGGAGTTAAGCGTAAGGCAATCCCACGATCTTTGAGGTGTTGATCAAACTCGTGAGAAAGATACTCGCCACCACGATCTGAACGTAGTGTTTTAATCTTTCTACCAAGTAGGTTCTGTACCCTATTTTGGTATTCTTTGAATTTCTCAAAGGATTCACTTTTGTGCTTCATTAAGTAGACATAGCCATATCTACTTAAATCATCCGTGAAAGTGATGAAATACCTATAGCCTTCTCGTGCGGTGATTGACGTAGGTCCACATACATCCGTGTGTATGAGTCCTAATAGGTCAGCAGCGCGCATTCCAACACCTTTGAAGGAAATCCGAGTCATCTTGCCGATGAGACATGATTCACACGTGCCAAATGATTGAAAATCAAAGGCCGAGATAGCTCCATTTTTGATGAGCTGTTTAACGCGTTTCTCATTAATGTGTCCCATACGGCAGTGCCATAGATACGTTTGATCTTTATCACCAACCTTTAACTTTTTATTCATTACGTGTAATATTTCGGTCGTCTGATCTAAAACATAAATTCCATTCATGGAGACTGCCTTGCCATAAATCATATCGTGTAATGAGAAAATGCAAGTATTATTCTCTATTACAAATGAAAAACCAAGTTTGTCAAGTGTAGAAACAGAAATAATGTTTTTGGAAAGACTGGGTACATAATAGCAGTCATATAATGACAACTCAAATCCGCTAGGAAGCTGGATCACATATGTCCCCTTTGAGACGGCAGCCACTCTTGCTCCATTCCCAACACGCAGGTCCACCTCACCCTTTACGAGGGGTTCGATGTTTCGGAGCCCCTGCACATGATTACACAGATGAGAACCACAACCAGTATCAAGTACCCAAGATCCGTAACTTGCGTGGTTAATCTCAATCATATGAATAAAAGCAGAAGAGAGAGAAGACATACCAACAGGTTTAACACGACCTGCCTTTAAGTCCTCATGATAAACAGGACATGTACGCCTCCAATGCCCAGTCTTGTGGCAATGATGGCATTCCATGTTTTCATTCTTGCTCTTTGTCGCGCCTGATGAGGTGCTCGACTCACCAGGCCCACTCTTACCAGAACCCGACTTCTTGAACTTCGGTTTACCCTCTTCGCTAGGTTTGCACGAGCTTTGCCCTTACCTTTCCCCTTGTTTGATACAACGAGAACATCCTGTTTCAAGCTCCCACTGAACTTCATGTCCTTCTCGGTCTGTACGAGAAGGGAGTGCAGTTCATGTGGGGTTTTCTTCAAATCATTCATATAGTAATTCGCTCTAAATTGCGAAAAACCATCGTGGAGTGAATGAAGCATGCGGTCGATAACAATGTTCTCGCTGATGTTACAATCAAAGGTCTCCAACTTCTCGACATTCTCAATCATCTTTGAGAATGTGTGGGCTAACCGGTTGGCCCTTTCGAGTCTCGCATCAAAGAAGCGAGTGGTATGCTCATAGGTCACGATTCTCGGTGCTTTCGAGAATTCCTTAGTGAGCGTGGTGAAGATCTTGTTTGCACCATGGGCTATGAAGCGTTTCTGCAAATTGGATTCCATTGCAAAAATGAGTACGTTTTTAATCGCACCCGCTTCCATACAGAAATCATTAAACTTGGTGATTTCAAAGACTCTCTAGCAGTGGGACTGGGTTTGCGGGAGGGGCTCTAATAGATATTTGAGCTTCCGTCGTCAGCAGCGGCAGCATTCCGTAATGCCGCCTCCCGTCTCCGAAGTTTGATCCATCATTCTTCAGTCGAGTAGACTGATTCATCTGATTCATGAAGATCCGAAGCCAGGACTCACGGTCCAATGTGGCACTTGGAATTGGGTTATCAGTAGAACCAGCCATTTGTTATTAGCAGTTTTAAAAGTTCGTGATCTACACTGAAAAAGAAAGAAAAACAAAAACGAAATAAGCAACTCATCGAGGTGATTTAAGTCTATTTAAAATTCATTTTAACGTGTAGACTCAATGCACTTGCATAATTGATCTCCCTCAAGAATGATACAAGTGATCCCAAGACTCAATTTCTGTAAATTGATAAGCCAACTGTTTAGCTAATTCTTCCGGAAGAACTCTTGGTCGATAGATTTCCGTAAATCCTATCTATAGTCCACCATAGTCACAGGATCGTACGAGTGACCATAGTGTTGAGATAAAATAGGTCAATCGGTTCCAACTTACCCGACGTAGAAGGGGTCATATTATGCCTATCGACGAAGAAGGGACTCATTGGAGTTTGACCTATAAAGACCGTTCTCAATTTTTGTTTATACGAGGAAGATCCCATCAACTTAATTATAATTCATTTTAAGTGAACGAATAACTAGCGTCTGCATGAATGAATCAATTTAGGTGATGGCTTAGCATGATCGTGTGACATGAGAATGTCAAAAGAAAACTAACTCGTGACCTCTATATGTGTCAGTTTTCATGCAATAATTAGGTGGTTTGGTTTTTAGGCGGAATATGATGCATATTATCGTTACGAAAAATAAATAAATGAATGCAATACGTAAATAAAAAATTCCTAGTGTGGCCTATCCTAATAAAAAGAACATAAAACAACTTTGGAATCCACCGTTGGACCCGAGAAGCTTGTCTTGATGTTCCATCTTGATCCATGTAGCGGGAGTGAGCATCCGGTCTCCATCTTTGGTCTTCTCAAAAATTACAATTTAAAATTTACAAATATAAACCTATTTACATTCTAAAAAAAAACTGTAATTAAAAGAAATAAAATGGAGATACGAGATCTCAAAATACAACCAAGACCGTGTTCCATCATTACGGTAACACGTTCTACTAAGGCCACACTAAGTTACAACCGTTTGCAAAATTAAATAAATACGTAATAAAAAGCATTCAAAAAATATATAAAAACGATAAATAAAATGCATCAACTAAATTAAATTTATTCGTGACATAATTCCGTAATTATGTTAAATTTATCCAAACCACCAAAGATAATTAAAATTATGTGATAAAACCGCTTCATCAACTTAATTTTAATTCGTGATAATCCGTTACTTTAAATCGTTTTAAAGTAACTTTATTTTACGTGGGTGAACCGTTTCACTAACAAGCGAGAGCATAAAAACGTTTTATGCAATAAAGGCCGAAAAAAAAAACAAAAAATTTTTTTTTTTTTTTTTCTCTGTACTGTTGTACGTGAACAGTACCAGTACCAAAAAATTTTTTTTTTTTTTTTAAATGCTGTAAAAACCGAGAGCATCAAAAAGGCAAAAAAAAAAAAAATTGTACGGCTCAAACTCGTGAGCAACAAAAGATCAAAACAAAACGGTTTGATAAAACACAATTGCAATTTTAATCTAATCCGTATAGAAATGAAACTACAATTGACATGGTCTCAACATATTGTTATCATTATCGTTTATAATAACAATATGCAAAGAACAAAAAGAAAACGAAACAAGAGATCGTCTGATCTAGCAATAACTGTGAGGCACGCATTTCAAAGCAAAAACAGAAACAGGCCGTGTAAAAACAGCAATGGCTGCACGGTTTTCAAGAAAATTTTCGAGACAAAATTTGTGCCACACGAAATTATATGCAATCATTTTGATGGATCTTACGCATATTGCAATGAATATCGATTACAAAACATTATGCAAAGATCTAAATGAAAAAAAAAAAAAAAAACAACCAACGCCGTGTATACAAGACACGGTTCCCAATGAACCAAAAAACGCAGCAACAAAAAAAAAATTTCTGCCGTGTAAAAAATTGTGGCTGCCGAGACAATTTTTTTTGAACAAAAATCATCGATTCATATCGTTTAATGAAAATTACATAGAAAAATTTACGTGGCCTCGCTCTGATACCACTTGTGGGGTAATATCCGTATACTACCCTATAAAATTAGGATTATAACGCAAATTTTACATGTAATTTATAGTCATAAAACGAAAAACATAATGAAACGATAAAGATCAAGGAATAACCTTCGGTCCTAGTGCAATAAGGCAATGAGAGATCAAAGTAGACCTCCTCCTAAATGATGCACCCAAGATAGTCCGAGAAATGCCCTTGTGCTAGATCGAATCCTCTAATTGCCTTGCAATATTGAGAGGATTAATTTTGTGAGTTTTTGCTTAGATGAGAGATCTAGGTTTTAGAGAGAAAATGATCTCCAAAACCCTAATTTAATTTTGCAAATGACAATTAGGTTAAACAAGAGGAGAAGCTCTCCTTTTGTCTTTGAAGGGCTCGGCCAAACCGAGTGAGAGGAGAGCTCGTGGGCTTTTTAATTTCCTCTTCACTTAAACTCGTGGTACGACCCGAAATGCGCTAAATGTATATGACACGGTTTCATTATAAATCGTCATCGATTATCGGTTATTAAAGCATCAACTAATAATACGGATTAGTTGAATTATTAATACATGTCCGACAAAGACAATATTGTATAATTATATTCAATATACATTTAATTAAATATAAAACGTTTATATTCAATTTTACGAATTAATCGCTTAATTCGCCTTAGCCATTATTATTTAATCCGTATTAAATAAAATATCTCAACATCACATTTTGACTTATTATTAGTCAAATAACTCGGACTAACTGGTTAGTCAATTTTGGCATCTACATGACTGTATTTTCATACCGTCACATCTCTCAAACGTATCCTATAGGTGTGACTTTTAGGGACCAGTTGATCACCGCCATCTGTATGACAATAACGTCAAACTTATCTAGCAAGCCAACCGTTATTGATAAACGTGGATCAACTGATAATAATACCAAAAGTATGCCTCTCTTAATAGGAGGGTTTATCATCTTTGATGTGGATCCAAATGGTAGAGAGTCGACCCGCTGATGACGACTCAGCCCCGAGCTTTCCCGACGGAGACCACTTTTCAGGGGCTGAGTGGCGAGGAGCTTCGATTGCGCTTTACCGAGAGCCGCGCGCAACCGAGGTGACCGATCTTTGGCGTGGAGTGGAGGTTGATCGTTCGAGGGTGAGTTCGACTTGAACGCTTTCTCCAATTATAATTTGCCTTACATTGTATTGAAGGACATTTTTGTTTTGTAGGTGATTTTTGTTAGTCACGGGACTTGTGGCGGATGGCTAACCGCTGGAGGGCGCTTGCTGGTGACCTGGCTACGAGGGAGGCTCGGCTTTCTTAGGTACGTTTTGTGTGTTGTTTTTGTGTATTTGGTGTTGTATTTCACGTTTTTAGATCTTGAGGATCTGTTATTGTGTTTTGTAGGGCGCTGCGGATCCGACGGAGCTTGCTCGGGTCCGTGCTGAGTTGGAGGCAGCCAGGTCGATGATCGCGGGCCAGGAGCTGGGGATCATCCGTCGAGACCAGGATTTGAGGCGTCGTGAGGATGAGCTGCAGAGTCGAGATGCGGAGATTACCTCTCTCAGGGCTCAGTTGGCTGCGGCGGAGGAGGTTCGCGTCGTGATGGAGGAGGAGACGCTGGAGAGTTCTCCGGAGAGGGAGCCTGAGCAGGTGGTGGTGTCTGCGTTGGCGGCGACTCCTAGTGAGACCAGGGCTGGCCCGACGGGAGACGCTGAGTAGTTATTGTACTTTGTCCGTGTCTTGGACTCTTGTCTGTACATAATTACATTTTATGTGAGGCGGTTTGTATATATGTGTTTTTGGATTGTGGTTCATTTTGTGATTTTTGGATTTTTTGTGTTGTGTTTCGGAGGAGCGCT
This sequence comes from Silene latifolia, assembly GCF_048544455.1. Classification (NCBI taxonomy): domain Eukaryota; kingdom Viridiplantae; phylum Streptophyta; class Magnoliopsida; order Caryophyllales; family Caryophyllaceae; genus Silene; species Silene latifolia. The sequence goes on from NC_133536.1 coordinate 130,819,111, forward strand.
GTCGGCTGTTGATTCTCCTTTTGCTTTGCACCAGTTCCTGCATCGTTAGTGTAGAAAACAGGCAACAGATAGCACATATGCGAAAATGCAAACACGTAGAAGCATTTTGATTGAAAACACTTAAAGCATTTGTTTGAAAATCAAAATTAACCAAGATCTTGAAGTTAAAATTGAAATTTTGAAATGAAATGATTTGAAAATTTGAGCAATTAACTCGTGTTGTGAATTAAATTGCGTCGAAATTATTGAAATTGACTCGAAAAATTCAAACTCAAACCGTCAGGAAAGAATTTTTAGAATAGGATTTTTGCGAGTATATTTGATTTTTGAGGTCAAGACTCGAATTTGTGAGTGCTTGAATTTTTGAGGAAAATTGATGTCGTGTTATCAATCTTCGATTTTGAAAATTTGATGGAAAATTACGAAAAAGCGAAAAATTTCCGAAATTTCCAGAATTTCGACTGACATGAAAACGATCCATCGCGGATCGGGGCGACTAGCCCTTCCCCCCTTAAAAAAAGAAAGAAAAATCCGTATGTTTAAGGCTGCGTCATGAAAACCGTGTCGGATTTCGTAAAACGTGAAAACAAGGAAATGTGAGTGTGAGGAAACACAAAATGTCCTGAATCATCCCGAAGAGGCGCGAGCTTCATGGCGGGAGGTTTGAGGTGTCAGGAGAAAGCACAAGTTGAAAGAGACAAGTCAACAGCGGGAATCCTGGGGAAGGCCAAAGAGGCGCGAGCAGCCTGGCGATGGAAGCCAGCTCTCCACTTTTTCTGAAAAATGCGCTGATCATCTTGTATAAATAGGGACGTTTGCGCTTCATTGTTTCATCATCCGAAACACAAAAATATCTCTACAAAACCTCTTCTTCTTCCACAAAAATATTTCATGGATGCTTTCGAGAACGCATTGCGACAATGGTGCCGGGATTTGTCGCCTCCCGAAAAGTATCAACTCGCTTGCATGGGAGTTGGTCAATTGTTGGTGCTTCGTCAAGTCAAGGTGCAACCTTCGTTTCTTGAAGCATGTTCTCGGTTTTGGGATTCGAAACATCATGTTTTTGTGTTCCCGAAAGGCGAAATTTGTCCTCTTGCCGAAGAAGTTGGAGCCATTGGTGGCTGGCCGGGTTGTGCTCTGGTGCTTCCTCCGACTCGGTTGTGCTACAAGGAGAAATTCCGTTCCATGTTGGGCTTGTCAACAAGCCAAATCAACTTTCTTCTTGCTCCACATGGTGTGGATATGTTGGCTCTTATCAACATCTTTTCGAACCGATTAGATGTTAATGTCTCGGAGGTGGCTAGGAGAAGGGCTCTTGCATTTTGCCTTGTCCATGTGTACCTCTTTGTTGATGTCTTGAAGAAGGAGGGGCCAAGATGCCATGGTAGCATGACCCTTATCCATGTGATTGAGCAAATGGAGCATGGTAGAGATCCATCATGGTTGGTGCTTGGGGAGATTATCCAAGCTTTGGACAAGGAAGGCTCTTGTGGAGAAGCTCCCTCTTTCGGATCCCCGAGGATCCTTCAAGTGTGGCTATTGGAGAGGCTAAGGTATGTAGAGCCTCCGGTTAATCCTTCTTCTTACTCCTTCCGTCACCTTACTATGAGGAAGAAGTTGTACCCGGATAGTTTTGCTTCCACCGAGGCCTATTGGGCCGCAAGATTGGTGGAGGAGGGTGGTCCTCATATCCGTTGGGTGGTGCCGTGGTGGCACTTGAGGTCCTTCACGGGGTTGCCCGCTTCGGGTGCTAGTCCTCGTTCTTTGATGGTGGTGGGTTTGAAGGTTGCTTCCTTCATATATCCCGAAAGGCTCATGAGGCAAATGGGGCGTCAACAAAAGGTGCCGGCTCAAGATACTCTTGTCCAAGAGAGTACTTTCCGGAACACCGAGTTTGTGGAGTTCTTCGAAAGATGGTGGGCCACTCGGCCGCTTTGGGAGGTGCCAAACCCCACTGCCACGACATGGGTGACTCCCGCTTATGTCAAGTGGTCACGTGCTCCGTCCTTGGCAGAGAGATCCAAATTTCGTAAGGACGAGGTTGTCGATTTCAAGTACCGAGAGGTTGTCAAGGCCAACCGTGCCTTCTTTGAGGAGTATGTTGATGGAGCTACTCCCGATGTGATGAGACCACCGAAGAGAAGGAGTTCCGGCCCCAAGAATATGGTGGGCCGTGCATTGGCTCGTCTTGGGTCGAATATGGGGTCTTGTGCTAGACCGGAGGCCGTCGCCGTCTTAGATCCGTTGAGGATCTGTTCCGAGGAGGAAATCCATGCTAGGCGGGCCAACAAGAAGAACAAGGGGAAGATGTACCACGAGGGAAAAGGCAAGGGTAGAATGGAAGAGTGAAGACCTCCATTACCCACTTTATTATTATGTTGTATTATTGTTGTGAGTTTTTATTATGTTGTGCTAGCTATGTTTTGTGTGTTTTGTGCTAGTTTTATTATGTGAGGTGTGTTAGTTGACACCTTAGCTTTGACAAGTTGTAGACTCGTCGAGCTCTATTTGTTGAAATTGTAGTCCCTCCCATTATTAATTAAATAAGAGGATTGCTCGTGTCGAATATTGTGAACGCTCGTTTTTTTCCATCCATTTTGTAAAGGCAATTCAATTTGAATCGTCCTAAACGTTTGCACTTGGGGAAAGTGGTATTTTGTGGAAAGGGAGAAAGGCTCATTTTTGTATTTTTGTGGAAAAGGGATTTTTGTATATGGGGATGGTTGTTTTTTTATTGTGGGAATGGTTGTATCCTTCTTGTGTAAGAAAGGACTGCCTACGTATTCACCTAGAGAGGTGAAATCAAACCATGGTCGTAGTTCGAAACGTCTTGTGAATTTGAATTGGGTTTTGTGGTTGTATCCCTCAGGCATAAGAGGGACTTCATACGTATCCACCTGAAGAGGTGAAATCAAACCATGCTCGTAGTTCAGGGGTTGTTTTGTTTTAGTGCAAATGGACGTTGCCTTTGACGGATCAAAAGACATTTGAAACGGGCAAGGTGCCGCAGCTTATACTCGATAAAACATGCAATTTCAAATCAGAACACGTTGAGGAACTTGACTTGAAAAGGGTTGAGGTCGTTGCTAGTTGTAAAACTAGGCTAGGTCGTTGGTTTCTATGGTTCAAGGGTAGTATTTTTTGAGTTGTTCTAGGTTGGTCGGGTTTGTAAAGTCCTCCCCATCTAGGTCACTCAGTCTCACTGCGCCCCCCGAAAGTATTTTCTTGACCAGGTATGGCCCGGCCCATTTGGGTTTGAATTTTCGCCTCGGATCGACGGGTAATGGTGCTCGGACTGACTTGAGGACCAACTCGCCCTCCTGGATGTTTCTGGGTTTAACCTTCTTGTTGAATGCCCGTTGTATACGTCGTTGGTATAACTGGACATTGTGCAAGGCGTTGAGTAGCCGTCCGTCTAGAAGAGTGAGTTGTTCGTACCTTTGACGGGTCCATTCCGCCTCAGGGACTTGACTCTCCAATAGGATGCGTTGAGATGGGACCTCTAACTCTACCGGTTGAACCGCCTCCATACCGTATGCTAGGTAGAAGGGTGTGGCGCCTGTCGGTGTTCGAATGGAGGTTCGGTATCCCCAGAGTGCGAATGGGAGCTTGTTCGGCCAATCGCGGTAGTAGTCTTGCATTTTCTTGGTAATGGTGACAAGAGTTTTGTTCGCTGCCTCCACCGCTCCGTTGGTTTGGGGACGGTAGGGGGATGATCGATGTCGCTTGATCTTGTATTTATCCAGCAAAGCTTGAGTTTCCGCCCGGAAGTGAGACCTTGATCGCTGATGATTTCATGGGGTACGCCACATCGGCAGATGATGTTGTTTTGAATGAACTTGGCCACTTGTTTAGCGGTCAACACTGCATATGACTGTACTTCTACCCATTTGGTAAATTAGTCGATGGCGACGAGGACGAAGCAATGCCCCTTGGTGCCTATCGGGTTGACCTTCCCGATGATGTCGATGCCCCAGGTTGAGAAAGGCCAGGGTGATGTCATGGTGTGTAAAAGGGATGGTGGTATGTGTTGTATGTTGGCAATTGTGGCAATGTTTGACGTAGTTACGGCGATCGGCTTCCATGGTGGTCTAGTAGTAACCTAGCCGCATGATTTTCCGTGTAAGCATCATTGCACTCATGTGAAGGCCACATTCTCCGTCGTGAACCTCTCTTATGCCTTTTTTGGCTTTGTGATGGTCAATGCAAAGGAGGAGAATTCCTTGGTGTGTTCTTTTGTACAGTTGATTTTGGTTTATCACGAATTGTGACGCAAGTAAACGGATGGCTCTTTGTCCTCTTTGATCAAAGTTGGGAGGGAATTCGTTTTTGGTTTTGTAATTGAGGATGGCTTGATACCAAGGTTCATCATGGCTTTCCTCGTCGTCGATAATGGCACAAATGTGAGTTGGCTCGCTCCTTCTCTCGACACATAGGGGCATTGATGTCATGTCGTCAGGTATGTTGACGAGCGCGGTAAGTTTTGCCAGAGCATCAGCAAATTGATTTTCCTCTCGTGGCAAGTGGAAGTAGTCGACTTGGTCGAAGAACTCGGCCTCTTGATTAATCTTTGCTCGGTAGGGAGCTAAGCTGTCAGATCGGATTTTCCATGATCCGGACACCTGATTGATGATGAGTGAGGAATCGCCGTGGACCCTTAGTCTCTTGATGCCAAGTGTGATGGCTGCTTGTAGGCCGATGAGGCATGCTTTATATTCAGTAGCGTTGTTGGTGACGGCGAAGTCTAGCTTGACCGAGATTGGAACATGTTCTCCCTCTAGTGATATTAGAAGGATTCATACCCCGAAGCCTCTCATATTAGATGCACCACCAAAGTATAGGTCCTATGCGTCGGAGTCGGCACAAAGGATATCTTCGTCAGGAAGTGACCATGTGTCGGTCGTTGGATCCTCGTTGGCGGGATTTTCTGCTAGGAAATCAGCGACTGCTCTTCCCTTGATAACCTTGAGGGGTACGAACTTGAGATCAAACTCGGACAGCATCAGTGTCCATCTAGACAGCCTTCCGTTTAGTACGGGTTTTTCGAAGATGTATTTAACCGTGTCCATCTTGGAATAGATGTGGACCGTGTAGCTGAGCATGTAATGCCGCAACTTTTTTGTTGACCATACTAGGTTAAGGCATGTCTTTTCCAGTTGGGTATACCTCGTCTCGTACTCAATGAACTTTTTGTTGATGTAGTAGATGGCTCGCTCTTCGTTGCCAACTGTTTGTGCTAGCATTGCTCCCATGGCCGTGTTGGTAACAGTCAGGTATAGGGATAGAGGAATCCCCGGTTGAGGTGGCATGAGGACAGTCGTCGTCCCAATCGGTGTGATCGGAGGCACGAAGCTTTTTCAATATTGGTTCACAAATCATAGTGAGCTTGGCAATGAAGCGGCTGATGTATTGAACCTGACCGAGAAATCCCCGAATCTCCTTCTCGTTCCTAGGCCGAGGCATTTGTTGAAGGGCTTTGATTTTGGTTGGATCAATCTCAATGCCTCTTTTGCTGACGACATGTCCCAAGAGTTTCCCGGAGGTGACCCCGAATGCACACTTCTGAGGATTTAGTCTCATGTTGTATTTCCGCAGACGAGCGAAGAATTTTCGGAGGGCACTGACGTGACCGTCCCGTTCTTTTGATTTGACAATCATGCCATCGACATATACCTCTACTTCCTTGTGCATCATATCATGTAGGAGAGTGGTAGCGGTTTTCTGATAGGTTGCTCCGGCGTTGATGAGGCCGAAAGGCATGACCGTGTAGCAATATTTACCCCCTGTGTAGTGAACGCAGTCTTGTGCATGTCTTCCTTAGCCATTTTAATCTGGTTGTACCCATCATACCCGTCCATGAATGATAGGAGAGCATGTTCGGCAGTGTTGTCCACCAGAATGTCAACATGTGGCAAAGGGAAGTCATCTTTTGGACTCGCCTTGTTCAGATCTCTGAAGTCGACGCAAACCCGAATTCTTCCGTCTTTCTTTGGTACGGGCACAATGTTGGCCACCCAGTCAGAGTATTCAGACACTTTGATGAACCCAGCCTTGAATTGTTTCTCTACTTCTTCTTTGATTTTTAGGGCCCATTCAGGACGCATCCGGCGTAGCTTCTGTTTCACAGGTTTAGCCCCGGGTTTAATGGGTATCCGGTGCTCTGCAATTTCTCTGTCAATCCCAGGCATATTTCTGTAAGACCAGGCGAACACGTCCTTGTATTCGTGGAGGAGGTCAATGAACTGCTGTCTTTCCGAGGGGTCCAGGGTTGTCCTTATCCTAAGTTCTTGAGGTGTATTGTCGGTTCCTACGTTAATAGGTTTGGTTTCCTCAATGATGGGGGTTCTGGTTTCCCGTTTATCAAGTTCTTTGGCTAGGTGAGGTGGATAGTCACTCAAGTCAAATTCCGCATAGTCATTCAGAATTGCATTGCAGTTAAAATGAGACGAGTCATAAGCAAACTTAGCGTTCATTAAGTTGACACGAGCGAAAAGCTCGGATAGCACAGACATTTCGTGGTCAGTCAGAGGCGACACAACAGAGGAAGTGGCCCCTGGAACAGGCTCCAGGTTGTCACCATTCATGGGAATGGGGGTGACCCTAGTAGACTCAGCCTCTGAATCAGCCACGACTTTGTGATAAAACAGTGGGAAGGGGACCTTGACTGGGACATCAGGAGCGTTAGGAGCTACGACAGACTCTGAATCTGACTCAGACTCATACTCAGATCCTTCTTTACTTCCCTCCTTGAACATAGGGCCTTCTCCAGTTGTCATCTTGAGAATGCGGCCCTGGCGATCGGTCCACTTGACGGTCTTCCTCCAGCCCTGGGTGGCTTTCTCCGGGTCAGTATCGGAGATCAAGGCGGTTGGATCAAATTGATTGTCCTTCAGGGCGATGTTGATGATGTCCTCAAAGTCGAGGTGCTTGACGTTATCTTCCCCAAAGAGGAGTGTGACAGCTTGTCCATCAAGGCATGGTGACAGCTTAGACTCAGTTGATGCAGCTTCGATGTTGTCGGGGATAAAGTAGCAGTTCTGGAAGACTTCCACTACTGGGTACCTAGCCCTGGCCACAGAGTCATAGATTGGCTCCGGAAAGCCATGGTAGAGCTCGGACTCTCCCTCGGGGACAAAGTATCCGTTGAGAGTCAGATGGTAGGGACGGAGGATAACCCCGTGCTTCTTGCGTTTTCGGACTAGGAGGTTTATCTCCTGGATATCTTCGTCAGTGGGTTCGTATCCCAGTCCAAAGGGAATGTTGGGGACCTTAGCCTGTTTCAAGGGAGGTAACGGGTCCTTCAGTGGATTGAGCGGCAAACCCGGGAAGTAACCCTGACGCATCATAATACGGTTGACAGTGAGGTTGGTGAACGGGTCGCAATCAGAGGGCGCCGATTCATCAGTTATGGCGTTCACGGCTTGGAAACCCCACATTTCGTTTTCGTCCTCCTCAATGGCTTGGGAGGCCATCCCCTTTCTCATAACTGCTTTGATTGGGGAAGCGGGAATCGTGATCGTTCTCCCGTTGAAGGGGACCCTGATCTTCTGGTGGAGAGTTGAGGTGACCACAATGACGGCGTGAATCCAGGGACGTCCCAGGAGCATGTTGAAGGACGCGTCAATGTCGACCACTTGAAAACTGGTTTGTCTTTCCAGTGCTCTGGTTGCGACGGTGAAAGTGATAAGCCCGACGACCTTGCGACGAGTGCCGTCGTAGGCGCGTACTCCTTGATTCGTTGGGATCAAATCAGATTCCTTGATACCTAGCCTGGGGACAGTTTCTAGAGGAATGACATTCACGGGGGAACCGTCATCCACGAGGACCATGGGTATATTTTTCTTGAGGCATTGTACGGTGATATACAGGGCCAGGTTATGATTGGCTCCGAACGGAGGGATGTCCTCGTCAGAGAAGACGACCGGGTTATTCAGATCAGGGGCGTCCCTCGTCATGTGCGCCACTATTTCTTCTGGGGAGGAGGTGGAGGGCACGGTTAATTTTCCCAGGGCCTGCAGCAAGGCCTGTCGATGCTCAAAAGACGTTGCGATCAGTTGCAAAATTGAGATTTCGGCTTTCGCTTTCTGGAGCTGTTTCAGAATTGAGTTCTCGGGGGCCTTTGGTTGAGTGTCCACCTCAGGGACGATTTGGTCATTCGTTGTTGGAACGACCGTTGGATTGTTCGGATTTTGATAGGGACGTCCGGACCGGGTGAGATGTCCGATTTCTTTCGCCCGTTTCTCCTTCCCTGGGATGATAAAGACATCCTCAACATCATCTCTCCATATGCCGTTAATTTCGGAGTCTCGAGGATACCTTGGAGGGGTATTCCTCGGTGGGTAGTTCTTGTGGGGAATATTTTTGTGAGGATGGTTTTTGTGAGGGTGATTTTTGTGGGGGTAGTTATTTTGAGGGTAATTATTTTGAGGGTCGTTATTTTGAGGGTAATTTTTGTGAGGTCTATGCCAGAATGGTCGCGGGAGCAATCCATCCTGGGGTGGGTAGTTTTGAATGCTTGGGGAATTCTCCCTTGGGCGCGGTGTTGGTGGATTGAAGATGAGTCGACGGTAGGCGTCGTCTAGTCGGGTGATTATTTCAGAGAGGCTGGATATGGCCTCCTCAACTTGTTGAAACATAGTGAGCATAGTGGCAGCACTAAACACAAACACTCCGTCTGAAGGATCTTTTTCCAAAGCATTCACCTCGCCGTCAATTGGAAGGATGAGGTGAGAGGAGTCTAGGGTCGGCTCATCGTCAGAGATAGCATGGATCCCCAAAGGATTCGTTTTGTTATTCGGCTTAGTTGGTGGGGGTAATGGCAAATCTCCTTTCTCAATCATGTCTTGAATAAGGTGCTTGAGCTTGAAGCAATTTTCGGTATCGTGCCCTTTCCCTCGATGATACTGATAGTAGGCGTTGGGGTTCCAAAACCGGGACTTCTTGGCATCGGTCGGATCCGGGGTGGGTCCGATCGGTTGTAACTTCCCTTGGTCCATGAGCCTTTTCAGGGCACTTGCATAAGTCGACCCTATATTGATGAACACTCTCTAGGGGCATTCAGTTTTCTTCGTAGATGGTTCGACGAGGTTGACCTCATCAATCTTGTTCGTCTGACCGTAAGGGCGAGATCCGGTTGAGGTGGATCCCTGGTAACCTCTGCCAGTAGTCTTGGCTAAGACACCCTTTCGGAGGTCGTCCTCAATACGCGTCCCCAGAATTTGCAGATCTTGAAAAGTCTTGATATTCTGATACCTCAGTAGGTTGGCATAAACTGGGCGGAGATTGTTGACAAACTTTTCCACCAGAGTTGATTCACTCGGCTTACTGACCAATTGAGTACTCACCCTCCTCCAACGGGTTAGGAACTCAGTAAACCCTTCCTTGTCGTTCTGTGTTAGCACTTCAAGAGTACGGGTGTTGGCCTGGATCTCGACATTGTCGGCATACTGTTTGGCAAACTCAGCTGCGATCTTATCCCAAGTAGTAAGGTTTTTCGGATCCAGGGAGTAGTACCATTGGCGAGGAATCGGCTCCAAAGAGGATGGGAAGATCCCGTTAAAAAGCTCATATTTGACCCCTTTAATGGCCATGTAGTCCTTGAAAGCACGGATATGATTGAGTGGGTCCTCCACTCCCTTGAACTTAGGCACATCGGTCAGGGTGAAGTTGTCAGGTAACTGGTCCCCAACAGGTTCGAACCTTCGGTTGTTCTCAAGATGGATATTGTTACCCCCGGCTAGGAGCTGTTCTTCCAAGAGTTTCACCTCTTCTCCGTTTCGATCGAGGTGGGGTATTATGTTCCCCAGTTTCCTTGTTCTCCAGGGCGTCGATACGGGTCTCGACGCGATCCAGGGTGACCTTAAGGGCGGTAAGCAGGCTGGCTAGCTGATCAGTTGTGACATCTCTGTTGTTATCATTTTTGTTGGACGAAGCTGAAGATGAGGCCATGGCTCTGAGGCAGAAAAACGGCTCACATTATAACTCAATCCGACACGGTTCCAAGACTGAAAGCAGACAACACAAAGGACGGGACAAAGATCAGACCCAACAAGACGTGGTGACCGTGTGTGGTCTCTCGGTGCTGACTCGATTTATGACGTGACGGTGTTTGACCGAACCTTTGACATGAGTCCAACATAACGGCGCGATGCCATTGGACGGGTCTCGTGGTGAGACGACTCATAAGTAAAGACCCATAACTACGTTTGCTTTGACTTGATAGACACGAAGCGGAATTGGAATGGTGGACTGAAATTTTCGAAAATAGAAATTTTCAAAAAGATTCATTTGTCGCTTTAATTGGCAGCTTCCGAAGATAGAAATATCCGCAAGTCGATCAGTTGAAAGGGTTGTCTTAAGTTTATTTGCAAAAGACGGTTTGAGTTTGAGTCGGCTTGGAAAACAGTGCATTGTTTCCCAAGACGGTTTTTGAAATCAAAAAATGTATGTTTTGAAAATCGAGTTTGAAATGTTTGAAGAGGTCTCGGGGACGGTGTATGGTCCTCAGGATCTCGAAAGTGTCTCGAGAAAAGGGTGTGTGCTTTTCTCAGGTTTTGAAAGAGCCATTATCGACGCGAAACGGGTTAAAATCCGTGTCTAGACGCAGCGATTATAACGGCGTGAAAAGGTGATTTGAAATGGTTATACAAAACCGGGTTTAAAAATCGTCATTACGACGGCCTAGAAAGGCGTGTTGAAATGGTTATAAAAAACCGGGTTTGAAAATCGTCATTACGACGGCCTAGAAAGGCGTGTTGAAATGGTTATAAAAACCGAGTTTGAAAATCATCATTACGATGGCCTAGAAAGGCGTGTTGAAGTGGTTATACAAAACCGAGTTTGAAAATCATCATTACGACGGCCTAGAAAGGCGTGCAACGGTTGGTGAAAGACCGAGGTTTTAAATGGCCATTATAACGGCGCAAAAAGGTGATTTGAAATGACACAGAAGGACTTATGATCAAGTAGCACATAAGCACTCACAGTTCATTATATTATGCATTATGCTGACACGGGTTTTGGCTTAAAAGGGTGGGTTACACACCAAGCGATCAAACCCCGATTTGCGAGAGGGATACCAATCCAAACAAAATGTATAAGGATGGTGCCCTAGCCTCGTGCTCGAAAGTGATGAAAGCTCTTTGACGAAACAGAAATGTGTAACGTCAATGGTATGCTTTACTCAATCGGGATTCGAAACGCGGGGATGAGAAAACTCACGCCGACGAGACGAGCCAAATGGTCGAAGAGGGTTAGGTTGTGGGCCCGGACAAGGAACCCGACCGTGACCGTAATATCAATTAATGCATTCCAACCAAGACCTCGTTCGAGTCTCACCATCTAGGGATCACAAAGACATTAATGTCCTAGTTATCCCCAGCGGAGTCGCCAATCTGTGGACATGGCCCACCTGCAAGCCCACTTCGATCTGTGGACATACAACGGTCTCTTTGAAAGCCACGCTCGGCGGCGTAAAGATGCTTTCGACCGGATCGTTTTTAGATCGGTCGGTTTCGTCTCGGTTAAGGTCTCGAAACGATTAGAGATGTTCGGAGTCGCCACCAAGCATTTGTGAGATGCCTGGAACCCGTTCGAAATCCACTTTATACCTCGGTCAAATCGAAGCACACAGCAGCGTTTGACATAGGTACTAAAGATAAGGAAATCGTCCTTCTTTAGCATCCTATCTCTAGAATGACTCTCGTACGCCCTGGATAAGGTCGTCCACTATCCAAAGTTTCTGAGTAAGAGGTGAAGGTACGTATTGGGAAGCCCTTTAATCAGACACCAAATCCCGCCCGCGTTTAGCGGCCTCTACTGATCGATCTTGGTTGGTTGAATGCAAAAGTTGATAAAACGGTTTAAATGCATGAATGCGCATCCAATGATTTAAACTTAACATGTGAGAGCTTTCTAAGTCGGTTGATTTAATCCAAGTATCAAGTATAAGATGTCGAGTTGGATTAATGATTGATTTGCATGCAAGACGGAAATTAAACATCCATTTACCGTATTAGGTTTAGGGTGCATAACATGATCCATTTGTCTTAGTAAGGCATTTTGCAAATATGGTTTTGGATAATCAAATTGTCATCTGATCTGTCCTATATCCGGGCTAACAGGAGTCAGGATCGTCCTAGACTAATGCTGGAAGGGAACAGGCCATGTACCTGACGGCCATATGAGGCGCGAGCCAGCAGGCGATACAAGGCGCCTCCCTCTGGTTTTGAAAATGAGAAATGGGGAGCCTGTTTAGGTGCGGGTTAGCCTACGGTTTATGTGCCGTGTTCTGACCTTTTAGAAGCGTTATAAAACGTGTTGAAAATGGGTATTTGAACCCGGTTTGATTTGAAAGGGTCGTTTAGACCGCATTTGTTGATTTGAAGAACTGGACTCGAATAATCATCATTATTTTGATAATATTCGGTGTCGGGTTTGATTTGACAAACTTGACATGAATAGTTTTGATAATGATTATGGACTAATTGTTTTAAGCCCATTAGAATGTTATTAGTCGATACTCGTCATCGTACCCGGGTTAAAATCCGGCATGGTATGTAGAACCAAGGATGACTTTGTGTTGGTGACTAATATGTTTCTTTGAAAATGTAAAGAAATGAAATAAAAGGCTTTAAAATACCTTTTAAATGTCATTTACCAAACATTATCACCGAAACACGGATTTAACAGTCATGGTATAAGGAACCAAGGGTGAAAATGCTTTATGGTTAAAACATGTGAAATAAAATAACAATGGTTCGAAAATACTTGAAATGGTGCAAACCGATTACAAATATAAAGATGGATTATAGGGAAATGACGAGAATAAACACGGTTGATCTCTGGTCTGAATACCCCATTTAGGCGCGGGCTAGTTTGCGACCTAAGGGGCTTCTGCCTCAGACCAAAAATCAGTTTTGGCTCGTTTATTCCATGTTTTGGTTCATGTTATGCATGTTTTAGCATGTTAGAGTCATGAAGCAAATGAAAACATAATAAAAGAGGATTTTTACACCCTCATACTTACATGTTTGGTTATGGCGAGTGATCGACGTAAGTGTAACAACTCGTTTGATCGGAAAAAACTCGGTTTAAAACCATTTTGGTAAGTAAAAAGAGTGTTTTAAAAGCTTAGTGATGGTGTAGTGGTCGAAATGGTCGGTCAAGTGATTTAATGCACGATGACGGTACCAAACAATGTGTAAGGCTCGTGTTTACGATCGGTAGGTCGTAAATACGCGTCGGATAGTGACTTAAGAAGTCGAGTCGAGAATTTTAAGGGAGAAAAAAGGGGGCGGACACTCGCGTAAGTCTGAAATGGGTGGCATTTGAGGGGTATTTATATGAGAATGAGTGGTTGTGTGAGTTTTGAGCGATGTGGCCACTTGGGTTACTCAAAGAGGCGCGAGCCACGTCGCGGTTCTTCGAGTTGTGTTGTCACTTTCACAACAAACGCAATCATGATTTGTTCTATCCTAGGTTTTGTAGTCACATGTTTGGTACTTGACCAACATGAATCCGGGAAAACTTAAGGTAGAAGGTTTAGAAAGTTTTGTTTTTGGTGGTTGACTCGGTTTGACTCGTTGTTGGAGTCGGGATTTGAATTTTCGAGTCAGTTTTTGGTCCGGTGTCGGTTTTGACTCTAGTTAGTGTCATTGCGACCCCGTCGTCGTGCATTAAACACTCCAGGTATTTTTGAAATGTTTTAAAATGTCTTATTCGAAATCGTTTTAAGTTTTCCGACGTAAAGTTGTACACAAACTGTCGATCAAAAGCCGCGATTCCAAAGCATGTTGTAGTCCGATAATCATCGGGTGTTTGTTGGAGTCTCAGCAGATACTGGGTATCTACGGAGCCCCCACTTTGACTGAGGCTTGGACAGGGTGAAAGTCAAAGTAGAGCCCCAAGGTCAATCGAAGATTACAACCTGGAGACCCAAGCGACATCGAGGCGGCTCGAAAGGATTCGGGCCAAGGACCTGCCGTCGAGAAGGGCGACGCCAAGGCGACTCGAGGGTAGGAGTCGAGGACCTGTCGTCGGGAATAGTTTAGAGTCTGTCGACTATCCGTGTGGGTCGTTTAAAGTCCGTTAGACTACGTACAAAGGCTCGCCAGCCATAGGAAGGAGTCATACCTGAGGCATCTTCGGATATGTCCTCGCTTGTTTGCGGACAAAGGCTCGCCAGCTGTGGTAAGGAAATATACCCGAGGCATCTTCGGGATCTGTCCTTGAATGATAGCAGATAAAGGCTCACCAGCTAATGGCAAGGAAATGTACCCGAGGAATTTTCGGGATCTGTCCTTGAAGGATTGCGGACAAAGGCTCGCCGGCCAATGGTAAGGAAATGTACCCGAGGCATCTTCGGGATCTATCCTCGAAGGGTTGCGGACAAAGGCTCGCTAACCAATGGTAAGGAAATGTACCCGAGGAATCTTCGGGATGTGTCCTTGAAAGGTTGCGGACAAAGGCTCGTCAGCCATATGCAAGGAAATGTACCCAAGGCATTTTCGGGATCTGTCCTCGAAAGGTTGCGGACAAAGGCTCGCCAGCCATGATACGGTCGGTTAATGGACCATGGGAATAACCGCGTCAAATGGGCTTGTTTTGAAAGTAGCGAACTCGTGATGCCGCTGGAGAAATAGTGAGTATGGATTTTCACTATCACTGTTTTTGGAATCAGCGGGTTCCGCGAGGAAGCCCCCTGCTGGTATTTGAAAGAATAGTGAATTTGGCATCTTCACCATTCGTCGTTCCTCTTTGAACTTGAAGTGGCGGTTTCGATCGCCGTTTATTTTAATTTTGAAGGAAAATAGCAAATTTGAGTTTGCTATTGCGTTTGAAGTGACGGTTTATATGCCGCCGTTGACATTTGTAAGAAATAGTGAATTTGGAATCTTCACTATTAATTGAAGTGACGGTTTATGTGCCGCCGTTGACATTTGATGTGAATAGTGAATTTGGAATCTTCACTATTGATTGAAGTGACGGTTTATATGCCGCCGTTGACATTTGATAGAAATAGTGAATTTGAAATCTTCACTATTGATTGAAATGACGGTTTATGTGCCGCCGTTGACGTATGTGGTGAAAAAAGTGGAATTCAATTTCCAACTATTATCTTGAAAATGACGGTTTTAATTGTCGTCGCTTAAAATTTGGAGAAATAGCGGTTTTTGAATTTTCACTATTATTTTTGAAATTTTGAAGGAAAATAGTGAATTTTGATTTCACCATTATTTTTGAAATTGGCGGTTTTGATCGCCGTTTGCTTGGAAATTTTTAAAAATAGCGAATTTAAATTTTCACTATTTGATTGGAGTGACGGTTTATGTGCCATCGTTTAAAGCCTTCGAGAATAGTGAACTTGAATTTTCACTATTTGTTTTTGTTTTTGAGAAAATGATGACTTTTAATATCGTCGAATGAAAACTTGAAGTTTATCACGGGAAATTGGGCTAAAGCCCAAAATCCGTTGAAAGAGCAAAGGGGAGGCCTGGTTTAGGCGTGAGCCACCTGGCAAACCAAAGGGTCTTCCCTATTTTTCTGTAAAAGACGCGAGGTTGGTCCGCATATCAACCTCACTTCATCTTCTTCTTTTCAACACAAAAACCCGCAAAAATCGCCATTTGAAGGACCTTTGCTAGCTTCCACTTGTGCCATCATCAACAATGTCATCTCAAGGTATGTATTTCCTCTTGATTCAATTTAAAATTGTTGATCCTTAGCTTGATTGAATTAGGGCGAATTTTACCCTAGAAAATCGAATTGGGCATTTTTGATTGAGCCCATTTCGAGTGAAATTGATGTTTGCATTAGGTTAGAAACCTGTTTAGGAGTATAGGGGTGCTTTTAGTTTGAATTTTAGTCCCCGTTCCCGCTCCCTATGCTCGAAAAACGTGAGTGAGGCGAGAAACCGTCTCATTTCACAATGCCAAGTTTATTTGCTTGGGTAGTGGGTCCCACTAGGTTGCATTGTAGTTGGGAAAATCCGTATTTGCCATTTATGGACCTTCGTTGGATGTTGTGGGCAAAATTGGATTTTTGTCTTTTGTGACGGTCTTACTCTGACAAAATAAGCGCCTGTTTGGGCTTGAATTGAGTCAGTTTGCCTTGAAATGGACCTCATTGGTAATTTAGGTCGCCTTGAGGCGTGATAAAATCACGTTTGCCTTTTTGCGGTCGTTTTTTAAATTTTGACCGGTTTGGGCTCAAATTAGCGTATGAATTGCCTTTTTGAGCCGTGGAAAAATACCCCATTGTGTCGGGAATGTATTTTGGTTTGTCGGCGGACCTTGTATAGGTCTTGAAGTGCCAATTTTTGGTTTTGACTCGTATTTTGCTTGAAAAGAGGGGCGAGTCGTTTTTGTGTTTGTTTTTTGTGAACTTTGTTTGGTTTGATTTTGGGTGGGATTGCCCATGTTTTGTATTTCAGGTTGTGTTTTTTGGATTTATCCATCTCATGCCGTCGTAATGCCGAAATTTCGGCTGACGTTTTTTGTTTGTAGGAGAGTGTTCGGGGCAGGCCGAGTCTATGGCTGCGACTTTTGAGGAGTTGTTCGGGACGAGCCCGGTTAGCACGCCTGTCGTGGTTGTAGAGGACGTCACCGAGGAGGAGATACCTCCTGAGCAGACTGTTGGGGCCACAGGGGCCGTTGAGGAGCGTGAGGTGCCCGTTGTTGGGGCTACTGTCACTAGAAGAGCTCAGACTGGGTCTGAGGATGGTACCTCCGGGAGGAGGATTTCTTCGAGGCCGCGCCGTCCTCGGGCGACCAGACGATCGTTGCTGGACGTCACCAGGGTCGTTGAGTTGGGCCCTACACACCACGTTGAGTCTCGTGGCCATAAGAGGCGGAGAGCTGAGACAGGCGAGGATGATGCTGATGTCGCGAGTTGGAGAGCCAGGCAAGTTACGGCCCCGCGGGGGTTGCTTTTACGGGCGGCGCCTGACTGGGCCGAGGGTTTTGACGGCAGCCAGTTGTTGCTTCGACTGGACCGACACCTTTCCTACCGTGCTCACGAGGGCTTTGTGAGTCGTGTTTCCCGATTGAATTTTGTCACTTTTGAAGTGTCAGGCCTGAATAGGCATTCTGACGTTGTCTGTTTTTGATTTCAGGAGATTGGCACCATGAGGACTTTCTCGGGATTTTCCATCTGCTTGAGTTTCGACGACGTTCTCCGAGCCGGGACGAGGGCGTTGATAGAGAGGTCGGCTTTGGGCCGTTGGTGGCCGCTTGGTGGGACATTCATAGGTCTTCGATTAGGGCAAACCTGTGTTTGATCCGCGCTATGTTGGATCGGTACTGGGATACGACGTCGTCGTTCCACATGGAGTTTGGGGAGGTTGGCGTGACCTTAGAGGACTTTGCCATGGTATCCGGCCTTCCCTGTGGCGAGTTGCCCATTGAGTTTACCGAGACGCCGGAGAGAGTGTCCTCTCCTGTGGTCACTGCTTTGATCGGTACTGCTTTGTCGGAGCCTTCCGACGTCACTCCGTACTTGATCGCATGTTCGTACGTGAAGGACCATTTCACTGGGAGGGTGGCAGGTGTTGCTCCGGCGCCGTTGGCGAGCCCGGAGGCGGAGGTTGAGGCCGACACGAAGGAGGCGCAGCTGTGGTTGTGGTACTTCTTGGGTGCCACGTACTTTGGCGACAAGGGTGAGCGCTTGTCGACCAAGGTGCTTCCTCTCCTCACCGACCTTGACACTTTGGGTCGGTTTGACTGGGTTACGCCGGCTTTGGCGAGTTTCACCTGGTACTTGCACTCGGCGGTGCATCCGGAGAGAGTGGGAGCGGGTAGTGCTCCTGCTTTGGTTGGTCCCGGCCTCATCTTTGAGGTACGAGTTTTTTTATTTTTATTTTGATTTTGATTTTGGTTTTGGCAATTTTTGGGAAATTGGCTGATTTGTGTTTGCTGTGTTTGATTACAGGCTTGGTTGTATGCTTACTTCACCCCTCTGCGTCCGGGGACTACAGACGGTGTTCCTCGCTTACCCTCTTTGTGAGGGGTTGGACGGTGGCTCGGAAGAAGTCGATTAAGTCGACTTACGAGGACTGCAGGCGTCGCGTGAACAAGCTTCGGGTTGCTGATGCAAGTTCTTGTTCTCTTCCCCTCTCCTCCTTTATAGAGATAGATAGAGATAGGATGACTAGGTAGCTTATGACGCCCCCAGTTAGCTGAATAGCTTTGTTTTGAATGCAGTTTGTTGGCGGCCTTGGGAGCACTACACGGGTGTACCGGCTGCCATCAGGGAGCGTTTGCGGCCTCGCAGCTCCCTGCGTCTGTACTTGGAGACGGCGATTGAGCCGGTTTGGTACCTGGGCGAGCGTCTAGTTCGACAGTGCTTCACTGACACTTTCGTCATGCCGGTTGACCCGCCTAGGGTGTTATTCCAGGAGTCGACCCCTGACGAGGTCGAGGAGCAACTTCACGGTTGGGGAGGTGAGGAGCTGTTGCTGCGGGGCGTTGACTACGACACCTTCCGGTTGTCGAGGCTTGCTTGGTACCCGATTGAGGTATGTTTTCCTCTGTTTTTTTGTTTCCATTGCCTCTCTTAATAGGAGGGTTTGTCATCTTTGATGTGGATCCAAATGGTAGGGAGTCGACCCGCTGATGAGGACTCAGCCCCCAGCTTTCCCGACGGAGACTACTATTCAGGGGCCGGGTGGCGAGGAGCTTCAATTGCGCATACCAGAGCCCGCGGCAACCGATGTGACCGATGCTGGCATGGAGTGGAGGTTGATCGTTCTGAGGGTGAGTTCCTCACTTGAACGCTTTCTCCAATTATACTTTGCCTTACATTGTATTGAAGGACATTTTTATTTTGTAGGTGACGATTGTTAGTCACCAGGACTTGTGGCGGATGGCTAACCGCTGGAGGGCGCTTGCTGGTGACCTGGCTACGAGGGAGGCTCGGCTTTCTCAGGTACGTTTTGTGTGCTGTTTTGTGTATTTGGTGTTGTATTTCACGCTTGCTCGGGTCCGTGCTTAGTTGGAGGCAGCCAGGTCGATGATCGCGGGCCAGGAGCTGGGGATCATCCGTCGAGACCAGGACTTGAGGCGTCGTGAGGACGAGCTGTAGAGTTGAGACGCGGAGATTGCTTCCCTCAGGGCTCAGCTGGCTGCGGCAGAGGAGGTTCGCGTCGTGATGGAGGAGGAGACGCTAGAGAGTTCTCCGGAGAGGGAGCCGGAGCAGGTGGTGGTGTCTGCGTTGGCGGCGACTCCTAGTGAGACCAGGGCTGGCAAGACGGGAGACGCTGAGTAGTTATTGTAGTTTGTCCGTGTCTTGGACTCTTGTCTGTACATATTTACATTTTGCGTGAGGCGGTTTGTATATATGTGTTTTTGGATTGTGGTTCATTTTGTGATTTTTGGCTTTTTTCTGTTGTGTTTCGGAGGAGCGTCATTTACTGTTGATTCTCCTTTTGCTTTGCACCAGTTCCTGCATCGTTAGTGTAGAAAACAGGCAACAGATAGCACATATGCGAAAATGCAAACACGTAGAAGCATTTCTATTGAAAACACGTAAAGCATTTGTTTGAAAATCAAAATTAACCAAGATGACATGAAGTTAAAATTGAAATTTTGAAATGAATTTTGAAAATTCCGTGACAAATCGTCACGTTCGGAATTCAAAAGGAAATGATTTGAAAATTTGAGCAATTAACTCGTGTTGTGAATTAAATTGCGTCGAAATTATTGAAATTGACTCGAAAAATTCAAACTCAAACCGTCAGGAAAGAATAATTAGAAAACGATTTTTGCGAGTATATTTGATTTTTGAGATCAAGACTCGAATTTGTGAGTGCTTGAATTGTTGAGGAAAATTGATGTCGTGTTATCAATCTTCGATTTTGAAAATTTGATGGAAAATTGCGAAAAAGCGAAAAATTTCTGGAATTTCCGGAATTTCGACTGACATGGAAACGATCCATCGCGGATCGGGGCGACTAGCCCTTCCCCCTTAAAAAAAGAAAGAAAAATCCGTATGTTTAAGGCTGCGTCATGAAAACCGTGTCGGATTTCGTAAAACGCGAAAACAAGGAAATGTGAGTGTGAGGAAACACAAAATGTCCTGAATCATCCCGAAGAGGCGCGAGCTTCCTGGCGGGAGGTTTGAGGTGTCAGGAGAAAGCACAAGTTGAAAGAGACAAGTCAACAGCGGGAATCCTGGGAAAGGTCCAAAGAGGCGCGAGCAGCCTGGCGATGGAAGCCACCTCTCCCCTCTTTCTGAAAATTGCGCTGATCATCTTGTATAAATAGGGACGTTTGCGCTTCATTGTTTCATCATCCTAAACACAAAAACATCTCTACAAAACCTCTTCTTCTTCCACAAAAATATTTCATGGATGCTTTCGAGAACGCATTGCGACAATGGTGCCGGGATTTGTCGCCTCCCGAAAAGTATCAACTCGCTTGCATGGGAGTTGGTCAATTGTTGGTGCTTCGTCAAGTCAAGGTGCAATCTTCGTTTCTTGAAGCATGTTCTCGGTTTTGGGATTCGAAACATCATGTTTTCGTGTTCCCGAAATGCGAAATTTGTCCTCTTGCCGAAGAAGTTGAAGCCATTGGTGGGTGGCCGGGTTGTGCTCCGGTGCTTCCTCCGACTCGGTTGTGCTACAAGGAGAAATTCCGTTCCATGTTGGGCTTGTTAACAAGCCAAATCAACTTTCTTCTTGCTTCACATGGTGTGGATATGTTGGCTCTTATCAACATCTTTTCGAACCGATTAGATGTTAATGTCTCGAAGGTGGCTAGCAGAAGGGCTCTTGCATTTTGCCTTGTCCATGTGTACCTCTTTGTTGATGTCTTGAAGAAGGAGGGGCCAAGATGCCATGGTAGCATGACCCTTATCCATGTGATTGGGCAAATGGAGCATGGTAGAGATCCATCATGGTTGGTGCTTGGGGAGATTATCCAAGCTTTGGACAAGGAAGGCTCTTGTGGAGAAGCTCCCTCTTTCGGATCCCCGAGGATCCTTCAAGTGTGGCTATTGGAGAGGCTAAGATATGTAGAGCCTCCTGTTAATCCTTCTTCTTAGTCCTTCCGTCACCTTACTATAAGGAAGAAGTTGTACCCGGATAGTTTTGCTTCCACCGAGGCCTATTGGGCCGCAAGATTGGCGGAGGAGGGTGGTCCTCATATCCGTTGGGTGGTGCCGTGGTGGCACTTGAGGTCCTTCACGGGGTTTCCCGCTTCGGGTGCTAGTCCTCATTCTTTGATGGTGGTGGGTTTGAAGATTGTTTCCTTCATATATCCCGAAAGGCCCATGAGGCAAATGGGGCGTCAACAAAAGGTGCCCGCTCAAGATACTCTTGTCCAAGAGAATACTTTCCGGAACTCTGAGCTTGTGGAGTTCTTCGAAAGATGGTGGGCCACTCGGCCGCTTTGGGAGGTGCCAAACCCCGCTGCCACGACATGGGTGACTCCCGCTTATGCCAAGTGGTCACGTGCTCCGTCCTTGGAAGAGAGATCCGAATTTCGTAAGGACGAGGTTGTCGATTTGAAGTACCGGGAGGTTGGCAAGGCCAACCGTGCCTTCTTTGAGGAGTATGTTGATGGAGCTACTCCCATTGTGATGAGACCACCGAAGAGGAGGAGTTCCGGCCCCAAAAATATGGTGGGCCGTGCATTGGCTCGTATTGGGTCGAATATGGGGTCTTGTGCTAGACCGGAGGCCGTCGCCGTCTTAGATCCGTTGAGGATATGTTCCGAGGAGGAAATCCATGCTAGGCGGGCCAACAAGAAGAACAAGGGGAAGATGTACCCCGAGGGAAAAGGCAAGGGTAGAATGGAAGAGTGAAGACCTCCATTACCCACTTTATTATTATGTTGTATTATTGTTTTGAGTTTTTATTATGTTGTACTAGCTATGTTTTGTGTGTTTTGTGCTAGTTTTATTATGTGAGGTGTGTTAGTTGACACCTTAGCTTTGACAAGTTGTAGACTCGTCGAGCTCTAATTGTTGAATTGTAATCCCTCCCATTATTAATTAAATAAGAGGATTGATCGTGTCGAATATTGTGAACGCTCGTTTCTTCCATCCATTTTGTAAAGGCAATTCAATTTGAATCGTCCTAAACGTTTGCACTTGGGGAAAGTGGTATTTTGTGGAAAGGGAGAAAGGCACATTTTTGTATTTTTGTGGAAAAGGGATTTTTGTATGTGGGGATGGTTGTTTTTTTATTGTGGGAATGGTTGTATCCTTCTTGTGTAAGAAAGAACTGCCTACGTATTCACCAGGAGGGGTGAAATCAAACCATGATCGTAGTTCAAAACGTCTTGTGAATTTGAATTGGGTTTTGTGGCTGTATCCCTCAGGCATAAGAGGGACTGCCTACGTATCCACCTGAAGAGGTGAAATCAAACCATGATCGTAGTTCAGGGGTTGTTTTGTTTTAGTGCAAATGGACGTTGCCTTTGACGGATCAAAGGACATTTGAAACGGGCAAGGTGCCGCAGCTTAGACTCGATAAAACATGCAATTTCAAATCAGAACACGTTGAGGAACTTGACTTGAAAAGGGTTGAGGTCGTTGCTAGTTGTAAAACTAGGCTAGGTCGTTGGTTGCTATGGTTCAAGGGTAGTATTTTTTGAGTTGGTCTAGGTTGGTCGGGTTTGTAAAGTCCTCCCCATCTAGGTCACTCAGTCTCACTTCGCCCCCCGAAAGTATTTTCTTGACCAGGTATGGCCCGGCCCAGTTGGGTTTGAATTTTCCCCTCGGATCGACGGGTAATGGTGCTCGGACTGACTTGAGGACCAAGTCGCCCTCCTGGATTTTTCTGGTTTTAACCTTCTTGTTGAATGCCCGTTGTATACGTCGTTGGTATAATTGGACGTTATGCAAGGCGTTGAGTCGCCGTTCATCTAGAAGAGTGAGTTGTTCGTAACTTCGACGGGTCCATTCCGCCTCAGGGACTTGACTCTCCAGTAGGATGCGTTGAGATGGGACCTCTAACTCTACGGGTTGAACCGCCTCCATACCGTATGCTAGGTAGAAGGGTGTGGCGCCTGTCGGTGTTCGAATGGAAGTTCGGTATCCCCAGAGTGCGAATGGGAGCTTGTTCGGCCAATCGCGGTAGTTGTCTTGCATTTTATTGGTAATGGTGACAAGAGTTTTGTTCGCTGCCTCCACCGCTCCGTTGGTTTGGGGACGGTAGGGGGATGATCGATGTCGCTTGATCTTGTATTTGTCCAGCAAAGCTTGAGTTTCCGCCCGGAAGTGAGAGCCTTGATCGCTGATGATTTCATGGGGTACCCCATATCGGCAGATGATGTTGTTTTGAATGAACTTATCCACTTGTTTGGCGGTCAAGACTGCATATGACTGTGCTTCTACCCATTTGGTAAAGTAGTCGATGGCGACGAGGATGAAGCAATGCCCCTTGGTGCCTATCGGGTTGACTTTCCCGATGATGTCGATGCCCCATGTTGAGAAAGGCCAGGGTGATGTCATGGTGTATAAAAGGGATGGTGGTATATGTTGTATGTTGGCAATTGTGGCAATGTTTGACGTAGTTACGGCGATCAGCTTCCATGGTGGTCCAGTAGTAACCTAGCTTCATGATTTTCCGTGTAAGCATCATTGCACTCATGTGAGGGCCACATTCTCCGTCGTGAACCTCTCCCATGACTTTTTTGGCTTTGTGATGGTCAATGCAAAGGAGGATAATTCCTTGGGGTGTTCTTTTGTAGAGTTGAATTTGGTTTATCACGAATTGTGACGCAAGTAAATGGATGGCTTGGCACCAAGGTTCATCATGGCTTTCCTCGTCGTCGATAATGGCACAAATGTGAGCTGGCTCGCTCCTTCTCTCGACACATAGGGGCATTGATGTCATGTCGTCAGGTATGTTGACTAGCGCGGCAAGTTTTGCCAGGGCATCAGCAAATTGATTTTCCTCTCGTGGTAAGTGGAAGTAGTCGACTTGGTCGAAGAACTCGGCCTCTTGATTGATCTTTGCTCGGTAGGGAGCTAAGCTGTCCAGATCGAATTTTCCATGATCCGGACACCTGATTGATGATGAGTGAGGAATCGGCGTGGACCCTTAGTCTCTTGATGCCAAGTGTGATGGCTGCGTGTAGGCCGATGAGGCATGCTTCATATTCAGCGGCGTTGTTGGTGACGGCGAAGTCTAGCTTAACCGAGATTGGAACATGTTCTACCTCTGGTGATATTAGAAGGATTCCTACCCCGAAGCCTCTCACATTAGATGCACCATCAAAGTATAGGTCCCATGCGTCGGAGTCAGCACAAAGGATTCTTCGTCAGGAAGTGACCATGTGTCGGTCGTTGGATCCTCGTTGACGGGATTTTCTGCTAGGAAATCAGCGACTGCTCTTCCCATGATAACCTTGAGGGGTACGAACTTGAGATCAAACTCGGACAGCATCAGTGTCCATCTAGACAGCCTTCCGTTTAGTACGGGTTTTTCGAAGATGTATTTAACCGGGTTCATCTTGGAGTAGATGTGGACCGTGTAGCTGAGCATGTAATGCCGCAGCTTTTTTGTTGACCATACTAGGTCAAGGCATGTCTTTTCCAGTTAGGTATACCTCGTCTCGTACTCAATGAACTTTTTGCTGATGTAGTAGATGGCTCGCTCTTCGTTGCCAACTGTTTGTGCTAGCATTGCTCCCAGCCATGGCCGTGTTAGTAACAGTCGGGTATAGGGATAGAGGAATCCCCGGTTGAGGTGGCATGAGGACAGGAGGTTTGGATAGGATTTCCTTTATTCTGTCGAGGGCCTTCTGACAGTTGTGGTCCCAATCGGTGTGATCGGAGGCACGAAGCTTTTTGAATATTGGTTCACAAATCATAGTGAGCTTGGCAATGAAGCGGCTGATGTATTGAACCTGACCGAGAAATCCCCGAATCTCCTTCTTGTTCCTAGGCCGAGGCATTTGTTGAAGGGCTTTGATTTTGGTTGGATCAATCTTAATGCCTCTTTTGCTGACGACATGTCCCAAGAGTTTCCCGGAGGTGACCCCGAGTGCACACTTCTGAGTATTTAGTCTCATGTTGTATTTCCGCAGACGAGCGAAGAATTTCCGGAGGGCACTGATGTGGCCGTCCCGTTCTTTTGATTTGGCAATCATGTCATCGGCATATACCTCTACTTCCGTGTGCATCATATCATGTAGGAGAGTGGTAGCGGTTCTCTGATAGGTTGCTCCGGCGTTGATGACGCCGAAAGACATGACCGTGTAGCAATATGTACCCCACTGTGTAGTGAACGCAGTCTTGTGCATGTCTTCCTCAGCCATTTTAATCTGGTTGTACCCAGCATACCCGTCCATCAATGATAGGAGAGCATGTTCGACAGTGTTGTCCACCAGAATGTCAACATGTGGCAAAAGGAAGTCATCTTTTGGACTCGCCTTGTTTAGATCCCTGAAGTCGACGCAAACCCGAATTCTTCCATCTTTCTTTGGTACGGGCACAATGTTGGCCACTCAGTCAGAGTATTCAGACACTTTGATGACCCCAGCCTTGAACTGTTTGTCTACTTCTTCTTTGATTTTTAGGGCCCATTCAGGACGCATCCGATAGCCATTTCACAGTTTAGCCCGGGTTTAATGGGTATCCGGTTCTCTGCAATTTCTCTGTCAATCCCAGGCATATCTCTGTAAGACCAGGCGAACACGTCCTTGTATTCGTGGAGGAGGTCAATGAACTGCTGTCTTTCCGAGGGGTCCAGGGTTGTCCCTATCCTAAGTTCTTGAGGTGTATTGTTGGTTCCTACGTTAATAGGTTCGGTTTCCTCAATGATGGGGGTTCTGGTTTCCCGTTTATCATGTTTTTTGGCTAGGTGAGGTGGGTAGTCACTCAAGTCAAATTCCTCATAGTCATTCAGAATTGCATTGCAGTTAAAATGAGACGAGTCATAAGCAAACTTAGCGTTCATTAAGTTGACACGAGCAAAAAGCTCGGATAGGACAAACATCTCATGGTCAGTCAGAGGCGACACAACAGAGGAAGTGGCCCCTGGAACAGGCTCCAGGTTATCACCATTCATGGGAATGGGGGTGACCCTCGTAGACTCAGCCTCTGAATCAGCCACGACTTTGTGATAAAACAGTGGGAAGGGGACCTTGACTGGGACATCAGGAGCGTTAGGAGCTACGACAGACTCTGACTCTGACTCTGACTCAGATCCTTCTTTACTTCCCTTCTTGAATATAGGGCCTTCTCCAGTTGTTATTTTGAGAATGCGGCCCTTGCGATCGGTCCACTTGACGGTCTTCCTCCAGCCCTTGGGGGCTTTCTCCGGGTCAGTATCGGAGATCAAGGCGGTTGGATCAAATTGATTGTCATTCAGGGCGATGTTGATGATGTCCTCATAGTCGAGGTGCTTGACGTTATCTTCCCCAAAGAGGAGTGTGACAGCTTGTCCGTCAAGGCATGGTGAAGGCTTGGACCCAGTTGATGCAGCTTTGATGTTGTCGAGGATAAAGTAGCAGTCCTGGAAGACTTCCACTTCTGGGTACCTAGCCCTAGCCACAGAGTCATAGATTGGCTCCGGAAAGCCATGGTAGAGCTCGGACTCTCCCTCGGGGACAAAGTATCCGTTGAGAGTCAGATGGTAGGGACGGAGGATAACCCCGTGCTTCTTGCATTTTCGGACTAGGAGGTTCATCTTCTGGATATCTTCGTCAGTGGGTTCGTATCCCAGTCCAAAGGGAATGTTGGGGACCTTAGCCTGTTTCAAGGGAGGTAACGGGTCCTTCAGTGGATTGAGCGGCAAACCCGGGAAGTAACCCTGACGCATCATAATACGGTTGACAGTGAGGTTGGTGAACGGCTCGCAATCAGAGGGCGCCGATTCATCAGTTATGGCGTTCACGGCTTGGAAACCCCACATTTCGTTGTCGTCCTCCTCAATGGCTTGGGAGGCCATCCCCTTTCTCATAACTGCTTTGATTGGGGAAGCGGGAATCATGATCGTTCTCCCGTTGAAGGGGACCCTGATCTTCTGGTGGAGAGTTGAGGTGACCGCCTTGACGGCGTGAATCCAGGGACGTCCCAGGAGCATGTTGAAGGACGCGTCGATGTCGACCACTTGAAAATTGGTTTGTCTTTCCAGTGCTCCGGTTGCGACGGTCAAAGTGATAAGCCCGGTGACCTTGCGACGAGTGTTGTCGTAAGCGCGTACTCCTTGATTCATTGGGATCAAATCAGATTCTTTGATACCCAGCTTGTGGGCAGTTTTGAGAGCAAGGACATTCACGGCGGAACCGTCATCCACGAGGACCAGGGGTATATTTTTTTGGAGGCATTGTACGGTGATATACAGGGCCAGGTTATGATTGGCTCCGAACAGAGGGATGTCCTCGTCGGAGAAGACGACCGGGTTATTCAGATCAGGGACGTCCCTCGTCATGTGCGCCACTATTTCTTCTGGGGAGGAGGTGGAGGCACGGTTAATTTTCCCAGGGCCTGCAGCAAGGCCTGTCGATGCTCAAGAGACGTTGCGATCAGTCGCCAAATTGAGATTTCAGCTTTCGCTTTCTGGAGCTGTTTCAGAATTGAGTTCTTGGGGGCCTTTGGTTGAGTGTCCTCCTCTGGGACGATTTGGTCATTCGTTGTTGGAACGACCGTTGGATTGTTCGGATTTTGATAGGGACGTCCGGACCGAGTGAGATGTCCGATTTCTTTCGCCCGTTTCTCCTTCCCTGGGATGATATAGACATCCTCAACATCATCTCTCCATATGCCGTTAATTTCGGAGTCTCGAGGATACCTTGGAGGGGTATTCCTCAGTGGGTAGTTCTTGTGGGGAATATTTTTGTGAGTATGGTTTTTGTGAGGGTGATTTTTGTGGGGGTAGTTATTTTGAGGGTAATTATTTTGACAGTAGTTATTTTGAGGGTAATTTTCGTGAGGTCTATGCCAGAATAGCCGCGGGAGCAATCCATCTTGGGGCGGGTAGTTTTGAATGCTTGGGGAATTCTCCTTTGGGCGCGGTGTTGGTGGATTGAAGATGAGTCGACGGTAGGCATCGTCGAGTCGGGTGATTCTTTCAGAGAGGCTGGCTATGGCCTCCTCAACTTGTTGAAACATAGTGAGCATAGTGGCAGCACTAAACACAAACACTCCGTCTGAAGGATCTTTTTCCAAAGCATTCACCTCGCCGTCAATTGGCAGGATGAGGTGAGAGGAGTCTAGGGTCGGCTCATCGTCAGAGATAGCATGGATCCCCAAAGGATTTGTTTTGTTATTCGGCTTAGTTGGTGGGGGTAATGGCAAATCTCCCTTCTCAATCATGTCTTGAATAAGGTGCTTGAGCTTGAAGCAATTTTCGGTATCGTGCCCATTCCCTCGATGATACTGACAGTAGGCGTTGGGGTTTCAAAACCGGGACTTCTTGGCATCGGTCGGATCTGGGGTGGGTCCGATCGGTTGTAACTTCCCTTGGTCCATGAGCCTTTTCAGGGCACTTTCATAAGTCGACCCTATGTTGGTGAACACTCTCTGGGAGCGTTCAGTTTTCTTCGCAGATGG
This sequence comes from Silene latifolia, assembly GCF_048544455.1. Classification (NCBI taxonomy): domain Eukaryota; kingdom Viridiplantae; phylum Streptophyta; class Magnoliopsida; order Caryophyllales; family Caryophyllaceae; genus Silene; species Silene latifolia. Next base: position 130,847,614 of record NC_133536.1, read on the forward strand.
TTCGACAAGGTTGACCTCATCAATCTTGTTCGTCTAACCGTAAGGGCGAGATCTGGTTGAGGCGGATCCCTGGTAACCTCTGCCAGTAGTCTTGGCTAAGACACCCTTTCGGAGGTCGTCCTCAATACGCGTCCCCAGAATCTGCAGATCTTGAAAATTCTTGATGTTCTGATACCTTAGTAGGTTGGCATAAACTGGGCGGAGATTGTTGACAAACGTTTCCACCAGAGTTGATTCACTCGGCTTACTGACCAAATGAGTACTCACCCTCCTCCAACGGGTTAGGAACTCAGTAAACCCTTCCTTGTCGTTCTGTGTTAGCACTTCGAGAGTACGGGTGTTGGCCTGGATCTCGACATTGTCGGCATACTGTTTGGCAAACTCAACTGCGATCTCATCCCAAGTAGTAAGGTTTTTCGGATCCAGGGAGTAGTACCATTGGCGAGGAATCGGCTCCAAAGAGGATGGGAAGATCCGGGTAAAAAGCTCCTGTTTGACCCCTTTAATGGCCATGTACTCCTTGAAAGCACGGATATGATTGAGTGGGTCCTCCACTCCCTTGAACTTAGGCACATCGGTCAGGGTGAAGTTGTCAGGTAACTGGTCCCCAACAGGTTCGAACCTTCGGTTGTTCTCAAGATGGATATTGTTACCCCTGGCTAGGAGCTGTTCTTCCAAGAGTTTCAGCCTCTTCTCCATTTCAATCAGAGGTGGGGTATTATGTTCCCCAGTTTCCTTGTTCTCCAGGGCGTCGATACGGGTCTCGACGCGATCCAGGGTGACCGTAAGGGCGGTAAGCAGGCTGGATAGCTGATCAGTTGTGACATCTCTGTTGTTATCATTGTTGTTGGACGAAGCTGAAGACGGGGCCATGGCTCTGAGGCAGAAAAACGGCTCACATTACAACTCTATCCGACATGGTTCCAAGACTAAACGCAGACAACACAAAGGACGGGACAAAGATCAGACCCAACAAGACGAGGTGACCTTTTGTGGTCCCTTAGTGCTGACTCGATTTATGACGTGACGGTGTTTGACAGAACCTTTGACACGAGTCCAACATGACGGCGCGACGCCATTGGACGGGTCTCGTGGTGAGACGACTCATAAGCAAAGACCCATAAGTACGTTTGCTTCGACTCGGTAGACACGAGGCGGAATTGGAATGGTGGGCTGAAGTTTTCGAAAATAGAAATTTTCAAAAAGATTCATTTTTCGCTTTAATGGGTGGCTTCCGAAGATAGAAATCTCCGCAAGTCGATCAGTTGAAAGGGTTGTCTTAATTTTATTTGCAAAAGACTGTTTCAGTTTGAGTCGGCTCGGAAAACAGTGCATTGTTTCCCAAGACGGTTTTTGAAATCCAAAAATGTATGTTTTGAAAATCGAGTTTGAAATGTTTGAAGAGATCTCGGGGACGGTGTAGGGTCCTTGGGATCTCGAAAGTGTCTCGAGAAAAGGGTGTGTGCTTTTCTCGGATTTTAAAAGAGCCATTGTCGACGCGAAATGGGTTAAAATCCGTGACTAGATGCGGCGATTATAACGGCGTGAAAAGGTGATTTGAAATGGTTATACAAAACCGGGTTTAAAAATTGTCATTACGACGGCCTAGAAAGGCGTGTTGAAATGGTTATAAAAAACCGGGTTTGAAAATCGTCATTATGACGGCCTAAAAAGGCGTGTTGAAATGGTTATAAAAACCGGGTTTGAAAATCGTCATTACGATGGCCTAGAAAGGCGTGTTGAAGTGGTTATACAAAACCGAGTTTGAAAATCGTCATTACGACGGCCTAGAAAGGCGTGCAACGGTTGGTGAAAGACCGAGGATTGAAATGGCCATTATAACGGCGCAAAAAGATGATTTGAAATGACACGGAAGGACTTATGATCAAGTAGCACATAAGCACTCACAGTTCATTATATTATGCATTATGCTGACACGGGTTTTGGCTTAAAAGGGTAGGTTACACACCAAGCGATCAAACCCCGATGTGTAAGGAGGGTGCCCTAGCCTCGTGCTCGAAAGTGATGAAAGCTCTTTGACGAAACATAAATGTGTAACGTCAATGGTATGCTTGACTCAATCGGAATTCGAAACGCGGGGATGAGAAAACTCACGCCGACGAGACGAGCCAATTGGTCGAAGAGGGTTAGGTTGTGGGCCCGGACAAGGAACCCGACCGTGACCGTAATATCAATTAATGCATTCCAACCAAGACCTCGTTCGAGTCTCACCATCTAGGGATCACAAAGACGTAAGTGTCCTAGTTATCCCCAGCGGAGTCGCCAATCTGTGGACATGGCCCACCTGCAAGCCCACTTTGATCTGTGGACATACAGCGGTCTCTTTGAAAGCCACGCTCGGCGGCGTAAAGATGCTTTCGACCGGATCGTTTTTAGATCGGTCGGTTTCGTCTCGGTTAGGGTCTCGAAACGATTAGAGATGTTCGGAGTCGCCACCAAGCATTTGTGAGATGCCTGGAACCCGTTCAAAATCCACTTTATACCTCGGTCAAATCGAAGCACAAAGCAGCGTTTGACATAGGTACTAAAGATAAGGAAATCGTCCCTCTTTAGCATCCTATCTCTAGAATGACTCTCGTACGCCATGGATAAGGTCGTCCACTATCCAAAGTTTCTGAGTAAGAGGTGAAGGTATGTATTGGGAAGCCCTTTAATCAGACACCCAATCCCGCCTGCGTTCAGCGGCCTCTACTGATCGATCTTGGTTGGTTGAATGCAAAAGTTGATAAAACGGTTTAAATGCATGAATGCGCATCCAATGATTTAAACCTAACATGTGAGAGCTTTCTAAGTCGGTTGATTTAATCCAAGTATCAAGTATAAGATGTCGAGTTGGATTAATGATTGATTTGCATGCAAGAGGGAAATTAAACATCCATTTACCGTATTAGGTTTAGGGTGCATAACATGATCCATTTGTCTTAGTAAGGCATTTTGCAAATATGGTTTTGGATAATCAAATTGTCATCTGATCCGTCCTATATCCGGGCTAACCGGAGTCGGGATCGTCCTAGACTAATGCTGGAAGGGAACAGGCCATGTACCTGACGGCCATATGAGGCGCGAGCCAGCAGGCGATACAAGGCGCCTCCCTCTGGTTTTGAAAATGAGAAATGGGGAGCCTGTTTAGGTGCGGGTTAGCCCACGGTTTATGTGCCGTGTTCTGACCTTTTAGAAAACGTTATAAAACGTGTTGAAAATGGGTATTTGAACCCGGTTTGATTTGAAAGGGTCGTTTAGACCGCATTTGTTGATTTGAAGAACTCGACTCGAATAATCATCATTATTTTGATAATATTCGGTGTCGGGTTCGATTTGACAAACTTGACATGAATAGTTTTGAAAATGATTATGGACTAGTTGTTTTAAGTCCATTTGAATGTTATTAGTCGATACTCGTCATCGTACCCGGGTTAAAATACGGCATGGTATGTAGAACCAAGGATGACTTTGTGTTGGTGACTAATATGTTTCTTTGAAAATGTAAAGAAATGAAATAAAAGGCTTTAAAATAACTTTTAAATGTCATTAACCAAATATTATCACCGAGACACGGATTTAACCGTCATTGTATAAGGAACCAAGGGTGAAAAATGCTTTATGGTTAAAACATGTGAAATAAAATAACAATGGTTCGAAAATACTTGAAATGGTGAAAATCGATTACAAATATGAAGATGGATTAAAGGGAAATGACGAGAACAAACACGGTTGATCTCTTGTCTGAATACCCCATTTAGGCGCGGGCTAGTTCGCAACCTAAGGGGCTTCTACCTTAGACCAAAAATCAGTTTTGGCTCGTTTATTCCATGTTTTGGTTCATGTTATGCATGTTTTAGCATGTTAGAGTCATGAAGCAAATGAAAACATAATAAAAGAGGATTTTTACACCCTCATACTTACATGTTTGGTTATGGCGAGTGACCGACATAAGTGTAACAACTCGTTTGATCGGAAAAAACTCGGTTTAAAACCGTTTTGGTAAGTAAAAAGAGTGTTTTAAAAGTTTAGTGATGGTGTAGTGGTCGAAATTGTCGGTCAAGTGATTTAATGCACGATGACGGTACCAAACAATGTGTAAGGCTCGTGTTTACGATCGGTAGGTCGTAAATACGCGTCGGATTGTGACTTAAGAAGTCGAGTCGAGAATTTTAAGGGAGAAAAGAGGGGGCGGACACTCGCGTAAGTCTCAAATGGGTGGCATTTGAGGGTTATTTATAGGAGAATGAGTGGTTGTGTGAGTTTTGAGCGACGTGGCCACTTGGGTTGCTCAAAGAGGCGCGAGCCACGTCGCGGTTCATCGAGTTGTGTTGTCACTTTCACAACAAACGCAATCGTGATTTGTTCTATCCTAGGTTTTGTAGTCACATGTTTGGTACTTAACCAACATGAATCCGGGAAAACTTAAGGTAGAAGGTTTGGAAAGTTTTGTTTTTCGTGGTTGACTCGGTTTGACTCGTTGTTGGAGTCGGGATTTGAATTTTTGAGTCGGTTTTTGGTCCGGTGTCGGTTTTGACTCTAGTTAGTGTCATTGTGACCCCGTCGTCGTTCATTAAACACTCCAGGTATTTTTGAAATGTTTTAAAATGTCTTATTTTCGAAATCGTTTTAAGTTTTCCGACGTAAAGTTGTACACAAACTGTCGATCAAACGCCGCGATTCCAAAGCATGTTGTAGTCCGATAATCATCGGGTGTTTGTTGGAGTCTCAGCAGATACTGGGTATCTACACCTTCTTCAAATACAACCCAAGAATTCTTCAATACAAAGACTAGATCTATAAATTATTGTGGAAAAATTAAGCTAATTGAAATATTAAGATGCTAATTAAAGTCGTTGTTCCTAATTATCCCTCTAATAATGTATATAAACCTTAATGGAATGAGGGGTTTTATACTAACAACAAGATTACAAGGCTATTAAGTAAATACACTTCTAATCTGATGGCAGAAAAACAGTGCCCCGCCTAGGCTATAGCTCAACCCGCCCGGACTAATGGAGTAAAAGGGGAGCACTGGCTAGGAACCCGCATGGGTTCCTAAACTAAGTCCTTCATTCTTCAATGATTCCCCATAATCCGTGGGGGATGGCTCTAGGCCGTGGGGACTGATTTCATTACCCCTAAAATCTTGCTACGACCTTCTAGTTTCCGTCTCCTCTTCATGCTTGGTCATTAGTACCGTCAATTTAACTTCTAAATGCTCTATAAATGAGTGATTTCCGCCTAATTTTCTTCCTTTTCTATAAATTGACTAAAATCTTAGAGAAAATCAAATAGGAAGCTAAAGACGCCGAAATGACCATAATATGTGCGAAAAAATCATGCATAATGGGGTTCAGTAACGGGTTAAAAGTGCGCCTTTTATGACCATATCACCTCCTCCCCGTGGCCTAAAATTCGACACCTGTAGCAAATGGTGGGGATCCTCTCATATCCAATCTCAGAACCCACAAGAGACCCATTTATTATTCTTACCCCTACAGAAGCCTTATCCGGCTTACATCATGCAGAATTCGTATCCGGACAGACCTCTCTATCTCCGGAAAAGGAGCCTCGTCGATATCAATATAGGACCCTAACTGCATTCCTAACCGTGAATATTTTCTTTATTTGATCGACCACGTAGCGGCAAATCGTAAACCCTAGCCGAAAGATGAATGTGAAAAAGCGGGGTATCAGACAATTTCCCCTCCTCCGTCGGGTCATTATAGCAGCATACGAATTTGTCAAAATGCCATGGTCGGCCTTCCAATATCTTTACTTTATCCCTCTCCGATTCGAATTTAAACACAAAAACTTTCCTATTGGCATCGATCAGATTACCCACTACTTTTCCCTTAGTATTCCAGAGCCTCGACATGGAATTGATCGCAGCCTTTGCTTTTACTGCTTTCGATGTCTAAATCCAGGCCACAAGTATATGTTTTAACTTCGTCATGGCTTCTTCTCCTTCTTCATCCACATCCCATACAAATTCATCTCCTTAGACTAGGATTCCCTTACTCTTCATTATCCTACTCAAATCGCGCTTATCCAGCCTTGAATAATTTTAATAACTGTTGTATTAAAAAACAAGAGATATAAAACAGAGAAATACCAGGATATTAAGATTCCCATGATCAAAACGGTGGAAATCGCCTTCACAAGCAAGGAAGATCAAGGAAGATAACAACAACAACCCTAGAGATAGAGAGAGAGAGAGAGATGAACCCTACGCAGTCATTAAATTCTTCGACTAGGGCATTAATTTCTGCTTGAATTTCAACATTATGGCACGTAATTCTTCAAATAAAACGAAATCAAAGCATGCTAGGAGGATGCCTGTGTTGAAATCTGCTGGAAAACATGTGAAACAACAACAGAATGTAAAGCAACGTGGACCTACTGAGGATGAAGTTGTGAAAACGAAGAGCATGCAGGAAGTGAATGGTGTCCCTGGGCTTAATTTTGACGATGATTTAGAGGTGACAGATGTTACTGACACGCCTGAAGTGGTTGCAGTCGACGCCACTCAAGATGATTTGGATAAGGAGAATTCCCTGTGGATTACTCAACGTGGAAAGAAAAAAGGTATTCATGATGTTGAAGAGGATACTGATGAAGGTCTCCTTCAATTCTCCAAAGAGGATACACAGGATGAGGTAGAGTATTGGAATAATGCCATTTATTGTTTTGTGTTAGGTGCAAACCCTCCATGGGAGATCTTGAATGGCTTCCTTAGACGTATTTGGTCTAAACATAATATTGATAAAGTGTCCTTCATGCCAAATGGGATAGTTTTGGTACGTTTTATGGAAGCTACAGATAAGGAGGCAGTCTTGAATGCAGGGCATTTCATGTTTGATAACAAACCCCTTATTGTAAGAGCTTGGACTGCTAAAGTTGAATTAACTAAAGGGAACATTAAGGATGTACCTGCATGGATTCGCATCCATGAGTTGCCACTAAGACTTTGGGGTAAATGCTTGTCTGCCATTGCAGGATTGGTGGGTGCATATCAGAAGTCTAATCAGGCTACAATGGATAAAACTCGTCTGGGATATGCCAGAGTAATGGTTGAATTGACAGTGGGCAACAAGTTTCCTTCCAAGATCAGATTTAAAGATGAGAATGGTAACATTGTGTCCCTCAGTGTGGAGTATGAGTGGAAGCCTTTAGTTTGTACTAAATGCAAGGGGATAGGACATGAGGTTTCTAACTGTCGAAAAGACATGAAACCACAGAAAAAGCCAGTGCAGACTGTTCAGGTTTGGAGACCAGTGAAAATAGGAGGAAGTGTAAGCACTTCAGATAAGAGCACTAACCTCAATCTTATGGTTACTCAGCAACCAGTTAATGGAGAGAGTGCTAGTACTTCTCTAGTTACCCCTGAGAAATCTTATAGAGAAGCTGCAGAGGGTCCAGTCACACCAAAGGTGGGTATTGGACAAAATGGTGACCTTAATTCTCCCAAAATAAATGCATAATATCGGTTTTTGGAATGTGCGAGGTCTCAATAGTGTAAATAAACAGAATAATGTGAAATGGTTTTTGCATAATAAAGGTATTGGCCTATTTGGCCTGCTAGAAACTAAAATTAATTCTAATAAAACTCAAAGTGTGTCTGCTAGTATGCTTGATGGATGGAGTGTGACTACTAATGCTTCTTATCACAAAGGAGGTAGGGTATGGCTTTTGTGGAAGGCTGAGTTATTTGATGTCTTTGTTCTACAGTATGATGCTCAGTTTGTTCATGCTCTTGTTACTGAGAGATGTTCTCAGGAACAATTCTATATTACAATGGTCTATGCCTTTAATGATGGTTTGGAGAGGAGAGACTTATGGAAGAATCTGATTCTTATACATGGTGCTGTTACTAGACCTTGGGTGGTTGCAGGTGATTTTAACACAGTCATTACCCCTATGGAGAGGCGTGGGGGTAATACAAAACAGAATGATATGGATGAATTTATTGATTGCCTGACAACTTGTGAACTGACTGATATTCACACTACTGGTGCGTTCTATACATGGACCAATAAACAGGAGGCACAGACGAGGGTTTACAGTAGACTTGACAGGTTTTTGATTAACCAGGACTGGCTCCAACGTTTTCCTAATTTGACTGCGCATTTTCATCCTGCTGGCTACTTTGATCACTGCCCTTGTGTAGTGAGTGATAGCCAGTTGTCTGTCACTAGGAAAACTAACTTCAAATATTTTAATATGTGGAGTAAGGCCTCATCTTTCCTAACTACAGTCCAAGAGGAGTGGCAAAAGATTTATGAAGGGTATCCCATGTACTGTATCACTAGGAAGCTGAAAGCTTTGAAGGGGAGACTTAAAGAATTGAATAAGGAATGTTTTTCAGATGTAGAGAATGCTGCAATTCTTGCTGAACAGTCAGTGTTGAAAATTCAGGAGGATTTGATTGATGATCCCCTTAATGCTGAACTTATCCAGGAGGAGATCAAAGCTCTGAAATCTTTTAAGGTACTCAATGATGCTAGGCAAAGTTACTAAAACACAATGGTTGGAGGATGGTGATGCTAATTCTGCCTATTTCCATGGGGCCATTAAGAAAAGATGCTCTATTAACAAAGTGACTCAGATAGAAGATCATCAAGGTAATCTCTGTACCACCAGTCAGAGCATTCAGGATGCTTTCTTAAATTACTATCAGGAACTGCTAGGAACTTCAAAGGCTACTGATAAAGTTAGACAGCAAGTGATTAATACTGGTAACTGTTGCAATGAGGACCATAAGGAGATACAGAATAAGCCAGTCACTACAGAGGAGATTAAAGAAGCTTTCTTCCAAGTACCTATTGACAAATCTCCAGGTCCTGATGGATACACTAGTGGCTTCTTCAAGGATAGCTGGGATATTGTGGGGAATGATGTTTGCTTTGCTATTCAAGACTTCTTTTCTAATGGTAAGCTTCTTAAGCAGATTAATGCCACCACTATCACACTTATTCCTAAATGTGAGAGACCTACATCTGTTAAACAGTTTAGACCCATAGCTTGTTGTAACCTGATATACAAAGTCATTTCCAAATTGCTATGCAATAGGCTATCTATGGTGCTACCAGAGCTTGTTAGTGAGAACCATGGAGCCTTCATCAAAGGGAGATCCATTATTGAGAATATCCTGATTTGCCAGGACTTAGTCAAATTGTATAATAGACAAGCAGTGTCACCAAGATGCTTGTTCAAAATTGACCTCCAGAAGGCCTATGACACTGTTGAGTGGAGTTTTGTAGCTCAGTTGCTTGAAGGCATGGGATTCTCGGATAATTTTTCACAAAAAGTCATGACCTGCATTCAATCCACATCTTATTCTCTGAATTTAAATGGAAGTTGCTTTGGTTTTTTTCAAGGAAAGCGAGGCCTAAGACAGGGTGATCCCATTTCCCCCCTTATATTTGCCTTGTGTATGGAGTATTTAACCAGAATGTTACAATATGCTACTGATAGATGCCCATTCCAGTACCATCCTCTCTGCAAGAGTATGAAGTTGAATCACCTTATGTTTGCAGACGACTTGTTGATGTTTTGCAAGGGTAATGTCCAATCCATAATGTTGTTGATGAGAGCTTTTTCTTCTTTCTCAAAAGCCTCTGGCCTGTCCATGAATAGTTCCAAATCTGAGGTATACTACAGTGGAGTCTCTCAAAATGTTAAGGATGATATAAGACAAATCACAGGATTTACTGAAGGTACTATGCCTTTTAGATATCTGGGAGTGCCTGTTCAAGCTACCAGATTGACCAAAATTGAGTGCAATGTCCTGGTGGAGAAGATGGTTAACAGGATTCGTAGCTTGGGTGCCAAGAAATTGTCATATGCAGGCAGGCTTGTCTTGGTAAACTCAGTCCTGAACACATTGCATAACTATTGGTCAGGTATTTTCCTTATCCCAAAATGTGTTGTAAAACGCATTGAGGCAGTTTGCAGGAACTATCTATGGGATGGGACAGTTGATTTCCATAGAGTACCATCTGTGGGTTGGGATAGGGTAACTTTACCTAAAGAAGAAGGTGGATTGGGAATTAAAAGAACGGTCACTTGGAATATTGCTTCTGTTGCAAAATTGGCAGACTGGTTATACTGCAAAGCTGATAGGCTTTGGATTAGGTGGGTTAATCAGGTCCATATCAAGGGAAAGAATTGGCATGACTATGTCCCCCCTGCTGATGTGGCTTGGTCTTGGAAAAATATTTGCAAAGTAAAAGAATTGGTCAAGAATGCTTATGTAGAGGATCAATGGATGCCTGATGCTCAAGGGTTCACTATCAGAAATTGCTATGAATGGTTAAGGCATAGAGTGTTCCTCGACTGGGCACTCTTTGTATGGAACACCTGGAATGTCCCTAAACACTCCTTCATTACCTGGGTGTCCATGAATAATGGTCTTAATACCCGTGCTAAACTTGCATCTTTTGAGTACCTTCAAGAGCATCATTGTTGCATTTGTGAAACCTCAGATGAAACTCAAGCTCATCTGTTCTTTCAATGTGCATACAGTCAAAGAGTCCTGCAGGCAGTTGAAAAATGGTGTGGTTTCAGTGTTGATGTTACTATGGCAGTTCTGGCATCACCTGGTAATAGAATGAAAGGCTTGAAGCAGCTGGTTCATTGTCAGCTCTGGGTTTCCTGTCACTATCATATCTGGTTGGAAAGAAACAGTGCAAGATTGAATGCAGTGGTCACCTGCCCTACCAAACTGGCTGAAAGGATAGTTGCAGAAGCTAAGACGAGAATTATGAGTAAGGTTTGCAAGTCCAAATTTGCGCAGGATAGTGTTTGGTTGAGGAAATGGGGTTGTTTAGTAACATGATTGTATCTTAGTTTTCCTCTTTTTGTTCCTTGGAACAAATCCTTTGTATATCTTTTTTTATTATTAATATATTCTTACATTTCACCAACAACATCAACAACAACAACAACATCAGAGCCTTAATCCCAAAATGATTTGGGGTCGGCTGACATGAATCATCCTTTCGAACCGTCCATGGGTGCACGCACGCCTCAAAATGCGAATAAAAAAGGGAAGATAAAAAACAAAAGGGAGAACGAAAATGTAATTCTCTCATAGGATCCCTAGAGTAGACGTGAATATGGTGGTTTAATTCGAGATTATGATTTATAAACTTTATAAATCTGAGTATAAATATATTAAAATTATGAATCTGATGAATTTAATTGAATTTTAGACTTGATAAACTGGGTAATTTAGAAAAGAAGAAAAAATAGTGAAATATGTAGTGGGTAATTATTATTTTTTCCTTATAACTATTATGGGAGTATCCTCCTCCCTACTTCTAGGAGCAGGATATAATTTACCTTTAAATGGTATATGCAAGACATCATTTCCTCTTAAATAGGGGAATGGCTTTGCAAGATAGGACTCATATATACAAAATGATTTTATATGACAGATTGTCAGGTAGTAAAGAACCATTTATGTATTAGATGATGTTTATCTGAAATTTGGAGTTATTTAAATATTGAAGAATTGACCACATGCAAGTTACCTAGTCTTAGTTTGTTTCTACTTTATGGAATACTAAATGGAATACTAAATGTATATTTTGGCTACATATGGAAGTTAATGTGAAATTTATGAAGTTGATATTTTTAAGAATATTACAGAAAATAGGATGCTATGAACTTGACTGAAACTAAGAAAACTGAGACTGTAAACTAGAAGCAAGGGTACGATAACTGAGCCTTAATCAAAACACAAAGCCAATTATTAAATTCTTGTAAACATTCAACACTCGGCAAGAGAGATCATAGCTTCCATCACACATGGGTTAGATAACTGAGCCTTAATCAAAACACAAAGAATCTGAGCTTGCATGAGAACTAGCCTTCCTCCAATGCTATTGTTCTAATTCCTACTTTAATTAGCAGCCCTTTTGGAAATTGTCTTGTTCATCATGGGCAAAGTCGTTGTTAAGAGTCTCATTATGCATTCTAGAGTGTTTGCTCCAAATGATCCTGGTCAGAAGGGGCCTTGGTCTTGCTCCTAGTTGCCATACCTGAAATGGCTTGTTCATGGGTGGTGTCTAAATCAACTCATGTTGCAGAAATTTTTGTCTAAACAGTTGTCCCGCATGCGAACAAACTCGTGACACGGCAGCACTCATCAATGGAGCCCACGAAAGCACATGTCATGGGTTTGATACGGATCTGTGAACCTCGATGGAGCTCACGCGATCAAATCATGTCCAAGGTTTGATACCGATTTATAAAGTTTTGGACACGCTGAAAGAGTGGAAACGAGCTTGTAATTAAGAGTCACCATTAAAATAAAATCATTGGTGTTACGGCTTAGCTTGTTTTGTAGGGGTAGGTTACCACTCTCGATCATATATTAGAATGTGTTCTTAAATAGAATTTGTATTTGGGATGGTATGAGTTAGGTTCCGAAGGCGTAACCTTATTTATAGGGAGGTAGAATATGATATTACTAATTTTGTTATAGTTTTGTTACTAAGTTTCATTAAATGAAGTGTCCTTAAATGGTATATGAATATGAGTAAGATGTGTTACGAATGCCATATATTGTGTTATTAACTAGTTAGCGCAAACTTCGAAGACGAAATTCCTTTTAAGAAAGGAAGACTGTACTAGCCGTGATTTTAGAGGGTGTTCGATCTAGCGGGGGGTTGCTATATCAAGCAACCCGTAATCAACAGCGCGTGTTTATTTCTTGATTCCTCATCTTCGAAGTCTTATATTATTATTATTCTTTTATTTCATAAACCGACTTAGCTCACGCTAAACACTATATATACCTCTTAAGAACCGGATTTAAACCCCTTTTGATTATCTTACTACTTTTCAGACAATAATCTCATAAATCATCGTAGACAAAAGAGAGGGAAGGGAGATTGCAATTGAATTCGGGATTTCCTTCTGGCAAGCCAAGTTCAAGTAATTATTATTATAAGTTCTCTAAATTATTCTTCTAATCAATAATCTACTTAGTAATCACCATTATTGTTATCCTAAATTCATGTGAGACTAAACCCTAAACTTGGATTTGGGGGAAATTAGTTATTGTTGGTAGAATCAAGTAATATATGTGTAGTAATTGTACGGATCCCTTATTTTAGGCCGTGAATTAGTAGAAGATCATTGTTATGCGGATTGTGTGTGTTGTACGTGAAAACTAGCGAAAAGGTAGGGATTATCTCACTCAACTCTTATTTACGTGATTGTTATTTGATTGCATATATATTGTTGATTTGAGTATTGTCATTATTATGATGAACTGTTGAACTGAGAAATTGGTAATGGGGTGAGTATGAGCATTGGTGGTTATGAGAGTTTGGTTGCTTTCATTGGTGATCGTGTTATTTGTTGAAGGGGCCGGTATGAGAAACCGTTAGTCCTTTGGTATTATTTGTTAAAGGGGATGGTATGAGCAAACCGCTAGTCCTTGTGGCGTCAGTTGATCACTGGTAGTCTCTTCCCTTGTAGGCTCACTACGATGGATATATGCACATTCGAAGCCGAGGAAGCATTAAGACAGAGTTTACAGGAGTGGATGTGATTGGAGTATATTGTGAATTGTTGGAGGTTATGAGTGCTATCGTAACTTGTGATTGTTGTATATTGAGCTGGACATATTGTTATCATACTAACGCTACTATCTTTACTTATGTTGATTGTCTAGTCCCTACTCAAACTTTGGTTGACTATGTGCGTTCTTGTGTCAAATTTGTTTTCAACTCTGCAATGATTCATTGATATTTCCGGCAATAGGGAGTAGTGTGTCAAAATTGTTTTGAAATATTCAAGTGAATCAGTCATGACAAGTGTTGCTTAAATATTGCTTTCTCTTAACTCGAATAGTTAGATCTCAAACTTACCACCTCAGTTCTTTTAAGAACAAGTCAGAGGAAATTGATCTTGTAAGTTTTCTGAGGTTAGAAAGTCGAGTTTAAGACGAAGTAGTTGTCAAATTCAAATCGCAACCACCTGAGTATGTTGTTGGTCCATTTATTGTAAGGGTTTTTAAGTATTCAGAGTATATCACTTATTAACAAAGTAATAAAATGAAGATTGTACATAGGCCCTTAGAGTGTTATTGAAACACCCCCATACACCAAGGTGCCTTACCAAGACCACCTAATGCATAAGAGCGCTACCATCTCGGTTGCCCCAGGCATAGTAATCAAAAGTGACAATCAAGAAACGTACTTTAAGTAAATAAATTTAAAGTGTTACATCAAAACCAAACTAAGAAATACGATACACGTGTTCCAAACCAAAAATCCAACTAAAGTGAATAAAATGTTATGACACTACAGCGGAAGTCTACTAATCGGACTCGTGGTTACTCATCCCCGGCTAATCCACGTGCATCCAAGTCATACCTGCTAAACAATTGCTCACCATCCCCGAATGGACCACCACAATTTTCAAAACATTTAACTGGATCAGTTATTGCATAAATAATATAAGATAAAACAACAAACAGAAACACAAACAGAATTCTCCAACACCATCGCATCACCAATCATCTGACTACACACTAAAGTGTGTAGCCCTACCAGAATACCCATCGCAAAAGGTATTCCACACCGTCAGTGGGGGACCGCATCCGTTCCCACCTAAGCCCCGCTAATCTCCATCGAGCGAATAACCTGTAATACTGCGTTTTTCTAAGTCCTGTTACTCGGCCGAATAAGACGTACTCGGCCAAGTAATGCTTCGTGTGCTTCTGGTCAGGCTATTGTCCAGGAATACTCGGTCGAGTATTCCCAATACTAGACCGAGTAAGGGATACTCGGCCGAGTATTTTCAATACTAGACCAAATATCCGGTTTGACGGGTATTATTTCCGCGGTTTGATTAAAATGATTAGAGAAGTATAAATAGCGTGTTGAGCAGTTTATAATCAGTTCTAAATCATTATTTTAGAAAACATAACGACGCTCTAAACTTCTTTAATCATCTTCATCTTTTCCTAAGCAAAGGGTGATCAATTGTGAGCTTTTGGATCTCGTTGTCCGTGTCGTCTGTGTTAGTATGTCTCTAGTATTCCTAATCAGTTTATTATGTTATTGTTAGAATTGTGCAAACCCTAATTTGGGTTAATTGGGGGGAATGGTTTATAGTGATGGTATGTGATTATTCGTGTGTAGGTGACGGTGTCATGGAGCATTGTTATTGGTTGCTTGTGTGTGCTTAGATTGCGAAAAGGTAGGGTTTCCCTACTCAGTTGATTGCTTAATTAATTTAAGATATATGATTGTGATGCTGTGATTTAATCGATATGATAATAGTGTTGTTGATTGTATTATGGAGTATTGGAGTTGAGATGGATTGACGATGATTGCGAGGTGCGTCCTTGGCTGAGTGGAGTCACTTTCCGGGGTGGCTTCACGCCCTTCATTCGCCCTTTGTACAACCCGCCACAAGAAGGGATGTGCACATTAAGGAATATGGGTTATCGCTCGTTGTGATGAGCGTGGCTTAGGTGGGCAAGGCTGCGGTCCCTCACTGGCGCTGAGGATTATCTGGCGCGGCAATAATCTGGCAGGGCTATAAACTTAAGTGTGTAGTCAATTATGAGATGTGATTGTGAGTTGGAGATGATTGTGGAGCAGTTGCTTTTGACATTGTTGTACTTCATCTTATTTTAATTATGAAGTGAACGGAGCCCGTTGTTGTTTTGTAAATCTATGGTGATCCATTCGGGGATGGTGAGCAGATTGTGATAGGTAATGATTGTCTTTAGCAACAGGGACGAGATGGCATATCACCACTTCGAGTCTAGCTTTCGCTGTTACGAGTTTAGCTGTCTTTGATTTTGAGTTGTATTGAGATTAATATACATTTCTTTTGAGTTGGTTGTGAGATAATGTAATCGTTAACTTTATATACTTTAATAAATGTTTTGGAATGGTTACTTTTGATATACTAGCCTCGGGAAACCGAGACGGTAACAGTCTCTCATGCTAGGGTTGTCCTTGGTAAGGCACCTTGGTATGTGGGGGTGTTACAAAGTGGTATCAGATAGATGATTCTAGAACCTAAACCCAATGAACCTAATGAACATAAGGAGTCTAAATAAAATGAACCCGGGGAGAGTTGTTTGGAGCTACCGCAAAGACTTGGGAGACGTCCCGAAGTCGCATTGATACCCTTACAACTTTGAGCCGGTCACGACGGGGTGTCAAGGGATCGTTATCTGTTGTATGCCTTTAAGTATATGTTGGAAGAAGTATATTTTTCGGTTGAATGGAAGTGATTGGAGTATATGTAATGTGATGTGGGGTATGTCTATATGATCATGAAGATTTTAATGTTTGGTTGGTTGGTAGTAACATGTGATTAAGGTCATGCGTGTATATATATATGAATGTTGTGTTTAATTTATCTGTAGGTTTGATAAAAGTTTACCTATGTACTGGTTTTTAGAAGTATTGAGTTGTTATTGTTTGCCTTATTCATGTCCAAGTTGTTTTGTTAAGAAAAAATGATTCGTATGAAGACCGATTATGGAAGGGCTGTCTTAAAACTGTCACTAGTCGAGTTTTGGAAATAATATTGATACCAATTTGAGATAGGTCACATGCCAAAAAGGACCAAGTAACGAGTGAGATATGACTGTATTACGAAAACTGGACGTTGCTGAGAACTGTGCCGGAACTCGGCCGAATAACTTTAATATTCGGCCGAGTAACCGATATTCGGCCGAGTAATATTTCTATGATAATTTTGTTCAGCTTCTGGAGTCGAGAACTCGGACGAGTAGGTATAATTTCTCCGTCGAGTGTCCTGTACTCCACCGAGTACGTCATGTACTCGACCGAGTACCTCTTTGGGCGGTTGTTTTGACTTGATGGCTACGTTCTTACATATGTTTTGAGTCGTAGGTTATGTACACTTGTATGTTTTGGGTCTTAAACCATTCTTTTTCATATATGACGGTCTTGATACGTAAGTTACCAGATGCTATGATGTGGAGAATGTCGGCTTATGAAGGATATGTGTTGGGTAAGGAGGACATGAGTTATATGTGGTTGTGAGGGATAGTGGAAAAGGAAAGGGAAGATTGATGAGCTTATCGAGGCAGGGATCATGTTTTGTGAGATGTGGTGAGTAATATAGTCGCCTGTTGAGTAATATAATAGTAAGTGTACATGGGAAAAGGTGATGTAAGTGTAATGAAACGTGAGAATGCAAAGAATGAGATGAGGGATGCGAATAGTGGCAAATTGGTATGTGTAAGGATTTATGGAGGGAGACGGTTAGGATTGTGTTGGTTAAGGATATATGTGATGGAAGGTCGTTATAGAGGTATGGAAATGAATGGTGTATAGTGATATTGAGTTATGTCGCGATGTGTAGATAGTGGCCGAGTTTGGGAATTTGGATTATCAAGAGGTGAGCCTAGTATGTAATTCTTTGGGCAATTAACGGTATGAGGTGAAATTTTTTTTTTCTAGGGATACGAAAGGGAGATACAACTAATTGAAGAGTAACCATTAGTTGTGTATGTGGACTTGATGGTGACAAGTGTGAGTGAGTAGTATGATGGGATGGGATCAGGGATAAGAAAGAATGAGAAGATATTGATATGAATTAATGGAATTTAAGTTGTGGAGCAACAAGAAGGTAACTGGATTACTAAAGAGTTAAGTAGAAGAAGGAAGGAGATGAATTATTAATTGGTATTATTGCGGCAAATCATTAAACCTGGATTCAGAGGTACCCAGGTGATGAGTCATAATTATATACATATTTATGCCTCCCCTTAATTACTTTTGATACGGTTTTCGTGCTAATTTATATTAATTACATGCCTTTTATGTTTGAATGTCGATACTTCCGCTATTTGGTATTTAATGCAGGAATGACGCATTTGAGGAGCAAAGGAACGAAATGGGGATCGCGGAGTGGGCATGAAGGAATACACAAAGCATGGCACAAAAATCTAGAAGAATAAAGGAAGAGAAGTAAAAAAGACAACACGAAGAAAAGAGCTGAAAAAGGAGGATACTTCATCCATTCTGACCAGGCTCGATCGAGGAAGTCTTCTACTCGATCGAATACACCCAGGCGCGATCGAGTACACACTATTTTGGTAATTTCCCGCAATTTCCTTAAGTCAGTTATGTTGTACTATAAATACCTAATTCGTACCCCATCTTTATGAACGCTTTATTTTTACCTAGCTACGTACAACTACTCTAGAAAACTCTCTAAAACTCTTAGTTTAGTTTATGGTCTTACTTTTGGATCAAGCATTCCTCAATTACGGTATTATTAATCTTTCTTCAATATTTATTCAATTGTTATTGTTCATCTTTTATGTTTGCAATTATGTCTTTCATTCATATAATTGTTGTTATTCCCTTTATCATGAGTAGCTAATTTCATAATCTAGGGTGAAAAGGGATCTAGGTTGTTAGAAAAGGGTTAATTAATGAATTGATTGTAAATTGCTTTAGATTGTTGTTCAATTATTGTCTCACATCTAGTTAATTAATTAGTGATCAGAATTCGTTAATTAGTCTTGCAAACTATGATTTTTACCGACAGGGTTAAGACTAGTATAGGTCACGATAACTGAATTATACTGACTTAATAATAGCAATCGCATGTTAAGTATAAATCTAAAAAGACATATTAGAATCGACCGATCATATGACTTTCAACAATATAAATTGCTCAATCAATGAATTAAATCTTACCCTTGGATGACTACCTAGTGAACCCGATCCCTAGATCTTTTAATATTATTTGAATGTGTCTTTATTTACATCGCAATTAGTTATTAGAAATCAAACAATCAAACCCCATAAAACTGTTACCTTCAAGACAAACTTCAATATAAACAAACTAGATTAATTAACTCTCCTCCCTGTGGATTCGACCCTTTCTTGACAATAGCTACCAGTTAGTAGTAACTTAGGATTTATTTTGATAGGCCAATGACTGAAAATAACCTTATCAAATTTGGCGTCGTTGTCGTGGAGGCAACAATTTTTCTATTTGTTTTTGTTTATTTTAGTCTTTTGTCTCAAGGAGCATCAGTTCCTTGAGACAGATTGATATTTTTTTTTTTCCGTGTATGCCCAGGTCTGACAGGTCAGAGATTGTATCTTTTGATCCCGAGCCAGAGAAGACATTTCGCTATAGACAAAAATTTCCAAGAGAAGTAAGTCTAGTGGAAGACTTGAGTACACCTGACTACGAGCGGTTTACTTTCGCAGAAGATTCGTCCTTTAAAGAGGACACACTTATTTCTGCGCCCGTTATTTCTACAACATTGAAGATACCGACCTTGGCAAGTCATTCCGAACCCACGGTTGATTCTATTCCTAAAGGTTTTAAGCTCCCTACCACTGATAAAGGGACTTTTGAGATCAAACTGTCTTATATAAGCCTGGTAGAGAGCAATCTATTTGGAGGAAAAGTTGAAGAGGACCCTGCCATGCACATGGACAAATTTTTCACATATTGTTGTTCTATTCCTTTAACTGCCAGGGTGACTCAAGATCAAGTCAAATAGACTCTTTTTCCTTTCTCTTTGAGAGATGATGCAGCAGAATGGCTACGTGACTTGGATATGGAGACCGACGCAATCACTAACTGGACATCATTAGCTCTTGCATTCTACAAGAGATATTTTCCACCACGGAAAACTAATGCTCTTAGAAGTCAGATCAGGAGTTTTAAGCAAGGTCCTACTGAAGATTTTAATGAAGCCTGGATTCGTTTCAAAAGGCTAGTTCGATCCGTCCTTCATCATGGCTTCCAGATTTTGTTCCTTTGCAACCAGTTTTACAACGGGTTGTACGACGATCACAAAGCTTTGTTGTAACACCCCCATACACCAAGGTGCCTTACCAAGAGCACCTAATGCATATAAGTGCTACCATATCGGTTACCCGAGGCATAGTAATCAAAAGTGACCATCAAGAAATATAGTTAAAGCATAAAGTTTAAAGTGATTACATTAAAACCAACTGTAAAGTAAAGTATATTTATTCTAAAACCAAACTACAATTAAAGTAACAAAAGTATTATGATAAAACAACGGAAGACTACTATCAGACTCGTGGCGACTCCACCCCCAGCTAATCCCGCGCGCATCTATCGTATACCTGCTAGACAACTGCTCACCGCCCCCGAATAGATCACCACAGTTTTTAAAACATTTAAACGGAGCCAGTTACTGATTACACAAAACAAGATGCACAAGACAACAAAACACAGATCACCCAACTCCGTCACATCTCCACACACCTGACTACACACTAAGTGTGTAGCCCTGCCAGAATACCCATCGCAACAGATATTCCACGCCGCCAGTGGGGGACCGCAGCCGTACCCACCAAATCCCCGCTCATCTATTCTGAGCGAAAACTCATGTTCCTTAATGTGCACATCCCCTCCTGTGGCGGGTTCCACAGAGGGCGAATCAAAGGCATGAAGCCACTCCCGCAAGTGACTTCACTCAGCCGAGGATACGCCTCGTGAACCATAGAAAATTACACAACCAATTATACATCAACAACACCAACACAAAACCAATACGATATAGATCAACAATAAACACAACCATCACCGACAACTATGTAATCAAAAACCGAGTAGGGAAACCCTACCTGGAAAAGCAATCACCAAGATCGGCATAATCAGCTAATCAGAAACGTTCCTCTATGAAATCAACTCCTATCAAATACAGAATCATACAATTACCATCTAACAATCACAATACTCCAAAACCCCCAAAATACCCATTTAGGGTTTCAACCAAAATCAATGAAACAACATAAAAACTATACTAAGATCTTACCCACAATGCGACGGTCTCAACGGCGTAAAGAACTCAGGATTCCGACGACACAAGCCTCGGGATTTGATAGCAATGTGAGAGAGGAGAGCTACGTAACCTTATTTTCTCTTTTGTGAAACTTAGAATGATGAAAAAGTAAAAAGAAACTGGTAAAAATCCTTTACATACTAATCTCGCGTTGCTATCAAAACCCGAGCAAATACCCTTAAAAACAAAATTACTCGATCGAGTAAGTCACTTACTCGATCGAGTTCCCCCTAATCGATCGAGTAACCCACATACTCGATCGAGTACCCATCAGCAGTACATTGTTTCACACGTAACACTCACTTACTCGACAGAGTAAGCCCTACTCGATAGAGTACCCAACAGCATATAAAACCGTAGTAGTACAGTCTTCCCTCCTTAAAAACGAACTTCGTCCCCAAAGTTCAAACCCAACCTACAAAACATGAACTCCTAACACTAACTCCACCAAACATGGCTCAAGATATCGTATCAACCACATCATAGCCTCTCGACATTAACTCCATAAACTACCAAAAACCATCCACAAACGCTGCTAGCTCCGTCTCACTAATATATTATCCACTGAAAGATCCAATATCAAGACAATCCACCAAGCAAGATCAACCACCGAACAGAATGTTACATTCTACCACCCTTAAAATGAACTTCGTCATCGAAGTTTACTCACCCTCATAGACATCATCATCCAATTGTCAACACTATCGAAGTATTCCCACACTCTTAAACATCACACTACTACAAGCACGGCCATGACCTTTAATAATATCAACCACAATACAAATCCATTCTTTATTCTTTACCAAGACTCAAACTTCCAAATCTACTACAACATGTACAACCATCAAACTCTCTTTGTCACATCCTACTCTTCTTAGATAAATGTTACGTCCTCGTAGCTCATTAATACTATATCCTTAGGCATATCTTCTCATTATTCTCATCACCACCGCATGTCAAAGATAACCGCCTATAACCTTAACACCTATAACCATTCCTATTTCAAGGTTCTCTTACTCTAATAGTTCTCCTACCTCAAATTATTCTGCACTCCCTCTAACCAATACCATAAAATCCTCAGCAAAACCACCACACCAACTCTTCAACATTACCGCAAAACGACATACTTCTATATATATGCACTCATCTCCGCGATCATAATTTACGACCCACAATTATTACACACACTCATATTAGCTTCTCAAGTTCTTTCCTTTTATTACCACAAAACTCACCCATAACTTAACATGATACTAATTCCCAACACCATATACTCACTGTCTCAATAAATAACATAACCACTTGCCGCTTCTAGCTCAGCACACACGTTCTATAGATCTCTTGTCACAACTATGTCAACCAATGCCTCCTCTAAAAGAATTCAAAAGTTCTTCAACAACTTCTCGCAACTGTGTCCCTTCAACAGAATATTACTATATCATAACAATAACGGAAACATACCCAACTCTCTTTCATATCGTAATCTACCCTTACTCCCTAGCTGAAACTGGTAAGAAACATAAATAAACAAAACCACCGTCTATATGTGCAAACCGAAACTCACAGGAAGCAGTAGCAAACAAAACAATAATCTATATAACTGGTATACACATTCGAAAACTCGCCTCATAAGTATCCCATCTACTTCACCACAACCGATGACGGCATCGCAACACCGCCACCAACAGCCGCACCGCAGCGCGAAAATACCCGCATCATATCACGGAGTACCGTGCCCGGATCACCACCCAAGGCACAACAGCCACATCGATAGTTATTGCAACTTACATAATTCCCATAAACACTGACTCAGTATAACTTCCTGGACAAGAAAACTTCCTCAAAACCGCTTTACTAGATCATAACGCAATATATTACACGGAATAAACAGATAAGAACCTCGTGAATATCATCCATACCATTACACGGAATAAACATATATCATGAATACAAATACAAGTATAACTAGCCATGCCATATCGCCCAAATTATCACTTTTGTATATCATCCCATTAGGTTACCGTACCCAACATATATTACAGAACATTCAGATAATAACTTTATGACTATTGCATTATACTATTACTCGTGAGGTCAGAACCTCGCACAAACGATTACACACACCATAGACTTATAACCGAATCTAAGTAGCCAAACCTGATCACGTAAGTTACCACCTTATAAAGGTTACCTCTCGCCTGAGCTTAACTCGTATGCCCCTCATAACACATTCTCCCATTCGCATAACCGTCACCTCCTGCCAAATATAACCATACCACTAATACTCAACTACTAGCATTCGCCTCCTATAACCACATCTTATACTCCCTTACAACCATACATATCAATCCGGTCTCTACAAAATCACCTCTTTAGAATGCCTATCTTTCCTATTTATCATCACACTTAACCATTAGTGACAACACCTCAATACTACCATTGTTCGTATATCAAACCTGTTACACTCATCTCTAAATATCACGGTTTCTTTCCCATCTTCGGTTAACATCCCAAATAACGAACATCAAATCCATCAACAAAATTTACCTAAACATTTATGCCAATTCAATCCGTAATTGTATCGTCATCTAACTCCACACCAAAATCTCATATCGTGTCAATACGTTAACAACTTTTACTTCTATTAATTCCTCGAAACTCATGGCTAACATGTTGTCCCGAAAATCCTATATAACCATTAACTCACAACCTCTCATGATGCTATCGTACATCTCCATGATTCCTTACTTTCATGCTCCTTAACTCCGGTCAACGTTCTCTTAGTTTACTCCTCTCATTCTTTTCCTTTTACACTCGACAAAATCAATTAACAATTCAACTCCTTATTTCTTCTACCTAACTCTTTAGTGCTCCGGTTACCTTCTCATTGCTCCAAAACTCAAATCCCATTATTTCATATAAGTACCATCTCACCCTTTCTTACCATGGATCTTCTCTCATCATGCTATCACTCACACTTGTCACCAATCCGTCCACAAAAGCAAAGTTTACTTCCCAAATTTTTTCTTTCTATTTTCTCTAGAAACCAAAATTCATTTCATACCGTTAATTGCCCAAGGAAATCAGACACTAGTTTCACCTCTTAATAATCCAAATTCCCCAAACTCACTCACTATCTACAAATCCACGTCGCGACATGTCTCCATCTAACTTCACTATATACCACTCTTCTCCATCCCTCTACAATGACCTTTCATTACATATATTCTTAACCATCACAATCCTAACCATCTTCCTCCATAATTCCTTACACATCTCAAGTTGCTACTATCCACATCCTTCCTTTCAATCTTTTCATTCTCACGTTCCTTAAACTTACATAATTCCTTGCCCATATTCACTTAGCTTTACATTACTCAAACTCGCGATTATATCACCCACCACATCTCACAAAACATGCTCCTTGCCTCGATAAACTCATCAATCTTCCCTTTCCTTTTCCGCTATCCCTCACAACCACATATAACTCATGTCCTCCCAGCCAAACTCATACCCACCATTAGATTGGGTAACTTACACATCAAGACCAACACATATGTAAAACAATGCATAAAGACGCAAAAGAACACCTTTGAAGTAAACATAATATGCGACGAATTCAAAAGATAATCATGTGACCCAAAACAGGGGTCACTAGATCGAGTACAGCATACTCGATCGAGTAGGTGACGGTCAGAAGCACGTACAACAGATTAACAAGGCTACTCGATCGAGTAAGGGGTACTCGATCGAGTAACAAGAGGTGCACTCGAACGAGTAAGGGCCACTCGATCGAGTACCCTATGCATTTCTCAGCACTGTCGAATTTTCGTAAAATGGTCATCTCTCACTCGTTTCCTGGTCATTTTGATCGTGTGACCTATCGTTAGAATCGTAAAAGAACAATCTATCACCTCCAGTTGGAATTACATCAAAATCATATATAAATATCAAGTTATAACAGTTTAAAGACAACCTTTCTATAATCGGACAACATAACTACTTGATTTTTACTTCCAAACAACTTAAACAACAACAAAGTAAACAAAACCAACTCAATACTCGTAAAACCAGTATCCCTAACCACATGTTACTATCTACAAAAGCCAAACAACAACATTCATCACGCACATATATTATTCAACTTATCAATCATGTACTACCAACATGCTTTTATTCTTTAATTTTACGTAAAACAATATCATAATATACGACATAAAATCCCATATTCACATGTTACTAACATAGCAACAGTAGAAAATCCACTTCCATCACATAAACATGTTCTCCACATGAATTTCATATTCTCATGCAATTACTTACTTCATCTTTTCAAACCAATTCATAGATCATATTCATACAATGTATTTATACAATTTATTCATCCAACATATTCATCCACCATATTCATCCGATCATATGCATATAAACAATAGTAAACTAGTAGCGATCTCAACCACAATTTATGTTATCATAAACAATTACCTTCATCTTTTCCAATCCATTCAACCACATAACACCCATCCAACATATTCATATAACATAAACAAACACATAGCGATCCCATGACACACCATAGTGACCGGTTTAAAGGTGTAGGGCGAGTTCGCGACTTTAGGACGTCACCCAAGTCTTTGCATTAGCTCCTAACAACTCCTACCTGGGTTTATTTTAATTTGACTCTCTATATTCATTGGGCTCATTAGTTACAGGTTCCACAAGCGTCGCTCTGATACCACTTTGTCATACCCTCATACACCAAGGTGCATTATCAAGACCACCTAATGCATGGAAGTGCTACTATCTCGGTTACCCGAGGCGTAGTAATCAAAAGTGACCATCAAGAAACATAGTTTATGCGTAAAGTTTAATGTGATTACATCAAAACAAACTGTAAAGTAAAGTACAACTGTTCTAAAACCAAACTACAACTAAAGTAACAAAAGTATTATGATAAAACAGCGGAAGACTACTATCAGACACATGGCGGGTCCATCCCCAGCTAATCTCGCGCGCATCCATAGTATACCTGCTAGACAACTGCTCACCACCCCCGAATGGATCACCATAGTTTTTAAAACAATTAAACGGGGTCAGTTACTGATTACACAAAACAAGATGCACAAGACAACAAAACACAGATCACCCAACTCCGTCACATCTCCACAAACCTGACTACACACTAACTGTGTAGCCCTGCCAGAATACCCAGCGCAACAGATATTCCACGCCGCCAGTGGGGGACCGCAGCCGTACCCACCAAATCCTCGCTCATCTATCCTGAGCGAAAACCCATGTTCCTTAATGTGCACATCCTCTCCTGTGGCGGGTTCCACAGAGGGTGAATCAAGGGCGTGAATCCACTAACTTGTGTTTGAACCCCTTAATGGTTCAAATCTGTTAAGTTAATTTGTGTTTAAATGATATCCCTCTAGCTCTTTTTCTTTGTGGGTTATTTATCCCATGCTTGATTATTGTGATGCTTTCCAATTCCTTCATTACCCTTCTCTTGTTAACTATTCTTTTTTATCCAGGAAACGGTCGACTTTAAAGACCGTGAAACGTATGAAGGTCTTTTTAAAGAATACTGGGATATAATTAAAGAAAAAGAAGGACTGACCTTAGATGATCTGCATGATACCGATGATCAAGTAAAAAAGGGTGAAAATGCCAGGGTCAAGCCTCTTAAGCCCAGTATGAGTCGGACAAGTCTGTCGAACTGGAGGAGAACAGGGAACCTATGCTTAATGATCACAATAGTGATCATCACGATTGTGAGCGTGGTGTAAAGCCTGTGATAGGAACTAATAATAAGAGGCCCAAAAAAACACCAAAAAAGAAAAAAAAGGTTCTAGCAGAATAGAGTACATTGGTTGGGCTTTGAAATCTCTCATGGAATTCCTTGTAGTTATTGGAGTTTATACTAACAAAAAAATTTTCCAGAGTGATGTGTCTTCCCTCATACATAAGTATGTGAAAGAAAATAAGCTCTTTCATCCCGAGAAAAGGAAAATAATACTTTGTGATGCACGCTTGCGCCCTCTATTGAAAAGAAGGACAATCAGCATATATAAAATAAATGACGCCATCGAAGCTCATTTTCTCGAGAACCAGGAGCAGTCGGAGGACGACGGGTATAGTTCAGGATATGAAGAAAAATATGCTACCTTGTGTTGGAATATGTGTCCTCCGACAATAATGCGATCACAACAGTTGATCATGATGATCACATGTTTAAATCTCATTTTAAGAATACATGTGGGATGTAATATTTTTGATCAATGGTCCACACATATCGGTAATGATTGGTCGACTAGAGTTTGACATTATCTGTCGTACAATGGTGGTGATCAGTTGATCCCCTTAGTTCATACCTATAGGAAAATACTCTTAATTTATTATTTAATTAATCGTATGCCGATACGAGTTAATTAAATTGCTTAAAATTGACGGATGATTTTGTGAGTAAATTTAACGTGTCTTATTGTAATTCGATTAAATTAGACACGGTCTAAGTAATCGAATTGTTTTATTACTTGGATGAAATTATTGTTTACGAAACAATTGAAATTGAAATTGAATGAATAATTTATTATAAATACAAGACGTTGTAATTTATAATTTGATAAACCGTTTTGGTACAAGTAATTACGAATTACTAGTCGATTTTGTATATGACATATTTTATGAGTATGTTGATTTTTAATATGTTAAAAATACATTACAATTTCATATGTCAAGTAACATGTCACATATGTGACAATTGACAAATGACAAAATAAAATGGACCACCCATTTTATATATGTGCCGAAAATTAGAGGGTATTAGTGGATAAATTGTGTTGATTATTTTAATAAGAGAAAAACACAATGATAACCTACCTATATGTAGCCATGCAAGCCTACACTTCTTGGGAAGAAAGTTAGATCCATGCATTGGCTCCGCAATAGACACCCCCACCGGTTTTGATGAAGAGGCACCAATATGGATTCCTCCATATTCATTCTCTACAATTCTAATTTCTCAAGTGTAAGAAATATATTCTCCCTATGTCTTATGAAACATTTTTAGAGAAATAAAAACCTCACAAAAGCTCCTCTCTTGACCGAAATATTCAGAGAAAATACAATTTATTTTGTGTCAATTTTATAGTAAGACTTATATTATTTTTAGTACAAGATAATATTAGTTATTAAGAGATTTCCTTGGGTATTCACATTTGGGAGAGGTTCTAATTTGGACCTTTTGTTCATCCATTTTAAGGAAAGCTCAAGAACTAACAAATAGGTGAATTTGTTGGTGCCCTTTAATCCGAAATCACATAGTAAGATTGATGATTTCTTCTCTTATCTTATTTATGTTTGCATGCATAAGATCTAGAATTTATTTTATGACTAAATAAATTTGAACATATATGAATATTTAAATTAATGAGATTATATATTTCTAACAAGTGGTATCAGAGCCTTAGGTTGTTTGCATGTAAATCGGTTTATAGTTTTTCCGAGTTATATGATTAACATACAAAACTAATTAAATTGGTTTTATGAAGAAAAACCTTAAAATAAATTTGCATGTTAAAAGTTTCTGGTCCTAAGTGATTTTTAGGACATTTTGGTTTATTTATGGATTTTATTGTTCATTTTATATAACAATGGCATTAAAATGTGATTTTTATGATAAAAATGTCATTTTTTGACTAAAAATAGCTAAACTTCGATTTTTTCAGTGGTTTTTAGATATGTTTTCACATATATTATCTACTGATGGCCTGTAAAGTTTCATGATAAAATGAGTTGTTTTGCTCGAAATATGGATTTTTTAAGTTAAAATCGTATTTAAATGGGTAAATAGGTTAATATGAGTTATATTTCGAATCTGGTCATGGAAATTTAGTATGTGGTCATAGGCAATTTTACAAGATGTGTGTAAAATATTTGGCTATAATGAAGTCTTTATGCATGATTTATGAATTTTTGATGAAAAATCACATAAATAGTGACTAAAATTAAAAATAATGCTATAACATACTTCATGACTAAAGAAAAAACGTCACATATTGCAGTTTATCATATATTTCAGATCTAAAAGTAAAAATTTGATGAATATAATTTTTCTTATATTTTTATAGTCATAATTGTTAAAAGCGATAAACCGCAACATTGTTTTTCTTTATAAAATTTCGAAATTTTTAACCTAAGTTTTGAATATTATGAGTGTCATGGTATTTTTCCAGAATGTTCATGAGTTTAAATTTCAAATTTCGAAATTATTTGAAATTTTTATAATTTAATTTGAAGTTTATAGCATAATTTTGCATTTTTGGGTCCATTTTTGAACAATATTAAGAAATCAAGTTGAATTATTGTCAAAATGTTAGTGGAGACTAATTTTTGAGTCCTAAGATGGTTAGGGTAATTAACTTGTACATAAATATGAATTTATGTAATTATTGTGATTTTAAAAGGTTAAATCACACAAATCCGTAAAAACCGATTAATATACGATATTGGCTCTTAAAAGGCGATTTAGCATAAAATTTGGCATGCTCATACATATTATTATGCTGCATTTTATTTATGATTGTCATATTTTAATTTTATGTAATTTTTGAATTATGTAATTTTACTTAGTATGGCCTTAGTTTTTAATTGATATTACCCGAAATGTATGGGAATATCGAATCGGTTGTAATTATTGTGATCTCGTATCACCGTTTTGTAATTTAATAGATTTATTTTTATTTTATTACAAATGTATAATAGGAAATTATGTAATTTATTATGTAATTTTATTATTCCGGAGTACCTTGAAGACGGTGCCACTCGAGAAGGCGATCCATCAAAGAAAGGGTTGCCTTGAAATGCGTGCAAAGACCGTAGCTCAAGGGACCAAAGGAGTTGGTTTCTGAATTTGTAATAGTTTATTATATTTACTATTTTAGGAAGGCCATACTAGGATTTTATTTATGCTTTGCATTTTATTTATATGTTGCATGCATCGCTAAATCGCCATAACTAAACATGCATTTTAAATCGAGTTTATCGACCGTGACAATTACAATTATCGTAGTTCACCGCTTTAGTTCACTTAAAACGTGATAGATAATAAATTGACATGACCTCTCGCTAAAATAAACAATAGAGATTTAGCCTTACCAAAAAGTAGAAACCATGAAAACCTATTTCATGAGGGAGTGCGCTCGGCCCTACCGGGTTACAAATCTTGTTACGTAGGGGAAGTGGGTGATAAATGTCTATCCACCGAATTCATTTTGATAAGGGATGAATCGGCCCTACCGTGCCCAAGTTGATGTGGATTTGGATCATGGACACATTTATTCGAAATTTGGATTGAGCTCAACGGAAGTATTCGTGACCGTAGTCGCATGTGTTCCGGGCTAAAGATAAATATTAATGTAATTTTATCGACCAAGAGTTCTAAAAGTAGAATCGATTAAAGAGTTAATCCACCGAGTTATATTGATAAGGGATGAATCGGCCCTACCGTGCCCAAGTTAATATGAATTTGGATCTTGGAATCATTTATTATAGTTGGGTAGAGGTCACTATATAAATGCTCATATCTTGTTAAATTATTTACAAGTATTATTATAACGATAAATGTTAGTTTTCATCATTCCGTTGTCGCATCGTTCGCATCATTCTATTTCTTCACCACAATTTATATACGATATCATTTCGATTTTAGTTTAAATCTCCATTAAAACATCGTAACGGAAGACAAAATTTGAATTTTCTTCTAAAAACCTCGTATTATCCATTGAAAGGATCTCTTGTGAAGAGTATAGATAAAAGTTATTCGTGATCAAAAGGGTTTTTGATTCTTGACTAACATATCTACTTACAATGAATTGTTTCTCATATGCTTAATTGAGTTAAGTACTTTGAAACGTTACATCATTTTGGTAACTAGATTTGTTTGAAATCAAAATTGACCAAAATACCGCAACCACTTTAATGAAAGTGTTAAGACTAAACAAATGAATTGAAGAGTAGTCTTCATGAAATTCAATTTTGCTTCTCTAAGCAAAGACTCATTGAAATGAGTGGGAGCATTCTCTTAAACCGTTAAGAAAAGGACGAAGTTCAAAAGAAGTAAAATTAGAATGGAATTGATGCAAGGTAATGTTAAAAGTAAAGTTATTGAGAATAACGATACTAAACCTATCAATCCTGACCGATAAAGTTTCCATTGTCTTAATTGTTGGACACCAGAAAGGAAACTACCCCAAATTATTGAAGAATCAGCAAGTTAGTTGTGGGACATCTAATGGGACATTCTTCTTTAAATGTTTATTTGATTAACATAAATTTTGCTAGTACTACTTCGTCAATATTAGAAACCAGTGGAGGTTTTCATCATTGTATTCGATACATAAGATAATTATAATATGAAGACTAGCATCAAATAATGTCGAGAGATAGAGTCACTGTGTACTTAATCTAGTTTTTGGGTTTAGAGTTGTACTTAATTGTGACTATTAAGTGCATAAACT
Organism: Silene latifolia; assembly: GCF_048544455.1. Taxonomy (NCBI): domain Eukaryota; kingdom Viridiplantae; phylum Streptophyta; class Magnoliopsida; order Caryophyllales; family Caryophyllaceae; genus Silene; species Silene latifolia. Next base: position 130,878,997 of record NC_133536.1, read on the forward strand.
CTAAATAAGAATATATACTTGTTAAGATACAAAAGAGGTTTCACTTTGGTGACCCTATATACCATGAGTTGATATATGGCTAGCCCATTATCAAGGTGATTATATTCCAAAACAAACTAGAATGACATATCATGTAGATGATGTGTAACACCCCGGTTTATGAAGGAGCCTTTAGCAAGACATTCCCTAATAAACCGGACTGTTACCATCTCGGTTTTCCGAGGTAGTGAATAACAAATTAAACTCCAAGGCAAAATTATAAAATTAATTTAACTTAATTATTACAAAACCTCTTTTACGTCAAATTACAAAGAACTAACATAAATAAAAGTGAAAGTCTTCTAGATGATGATCTAGCTACTAAGTCTTCTGATCCAGTGTCTCACGCCCACCAAGCTCCCATTCTATCTCTTAAACTGTCAAGTCGCTCGCCAATATTTGGGTCATCACGGTGTTCACGAATACACATGTGGTCAACCACGAGGTTGAGTAGGGAAAACAATGAAACAACAAAAAAATATGATATGCATGCTCCTCCGTCACCTCCATCTCCATCTCAACTCATATCTCATAACCAGTCTCATAACTCATAACCCGAACGCCTTGACCATACCGATCCCTGTAGACTATATATATCGACCGTAGCCGATCCGCTCCATGGTGAGGACACCAGGGCAAGTCTGCAGAACCCGCCTGGGCCTTATCACAACATCATCATCACCACACCACATCACCACCACATCCTCCATCTCCAATGCATATGAATGCTCAAAAGAAATTAATGCAACACAATATATATATATATATTATTGAACTGCTAAATCATAAAATCATGCCGGTTACCCGATGTTGTAATATCATACTCAATACGATCAATTCAGTCAATCACCTTCCCGTATATGAATCATAACGTAAATCAACAACCATGAATCAAGTCAACACAATTCAACAACAACGACAATAAGTCAAGTGTATTTCCCTACCTCAAAGATAGCAGCAGACAGATAAGTAGATGCTCAATAATATTCCACAACAAATTCGCCCTCTGAAAGATAAATAATGATAAATGATTACTTAACTATTCCCGTTCCCAAAATAGAAAGTTACTAAAAATAGAACTTCTTAATATGGAACTTTCCCGATATAGTAGCTTTTCAATTTTAACAAACCCGACTCATAACCCGTTTCTAATTATTTCAAAAGACTCGGGAATTAAATTAAATAACTAATATGACAAATAAAAGATTAAACGAATTATACGATTACGAAAACCCGAACCAAACATTGAACAACTCAACAACCCGTCTCTAATTATTTAAATAACTCGGAAGTTAAATTAACTACTAGATACGATAACTTAAATAATAAGGAAAACGAATCAATAACGACTACACAACACGCCCCAACCCACGACTTCCAACCCGTTTCCCGACTCCCACGCGCCACCTTACCACCGTGTCAACCACCAGGCCAAACCCCCACTCTGACCCAGCCACCAACGACCACCCCCACTAGGGTCGACTGTCGCCGGCGAATCAAACCAGGGCCACGAAATCCCCCCCTGGTTCACTCCCCGTCCGTGGTTGCCACCACAGCAGCCCTTACACAACCCCTTAGCCACCACCGTTGTCAACAATACGCCATCCTACCACCACCACTCTGCTCACCGTCTAGTCACGCACACAGTCACAGTGGCACCGCCGTTTCGACCTCCCCCAAGTCCACGGTGGCGCCACCCCAAACCTACCCATCTACACTCGCCTGAAAAACATAAATAAACCCGTTTGCTATCCCCCCTGTCGCTGCCGCCTTTCTCTGCCAATATCACCACCTAAAACCTCCATAACAACCACCACCACACTCGACCCTTACCACACTACTCCCTTACCCTGCCAACAACCACCAGAAATGCCTCACCAAGACACGCACAGCACCCAAAAACTCGACAGAAATGCGAAAACAGAGGAGAAGGGTTGAACTCTTACCTTTCCTACCGCCACAACTGCCACCAGGGCCGCCCACGGTCGTCGACAATAGCCCCTAGCTCTTCCCTGCTGCTCCATCAACACCCACGGCTACTCTCTCTCTCTCTCTCTATGCGTGAAGGCTGAGATTGGTGTTGATGAAGAAGGGAGGCGGGTTGAGGGAGGGTACTATTAGGGTTAGGGTACTATTAGGGTTAGGGTTTAGGGTTAAATGGGCTGAACATGTTAATGGTCCAACTCAAATGGGTCGAGGGTAATTGGGTTAGCTCACATTTCGAATTCCGTATAAACCCGTCTCGATTAACTTAGATCGATACAACGCGAGTTAAGTAAAATAATTTAACGTGATTATCGACTCAACAATTAACCCGACTTAATTAGTAATATAACTGTATAATAACTAATATATAATAATATCCATTTAATTGATTATATAAAATACGGGGTATTACATGATGCAAGACTCAAATTGGTAACCCAAGATTAAACCTTAAATTCTGGAATGATGAACGCAAAGAGTTAACGAGTACTCTTGGAACCATTAGATTGTTAATCTTATGGTATATACGTATCTTGTTTTCAAAGCAAGATGTCTCGTGCCTTTTGGTTGAAAAGGAGATCGAGGTTGTAAATCATTAATCCAAAATAGGTTGATCATTTTCTTTTACCAACGATTTAGGTTGACACTAATGTGTTCACTTAATAAGGTAAATAGAGAAATCTTTGAAGAAGTTCAAAGAGTTCCAGGAATCACGATTTAGTCGTGATGGGATTATCAAAGTAAAGACCTTGATATAAGCCAAAGGAAATGTGATATGGTATCACAAATTAATCTCTCTTAGCACGCATTATGGGATAATGTGTGGTTGGATAAAGAAATCAAACGCTATTCGATATGATTTGGACTTCAATCAAGTTACTTTGAGTTATTTGATCTTATTTTTTGGGGATTTTATCATATTGTCTAAATTATTTTTCCACTAAATCTAAAACGAATCATATGAGATATGAAATGGTAGAGTACCATGCTTGTAAGTTTTCACAAGAAACAAATGCTCATTTTTCCTTACTATAATCACGAGTACGAGTTTATGGCTCGTGAAGCTGTCTTTCTAGAATACAAGTTTATTTCTAAAAGACAGAGTGGGAGAAATTATTCAAGAGCCACGAAGAATGTTATGTCGCAAGAAACTGGTCTTTCTTTGATACATGAGACGTTTTGTGTAAGACGTTGTTTCTTCAAAACCTAGGAGGTTAAAGTCATCACTTGTTGAAGATGATGAATTAGTGTTACTTTTAGAAAGTAAAGAGCTTGCAACTTACAAAGAAATTGTTTGATTCAAGTTAATTACTTCTGGAAAGTAATAAACATATGACTTACATGAGAGTGTTTAAGTCACAACTCAATACAAGGCTTAGAGCCATGAAAATCCGAAATATATTCCAAGTGAATTGTTAGATATCAAAGCTTGATTGGTGGCAAAGGGTTCTGCACTGGTTGAAATGCTTAAGTCTATTTGGATCTTCTTAGGGATTGTGTTTCATTATGATGATATACATATAGCAAGTGAATCTAAAACCCACTTCTTCAATTAGAAGGAATGTATTCAATACATATCTTGAGTTTTGTAGATTCTTGCAATCCTAAGATAATGTGAAACTTAAGAGAGGGTCTTAAGTAGGACATCAATGAGTTGGAATCAATATTTTGATCATGTTATAAAACTTTTCTCGATAAGTCGAGAAGTTGTGTTTATACATGGAGTTTAGTGTGAGTTACGGAAATTTTAATTAGTCTAATATATGGATGACATATTGATCATTGGGAATGATTTAAGACTTGGAGTAATATAATACATCTTTAAATATCCAGATTTATGTAGATAACTCCACATGATATTAGCGTCAAATAAGAAGTCTTATGTTAATAAGATTCATGACTAGTTCAATCAAGTTGAACATATTTGATTGATTCCATTTGCTTCCACTGCCGGATCAATTAAATGAGTAATGATGTATAAAACTTCATATACTTTGAGTATGATGAATTATTTCAAAATCGAATTTAAGTAATAGTTACCAAGTAGCCATATAGATTATTCTTAAGTGCTTGAGGAAGCATTAAAGATGTAAAGAAAAGTGTTTTTGATGCAATTTTGTGTAAGGGTGTTACACAAATGACAATTGACAATTGAGATTGCGCATGGTTTCCGACAAAACCATAATCAAAACACATTAGGATGGTTAAGATACCATTGTGGCTATGTTATTTAAGAAATAGATTTGCTAGAATCGTTCTAGGCAATAAAGAACAATGAAAGATATTTACAACAGAAATTGAGTACACTTGCAATCATGAGATGTGCGAGAGGGATGGATCCCGCACACTGTGAAAACAGTGGGAGCTATTCTAAGGCTAGAGAGCTTATGTCTAGATTGGATATAGACACGTACTCAGAAAGTTTTGTAATGCAAATGAATACATTACAAAGGAAAACGAGTATGTAGTAAGGTTGAGTTAGGTAAAAGAAGTTGATAAAACCTACTAACCAAAGCCTTCTCATGGGCTTAACATGATGAGTCATGTTGTAGACACCTCGTTTCTGCACCTCCCGCAAACCACCCGGTGATGATTGGGCCGCATGTTCGATTCGCGGAACGATTTGTGACAGTTCGTAAGATTATCGTCAAGTGATTGCTCAAATATTAATGTCGACCTCATAGTTGTCATCTACGTCCTGATACGGTCGTTTTGGCAGTAATTAGAGTACATTCGGAGTCCGGGTCAAAAACCGTCTCCATTTTTCGATAATGTTAAATCCGAGTCGGAATGTTCGGAATGTTCCGGATATTTCTATTCCATATTTCATAAATTTTATCTTTTGGCAAATAATATCCCGTAATATTCATAAGATAATCGAATTATTTCCGTCCTACCATAACTCAAACGCGGAAATCTTTCTTGACAGAGGAAACCTCACGGGAATAGACGAAGCAGTTTGCGCCTCTTCCAAGAGACGCAGTGGCTGCTGCGCCTCTTCCCAGGCCCTTCTTTGCATGATTTACGTATCTTTTTCATATCTTTCCGAGATTCACTTCCAAAGAGTCTCCGAAACCCTATTCCTCCGCGTGATTAGTATAAATAGGAGCCTTCGTTCCTCATATTTCTCACGCGAGTGTCCGCCCTTCTCTTCTCCCTTTGCATTCTAGACTTCTTTCTTACTAATTGGCACCTACGTGCTTGGACTTCTGACCACGTAAGCTCGGATCTTTCCGGGTACCAGCCTCTCCGTTGCATGACCGACCAATTTGACCAACTACACTCAATCAACTTTAATTAATAAATCGTTTTCCTCTTACGAGGGCACTCTCTTTGCATTCGCGTCGAGCATCACTAGTCGATATCTTAGTTCATCTCGTTTCGTCAACATGTAAGTCTGAGGGTGTAATAATTCTCTTTATTTATTGTATTTTTAATTATCGTATCATCATTGTAAGGTTTACGTCGGAAATACCTCATTAAAACCGATTTCTAAAACCGTCTTTAAAACCTTTTTTTTACGGATTTTCAGAAGACTGACAGTCGAGAAAAGACACAACAACTGCTGCGCCTCTTCGAAGGAGCGTAGTTCCTGCTGCGCCTCTTCGTGAGGCTGCCGCAGTTCCTGCTTCTTTTCTTCTTCTTCGTCCTCTGTAATTCGTTCCCGTTCGTATTTGATTTGTATTTGTTTGTTTTTTTAATTCTTTCACATGATAGTTTAATAATCACATGTATATAATTCATCATTCATTAATATGTTCTAATCATCATAAGTCCGACTTAAATCCTAAATAATCCATATTTACGGGTTTTCGTCATTAAATTCAAACCCGGATTTTAGAGATTCAATTTAACCATATTGAGTTTCTGGAATTCGCCATTGATATAGTTTTCGTTTGTTTATTCACATGTTTGTCGTATATTCGTTGTACATTCATCATGTTTAGACTAGTTAATTGATTTCAACAGAGGACTCATTCATTAACATCGCTTCATCATGTAATTAATTCGTTATATTCCGTCTCATCCGTGTTTTATCGCTTTTATGACCATCATTCACATGTAATTAATCTGTTAAACACTTCCATCCGAGTAAATAATTTTAATCCATCATTAAAATCACCAATCGACATTAACGGTTTGCAGTTCCGGCTTCACAGCCAGAATCCACCCTTGGAGCAGACGCAGCGTCTGCGCGCGCCTCTTCCGCAGGGCGCGATCTCTGCTGCGCTGTTCAGGATGGGTTCCGCCTCGAACTCCTTTTACGCCTTGACGTAATTAATTAGGCTACGTATTAATTAACTAATATCCGTATTATCACGCTAATTCCTGTTCGTTAATTTGTTATTTTTATTCTTTTATTCCATTTTCTCAAATTATCCGTTTTAAAGGTATTTTCGACATAAATCGCCTAATCCAATGTAATTATTGTAATTTTCATTATTGTAGTTCATATTTATTGTATTTCATTTATTGTTTGTATGTTTCCACATGTAAATCAACGTTAAATCCAACTTCGACATCAATTGTTTGCTAACTTAATTGTTCACCGACTTAGTTAATTCTTCACATGCTAGGATTAAAACTTGGATGTTGCATTGCATGCATATAACCGATGATATATCGAGTATAAATAACTTCCCTAATCATTAGTAGAGGCCGCTATCGAGGCGGGCGGGATTAGGTGTTCGATCAAAAGAGCTTCCTAATACGTACCCTCACCCCTTACTCCAGATCTCCGTGAGCACCCGTGTTCATTGGCATCCACGAGAGTCATTCTAGACATAGAATGCTAAGGGTAACGATTGCTTAGTGTTCATGTCACTACTTTGTGTCTTGACATGACACGAGGTATTCGAACGGTTCCAATTTCCCATAAAAATTGGTGGCGACTCCATACAAAATGCAAACGCTTGTTTTCGATCCTCACCAAGCGCCCCCGTGGGCGGCCCGCTGTCCACAGTTTGGCGACTCCGCTGGGGATATACACTTACGTGTAGCTAGGGTGAAACTCGAACAAGGTTAGGGAATAAATTTGTATAAGACAATTGTCGGTTTTCATAACTCGATCTTCCTAGATCGTTTATTCGGCCTTCCTAGGCCCAACCCAACCCATTCGACCAATCGTCCCGTCTAAACGGTCCTAATTCTTATTTTGGGCCTAAGGATGGATAGCGATTGACGTCATCCATACCATGATGCTTACTCTTGTTTGTATCAAGGGCCTTCACTACTTGAGGAAATGGACTAGGAATCGGCCTTACTCTTGTTTGGCACGAGCCTCTCCACAGACTTCGGGTTTGATGGTTCGGTATGGCAACCCACCCTTTAAACCAAAACCCTTCTAAATGCACTCAGCATCCCGTTATAATGCTTGTATAAATGTGTAAACCCTACGTGATCACCATTTCTAAACAAAACCATGACGAATTTTCAAAAATCAAAATTCTTTTTTAACAAGAATTTCGAAAAAAAAATAGGCCTTCAATTAGCGCAAAATCCAGTCGAAACTCTGTCAAAATTCGGGCCACAAGCCCATTTCAAAACCTCACTTCGAGTCCACTCCTACAACTACACTACAGTTGACTAGGACACACATTTTCAAAGACCTTGTCTTTCTTCAAAACTCACTCAACACAAGTGGCACACACCCACTTCACGAGTCAAAACTTTTCTTCTTTTAGCAAGTGTGTCGAAATGGTCGATCGTGTTTTGATTCGTCGCCGATCTCTTATACAGTTTCCAAGATGCCCGGATCAAGCGATGAAACAAATCTCCAGCAACTTCAAGAGAATAGTGATCGAATCCTAGCCGCGCTAGCCCAAATGCAAATCACTCAAGAACAAACCTATGACCGCCTTGAACTTATCGAAGGCCGTATCTTTGATGTAGAGGGAAGGTTGCCTCCCCCTAAAGGTGAAGTACTACGTTTTTCCGATGACGAGTCTAAAGATGAGAATCCTATCATAGGGACGACTCGCAGTGAGAGAAAAGACTCCAATACCTAGAGGAGCAATTGATGTACCTTAAGGGGGATGACATTTATAGGGAAAATAATCGCAAATATGAAGCCGTCAATTCCAAATTGCCAACTAACTTTAGCATGACGGATATCCCTAAGTTCAAAGGACATGAGAACCCTTTGAACCACATCCGTGCCTTCAAGGATTACATGTCTATCAAAGGCATCAAACCCGAGATGTTCTTAAGGATCTTTCCTTCTCTCTCTTGACACCATTCGAAGCAATGGTTCTACACTTTAGATCACAAGAAGGTCGCTACTTGGGAGGACGCCGCGATCGAATTCTCGAAACAATATGCAGATAATGCCGAGATCCAAGTCAACATGCGTACTCTAGAGGTTCTTACCCAAAATGACAAAGAAGGATTCACCGACTTCCTAAGTAGGTGGAGGAAGACTAGCACTCAACTAGTTGAACGCCCGGATGAGGCTACTCTTGTGGAAAAGTTCGTGGATAATCTCAAACCTATCTATGCCAACCATTTGAGATACCAAAACATCAAGACTTTCAAGGACTTAACCGTACTAGGGACACGAATTGAAGATGACATCCGCAAAGGACTCTTGTCCAAAACGGTAGGTCGAGGATATCAAGGGTCCACAAGTCGTTCATATGGCTCTACTAGCAAGACCGACGAAGTCAACCTTCTCGAGCCATCCAAGAAAACTACCCCACCAAGGAAATTCACAAACCTTGGGGATACGTACTCCAACGCTCTAAAAAGGCTAATGAAACAAGGTAAACTCCAACCCATTGGACCTACTCCCGAACCCGAAAAGAAGTCCAAATTCTGGAATGAGAATTCCTACTGTGAATACCATAGGGGCAAAGGGCACGACACAGAAAAATGCTACAAGTTGAAACACGTGCTTCAAGATATGATCGAAGATGGTCGACTCCCAATACCACCAGGAGGTAAACCCAACAACACTCAGAATCCTCTTGGAGTTCTAGTGATTACAAGTGATGAATCTACCTTAGATTGCTCACACCTCATTTCTCCCACCGAGAATGAAATTCATGCAATTGAGAAAGAGGGGTTCTACTCTACTATCTCCCCTACCATTTCCGACTTCATCACATGGGCAAGGAACGTGGATAGACAAGTGTGGGAACTAGAAAACATGGTAACGACCTTACGCAATCCTAATGCAATACCTAAGGAACGCGTACCATTGATCTTCTCTCAAAATGCCACTATGCAAGAAGTAGTCGCCGTGGTCGATAAACTAGTCGATCAAATCATACGACTAGAAAATGATATCATGAGAATGAAGGAACTAGCTGCGGTCAATGGGGTTTGGGCCGATGATGATGAGGACGAATATCTCATTGAAAACTCCTTAGTCAAGGAAATTGTCCAAAATGGTGAAGACCAAGATGTGGATCACCTAACTCGTTCGGGTCGCCCATATCAAAGCACTACTCAAAACGGTCCAACCAATGTCATCACACCAAATGACAACGAAGATGACCCCACTGATCATTTGCTCAAGCAATTACAAAAGACCAAGGCTGATCTTTCAGTCTGGCGACTAGTGGCAAGCTCGTTTCCACATCGCCAAGCTTTACTGCAAGCTTTGGCCAAGCTAAATGTAGCACATAACTCCACTCTTGAAGATGTAGTCAACTTGGTCTTCCAAGAATCACCTAAGCTAAGTAATCCTATTACTTTCTCGGACGAAGACTTGCCACCTTTTGGCGCTAGTCACAACCTTGCTCTATACATCACCGTCATTTGTCTAAAGAAGAATGTGCCAATGACTTTAGTAGATGATGGCTATACGGTCAACGTCATACCCCTCAAAACGGCATACAAGCTAGGCATGAAAGAGTCGGATTGGACTTCCACCAATCAAGGTGTACGTGCATATGACGGTACACGACGAAAAGTGGTTGGACTTGCTAACCTAACCATAGCCACGGGACCAATCGAACGGAAGGTTAACTTCCAAATAGTGGACATCGAAGCTTCATTCAATATACTTTTGGGAAGGCCTTGGATTCATGCTTCCAAAGCGGTAACATCCACCCTCCACCAAAAGATCAAGATCCCACTAAATGGCAAAGTAGTGACGATCACCTCGTCACCCATCAAGGCAATAATCGAGAAACAATCAAACAATCAAGTCCTTGCGGATCCCATATACGAACTTGGGGGCTTCCAAAGCGTGAACGTCATAGAAAGTGAGTTGGCACCTCTATATTATAATCCCTACTCCAACTTAGTGGTCAACCACATACTCAAATCCCAGGGATACTTCCCTGGAATGCCTTTGAACCCAATTCGGAAGAATACCTTCGCACCATACAAGGAAGGCAACTCGACAAGGATACCACTTGGGCTAGGGTATAAACCCACAAAAGAAGAAGTTCTCGAGATGCTCGCTCAAGTCCAAAATCGCAAGCACGTGGGAGTCCAAATGAGGCCATATCTCCCCACTCTAAATGGGTACTTCGTTCAAGAAGGAAGTTCAGAACTCTTTCACGGATTTCCCGAACCTTGGCATTATCTTGAGAGGAAGCTAGCCGGAATCGAGATCTTTCACGATTGCTACTTCATTCCTCCCGAAACGGTTCCTACCGTCAAAACCCGTCAAGCACCTTGCTTAGACGAACAAGCTGTTAGCCTATTGTTTGGAGAGGACCGATTCATTAGGGCGCGCGCAGATGAGATCATTACTATGATACTTGGGACGATCGCTTCAACCCTACCGCGTTGATCACGTAAACCGACACAAAGCAACGAGAAAGGATGGAGAAAATCAATCAAGTGGACCAACAACCAAGGAAGACTCTTCAAGCTCACTACCGGAGAAGGAGAGATGTTCAAAGGAGAACCAGAAGACGACGAGTTCGAGTCGGAGTCGGAGTCGGAGTCGAGTCGGAGTCAGAGGAGTCATTAGAGAATCTACCCCTATTGTCACCCCCACTCCCTTTGTTTCTCCTAGCTTAGCCTCGAGTAGTCACGGTAGTTCGGGAAATGCCCCAATTATTGTCCCTTTGCCGCCACCGACCATGGATCGGTTGGCTCATTTGTTTCAACTTTACTCAAATCTTAATATGAATAAATCGGGTTCTGCTTACTCTCTGTGTTCTTTCGAGTGCAATTCTGTTTATGATGATGATGCGAGGATGACCAAGACCCGGACTTGACCGAAATACCTCCCTACGTAGCCAAAGAAATATTACGAGAAGGGGAAGGGGGACCAGTAATAGAAGATACCGAACCCATCAACGTAGGAACCGAACTAGAACCCCAAGAACTTAGGATAGGGACCACCTTGAGCTCTACCGAAAGGGCCGATTTCATAGACCTCCTAAATGAATTCAAAGACGTTTTCGCTTGGTCCTACAAAGACATGCCAGGGATCGACAGGGATATTGCCGAACATAGGATTCCGATTAAGCCAGGTTTCAAACCTGTGAAACAGAAGCTTCGACGAATGAGAACGGAATGGGCTCTAAAGATTAAGGAAGAAGTTGACAAGCAATTCAAAGCCGGGTTCATCAAAGTTTCCGAGTATTCGATTTGGGTAGCCAACATAGTACCCGTACCCAAAAAGGATGGGAGGATCCGTGTTTGTGTTGACTTTAGGGATCTGAACAAAGCGAGTCCAAAGGATGACTTTCCTCTACCTCATATCGACATATTAGTGGACAATACTGCAGACCACGCATTACTATCCTTCATGGATAGATATGCGGTTTATAACCAAATCAAAATGGCCATGGAAGATATGCATAAGACCGCATTCGTCACCCAATGGGGAACCTATTGCTATACAGTATGCCGTTTGGATTAATCAACGCCGGAGCTACATACCAACGCACCGCAACTACACTCTTACATGACATGATGCACAAAGAAGTTGAGGTATACGTAGATGACATGATCGTCAAATCCAAAGAAAGAGAGGGACATATTGCGAATCTTCGCAAATTCTTCGCAAGGCTACGAAAGTACAACATGAGGCTCAATCCTCAGAAATGCATATTCGGGGTGACATCTGGCAAACTCCTGGGATACGTGGTTAGTCAAAGAGGAATAGAAATAGATCCTTCCAAAATCAAAGCTCTGATCGAAATGCCACAACCCCAAACGAGAAAAAGAAGTCGGAGGATTCCTAGGAAAGGTACAATACATAAGTCGATTCATATCGAAACTTACAATGATTTGTGAGCCTATCTTCAAGAAACTCAAGAAAACAGACCACACCATATGGGATGATGATTGTCAAAAGGCATTCGACCGAATCAAGGAGATATTGGCTAAACCACCGGTGCTCATGCCGCCACAACAAGATCAACCTCTTGGTTTATATCTCACGAAGAATCGAAACCGCCATGGGTGCTATCTTTGGCTCAAATCGTAGGAAGTGAAGAAAGAGCAATTTACTACCTAAGTAAGAAGTTCTTGGAATATGAGTGCAAATACTCGCAACTCGAAAAGACATGCCTCGCTCTTGTGTGGGCAACGAAGAAGCTACGTCACTACATGCTTAGCTACTCCGTCAAGATATACTCCAAAATGGATCCAGTCAAATACCTTTTCGAGAAACTTGTCCTCAACGGACGTCTGGCAAGGTGGACTCTGATGCTCTCAGAATTCGACCTCAAATATGTGCCACCGAAAGTTATAAAAGGTCGCGCGTCGCCGAATTCTTCGCGAGAAAATCCTATCAATGACGCACGAGACCATAGATACTTGGTCATTTCCGACGAGGATATACTTCAAACAGATGTAGACTCCTGGGATCTGTACTTTGATGGAGCATCAAACTTAAGAGGATTCGGAATAGGAGTGTTGCTCATTTCTCCTGAAGGTCAGCATACACCGATTGCCGTCAAACTCGACTTCGAGGTGACAAATAACGCCGCAGAGTATGAAGCTTGTCTCATTGGACTACAAGCGGCAGTAAGCTTAGGCATCAAAAACCTCCGAGTACATGGAGACTCATCACTAATCATCAACCAAGTTACAGGATCTTGGAAAATCCGAAGTGAGAGCCTTGCACCCTATCAAGCTAGGATAGACCAAGTGGCCCAATTCTTTGATCACGTAACCTATTTACACCTACCTCGGGAAGAAAATCAATTTGCAGACGCTCTTGCGAAACTTGCATCTTTGATAAATATGCCAAACCACATGATGGACATGCCTTTGTGCATCGAACGACGGTCAGAACCGGCTTATGTCCACCAAATCACCAATGAAGAGGAAATCACGCAGGAACCCTGGTTCCAAGCAATCTTGAACTTTAAGCTCAATGGTACCTATCCACCGGATGTGGACAAGAGGGGACAACGTGCTATACGCCTACTAGCTTCCCAATACATTCTGATGCAAGGAGAATTATACAAAAGAACACCTCTTGGTGTAGTCCTACGTTGCCTCGATCATTCACAGGCACGAAAGGTGATGGAAGAAGTCCACGACGGAGAATGCGGTCCCCACATGAGTGGGCCCATGATGGCAAAGAAAATCACACGTTTAGGATATTATTGGACCACAATGGAATCTGATTGTATCAAATACGTAAGACATTGCCATAATTGTCAAATCTTCGGGAATGTGCAACATGTCCCTCCCTCATTGCTCTATACGATGACATCTCCTTGGCCATTTTCTTCATGGGGAATTGACATAATCGGGAAGATAACCCCAGCCGGAACGGGAGGTCACTGTTTCATTCTAGTGGCAATTGACTACTTCACCAAATGGGTAGAAGCGGCTTCCTACACTGGTCTTACGGCTAAAAATGTGGCAAAGTTCATACAAAACAACATCATCTGTCGATATGGTTGTCCACATGAGATCATTAGTGATAATGGGTCACACTTCCAAGCTGAAACCGAGCAATTGCTAGCCAAATACAAGATTAAGCATCACCACTCTTCGCCCTATAGACCACAGACTAACGGCGCGGTAGAGGCGGCAAACAAGAACGTTGTCACAATTCTCAAGAAAATGACTGACAACTATAGAGATTGGCCAAGCAAGATACCCTTTGCTTTATGGGGGTATCGTACATCAGTCAGGACGCCCACTGGGGCCACTCCTTTCTATTTGACCTACGGCATGGAGGCCGTACAACCAGTCGAACTAGAAATACCATCCTTGCGTATTCTACTCGAAAGCCAAATCCCTGAAGCCGATTGGAAGAAGGATAGATATAAAGAACTCATCCTCCTGGATGAACGTCGGCTACGCGCCTTACATAACGTCGAAACATATCAAGCACGTATCAAACGAGCTTTCAACAAAAGGGTTAGGCCAAGAAACATCAAAGAAGGAGACTTGGTACTCAAATCGGTTAGAGCTCTTTTACCTGTCGACCCAAGGGGAAAATTCAAACCTAATTGGGCCGGACCATATCTAGTCAAATCCATACTCCCAGGGGGTGCGGTTAGAATCACAGACCTAGATGGGAATGAGTTTTCAAATCCCACAAACCTTGACCAATTAAAACGATACTATGCCTAGAATAGGACAAACACGCGCCTCGCGTAAACCCATGTGTCGCTCTTGTGGCACTAAATAAACGGCCCTGGCCAAGCTGAAATAAGCTAAGTGTCACCATGCTCTTGCATCTTGACAAATTTGCCATCCTCATATCATCAAATAAACTAAATTCGCACCTTGAGAACAAGCAAAAGCTCATGCTTATTTTCTATGTTCATTACAAGCTCTTGCTTAGAACAATTATTCTTTTACATTTTCTCGAACTACGCGCAAGGGTTTGATTTCGCTTTTTTAAGTGAATACGTAGGCAATCCTTCACAGGATTCAACCCATTATATCTAAAATGTAAATAGAAGGACATTTGCATTGCATTTGAAATTCGACAAGAATAATAAAAGAAAACCACAACGGTTTCATAACCATTCAACCTTTTTTTATTCCATTCAAATTCTAAATAATAATAATACGATACATAATAAAAATAGAATAGGCTAGGATTCTAAAAATCCTTCCTTTTTATTACAACAATAATAATAATAATCAAATAATAAATAAAGACTCGGGCTATTCCTCCATCTTCCCCTTGCCCTTGTCATTCTTGTCATACTTCTTGTCACGACCTCGAGCCGGGCGCTCATGCACCACTTCAGACCTAATCACCAACGGTCTTTCTCGAGGCCTGACTCTTCCATTCTTGCCAACCACCATTTCCGCAACAGGAGTAGTCTTTGATTTCTTTGAAGGGCGAATGACCTGAAGCCCGGCTTCTTCTTCTCCCTCTGTCAGATGCTTCTCCTTCTCTTTCTCTCCCTCGCGCACCTTGTAGTCGACAGGTTCGCGTTTCCTCAGTCTCTCACGCTCTTCCGAAGTTGCAACCTTTCTCCACATCAGGTAGGAATCCGACACCCATAAAGCATTGGCGGAGAAGCTCAAGAACCACATGTTTCTTTGGGCCCATTTAACAGCCCACTCTCTTCGGCTCTCTGTGTTAAGCGCTATAGCAGTCTGCGGGACGGTGTCAAGCCTAGGGATCGTCTGCTTCAACCCGACTTGCCTCATCAATCTTTCCGGAAAGATGCATACCATGAACTCCAGTCTCGGAATGCGCACGGACCTAGTAGGATCCAAAGAAGACACTCCAGTGACAGACTTGAGGTGCCACCACGGTACGATCCACCTAACCAACGGGCCATCATCACTCTTGACTTGTTCTTCCAATAATCGCAGACCGGGTGAAGTCCACCATGTACAACCGCGTCCTCATCGCAATCATACGGGAATGATAGGAAAGTGCATGAACCGGGGTTCGAGCAATCGGAGCGTTCCATAAGCCAAACCTACCAAAAGAAGGTATTAGACACCGAACAAAAAAAAAAAAAAAAAAAAAAAAAAAAAAAAAAAAAAAAAAAAAAAAAAAAAAAAAAAAAAAAAAAAAAAAAAAAAAAAAAAAAAAAGGGTGTCTTTTACCTGTAAGATGACGGGACTCCCCAAAATTGGCAGATCGCGGTTGGATTTCCTATTATCCAAGCCTAAGATAATCTCCCCTAAGCATAAACAAGTGGGCTCTGCGCGACTCCATTTGCTCGATAAGACCCAAAAGACGAGGATCACCTCTCAAGTCTTCATCAACATGCCCTTGGAAGACGTACACATGCAGCAAACAAAAGCCGAATGCTCTCCCCGGCAACATAGGAAACAGTAGGGTCGGCCCCGTTGATGAATCGATCAATAAAGTCCAACATTCTCACGCCTTTCGGGGTAACTAAGCGATCCACCTCAAGTCCTGGTCACCCAAGCAAGTCTCTCGAATTTGCTCTTATACCCTTGTGAAGTGGAAGGAATGGCAGGTAAGTGTTCGGGATCCCACCCACCAATAGCAGCTATTTCTTTAGGAAAAGGACAAATGTCACCTCCCGGAACGCGAAAACATGATAATTCGGGTCCCAATAGTCAAGGCAAGCATCCAAGAATGGCTTTACAATTTTGATGAGTTTCAAACTCAATAAAGACCCAAAGTTATAAGCACCCATGTCATGCTTCTCAATATTCGAAAATTCATTAGTCCATTCCTTCAAGCGGATCTCCAAAGTATTCATGATGATTTTCTCTTGAAAATTTATTTTGGGAATTTTATGTTAATAGACGAAGAAAAGACGGAAGATTTATGTGAATTAAAACTCCATCGACGCTTCTATTTATACTAATTGCTGTTTCCAAAAATCCGTCAGAACGGACAAGCCTGGGAACAGGCGCAGCACCTGCTGCGCCTCTTCAAAGGGACGCAGCTCATGCTGCGCCTCTTCCCCAGGCTCACTTTCTGTGATTTCCGCGTTTGGATCTTTCCTAATTCTATAAACGCACGATTTCCTATTCCTGCGGGGTTTTATTTTGGTAACTACGAGCAGTTTACCATGTTCCAAGTTTCCTAAATTCGCGGGCGCGCATTTCGAGGCGACATCGATACCTTCGCCATTTTCATCACACTCGATTCTTTTTATTTCATTTATTCATTTTTAGTAAATAAATTTATTTTTTTTAGGAAATAAATTTCATTTCCTTTTTTGAAAAATTTTCTTTTGTTTTCATTTTTAACAAATTTCAACATTTCATTTCTACACTTGTAGATTTCTCTTTTTCCTTTTTTTAGGGGGTAACCCTCCCTACCGTCCGGTCATTTCCGGCCAAATTTTTGCATTTTTTTTCGTATCCTTTTGAGTCTCATTTTGTGCTAATTAAAGCCATATGTGTATTAAAAATGTATGTTTTGTGTGATTTCTATGTAAATTTCGGCAGCATGACGGCGTAAACCGTTGTCTACCAAACTGTTCAAGAACTAACTGCGGTACAAGCAACACAACCCAAAGAAAGCAAAGGCACTCGGGCCATCGTATATACAAATGTACAAGCAACGGGGGCTTGCGCCCCGAACAAAGTTCAAAAGTCCAAGCAAACTGGGGGCTTGCGCCCCGAAACAAAGTCCAAAAATGTTCAAATCAGAAGTCCAAATGTACAAGTCTACAAAACTACACAAAACTACCGCTGGGCGCCCTCCAACTCAGCAACTCTTGCCGCAAGAACGGCATTCTCGGCATCCCGAAACTCGAGCTCCCTCAACAAGCGAGCCGTCTCCTCCCGGGACTGGGCCAACTCTCGCTCCAGCTCGCGGTCAGCCTGTAAACAGCAACAAATTGGCTCATGTCAATCAATTCAAGCCAAATCAAAACCAAAATCAAAAATCAAAAGAAATCAAATGAGGTTCATACCTGACGACCTCGACCACCGACGAGTGCCTCGATGGCAGTAGCTCGCAGCCGGTTGGCCACCCTCCATAGTGCCACGAAGCGAGATGGCGCGACCTACATTTCAAGAGAAATTCTCAGTAAATTCAACAAGTTCAATCAAATGTGTTCTCACACGAAAGGTATATAAGCTGGAGGCTCACCCTCCGAATCAGATGCTGCCAGTCGTCTAGGCCAGCATCCGTCACAGCTACGTCAAAGTCACGCAACTCGGAGATCGTCGTCCTCCCGGTCGCGTCAGTGTACTCAAGAGTCTCGGGGTACGCTGGGGGTTCGATGCCCGCCGTCTCGACCTCCTGCAAAGACAAATAACTCTCATTAATCGATGATCTTTCATCGTAATTCTCAAAATCAAATCAAGGAAAAGTAAAAGATACTCACCACTACTGGCCAGTACGCCAACCTCCCGTAAAGGAACGCCGAGTAGTCCTCGCCAGGGAGAAGAAGGTCGTCGCCACTGGCACCAGCCAGGTCCGCCTCCCTCTCAGCCTCAGAAGGCTCCCTGAACATCGTCCTCGGAGGATCAACGGGAACCGTCAACGCGTCCCGGGAGCACTGACGAGCCAAACGCTCGCCCAGATACCACACAGGACCCATCGACGTCCTCAATAGTAGCCAACTCGGGCTCCTAGGTCGAAGGACCTCAGCAACAAAAGGAGGCGCTCTAACGTACTCCGCCCAAGGTCTGGGCACCCACTGCGACAATATAAAGGCAGAGATCATTCCGATGATCAAGTGAAGGCAAAGGATAAAGAAATACAAGTGTATATAAATGGGATACTCACGCTACTCAGCTGAAGGGCGTTCACATCCCGCCGGTAGACATTGTGAGAAGAACGCTTGCTCTTCGTCCGGCACATCACCCAATCCCTCACCACGGGATAGGCCTTCTCCAACGGCTCCGTCCTCTTCGGCGCGAGACTCGGGGAGTAGGAGTACACCCATGCTCAGTAAAAGAATAATCAAGAACGATCTTTCGTGATTCGATAAAGAAAGGAATTTGCTATTAAAAGGAAGGTTCATACCTCCAGCAGTAGCCCAAGTCCGACAGCGCCTGGAGAAGTCCCCTTCTCCATCAACTCCGGACGAACCATGGCCCTCATAAAGCGGATGAGGACCGCAAAACCAGCAGTGACCCAGTCCCAACGTCCTAGGGAACTCAGGTCAGAAAGAAAGGGAAGAAGCTTCGTCGACAACCTCTCGCCCTTGTCTCCGAGGTAAATCGAAGACAGAAACCACCAAAGCCACAGGCGAGCCCTCTGCTCAGCTGTGCAGGGAGGAGGAGCCGTCTCCCTCCCATCGATCGTCACCAACTCCGGGGTCTTCCCCGCAAAGTAGTCTCGAACGTAGGTGCGGGTACCAAACCCAAGATCGCAACGGCCTTCGGCGACAAGTTCCGGCCGATCAACCTCCTCGCCTCGGCCGAGTCCGCCCTCATGGCGGTCTCCGGCCACACCATCTCCTCGGTCCACACGGCGGACGGAAATCATGCCGTAATCCTCCAAAGTGACTCCCACCTCACCAAAAGGTAGGTGAAACGTGGAAGTCGTATCCCAGAATCGGTCCAAGAAAGCGCGGACCAGGCTAAGGTTAGCCCGCAACTTCCTCTTCACGATATCCCTCCGGACACGAACCGAGAGGACCGAATGCTCCACGCTCGATCATGGCCCTCTCCTCCGCCGACGGCCGCTCGTAGTGCTCCATCGTCGCGTCGTGTAACCCGAGAACGACCGATGTTCCGGCCTCCTATCATGATTTGAAACAAAGCTATCTTTAGTTTTGAATGAAATTTGCAAGAAATTTGAACTAAAGGAATGAAAGAGGATAGGTAATGAGTAGTGAATTCCTATTTACCAGACTCTTCACCGTCCTGTAGGACAGGTGACCCTCTGCAGCCCACACAAGGTGCCTACTCTCCCAGGTCTCAGCCCACGCAGGAGCTCCTCTCAGCTGACGACCCCCTCTCCCGATGTTGGCTCGTCTCGGGATCTCCTCCTCCTCGACGGCCTCCTCCTCGTGAAACTCGGCGGCCATCACCGCGGTGAAGGCTTGCTCTAAAGCCTCCTCAACAACAGTGGCGTCTATCTCCATGGGAGTCCTCCCAGAAGAAGAAGCCTCATCACCTGCAACATTAAAGCAAATTCAGGCCGCGTCACATGACGACAAGCCTTTGTTAAGGGATTTTCGAGCCTTCGAAGCCCTGAAAACACCTATTTCCGGCCATCTTTGGTCATATTCCCGCCAACCCAATCACTCATGTGATAAATTGGGTCAAGTCAAGTCCAAGTCAAAACCTAGTTCCGAGTTCAAGTCGAAAATTCGGCAGCATTTCGCTATAACGGCGATTATGCCCTAGAAAGGTGTCCTGAAAAAGTTGTCACAAACCAAAATTCTGAGATGGTAGGAAGTTTACCCATCATCCAGGGATTCCAAATATCAAATTTCATCGCAAATGGGCAATCCTAAGGCCATTTTCGAAGCAATTTACGGTTTAGCTGTAAAACCGTCTCAAAATTCATTCAAAGGCTCAAAACTCGATGAAAATTCGAAGCAAACACATGGTTATGTTCCTAACATCACCTACTATCCATTTCTAGCATCAATTTGGCAAAGCAAATCCATTTGGGGGAAAAGCCCCAAATTTTCGATCAAAAGGGTCGAAAACCCTAATTTTCGCGGCTCAAAATTCAACAAATGAAGACGATTAATGCAAGATTGGAACACATACCTCGATTAGTCATCTTTAAAGCAAGCTTTTGGATCAAACCTTGACGGAAATGGTGAAGATTTGAGAGAGAAATGCAAGAATTATGTTTCGAAATAATGAAATACAATTCCTTCTGATTTCGCGTTTTTACGCAGAAATAGCCAATTTGGGGAAAAGACGCAGCAAGTGCTGCGCCTCTTCCAAGAGACACACTCTTCTTGCTGCGCCTCTTCCTTGTGTTCCCTCCATACGGATTTTCAAAAATTCGTTATGAGTTCGTTATTTGTGGGCCCATCTTTGGTGCGCCTCTTCCTCAACGCTATTATATTCTTTTGGTCCGTTTCGATGATTTTCTTTCGTTCCGGCCCGCATTATATCCAGCGCAGCATTATGTTGCAGTATTGCTCAAATCCTTATATCCAGCGCAGCATTATTTTGCAGTATTGCTCAAATCCTTTTATCCAGCGCAGCAGTATTTTGCAGTATTGCTCAAGATCATTATATCCGGCGCAGTAGTATTTTGCAAGATCGCTCATTCGAGATTTCTCCCACGACGATCAAGATGCTCCTAGTCGTCAATATTACCCAAGAAGAGTTTGTTTGAGACCGACGCAAGCGATTCAACCTCAAGTTTCGCGAGTTCGCTAAAGACCGACGCAAGCGGATTCCCCAGCATTTTCTGCGACGTCCCATTGTTTTCAATAGTTCTTGTTTCCCGCAGAGTTCGACCAAAGTTCCTGTGACCCCTAATGTCTTCGAGACACCAAGTTATCTTCGAGACAAAAGAGTTTTGCCGAAGCGTCTTGATCCCGCTTCACCCAGGGGTATCTCAGGTATGGTCTCTTCTCATGGCTGACGAGCTTCCTTACGTAGTCTAATGGACTTTAAACGACCCTCCCCGATAGTCGACAGACTCTAAAACGTTCCCAACGACAGGTCCTTGGCTCAGACCCCTTGAGCCGCCTCGCGTCGCCATAGTCGTCAGGTTGTAATCTTCGATTGACCTGATGGCTATACTTTGACTTTCGCCTTGTCCAAGCCTCAGTCAAAGTGGGGGCTCTGTAGACACCTCGTTTCTGCACCTCCCGCAAACCACCCGGTGATGATTGGGCCGCATGTTCGATTCGCGGAACGATTTGTGACAGTTCGTAAGATTATCGTCAAGTGATTGCTCAAATATTAATGTCGACCTCATAGTTGTCATCTACGTCCTAATACGGTCGTTTTGGCAGTAATTAGAGTACATTCGGAGTCCGGGTCAAAAACCGTCTCCATTTTTCTCGATAATTGTTAAATCCCGAGTCGGAATGTTCTGGAATGTTCCGGATATTTCTATTCCATATTTCATAAATTTTATCTTTTGGCAAATAATATCCCGTAATATTCATAAGATAATCGAATTATTTCCGTCCTACCATAACTCAAACGCGGAAATCTTTCTTCAGCAGGAGGAAACCTCCTGGGAATAGACGCAACAGGCAGTCTTTGCGCCTCTTCCAAGAGACGCAGTGGCTGCTGCGCCTCTTCCCAGGCCCTTCTTTGCATGATTTACGTATCTTTTTCATATCTTTCCGAGATTCACTTCCAAAGAGTCTCCGAAACCCTATTCCTCCGCGTGATTAGTATAAATAGGAGCCTTCGTTCCTCATATTTCTCACGCGAGTGTCCGCCCTTCTCTTCTCTCTTTGCATTCTAGACTTCTTTCTTACTAATTGGCGCCTACGTGCTTGGACTTCCGACCACGTAAGCTCGGATCTTTCCGGGTACCAGCCTCTCCGTTGCATGACCGACCAATTTGACTAACTACACTCAATCAACTTTAATTAATCAATCGTTTTCCTCTTACGAGGGCACTCTCTTTGCATTCGCGTCGAGCATCACTAGTCGATATCTTAGTTCATCTCGTTTCGTCAACATGTAAGTCTGAGGGTGTAATAATTCTCTTTATTTATTGTATTTTTAATTATCGTATCATCATTGTAAGGTTTACGTCGGAAATACCTCATTAAAACCGATTTCTAAAACCGTCTTTAAAACCTTTTTT
The DNA here is from genome assembly GCF_048544455.1 of Silene latifolia. NCBI lineage: Eukaryota > Viridiplantae > Streptophyta > Magnoliopsida > Caryophyllales > Caryophyllaceae > Silene > Silene latifolia. The sequence goes on from NC_133536.1 coordinate 130,901,561, forward strand.
TACGGATTTTCAGAAGACTGACAGTCGAGAAAAGACGCAGCAACTGCTGCGCCTCTTCGAAGGAGCGCAGTTCCTGCTGCGCCTCTTCGTGAGGCTGCCGCAGTTCCTGCTTCTTTTCTTCTTCTTCGTCCTCTGTAATTCGTTCCCGTTCGTATTTGATTTGTATTTGTTTGTTTTTTTAATTCTTTCACATGATAGTTTAATAATCACATGTATATAATTCATCATTCATTAATATGTTCTAATCATCATAATTCCGACTTAAATCCTAAATAATCCATATTTACGGGTTTTCGTCATTAAATTCAAACCCGGATTTTAGAGATTCAATTTAACCATATTGAGTTTCTGGAATTCGCCATTGATATAGTTTTCGTTTGTTTATTCACATGTTTGTCGTATATTCGTTGTACATTCATCATGTTTAGACTAGTTAATTGATTTCAACAGAGGACTCATTCATTAACATCGCTTCATCATGTAATTAATTCGTTATATTCCGTCTCATCCGTGTTTTATCGCTTTTATGACCATCATTCACATGTAATTAATCTGTTAAACACTTCCATCCGAGTAAATAATTTTAATCCATCATTAAAATCACCAATCGACATTAACGGTTTGCAGTTCCGGCTTCACAGCCAGAATCCACCCTTGGAACAGACGCAGCGTCTGCTGCGCCTCTTCTAGAGGGCGCAGTCCTGCTGCGCCTGTTCCAGGATGGGTTCTGCCTCTGAACTCCTTTTCTGCCTTGACGTAATTAATTAGGCTACGTATTAATTAACTAATATCCGTATTATCACGCTAATTCCTGTTCGTTAATTTGTTATTTTTATTCTTTTATTCCATTTTCTCAAATTATCCGTTTTAAAGGTATTTTCGACATAAATCGCCTAATCCAATGTAATTATTGTAATTTTCATTATTGTAGTTCATATTTATTGTATTTCATTTATTGTTTGTATGTTTCCACATGTAAATCAACGTTAAATCCAACTTCGACATCAATTGTTTGCTAACTTAATTGTTCACCGACTTAGTTAATTCTTCACATGCTAGGATTAAAACTTGGATGTTGCATTGCATGCATATAACCGATGATATATCGAGTATAAATAACTTCCCTAATCATTAGTAGAGGCCGCTATCGAGGCGGGCGGGATTAGGTGTTCGATCAAAAGAGCTTCCTAATACGTACCCTCACCCCTTACTCCAGATCTCCGTGAGCACCCGTGTTCATTGGCATCCACGAGAGTCATTCTAGACATAGAATGCTAAGGGTAACGATTGCTTAGTGTTCATGTCACTACTTTGTGTCTTGACATGACACGAGGTATTCGAACGGTTCCAATTTCCCATAAAAATTGGTGGCGACTCCATACAAAATGCAAACGCTTGTTTTCGATCCTCACCAAGCGCCCCCGTGGGCGGCCCGCTGTCCACACATGTCATATGTCATTTCAATTGCATTGAGATGAACAACTACATATAAGATGAAAATGGATTATAAAAATATGAAGTACTAATCAGGTATTGACTATTCATATGTGATAATCACATTTGTCGTTCGAGCTTTTAAATCTGAAAACTCCTTTTATACTTTGTTACATCCAAACGGGTTGTAGAGACAATATTGAACCCCGTTAAAGTGAACCTGGATTAACATGGTATTCGCCCATAGTCACTTGTATGAGGTGACGTCTCGAAGTGACTAGAGTATGATACGATTGATGGCAAGTTCAATTGCCATAGAGTCATGTGAGATGACTAGTCGATCACATAGGTAGAATGTTAGGAACACCTTGTCGGGCCTTATGACCGCTTATAGAGTTCTTGCAAATTTATATAGCCTGGTCGTGGCGAGAGCTACTATAGTATTCTAATGAGTCGATTCTTTTAACTAAAGACTGTTCACCTAAGGTGGCACAGTTTCATATTAACTTTGATTTATGTTACTACGACCTTTGTAAATGGGGTCAAATAGGCATATTTTGGGTTATGATGGTTGTGGCTAGTCGAAGGGAATAAGTGCGATAGGAATTTTCCACCCCCTTTTCAGGGTTATAACAATATCTCAGGGCCACTCGAGGAGTAATGAACTAGAAATGCGTGGCCACGCTCGGAAGGTATCTATGGTAGATAATTCCGGTCAATCAGTTATTCTCCAGATCGAGGAAACCACTCTCGATATGATCACTTGCAAGTACGACCTGAAAGACACCTTGCATTGAGTGGGACATAGTAATAGGACAAGAGAATTGGTGACGCACACTTGTCGAGGACAAGTGGGAGATTGTTGGAATATGTGTCCTCCGACAATAATGCGATCACAATTGTTGATCATGATGATCACATGTTTAAATCTCATTTTAAGAATACATGTGGGATGTAATATTTACAGTCAACTGGTCCACACATATCGGTAATGATTGACTGACTAGAGTTTGACATGACTGTCGTGCGACGGTGGTGATCAGTTGATCCCCTTAGGTCATACCTATAGGGAAATACTCTTAATTGATTATTTAATTAATCGTATGGTGATACGAGTTAATTAAATTTCTTAAAATTGACGGATGATTTTGTGAGTAAAGTTAACGTGTCTTATTGTAATTCGATTAAATTAGACACGGTCTAAGTAATCGAATTGTTTTATTACTTGGATGAAATTATTGTTTACGAAACAATTGAAATTGAAATTGAATGAATAATTTATTATAAATACAAGACGTAATTTATAATTTGATAAACCGTTTTGGTACAAGTAATTACGAATTACTAGTCGATTTTGTATATGACATATTTTATGAATATGTTGATTTTTAATATGTTAAAAATACATTACAATTTCATATGTCAAGTAACATGTCACATATGTTACAATTGACAAATGACAAAATAAAATGGACCACCCATTTTATATATGTGCCAAATATTAGAGGGTATTAGTGGATAAATTGTGTTGATTATTTTAATAAGAGAAAACCACAATGATAACCTACCTATATGTATCCATGCAAGCCTACACTTCTTGGGAAGAAAGTTGGATCCATGCATTGGCTCCCCAATAGACACCCCCACCGGTTTTGATGAAGAGGCACCAATATGGATTCCTCCATATTCATTCTCTACAATTCTAATTTCTCAAGTGTAAGAAATATATTCTCTCTATGTCTTATGAAACATTTTTAGAGAAATAAAAACCTCACAAAAGCTCCTCTCTTGACCGAAATATTCAGAGAAAATACAATTTATTTTGTGTCAATTTTATAGTAAGACTTATATTATTTCTAGTAGAAGATAATATTAGTTATTAAGAGATTTCCTTGGGTATTCACATTTGGGAGAGGTTCTAATTTGGACCTTTTGTTCATCCATTTTAAGGAAAGCTCAAGAACTAACAAATAGGTGAATTTATTGGTGCCCTTTAATCCGAAATCACATAGTAAGATTGACGATTTCTTCTCTTATCTTATTTATGTTTGCATGCATAAGATCTAGAATTTATTTTATAACTAAATAAATTTGAACATATATGAATATGTAAATTAATGAGATTATATATTTCTAACACCTTGCATACTAAAAAACAGGTTAGGTGGAAAAATATGGGGTCATTACAGCATAAAGGGCCACTTATGGAAAAGTTTCTCGAAAAGGAAGTCATACCAGAAGAACCTAAAAAGATAGAGACTTTTACTAAGATTGTATATAGTAATTTCGCAACTGTTGCTCCACAAAACATGCAGCTGGTCTATTTGAAGAGAGGCTTAGTAGAAAGTCTGTTGGAAAACTATGAAACATTTCAAAGAAAAGTGTCGGTGATGTAGGGACGGTGTCGTTGAGGGGTTGGTGTTAACATTGGTGGTGATGGTTCATGGGTACGCTTAGTGGACGATGTTGCGTGGTGGGTCAGGTGTTAGCCATGGGTAGGGTTGGTCAGTGGTGGTGGTCGTGAGGTAGTGAGTGGTGGTTGCCTAATATATGACCGCAGATACACAAGCTAGTACTAAAAGATACACAGATCGACTTGTTTATCTAAAGCTGACACTGCCATAGATCGGTCGCCATTCCCAAATTCAGTTCATTGTTATGATTCACTGTTGCCTCAGTTTTCTCTCTTTTTTTTCCTGATCTCCTGAGCGACTTGTTGAGACGATGGGAGATTTGCAGCCTGGTGAACATCTTGGTTCAAGGTCAGTTCTTCGAGGGCAGGGCAACAAGAAAATAACCTATTTACTGATTCTTCAACAGAAAATCCAACAGTACCGAGGTATAAGGTCTTGAGAAACAATGGTTGACATTAAATCAGAACAATGAACTGAATTTGGGAATGTGGTGGTGGTGAAGGCAGCGTTAATGTTGGGTTCCTTTGATTGATGATAACATGCCCATTTAATGTGTGCCTTCTTAGTTTACCCTTTCAGAATTTATGGTTAAATCAAGCTTGGATTAAGAAGTGTTGAATCATTGATCACCCATTTGTATTGAATCCTAGGCATCATCTAATGTATAAGTTAGAAAGTAAAGTATTTTAAAGTAATAGAAACAGTCAAGACCGCTGTTACTTTCACAAGTAACAGCAGCCTGGACTGTTGCCTCAATTCGTAACACTTGAACACTTTCTTATCTTTCAAAAGTCATTTACGTGTCTTATATTTTGAAAGATAACTTTCAGATTTTTACAAGGATTTGGCCTTCTAGAAAAAGTGGTTTGAATAATTATCATTTCAAATTGTTTCCTCTTTGTGCAAATTTGACCCTTTTATCTTTCATAAAATAGAGATTGCTTTTTGCCATTTTTGTGAAAGCTTGTTATCATGTGACTTGTTTTCCCTTCTTTGTTTTCTGAAATTGTATGATCTCTTTTTAATAATTTCAAACACTCTTTCTCTCCTTTGCCTTTTGAATAAGAACCCTCTTTTGTGCAAGTTTGGGAAGTTGTTGAGACTCATCACATGTGATGGTCTTTGACCCTCAAAACTCTAACAACCCCCTTGCTCATCCTCTCTATAAAAGGCATGCCTCTTCCTCTCAAAACTCAAAGACTTTTTCTAAGATTTAATCTAAGTTTGCAAATTGTTTTTCAAAGCTTAAAAACCGAGTCTTTACTTTGCAAAGCTTTTAAAAGTCTTCAAGTGTTACAATCATGGCTACTGTTACTTTAACATACTAGACTCTCTAACTTATGAATTGTTGATCTTGTAAAAGTAGTCCATCCCAATTATTTTTAAGAATAAGCTAGTGGAAACTTGATCCTTATAACATTCTAAGTTTGTGTGTAGAGTTTAGGACGGAGTAGTCTTCAACTCTTTGGCAACCGGAGTAGGTTGCGAGTTGGCTTGTTCTAGAACGGAGTAGTTCTTGAACTTGTGTCACAACTGGAGTAGGTTGTTGTCTTTTTATTGTATGGCTTTTTAGTAGTCGGAGTAGATCATTAAAATTAATCAATAAAAAGTAGATTGGACGTAGGCACTTGAGTTCTTGCCGAACCAATTCAAAAATCTCGTGTTTGATTTTCTTTGTTTTATTCCGCTGCTCTTTATTTCGTTTACTTTGCTTTGCTTAACTTTCGAAGTAACAGTTCCACACACTGTCACATTTGGTCTGCAGTCTGTACTCCATAACTGAGACAAATAGCTACAGTCAGAACAGTTGTTACTTTCATACTTCAGCAAACATTAATTTTAATACACGTTTAATCACTCTATATTATTCGAAGTATTCTCACTTCTCTTATCATTCTACAACTCACTTTAAATTAATAAAGTTGAAGTTAAAATTTTTAAATAGTACCTAATTCACCCCCTCCCCCTCTTAGGTACTTGAATCCATAAACTCAACAATTGGTATCAGAGCCTCGTGCTCTTGATCGAGGCTAATCGCCTTAGAGTTTGATTCGTGGGTAATGGATTCCGAGAAACACTCCAAGATCCCGGTCTTTACCGGTGCGAATTTTGGATGGTCGAAACTCAAAATAGAACATTACATCAAAAGCATAGACTATAAATGTTGGAACATCATCCAAAATGGACCTCTTGTTATTGAGGAAACCGATATCTTAAACGGTTTCACCAAAACGAAAGAGGAAAGAGATTACAATGAAAATGACTTCAAACTTGCCGAAAAGAACTCCAAAGCAATGTCGATTCTTCAATGTTGTGTTGGTGAGGGGGAAGTTAGTCGAATCTCTGGATGTCCTACGGCAAAATCTATTTGGGATTCCCTTGTACTTGCCTATGGAGGGACATCCCAAGTAAGAAAACACCGTGTTGACCTTCTCATGCAACAATATGAGATGTTTAGAATGTCAAAGGACGAGTCCATAAATAGTTTCTCTTCACGTTTTTCTTGTATTATTAATGAGCTTAAGAGTCTAGGAAGGAATTTCGAGTCCGAGGAAATTATTCGAAAAATCCTTCGTAGTCTAACCTCTAAGTGGAAACCCAAGGTCGCCGCCATAGAGGAAGCTAAAGACTTGTCAACCCTATCTCTTCATGAACTAATGGGATCACTAATGGCTCACGAGTTTAATCTCGACAAGCATTCTAGTGAGTCCTCAAAGGGAAAGAGTTTCGCCCTCACATCCTCTCCATGTGATGGAGAAGATGAGGAGGAAGACGAGTTTGCTATGTTCCCAAGGAATCTAGCCGGGTTAGTCAATGGTCAAGGAAACAAAAGGTTCACTAATAATTACTTGAAAAAACGCTTTCCTAAGAAACTACCTAACTCCATCATGGGATGCTTTAAATGTGGTGACAAAACTCACCAAATTAAAGAATGTCCCAAGTGGGATGATATCAAATCAAAGGAAAGAAGAGAAAAGGTTAAAAAGGACGATAAACATAGAGTCATGAGTGCTATTTGGGGAATGTTCGACTCCGAGGAAGATGAGGAACTCATCGAGGAGGAACTAGAAGCTAAAATGTGTCTTACAAGTCATCTTAAGGACAAAGTCTCAAAAACCTCAAAAATCGAACACTTAAGATGCCTCATGGCTAATCCCGATGACTCCGAATCCGATTCCGACAATGTGGTAAATCATCTAAACGCCAAGGCTAGAACTTACTCCAAAGAGAAAGTATGTAAGCTTCTTGACCAACTTTTTGATAAGTGTCGGTTTCAAAATGATAAGCTTGAGGTAATGCAAAATGAGATTGAGGAAATTGCTCAAGAGAACTTTAATCTTAAAAATGAACTAAAAGCAACAGACAGTGTCATTGTCACCTCTGAGGCTTATGATGAAGTTAAAAGAGTCAACAAGTTGAACAAACATTTGACTAAAGAACTAGAGCGTCTTAGGATGACCCCCACGGACGTCTCTGACCTTGAAAATGTCAACACTACCTTGGTGATGCAAGTTTCCTCACTAACCAAGGAACGTGATGATCTTTTGAGGGACAAAGATGCTCTCGAAAATGAAGTCTATGACCTTGTGGTTGAGATTATAGACCTAAGAGAAACAGTGTCTGGGACTGTTGCTTCTGACAAACATTTAGACAAGTCCAATGAGAAAATTGAATGTTTAGTCAATGAAAACAAGTGTCTAAAAGGTGAGGTAGTTAGTCTCAAGAAAGAAATAGAGGTTCTTCATGAGAGGCTTACTTTTCTTCAAAAAGGTATGCCCGAATGTAGCACTTCTAGATCTACCCCTCATCATAGATTCGATGAATTCGTTGATCTAAACAAACGTCTTGATGATATGACATCTAAATATGAAGAGTCCAAAGAAAAGATCGGATATCTCGTGTCTAAACTCAATAACCACCCCCATGACTTCATAGTTGAGAAAAGGTTGTCTTTACAAAGTGTAAACAATGATGAACTCAAGAGAGAAAAAGAAAAGAATTTGCATCTCCTCTCAAGAGTCAATGACTTGACCAATGAACTTGTAAAAGCTAAAAACATCACTGAAAAATGGGAAGGAAGTCAAACCGTGTTAAACTTTCTCACAAGTCAAACCGAGAGATGTAACAAAGTTGCTGGTTTGGGCTTCAAATGGAACAGTCAGACAGACTGTTGCATCCAGAAGCCTAAAACTGATTTTAGAAGAAGGAAATACGTGGGTCTTCCCAAGTACATTATTTGCAACTATTGTGGTAAGAATGGTCATGTATTCAATGCTTGTAGAAAAAGATTTGATGACATTAACAAGAACATCAAAATAATAAAGCAAATATGGATTAGGAAAGACACCGTAAGATATGTTGATCACAAAAGGGGACCCAAGTTTGTTTGGGTTCCTAAACTCAAAATCTAATCTTGTGTAGGGCTTGGTGATAGGCGGCCGCAATTGGTACTTGGATAGTGGATGCTCTCGTCACATGACGGGTGATAGAAGCCAATTCCTCTCACTCAAAGCATACAATGGTGGCACGGTAAGGTTTGGTGACAACAAGAAAGGTGAAGTAATTGGCATTGGAAAAGTTGGTAAGTCACCATTACTTTGTGTCGACAACGTGCGGCTTGTCAAAGGTTTGAAGCATAATCTCCTTAGCATTTCTTAACTTTGTGATAAGGGTTAATATTGTAGAATTTAGTGCTAATATATGTCGAATAATTGATGCCACTACTAATGAACTAATACTCGAAGGAAGACGTGTCAAAGACGTGTACCTAACTAATTTGAACACTCTATCCGGTCATACCATGTCTTGCATGAGTGTAATGAACAATGATCCTTGGTTATGGCATAAAAGGTTTGGTCATGTTAGTACTAAGACTCTTAATACCCTTAAAAGACTCGACTTAGTTGAAGGCATTCCCAATATGAAGTTTGATTTTGATAAAGTATGTGATGAATGTGCTAGAGGCAAACATGTTAGAAGTTCCTTTAAATCCAAAAGAATTGTGAGTACATCTCAACCTTTACAACTTCTACATATCGACTTGTGTGGACCAATAAGAACTAGAAGTAGAGGTGGTAGTCGTTATGTGTGTGTCATTGTTTATGATTACTCTAGGTTTGTTTGGGCACTCTTCTTAAGCTCTAAGAATGAGGCATTTGATGAGTTTCTAATTTGGTTAAGAAAGATACAAAATAAACTTGATTTAAAACTTGTTTCAATGAGAACCGATCACGGAACCGAATTTGAAAACTCAACATTTGGTGCTTGTTGTGATGACAATGGTGTAGACCATAACTTCTCGGCTCCTAGAACCCCACAACAAAATGGTGTGGTTGAAAGGATGAATAGGACCCTTGAAGGTATGGCTAGAACAATGTTATTATGTAGTAAGTTGCCTAAGAACTTTTGGACCGAAGCGGTAAATATTGCTTGCTACATTCATAATCGTGTCATGATAAGGAGTATCTTGAATAAAACTCCCTATGAATTTCTACGTGGAAGAAAACCCAATATTTCATATTTTAGATGTTTTGGAAGCAAATGTTTTGTTCATAACAATGGTAAAAACAACTCGAGTAAGTTCGATCTACGTAGTGATGAAGGAGTATTTATTGGCTACTCCGATCATAGCAAGGCCTATAAAGTTTACAATAAACGAACCATGTTAATTGAAGAAAGCATCCATGTCATTTTTGATGAATCTAGTGTGCTTGGACAGGTACAAAACGTGGAAGAAGATGATGATGATGATGATGATGATGATGAGTTTGAGATTGGTCTTGTTCGAAAAGATTTCGTGTTCGAGGAAATAGAAGCTCCCAACGCTGACTTGCAACAGCCACAGGGACTGTTACCTTCAAAGGAAAGCTGTAACTCAGGGGGAACACGTGGTACACCTGCTGCTGTTTTCTCTCTGGATGCAAATGACCCAACGATCGTTGCCTCCACCTCGTAATCGAATCAACCCAAAACAAAGTCTTGATGAAGATCACTCCAAGCAAAAAGAAACATCCATGTGGATCGATCTTTGCTGAGGGGGAACAAGAAACAGTTGTTCCAAAGAAGTGGAAACATCAAAGCTCTCATCCACTCTCTAATCTCACAAGCGATCTCAACTCGGGAATTAGAACAAGATCATCCCTCAACAATCTCGCACATCTCAATGAATATTGTGCCCACAATGCCTTCCTTTCTCAAATTGAACCCTCAAATGTAACAGTCGCTCTGACTGATGCAGACTGGTTGCTTGCAATGCAAGAAGAACTCAATCAATTCAAAAGAAACGAGGTATGGCACTTAGTCCCTAGACCGCCTAATCGTACCGTCATTGGTACTAGGTGGGTCTTTCGCAATAAGCTTGATGACTCGGGAGAAATTGTAAGGAACAAGGCTAGGCTAGTGGTGCAAGGTTATAACCAACAAGAAGGTATTGACTATGATGAGACCTATGCACCGGTAGCTAGACTTGAAGCCATACGATTACTTATAGCTTTTGCGGCTCACAAAGACATTAAACTCTTCCAAATGGATGTTAAAACCGCTTTCTTAAATGGATATTTGGAAGAAGATGTCTTTGTAGAGCAACCACCGGGTTTTGAGAACAATGATTTGCCTAACCATGTTTTCAACTTAGACAAAGCTCTTTATGGTTTAAAATAATCACCTAAGTGTTGGTATGATAGATTGTCTAAATTTCTTATTGAAAATGGTTTTAAAAGAGGCTCCGTTGACAAAACATTGTTCTTAAAGTCACAGTCAGACGAACTGTTGGTTGTACCAGTATATGTTGATGACATTATATTTGGTGCAACAAATGAACTCCTTTACTTATATTTTTCGGAACTAATGAAATCGGAGTTTGAAATGAGCATGATGGGTGAGCTAGGATTTTTCCTTGGGCTCCAAATTAAACAATCAAAGGATGGAATCATGATTCATCAACAAAAGTACATTAAGGAAATGCTTAAGAAATTTGGGATGACAAATGGTAGGTCTCATGATACACCTATGGTAGCCGGGTCAAAATTGGACAAAGATGAACACGGTAAGAATGTTAGTGAAAAGGTGTATAGAGGTATGATAGGCTCACTTCTCTACTTGACCGCAAGTCGTCCCGACATTTTCTTTAGCGTTTGTGTATGTGCTAGGTTCCAAGCAAATCCGAAAGAATCCCATTTTAAAGGCGTTAAACGAATTCTTCGGTATTTGATTGGAACACAAGATCTCTACTTATGGTATCCCTTACATTGTCCTTTTGATCTCATAGGCTTTTCGGATGCGGACTATGCGGGGTGTACGGTCGATAGAAAGAGCACCTCCGGAATTGCAACATTCTTGGGTCCTTGCTTGATTTCATGGGGCTCAAAGAAACAAAACACGGTAGCTCTTTCAATAGCCGAAAGAGAGTATGTTAGTGCCGCACATTGTTGTTCTCAACTCCTTTGGGTAAGACAACAACTCTTGGATTTTGGTATTATTTTTGACTCCGTTCCCATAATGTGTGATAATACGAGTGCAATAAATATTTCCAAAAATCCTATTCAACACTCTAAAATCAAACATATTGATATTCGTCACCATTTCATTTGTGATCATGTGGAGAAAGGACATGTTAGACTTATCTTTTGCAAAACCGAAAATCAAATTGCCGACATTTTCACTAAGCCACTTGCAAGAGAACATTTTGAGAAATTTAGACTAGAAATTGGGTTAATTAATTGCTTGTGATTTCTAGTGTGAGTCTTGCTAATTTCTCTAATTGATTAAACTAAAATGGACATATGTTATTAAGTGTTCTAGGTGCATTCATATCATTTTTAGACCGAAAATTGACACCATATTCGTGAGTCGATAATCACTCAACCTCATATCTAAATTTATGTTTATATTATGCTATCTTGCTTTTTATTTCGAGTGATCAATTTAATTAATTGGGCCAACCACCTCCACTTGACTCATTTTTTGATTGGGCCATTTAATCCCTTAACCCACCGCCCAAACTCCCTCAACCCACAAAACCTTCACCTTCCACTCCCTCCATCTCACCTACCCATTAAACCCTCGTTTTACCCACCATGGTCAAAACCTCGTTTAATACCACTATACCCATCAAAACCGTAAAAATGACTACCCCATCCATCACATCAGACCAACCACCCACCTCACAAACTATGCCATCTCAAAAAGATTCCCATGCCTTTCCTCGACATCAAAACCCATCCACAAATCCATCACCTAGCCCTAACCCAGAACTCGTAAGCCCTCATCCAACACCTCTCGCCACTATTCCCCGAACTACGGTCCCATCTGACGACGTTCCAATCTCCACCATGGTTGGGCGTCGAACCCGAGGTGGTCGCAAAAAGAATACTGCGGTCTCAAGCTCCTCCATCGAAACTGTGACTGTGGATATCGATGAAAATGACAAAACTCCGGCTAGTACAACTGAGAATCCGACTATGTCTGCCGATCCCACTCCGACTCCGACAAAGAAAGTAAATAAAAGAAAGGAGAAAGCTACTTCATCGTCCCTACCTCCTATTATCGAAAGTGTCGAACAAAGTGAAGTGGAAACCGCACCAATTAATCCTCCTGTCGAATCATCTCTTGAACCCCCTTCCAAAAAATCAAAACCCTCAAAGAAAAAATTAGTATACCTCTCTCCTTCAGATTCTGTATCCTTGTTTTCCAAATGGGATATGGCTAGTGTTTGGAAACAACTTGAAAACTTGGATCTCCCTACCTCCATCTACAAAAACGGTGAAAAATTGATGAACCCCAAAGCTATTCACTCCCCTCGAGTTTATCAGCAATCTTGGTACGAATCTCCTGCTTTTCATTTCGTCCGAGATATGATTGCTGCTCAAGGTTGGGAAAATCTTCTGGAAATTCGTGAACCTGTGTTTGTGTGGACAAGGCCCTCGGGAACTGCGTCCGAGGGATCCACACCTGACATAATCGACTCGAGGTTCTTTCGAATCGAATTAAGACATATTAGAGTCGCCACCAAGTTTTTTGGGAACTTGGAACCGTTCAAGTCAACTTTACACCTTTCATCGAAAAGCATAAAGCCAATCGACTACGAGTGATTAAAGATAAAGACTTGTACCCTATATCACTCGATTTGAATGACTCTCGTAATCCAATGGTATTTAGACGGATCCACAAACCATAGATCTTGAGTAAGGGGTGAGGGTACGTGTTGGGAAGCCCATAAGGACACCCAACCCCGCCCGTCGATAACGGCCTCTACTAAGTCAAGTGTCGGATTTCAAACAAGGTCATAGCTACTGCGATGTATGATATGCAAACGTTGTTTTAACCCTATCATGTGACAACAATTTCTATGTCGTTTTAGATGAAACTAAACTAACTTTGTCAAAGTTGTAATTTAGCATGTGGGTTGATTGATCTAACAACATACAAATAAAACAAACAAGGCTTGATGGGGAATGGGGGAGCCGTTGGGATCTACCTATTACAAACCAGGCATTTCATGCCGACACAACAATAAATAAATTACAACTCGATCTAATTACAATTGCTATAAACAAAACAATACATGACGCAAACCCGCGGCCAATTGGCCTTGAAAACCGTGCACTTGAGGGTGGCCCTCGGCTCACATGACCCACGGTCCTTGGGTCATCCTCGTATTGCGTGCTCGCGCTTAATCTCGTCGAATTAGACATAGGGCTATGCACCAAAGCATGCATTAGCATAAACCGGGCCATGTTGCTTTCGACAACATGCGGTTTACTACGCTTTTACAAGCATCGGGAACAACCGTCTAACCAAATAAGACCAAGGTTTTTGAAAAGGTTTTGACTCAAAAGAAGTAAAACAAAATTAGAAGATTACAACTCGATAAACAAAACCGTAAATTACAAGTTATAAACGACAAAGAACAAAAGATAAACAAAAGAGGGAGACGAACAAAGAAGGCCAAAATACACGGCCAAAGCACACGGCCAAGACACGGCCCAACCAAAGCCAACCTAGTTCCTAAGTTAGATTAATTGATTAGATCGAATGATTGCGAAAAGGGATCGAAAACAAGTTAGAAAATGAGTAAAAAAACGATGTCGATTGATTGTCGCGCAAGGGTGCATTCTACACGGCCTAATGGGTCCAATTAGGTCAGATATCATAAGATTAATGCTTACTCGTCGAGTGTTAATAGGGTGGTGCTAATCACGCACTCCTATGCTAGCGAGAAATCAAGTGATAAGAAAGAAGCGTTCAGTTATTTACATAATTGTTAGTTGATTTTATAACTTACGTCGAAGCCACCTAAAGTGTCTAATTAAATTATTGAATTGAATTAAAGTCATCTAATTACGTCATAGGTTAACAATCAGAGGTTAAACTAACATACAACGGGTCCTAAGGTCCATCGATTTGGCGAAACAAGAAGAGGGTCGAAAGCGAAGATCGAAGTTAGATAATTGCTTTATTTATGCCCTACTTTGAACACGAGGATATGTAAATGAGACAGGGGTGTACGACCGACAGAAGGAGCGGTTTCTTTTCCCATCTCAAGTCAACGCGGGTGTTCATAGTGGTACTTTAACTCATACTCGAACTAACTAGTTTCATCGTTAATTTAAAACAATCGATAAACAAGCGAAAAAACAAACAAAAAAAGACAATAAAAGAAGCATGAAAAAAACGAAATAAAAAGAGAAGAGAAGGGGATTTGATGCACCCTCAACCTACATGTATCGTTGACACCGTCTTGGGTCGTAATCGATGGTAGATTTTATCTCGAGAGGCCGTCGTCGACGAAGTAACAAAGCAACACGCGTTTTGGAAAGTTTCTGGACAGCAGTTTTAAAACAGTGATATCTCCCTCGTTTCACGACGAAAATTCGATCCGAAAGATGTTTTGGAAACTAGAAAGAGAGGAGAACAAGGATCTTAAAGCAACCCCTGCTCGTTTTGGGTTATTGGGCACGAAAAACGAGCACAAACAGAACTGGACAGACAAGGAAAAACCGCGAAAACAGAGTGTTATTTCACTCTGTTTTTCGAGGAATTTCGTGTACTCTCAAGGGCAATTTGGCTCGTAATTCTTTATCTAATGTGTATATGGATGTTATATGGTTAATTAGGAACAAGAAACTCGAATTTTTATGGTGATTTGATGGAGGAACGAAAGGGTTTTCGAAGGAGACACACAAACAGTTTCAGTTTGTGTGTCGGTTTTGTTTAGGGTTTTTGGAGGATGTTTAGGGTTTGTTTCTGAGGTTTAAAGCTTCTATGTGATGGTTGGATGTATGGAGAACTTAGAGGAATGAATGTATGGTGAAGGGGTGGTATTTATAAGGAGTTAAAGTAGGGTAAAAGAGAGGGAGAGGCAATCGGGCTTGCTGAACATAGCTGCTGTCCAGCAGCTTTTGGGGGGTTTTCTAGGGTTCGTTTGGGGTTTTTCTTGGTGATTAAGGTAGGATAATATGGGTAGGATACTAGGGTATGGGTTAGGGTTAATGGGTACGGGTCTTGGTAATGTTTGGAGCGGGTTTGGGCTCGAGAATTGGCTCGCAAAAACAGGGGGCTCGGTTTATGCGTGGGCTGCTTGTGAGGGGTTTGGGACGAGAATTTGGGCTGCTTGTGAGGGGGTTCGAACATGGGTTGATGGGTATTGGTCTAGGTGGGTTAGTGTACTCGAGATTCGTGCCAATTCGCAAAGGAAACGGGCTCAAAAATCGAGCTAAAATCGAGCTCAAAAACAAGTGTTCAAAACGAGTTTTCTTCGTTTTTCAAATCGATTTTTCAAATCAAATAATCCATTAAAATAAATGACTTTTCAAATCAAATATACTCATAAAATGATTTTTCAAATCAAATACTTATTTTATTTTCAATAAAATAAACTTAAGAAAATAAATTCAAAATAAAATAAAATAAATTGAATTTACCTAAAAAAAACCATATTTTAAATATCATTTAAAATAACAAAATGAACTCACTAAAAAACATTAATTTAAATATCATTTAAAATAGTAAAAAAAGAATTCACTTAAAAAAACATTAATTTAAATATCATTTAAATTAATAGAATACTTCATCGACGACGCCCTTTCTACCTCGTAAAACGAGCTCCAAATAATGACAGTGACAACTAAAGAATACATGTGTCCTATCATCATCGGGTGTTTGTCGGGTTCTCTATAAATTCCAATATCGACGGATACGGGTATCTACAGAGCCCCCACTTTGACTGAGGCTTGGACAAGGCGAAAGTCAAAGTATACCCCAGGTCCCTCTCGACCTGAGGATTCTTCGGGTCGTTTATAGTCCATTAGACTTGCGTATATAAGCTCGCCAGCCATAAGAAGAGACCATACCTGAAACTTCGTTGGAGATTGACTCTTGCTTCTGTTGCGTCGAAATGTCATCGTTGGTCATCGACCCATAAATTGCATAAATGGTGGGTTGAGCCTTATCCTCAGGCGCCTACGTATCCGTTTCTGACGGAATCAAACCCGCGTCGTAGTTCGGCAACTGCTGACACATGCCCAAAGTTTATCATCTGCTGGCATTTGTCCAAAATTCATCATCTGTTGACACTTGCCCAAAATTTATCATCTGCTGGCATTTGTCCAAAATGGGACGGGACTTTCCGAGGAGGTTGCCGCCACTTTCATCATTTGCTTTCAGCTGCGGAATTCTTCCATTTCATACTCTTGTATTGAATTGAATTCTGGGTGGATGTCATCCCTTTCATCTTGATAATGGTCTCTGAAGCCAACGGCTTCAGAGCCCCCAGTTTGCAATGGCTCTAAAGTCGAAGACTTTAGAGCCCCCAGTTGAAGCATATCCTGCTATATTTGAAACATAGAAAATGCACTAGCAATAATCATCACATAAGCACATTTGGATCATCGATCTTGAAATTGGATCATTTGAAATACTGGGTCATCGACCCGAAAATTGAATTTGAAGATTTTGAATGATTGGGTCGTCGACCCGAATTTTGAATTTGAAAATTTTGAATAATTAGGCCATCGACCCGAAGTTTAAATTTGACATCACTTGGTATGTTGGGCCATCGGGCCTTCAAAAATTGAATTTGAAATTTTGAATGATTGGGCCATCGACCCAGAAAGATTCTACTACTTGGATCATCTATCCACAATTGGCAAAAAGTTTTTGAAATTTTGAAATTTTGGCATTTTGAAATTTTTTGAAATTGAACCTTGATGGGTGAGCATGAAATACGACTCAGACACCTTGTATGACCGGTAAACAACGTGGGCGTAGCCCGCTACCGTAAAACAAAAAAGGAAAATAAAACCGTAAGTGTGTACGGGTTTGAATTCAAATATGGACTCGTCGAGGGTAGAAATGTAAATCGGCCGTTCCGGCGCGCGATAGATGGCAAATGGGAATCACAAGGTCGTTGAACTTGGGACGAAGATATCGTATGGCATGGTCGTGCTCCCGAGGGCACATGGGAATCAAGATCACTTGGCATTGACAAGGTGGATTAACCTCACAGAGCAACAACGTTGGCTTCGCCCAGAAACTAAACACAGACTGATTTTATGAGAACAGTTGGACATCACACATCACTCTTGTTGGGAACATTCTGCCACTCTTCTCCTCGCCTCCTTTCTTTTCAGCGAGTTTTCATCATTTCTTGCCACCGCCTTCTTTCTTTTCAGCGGGCTTTTACTATTTTTCTTCCACGCCTTCTTTCTTTTCAGCGGGTTTTTCATATTTTCTGTTCCCAACACAAACCTACATCTATGCGACTCAGCATCTTTGCCTAAACCATTAGATAAAGCTCATTCTGAGACTTAATACTATTCATCCGAACCTATATCCTTATCCTAGCCTACATCGAGTGCTAAGACCGACTCAAACAAAGGTGGCTTCATTTGGACTTGGTTAAGACCCGTAAGAAACCGACAAGATGACAACTTGGTTGATGAGTGGATTGAATCCCTTATTCTGAAGGACTGCCTACGTATTCGCGTGGAGCGAAATCAAATCCGACGTAGTTCGATCATGGTGCATAAACATGGCATTTTGATTGTGTGTACACACTCGAAGGTTTCACCTAAGGTATCATGTCGTGTCCCATTCTAGCCTGTAAGGTACTGTTAAATCCCGTGTCTAGGGTTGGTACAAAAGGTTGTGGTTCTTTGGGATGTGGAGCTTGGTAAAAATAGGTTTGAAAGGTAAACCATCATTCTGAAGGTTCGTTTTGTGATGCTAAGGCCAAGGGCTATGGCTTATAACATGGTTGGAAATGGTGTATCGGGTTTGATAAAACCCGAGTGCAAATGGGTTGGAAAATGATGTGGGTTCAAATTTCCATGTCTGGACCCTAAAGGCTAGGTATAACAACACAAGCGGAATGATTCTCAAAATTCCCGACTATCCCTTTGTAACTGTCTCAGGAAGGACTTAGGGGTAAAGAGGTTACTACTTAAGCTTTTGGGCTTCGCCCATTGAACTTCAACTATGGGTACTTGACTTGATTTCTGGCTTCCGTAACTTCGACATTCAACCAAAAAGCATTCCGCAATAACTTCAACATCTTTTTTCTTTTTTTCTTTTTTCTTTCATCTTTTTTCTTTTTTTTCTTTTGCTTTTTTTTTTCGTCCTTTTTTTTTCTCATCTTTTCATTCTTTTTCACCTTTTTTTTTTTCTTCTCTTCTTGAAAATGGTCTTCTATTCACTCCCTTAGTCACAAACGGATACACCTTAAAAACTGGGCTTCGCCAACTAAATTGGGTTAGAATTAACAATTCCTTCTTAGAACGGGTTGATATCTTCTCTCTTCGAGATGGGATGATTTTGTTGGGGAAAAGGCTTGCCTTCCATCATCGATAGGGGAAACAAGGAGCTAGTCCGGGTTTGTCATAGAATCATCTAAAAGCTTGTCACAAACGTTGGTTCAGATGGAGGTTTTCTACCACCAGACATGGAATAGGTAAAGGAATCAAACACGGGATCCTAGTGTACCTTATATTTTGAAACAGGACATATTTCTACCCCAGGGATTCCTTTGAGTGTGTTGTGCTTTATCATGTTTCGGAATGATTGAGGATTGGAAACAAGACATATTTGGAAACGAACTGCAACTTTTTATTGGAATGACAAATGCTTAACAGACTCGAAGGAACGATTCCTAGGACACACCCTAGGACATCGCGGAACAAACGACTCAAATTCAAAAAAAGAAAGTTCTAGACTCGACTCGACTAAGATAAGAAAACAGATCCCGACTCATAATTTCAAATCTGGTCATGAGCTTTCCCTTGTTTAGCTGTCAGCTTAGATGCTCGGCTCTTGTCCTTGATCCCTGTGATGGTTTGCCTCCATCCCGAGGTAGTCCTCTGAGGATCTACGCCAATGATGAAGGTTGGTGAATCGAATTGTCTTTTATTAACTTCGTTAATGAGAGGAGTACATTCTAGGGAAAGACTCCCGACTCGAATTTCATTCTTCGGGTTTGGCAAGAATTCAGAGCAATCCACAAATATCTTCCCGATGAACACCCCTTTCAAGTGACATGGGCGTATAAGATAGGAATAATCGACATTGTCTTCGACAGAAACAAAGTTGGAGTGATCGCCAAATGGATTGGTGATGTTATTAGGTTTAACAGCTGGGATCGGGAGCGTTCCGTTCTCAATCATGTCTTGGATTTCGTGCTTCAGTCGATAGCACCTTTCAGTATCATGGCCTTTCCCTTGATGAAAGGCACAATAGGCATTTGGTTTATACCATTTACCTTGTTGATCAGCGGGAGGGTCCGGAGTTGGACCAATAGGCTTCAGCTTTCCTTGGGCTATGAGCCTTTGGAGAGCGTATGTATAAGTGCATCCAATATCGGTGAATGCCCTAGGTGTTTGGCGCTGCGACTTCTTCGGTTGCCTTTCTAAGAGATTGATGGCTTCATCAATATGGGTCGTTGCTGGAGCTTTTGTCTTAGATGACGAGGCCCCTTGGTATCCTTTTGGCTTTTCAGCCTCTGCCCTTATGACATCATCTTCTACCTTTATCCCGATTCTTATCAATTCTTTGAAAGAGCCAAAATTCTGGTATTTCAGAGCATTACGATAAATAGGTCGTAGATTCTTTACGAACTTATCTACCATTTCAACTTCATCGGGCTTCTTAGCTAGTTTCACGCTTTCAGCGCGCCATCTTGCAAGGAATTCAGTAAAGCCTTCTTTTTCTTTCTGTGTCATAACCTCCAATGTTCTTATGTTGGTTTGAATCTCAACATTGTCAAAGATAGTGCTTACTGTAACTCCACCGTAATATCTTCGAAAGTGGGGAAGTTCTTGAGGTCCAGATTATAGAACCACGCCTTTGGGTGTTCACCCAGAGATTGGGCGAAAATTTCGGAGAGCATATCAGCAGGTACTCCCTTGGTGCTAAGTACCCTTTATAGGCCTTAACATGGTGGATGGATCTTGAGTGCCCTTGAACTTTGGGATGTCGTGAGTACCATGTTCGTGGGCAACTTATCCTGAATCGGGGCATAGGCCCTAGCATTCTCATAGTGAATGTTCTTCCCTGGGAGAGTTTCAAACGGTCTTCGATGAACTTGAACCGTTTTTCCGGATCGTCGGTGGTGGGGTAGATGGAGGGGAATCTTCACACAGCTTAGATTCGATTGCATCCATTCGGGTCATCATGAGGTTCACGGCCTCAGTAAGCTTGTTAACAGCATCTTCCATTGCTTGACGTCGGGTTTTTGGCGGCCTTTCTACAAGAAAACCCCGTCATCGAGTCAATATTTAAAGTAAGAGCCCCCGCACACTTAAGGACTCGACCCCAACTTGACTCAAACAAAGACTCGACTTGAGATTGATTAACAAGGATTCGACTCACGGTTTGATTTAGACATCGGTTCATTTTAGACTCGACAAAACGACATGACTCAAACTGTCATAACTCGATTCTAAACTGGACTTGGTGTGACTAAACCCGTGATTGGGCTAACATAGCCCATGGGTTCGCGTGAAACGTCCATAAGGGCCTAGCCTGGACGTTTTTTGTGGGCTATTCTAGACCAAAAAGGTCGACCAACACGACTCAAAGCCCAAGAGGTGAGTTTGGGTGAACAACAAGGTCGTGTTCTAGACCCTTAAAATGAAACATACCCGGCCTAACATGGCCATGACCTGGACACGACTCGACGCATTTCATGCTTGGTTGAGGTTCGGGAAACATTTTGGATTGATTTTGAAAAAAAAAAAGGAGGATTGATTTGAAATTGAGATTTGAAATGGGCAGCATGCCGGCTATAAAAGCTTGTTTTGGGCCGAAATTCTAGTCCTATTTGGGCAGCGTTCCGCGTTTTGAAAATCATGCTAGGTTTGAAAGTAAGTTGTTCAAAAGTTCGGTTTTGAAAAGGACTTGGAATTTTCGAAAAAAGGACTCGGGAAAACATTTTGCACATTGTCATTCTCATGTTATAAGGATGTATGCTCTTAGACATCTCTAAGTCTCGGCAAGTCTTCTACAAGAAGGTCTATGCCCTCCATCCTTTTGCGGTCTTATAAAGCGAGGCGTCTTAAGGTAAAGTACCTAGAAGACGGTCCCCATTCCCAAGAACCACGCGAGGCGAAGTGGAAGCGAGCAATGTGCAGCTTCCTGGCATAGTGGGACGTCGCCCCCCACGCATCACGAAGAAACGCCGGGACGGCCCGGTAAGTCCTTAAGGGTTTATGCATGAATCGTAGCACTATGAGTAATGTTTTACTTTCCAACACTTTCTTTTCAAGTTTCACCTCGGAGGAAAAGACCCTAGAAACACAAAGTGTAACTAGTCCTCTCTTCCCAGCGGAGTCGCCAAATGTGGACAAGGCCCTCGGGAAGCTGCGTCCGAGGGATCCACACCGGCATAATCGACTCGAGGTTCTTTCGAATCGAATTAAGACATATTAGAGTCGCCACCAAGTTTTTTGGGAACTTGGAACCGTTCAAGTCAACTTTACACCTTTCATCGAAAAGCATAAAGCCAATCGACTACGAGTGATTAAAGATAAAGACTTGTACCCTATATCACTCGATTTGAATGACTCTCGTAATCCAATGGTATTTAGACGGATCCACAAACCATAGATCTTGAGTAAGGGGTGAGGGTACGTGTTGGGAAGCCCATAAGGACACCCAACCCCGCCCGTCGATAACGGCCTCTACTAAGTCAAGTGTCGGATTTCAAACAAGGTCATAGCTACTGCGATGTATGATATGCAAACGTTGTTTTAACCCTATCATGTGACAACAATTTCTATGTCGTTTTAGATGCAACTAAACTAACTTTGTCAAAGTTGTAATTTAGCATGTGGGTTGATTGATCTAACAACATACAAATAAAACAAACAAGGCTTGATGGGGAATGGGGGAGCCGTTGGGATCTACCTATTACAAACCAGGCATTTCATGCCGACACAACAATAAATAAATTACAACTCGATCTAATTACAATTGCTATAAACAAAACAATACATGACGCAAACCCGCGGCCAATTGGCCTTGAAAACCGTGCACTTGAGGGTGGCCCTCGGCTCACATGACCCACGGTCCTTGGGTCATCCTCGTATTGCGTGCTCGCGCTTAATCTCGTCGAATTAGACATAGGGCTATGCACCAAAGCATGCATTAGCATAAACCGGGCCATGTTGCTTTCGACAACATGCGGTTTACTACGCTTTTACAAGCATCGGGAACAACCGTCTAACCAAATAAGACCAAGGTTTTTGAAAAGGTTTTGACTCAAAAGAAGTAAAACAAAATTAGAAGATTACAACTCGATAAACAAAACCGTAAATTACAAGTTATAAACGACAAAGAACAAAAGATAAACAAAAGAGGGAGACGAACAAAGAAGGCCAAAATACACGGCCAAAGCACACGGCCAAGACACGGCCCAACCAAAGCCAACCTAGTTCCTAAGTTAGATTAATTGATTAGATCGAATGATTGCGAAAAGGGATCGAAAACAAGTTAGAAAATGAGTAAAAAAACGATGTCGATTGATTGTCGCGCAAGGGTGCATTCTACACGGCCTAATGGGTCCAATTAGGTCAGATATCATAAGATTAATGCTTACTCGTCGAGTGTTAATAGGGTGGTGCTAATCACGCACTCCTATGCTAGCGAGAAATCAAGTGATAAGAAAGAAGCGTTCGATTATTTACGTAATTGTTAGTTGATTTTATAACTTACGTCGAAGCCACCTAAAGTGTCTAATTAAATTATTGAATTGAATTAAAGTCATCTAATTACGTCATAGGTTAACAATCAGAGGTTAAACTAACATACAACGGGTCCTAAGGTCCATCGATTTGGCGAAAATAAAAGAAGAGGGTCGAAAGCGAAGATCGAAGTTAGATAATTGCTTTATTTATGCCCTACTTTGAACACGAGGATATGTAAATGAGACAGGGGTGTACGACCGACAGAAGGAGCGGTTTCTTTTCCCATCTCAAGTCAACGCGGGTGTTCATAGTGGTACTTTAACTCATACTCGAACTAACTAGTTTCATCGTTAATTTAAAACAATCGATAAACAAGCGAAAAAACAAACAAAAAAAGACAATAAAAGAAGCATGAAAAAAACGAAATAAAAAGAGAAGAGAAGGGGATTTGATGCACCCTCAACCTACATGTATCGTTGACACCGTCTTGGGTCGTAATCGATGGTAGATTTTATCTCGAGAGGCCGTCGTCGACGAAGTAACAAAGCAACACGCGTTTTGGAAAGTTTCTGGACAGCAGTTTTAAAACAGTGATATCTCCCTCGTTTCACGACGAAAATTCGATCCGAAAGATGTTTTGGAAACTAGAAAGAGAGGAGAACAAGGATCTTAAAGCAACCCCTGCTCGTTTTGGGTTATTGGGCACGAAAAACGAGCACAAACAGAACTGGACAGACAAGGAAAAACCGCGAAAACAGAGTGTTATTTCACTCTGTTTTTCGAGGAATTTCGTGTACTCTCAAGGGCAATTTGGCTCGTAATTCTTTATCTAATGTGTATATGGATGTTATATGGTTAATTAGGAACAAGAAACTCGAATTTTTATGGTGATTTGATGGAGGAACGAAAGGGTTTTCGAAGGAGACACACAAACAGTTTCAGTTTGTGTGTCGGTTTTGTTTAGGGTTTTTGGAGGATGTTTAGGGTTTGTTTCTGAGGTTTAAAGCTTCTATGTGATGGTTGGATGTATGGAGAACTTAGAGGAATGAATGTATGGTGAAGGGGTGGTATTTATAAGGAGTTAAAGTAGGGTAAAAGAGAGGGAGAGGCAATCGGGCTTGCTGAACATAGCTGCTGTCCAGCAGCTTTTGGGGGGTTTTCTAGGGTTCGTTTGGGGTTTTTCTTGGTGATTAAGGTAGGATAATATGGGTAGGATACTAGGGTATGGGTTAGGGTTAATGGGTACGGGTCTTGGTAGTGTTTGGAGCGGGTTTGGGCTCGAGAATTGGCTCGCAAAAACAGGGGGCTCGGTTTATGCGTGGGCTGCTTGTGAGGGGTTTGGGACGAGAATTTGGGCTGCTTGTGAGGGGGTTCGAACATGGGTTGATGGGTATTGGTCTAGGTGGGTTAGTGTACTCGAGATTCGTGCCAATTCGCAAAGGAAACGGGCTCAAAAATCGAGCTAAAATCGAGCTCAAAAACAAGTGTTCAAAACGAGTTTTCTTCGTTTTTCAAATCGATTTTTCAAATCAAATAATCCATTAAAATAAATGACTTTTCAAATCAAATATACTCATAAAATGATTTTTCAAATCAAATACTTATTTTATTTTCAATAAAATAAACTTAAGAAAATAAATTCAAAATAAAATAAAATAAATTGAATTTACCTAAAAAAAACCATATTTTAAATATCATTTAAAATAACAAAATGAACTCACTAAAAAACATTAATTTAAATATCATTTAAAATAGTAAAAAAAGAATTCACTTAAAAAAACATTAATTTAAATATCATTTAAATTAATAGAATACTTCATCGACGACGCCCTTTCTACCTCGTAAAACGAGCTCCAAATAATGACAGTGACAACTAAAGAATACATGTGTCCTATCATCATCGGGTGTTTGTCGGGTTCTCTATAAATTCCAATATCGACGGATACGGGTATCTACAGTTTGTAAGTGAAGTGGTTCAGTTTTTCGCGACTGTGCATGTGGACAAGTCCGGTGATTTCCTCACGGCTAAAGTAAATGATAAACCTCTTAAACTCTTTCAATCTAATTTTTCCACTGCTCTAAATGTTCCACCCGGAGGTTATGACAATCTCCCAGCCGAGTCTTGGGTTCCCTTACCATATGCCTCCCCTTTATCAGTTGCAAAAGTCGTGTATCCCAAAGCTGTAACATGTGGACCCGTGAGTAACACCACTATACCCCCTTCTCTTCGCCTAATTTTCAACATACTGTGTCGCTCCCTTTACCCTTCGGGTGATCGGGGTAAATTATCCATAGCTCAACAATACCTCATCTATCACATAGACACTCACAAAAAGGTCAATCTCATTGGGCTAATGTTCAAATGCTTTGCCCTCATCTCGGCTAAACTCTGAAAACCCTCAAAAAGTGTCCTTCATCTTCCCTATGGTATGTGGTTGTCGGTGGTGCTTAAGGCACAAGGAGTCCTTATTAGCTCTAGTATGGGATCTTTGGATATGTGCGACACGATGAGTGACGGGCAAATGGGAAAAATGTTGATTAAGGTTGAAAATGATGAACTTATTTCGGTGAAAATCCAAACGGATCTGGAGGGTGGGTCTTCTAGTCATGTTGGCACGGGTAGTTTGAGTGAAGTATTTCAAGCCATTGCAGATTTGAGTGCTTGGGTGAAGCAAGATGCGCTTCAAAAGGATGCGGCTATCTCGGCTCTTGCCTCCACCGTGGACATGATTCGTGGAGAAGTGGATATCATTTCCACTCTTGTCTCAACCAAGGAGCACGGTGACGATGGTGTAGCTGACCCGTTGGACGAGGATCCCTTGGGTGAAGAGTCGGATGGTGACCAAGCCTCCTCCCCTTAAACAAACTCCCCATCCCATATTATCCTTACCTTGCTTTTGTTCCACCTTGTTGCGCCCTTTTCAAACTTTTTTCACTCGTAATATTTTGCTTGGTGGTGTATGTTAAACTTCTTTTTGCCGTGGTGAACTATGGTTAGACTATGTTAAATCGTATGTTTGTGTTGACCTTGTTATCTTGTCACGCTTATGTGTGTCTTTTTGTGTTTTCTTATGTGTGTTTGCTCTGGAATGCTTTTGACATCCCTGCCCTTTTTTGATGATGTCAAGAGGGGGAAAATGTAAACTCATGCTCTTAATCTCTTTGCATATTGGTTAACCCATAAACTAGGCCTAACCTTCACAACTTTTGCTCTTGTTTTGGGGCAATGTAAACTTGCCATGGTAAGTTTGATCTAAGTTCTTGCTCCATAAGGTAATATAGTCCCTTCTCTCATATGATCTTGCTTAATTAAAATTTTGAAATAAGGTGTTTACATTGCTTACATTCGTTTTAGGGCTTGTCATCATCAAAGGGGGAATTTGTTGGGTTCCTTTGATTGATGATAACATGCCCATTTAATGTGTGCCTTCTTAGTTTACCTTTTCAGGATTTATGGTTAAATCAAGCTTGGATTAAGAAGTGTTGAATCATTGATCACCCATTTGTATTGAGTCCTAGGCGTCATTTAATGTACAATTTAGAAAGTAAAGTATTTTCAAGTAATAGAAACAGTCAAGACCACTGTTACTTTCACAAGTAACAGCAGCCTGGACTGTTGCCTCAATTCGTAACACTTGAACACTTTCTTATCTTTCGAAAGTCATTTACGTGTCTTATATTTTGAAAGATAACTTTTAGATTTTTACAAGGATTTGGCTTTCTAGAAAAAGTGGTTTGGATAATTATCATTTCAAATTGTTTCCTTTTTGTGCAAATTTGACCCTTTTGTCTTTCATAAAATAGAGATTGCTTTTTGCCATTTTTGTGAAAGCTTATCATCACGTGACTTGTTTTCCCTTCTTTGTTTTCTGAAATTGTATGATCTCTTTTGGATAATTTCAAACACTCTTTCTCTCCTTTGCCTTTTGAATAAGAACCCTCTTTTGTGCAAGTTTGGGAAGTTGTTGAGACTCATCACATGTGATGGTCTTTGACCCTTAAAACCCTAACAACCCCCTTGCTCATCCTCTCTATAAAAGGCGTGCCTTTTCCTCTCAAAACTCCAAGACTTTTTCTGAGATTTAATCTAAGTTTGCAAATTGTTTTTCAAAGCTTAGAAACCGAGTCTTTACTTTGCAAAGCTTTTAAAAGTCTTCAAGTGTTACAATCATGGTTACTGTTACTTTAACATACTAGACTCTTTCACTTATGAATTGTTGATCTTGTAAAAGTTGTCCATCTCAATTCTTTTTAAATAAGTTAGTGGAAACTTGATCCTTATAATATTCTAAGTTTGTGTGTAGAGTTTAAGACGGAGTAGTCTTCAACTCTTTGGCAACCGGAGTAGGTTGCGAGTTGGCTTGTTCTAGAACTGTGACACCCTCACTTATCGCGGAAAAGTAAACACGTAATTCTAGAATAAAACTGCATGGATATGTTTGTAATAGGTTCATTTGGGTAAAAACCTGTAATTTTTAAAACCTGAACCTGTTATAAAGATATCCAAATTGGAAGGTGTCAAACATACAAGGTCTAACTAGAAGTTTCATAACATAACCATCGCTAAAGTCGCGAATAGCAAATTATACAACCAAATGTAAAGAGGGAGACATATGTCCCTAAAATGTATGTGACATAAAAAGTATTTAAGGGTCACAATAAAATAAAGCCAATCTAGGTTCCAAGGTTACTTTGCTCGCTAGTTCGTCCATGTACCCCATATATGCATCACCTACCTGTCATTCGCATTTTATACAAATACGAAAGCCACAGTCAGTGGGGAGTAACTTCGAGTTCTCCCAGCCACGAAATGTCATAATTAATATAACATGTAAACATAAGAATATGAATACGAATCACACAATGCATTAGCATATAGATGCTAGACAGTCGTGCTTATCATGTGAACAACAATATAACAACACATAGTCCTAGCATGTGAATACTAGACCGACTCATACTACACTATCATGTGAATCACATAACATCCAGGAATCCAAACTCTATCAACCATAGCCGGCTTGCATCTCACCTACTATGATTACAAGAATCATCAAACAAGAAAGGACAATATATCTAGAGACAGGCATAAGTTCCTAGTACAGTCAATAGTCACTTTGTAACTCGAGTCTATACCACGAGGTAGGGAAGCTAGTATTTTGGCTCAGAGGTTAATATGAATAAAACATGGCCAAAACACCTAGTATCTTGGCTCAGAGGTTACATTTAAAACATGGCCAAGATACGACTCAACCCTAATCCTAGACTGCGCAGACCTAGAGAAATGCGGATAAAACCACCGCACCCAAGACTCATGATAAAACCACATGAGTACCCTAAGGAGTCCACCAAAGGGTTGGCTAGTACTTAAGCTGACCATCTCCTCTCAAAATAGGCGAAAGGTCATGCCTGACTTGGATATAAACCCACCAAGCCAGGAACACAAAGGCTATTAAGCTGTGAACATACACTCGTCAAAGACTATAATGGCCTATCTATGATGAAGGCCGAAATACTCACCTAGGACCTAAATAAAACCAATCTAGGTCCCAGCTTGAATACTTTAGCCCACACCACACAAGACAAGTAGGACACCCAATTAACCATAAGAGAGGCAAAGAGTCCAAACTTGTACACACAAAAGATCATACACACCCTAGTATATGAAAGGTTACTGATGCGACCATAAATGGCGCATATTTAGCCCCCGAATTACCATTGTTTCCATGCTTTTTAGTGCCTATTTGGGTCATTTCTTATCTTTAGTTCTTTGTTTTGCATATTCTTTGAGATTTTGATCCCTTGGTAGGAAAGGAGTAAGAATCTTGCATTTTCATGGCAAAACAAGGCTAAATTGATCATATTCAATGACCAAGCATCAAGGAGAGACAAGACTAGAAGGCCTTTGTACATAGCATAGTAGAAGAGCATTGTTGAGAAAAGGATCCTTGAGTCCCCAAGGAAATCCCCAAGGAATTCGTGAATAAAAGGGAAGAAAAAGAAGAAGGAAAGTTGCTGAACTACAATCCGAACGGATTGTAGAGAATCCGTCCGTCCTCGCCAATCCGAGCGTCCCGCAAAGGAATCCGCTCGGATTCCCCCTCGCCAATCCGAGCGTCTTGCCCAAGAATCCGCTCGGATTCCTCAGCCCAGATCCGGCCGTCCCGACTCCCATCCGCACGGATCGCGCAAAGACAAAGACGTTTTCATTCCTCAAGCATCGATAAGAGAAGCCCTTCTCTCGGATAATCCCGGAGGCTCCTTACTCAACTTAAAAAGTGTAATTACTAGTTTAGCCCTTAGTTAACCCTAATGCATCCTCCCTAATTTTCACTATAAATACCCCATTAGTCTAATTAGAGGAGCATGTTCTTCTTATCAATAATTAGTGTAATTAATATCAATCAAATCTCTCTTCAATATTGTAATCAAATATTAATCAAGTTTTAATCCAAGCTTTAGTTCTTTAATCTCTCTCTTGTTCTTACTTTATTTTGGGTAATTGAAGATTATTTGGGTTATTATTGGGGGATTGACAACCTCTCAATCTAGGATTCAAGTACTTCTATTATTCTTGCTTTATTATTGGAATCATTAGTAGGTATAATCTCTTAATCCCTTTTTAATTATTGCTAATTACTTTCATTTATTCATCATGTTTCATTATGTTAGTATGATTGACAACCTTTCTAGCATGATCAATATGATAATGAGTGAGTAGTCTCTTAGCTAGGGTTTAATGGGTGATTAGGGGAAACCAACATGGGGAATGATTCATGCCTAAATTAATATGCTTTCATATCTTATTTGCTTGCTTGTTTTGATCTTAATACATGCACATGTTATATTTGATGAAATGCTAAGCCTATGAATCCTTGCATTTCTTATCATCTTCTATCCTTTCAACTTGACTTGTAAGACATAACCCAACTCGAGTCTTGTTAGACCATGCATGTGTTAAGTAGGAAAGATTAAGTCGACTTGTAGGTGTTGTACAATCCAAGAGATTCGGCTCCGGGACCCAAACTTTCCTAGGATTGTAAGATATAACCCAACTCAATCCATCACAACAATAATTGCTTGCTTATAATTTGAGAACATGTTTGTATGATCATATCCCATGATTCCCCTATGAACCCATGACACCCTAGTGCTTTTAATCAATTGTTTACACCCTTATTTTATTTATCTTGTTAGTTTATTTTCATTGCTATTTTAGTTTAGTAACCTTCTACATCAACCCAATTTGTGACACCCCTAGACACCACTAGTTACAATAGAATCTTCATTTCAATACCCGTCCCTTGGGATCCGACCTTTACTTGCCTCTTTACTAATTGTAGAGTTGTTTGTGAAGTATAAATTGTGTTTTGTATCGACCATTGACCAACGACCACATATGCTTAATTGTGAACACGAAATGGCTCCGATCAAAAATGGCGCCGTTGCCGGGGACGGTGTTTAATTGATTTAAGATTTCTTTTATTGTTTTTAGTTGTGTCTTTTTTTTCACCTTGGGGAAGTAAAACTCCTCAAGGTTTGTTCTAATTGTTTTCTAGTTGTTTGATATTTTGCATGTCTAGAAGGTTACAAAGAGATTTGTTACCTTTTGACCGTGAAATCGAAAGAACCTTGACGAATAATAGGAGACTTGTTAGGAGGAATTTGGGAGGTGTTGGTGAAGTTGTTCAACCCACTAGTGAGTTTGTCAATCCTTTCGCAATAGAAGGAGAAGAAAACCCATTAAACAATACCACACAAAATCCACCAACAATGCCTAAATTCTCGTCACACTCTATACCCACCGAGGAGGATTTACCAAATGGTACTCCTACCCCACAACATCTTACCGGAAACTTTATTGCCAAGTCCGCCTTCATCCAACTAGTTGAGAGGAGCCAATTCGGGGGAATGCCTAGTGAGGACCCTCATTCTCATATGGAAACATTTTGTGATTATTGTGAAGCTATCTCTCAAACGGGCGTGACTCAAGACCAAATAAGATGGGTCTTATTTCCTTTTTCGTTAATCGGCACCGCAAAGCAATGGTTGAAGGGCCTTGATAAGGCCACCCTTGGAATAGATTCTTGGAAGAAGCTAGCTCTAGCTTTCTACAAAAATTTCTACCCACCGGAAAAGACTAATATGCTAAGAGCTCAAATTACGGGTTTTAAGCAAAGGGATGAAGAATCTTTGTATGAAGCTTGGGAGCGGTTCAAAGGTATTTGTCGCTCATGTCCTCACCATGGACTTAGCGAATGGTTTTTGGTGCAACAATTTTGGAATGGTTTATATGAAGATTCAAGGAACATTCTCAATATGGGATCAAATGGAATGTTCACCGAAGTTGATGACAATCAAACATGGAACAAGATTGAGGAAATGGCGGTCTATAATTCGCAATATAGTAGGCCTCGCAAGGCTACTAGAGGAGGAAAGTATGAAGTGGACACCGTTACTCAATTGGGTGCTCAACTTAGTGCTCACATTGACACAATCAACTTGAAATTTGAACAAGCTATGGCTAGACTTGAGGAAAGCTCAAAATCATCAAAGCATCATGTCAATGCCATGACGGCATCCTCATCAATCCCAAGCGGGATATGTGAGAATTGTGGAACCTTGGGTCATGACTCAAGCGAATGTAGGGGAACAACCGAACAAGTTAATGCTTTCCAAGCTTACAAAAGTGGTACCCCTTATTCAAATTTTTACAATGAAAACACCAAGTTTCATCCCAATCTCTCATACAAAAGCCAAAATGTCCAAAACCCTCAAACAACATACACTCCACCACCCATGAGAAATCAAAATCAAAGACCCTTTTACAATCAAAACCAAGGTTACCAAAATCAAAACCCATACAATCACCACAATGACCAAAGTTTTGATGTCCAAAAAGCGGTCCTCCAAATGCAAAAGAATCAACAAGAATTTTTCACCCAAATGCAAAAAGATAGCCAAGCAAAAGACACCACCATCAACAACATTCTAGCTCACACCAAGATGTTGGAAACACAATTAACTCAACTAGCATCTTCTAGCTCACAAAGACAAAAGGGGCAATTACCACCACAAAGTAACCCCCCTAGACATAAAACGGTTAGTGCCATTCACTTGAGAAGTGGTACAAGGTATGAAGCACCGAAGAAGCAAGTTGAGGATGAAGTTGTGAGAGCTAGTGAGAATGAAGTTGTGGTGCAAGGTCCCAAAGAAGGGGAATCATCAAAAGAAGAAAGCTCAAAGAAAAATGAAGACAAAGCCAAAGAAAAGGAGCCCATTGTGATTAGACTTCCTTTTCCAAGTCGTCAAGCCAAGCCTAAATTTGATGATCAACTTGGGAAGTTCATGGAGATTGTGAAGAACTTAGAAGTCTCAATTCCTTTCACGGAATTAATCAATCACGTTCCGGCCTATGCAAAGTACATGAAAGATATCCTCACAAAGAAGAAGTCAATCCGGAAACTTGAGACTATCGCCTTCACCAAGGTGAGTAGTGCCATACTTCAAGGGAGTTCACCTCCAAAATTAAAGGATCCGGGAAGCTTCTCAATACCGTGTACCATTGGCGACACAACGATCAACAAGGCCTTATGTGATCTAGGGGCTAGTGTGAGTGTCATGCCGTACTCGGTAAGTAAAAGGTTGGGAATGGGAGAGCTTAAATGTACCAATATCACTCTTCAAATGGCCGATAGATCGACGAAGACACCGCTAGGGATATGGGAAGATGTCCCCGTGCGAATTGGGAAGTTTTTCATCCCGGTGGACTTTGTCATTGTTGATATGGAGGAAGATTCCAACATTCCAATCATCTTAGGAAGACCTTTCCTACACACCGCGGGTGCGGTGATTGATGTGAAACATGGAGAGCTCACTCTAGAAGTAGGAGATGAAAGCATAACTTTTAATCTTGACAAGACCATGAGAGCTCCTCGTTTGCATGAGCCATGTTTCATGATTGATCATTATAGCCGAAAAGATGAAAAGAAGAAATCGGAACTCCAATGGAGGAAGAAAGTTGAAGATGCTCCATTCAAAGAGCAAGTGAATTTTGACAAGGAGAGCTTGCAAAGCTCATCAAAATCAACCAAGGAAGAAGAAGATGGCCTCATTGGCCAAGAGAAGAAATTGGGAGAGTTATCTCCATCCAAGCAAGAGATTTTCAACGATCAACTCAATGAAGTTTGTGGTCTTTGGGACGACGAATTTGAAGGGATCTTTAATCCCTACATTGGGCATGCCATCGATCATGATCAACAACAAGGGCCACGGTCTATTGAGGACCTCTACCATAACAATGAACAAGCTTTTGACTACTTCTTCAAGGTGTTGAGCAACATCAACAACACCTTGAACATGCCTCCTTGACATCTCATCAAGAATGAGAGTTTGGTGGAGTCCTCCCTAAACCACCACTTGTAAATATTTCTAACTCCCTAACTTACATTTAATTTTTGTATTGCATTTTTGTCATTTTTGGATTTATTTTTACTTTGATCAAAATAATTGTCATGAAAGAGAGAAGTGAGGGAGGGATTAACCATTTTAATTGATGTGTAGTACCTTAGTGTGGGGATGGCAATTGCCTAGGCTATTCATGCCTTAGTAGTGCCCCCGCAATGAAGAACACAAGATTTGAAAGAAAGAAAGAAAGAATGATAAGGGAATGCGTTGGTGCACGGATGGAACTGAATCCGTGTACACAAGGACCAATCCGAGCGGATTCCTGAGAATCCGCCCGTCTGCAGAGGATCCGAGCGTCCTGCTGAGAAGACGCCCGTCTTGGGCTGAGCTGAAAACTACAAATTTCTTGACTGTTGAAGAATCCGAGCGGATTTCTGGAAAGACGCCCGTCTCACAGAATCCGTCCGTCTTGTGAACAATCCGCCCGTCTTGCAGCTGAAGAAAAACAAAGAAAAATCTCTGGACAAGAATCCGTCCGTCCTGCACAAAATCCGCCCGTCTCTCAAAAAGAATCCGAGCGGATTCCCCAGAATCCGCCCGTCTCTAGGCGGGATTTTTGAAATTTTGAAGCTGAAGAATCCGAGCGGATTGCGCCTAATCCGCACGGATTGCCCCTGCGTCCTAAAATTGTCGAGTTCTTTAAATACCCACCCCACCTTCATTCATTCATTCATTCATTCATAAACACTACCCACAACATCAAAACCCTCATCCTCTCCATCTCAAAAACAAAAACCCTCAACAAAACTCACCAAAATCAAATCAAACCATCTTTAAAATAACAAATCAATCACTCCATCTTCATTAACAATCAAAACCAAGCACAAAATCTTCACCTTTGAATTGATTTTTGTTCTCATAAAGGCAAAGCCTTTCACCTTCAAAATCGATTTGGGCATTCTACAAATTGAAGATTTTTGATCTTTTTCTTGGTTAGCTCATCAAATGGCAAGAACAAAGGGAGCAACAAAAGCAAAAGCAAAGGCAACAAAGGCACCAAAGGCTACAACTCTCTCTCAAAGGCAAAAAGCTCTACAAATGAAGAAAGCTTTGGCAATGGTGGTATCAACACCAAGCTTGGAAGTGCAACAACCTCAACAAATTTCTATGGAAGCATCACCCTCTACTCCGGTAATTAATCAACTCTTGCATTACCCGGAGGTAACATTCATTTCCGATTCCCATAGAAATACATTTGTCAAGTTTGCTATGAAACAAATTCAATCCACCAAATTCATATGCCAAGATACTTTAGAGAAGTTGGGTGTTCTTGAACAAACAAGAGTCTTTTTCAATGCCATGGGTTTAAAGAAATTGTTTGAAATGAAGGAAGTAACATACCCCTCCCTTGTCTTGGAATTCTTAAGTTCTTTAAAAGTGACAAAAGTTGAGAATAGGGAAAATATTGAGTTTCGTCTAGCTAACACTAGTAGACGCATTACCTTTCCGGAATTGGGTGAAATTTTGGGTCTTAGCGATGAACATAAATTTTATAAGCAATATGGGAAGTATGATCCCGAGCCTCTTTGGGAGGCAATCTCCGGGAAGAAATTTGAAGATTTTAAAGCTTGTCGTGCTCTTTTGGTCCATCATCCGGGCATAAGAATATGGCACAAAGTTGTGGGAAATACCATAATTGCTAGGAAAGACACCAATCATTTCACGGGACTCGATTTCATTCTCCTTGAATCAACTTTGAATATTGGAAGAATTCACACCAAGCCTTACAATTCTTTGAGGCTATTGGTTGATAGATGGCTCCATGTAGATAGTGGGAAGAAGGGTCAAACCGTAATTGTTAATGGCGGCCTTGTCACGGTCCTAGCCAAGCACTTTGATCCTAATTTCAATAAGGATAGCAAGTACACGGCTAAGGATGGTGGCCATCTTATTGATATGTCCATCTTGATTAACAAGTTTAAGTGGGTTGCTCACAATCCCCTTGATACCAAGTATGGGTGGCTTACAAGTGAGGCTCGATCATTCACTTTACCCGCAAAGATTTGCCGTCTTAGTGTCCACCGGACCAACTATTTACTTCCCCTATCCGAAGAAGCCGAGTACATCATTCAACAACAAAAGGGTGATCATGAAACTCCCTCCTCTTCCATTGTTATACCACCTTACCCCTATGATTATGAAGAGTTCAAACCGCAAGGAGTTGAAATTGGGAAAGACTATGTAACTCTTCTTATGCAAGCCATGCACAAGCAAGCTTATGAAGATCGGAAGAATGCATATTTGGCTCAATATCCTCCCCTCCTACATCTAGCTAGGCAAGGACTCCTTGATCCATCTTGTCCTTTGCCTAGTTGGGCGGATAAAGAAGCCTTGTTTCCGGGTGCATCTAGGGACGTGGTGGAAGACAATGAGGTTGTTGGAAATGATGAAGAGATTGATGATAATATTGAGGAAGAAGCAAGTGGAGATGAAGAAAGAGATAGTGAAGATGGTGATGAAGAAAGCAAAGAAGAAAGTGCCAAAGAAAGTGGCAATGTGACCACTTCTCATGAGGGAAGTGGTGATGATAATAGCATGATGGAAGACTAGCCTTGGAGACTCCTACACTCCCATGGTTTGTCTATATCTCTTTGTATTTTATTTCATTTTGATCATTGTTGGTTTAGTCCTAGCAACATCAAAGGACTCACACCTCCGTTCCTTTGAGGTGTTCTTTATTGTTCCCATTTTTGTAAAATCCAAAATGACAATCTAGTTTCATGCATAGCATAGCATGTGCATGAACTCCCCCATGCTTTGACATTAGCAATAGTGTCTTACTTGGTTTGGGGAAGTTAATGCATACGCAACGGGAGGTAATCTAAATTATCCTCTCCGTCATAACAAAAAACCATGCATCATGTAGTATAGCTTAGTGTAGAATTGCATTTAGTATAGAAATCATGCATCATCTTTGCATAATTTCCATCATTTTGGCCATTGAGGACAATGCCCATATTAGTGTGGGGATGGGAATTCTAACACTTAACTTTTATTCAAAAACCATAAAAATTGAAAAAATTTCAAAAATCATAAAAAATTGAAAAATTGAAAAACCAAAAACAAGTTCATTTCCTTTGTATATATTGTTTTGTATATATTGTGTTTGTTCATCCTTGTTCACTTTGATTGACTACGCCACATCCGAGACATGAGGATATTGAAGACCGCATGGTATGATCTTTCCAATCTTCTTTTTCCTCTTTATGTTAATGACTATGTGGCTTTATTTTGATTGATGCGGTATAAACAATGTGAACTTAGGATTGCATCTAGTTTATTTGGCATATTAGTTGGTAGAATCATTTGCATTAGGATGTTTATATGCTAGTTGCATCATGGCATGTAGTTGCATGTTAGAAAAACTTTGCGAAACCGTCTACTTGGGAAGCTTGACAAGTGTATATAGGCCCTAGTAGATGCTTTCTATTCTTAAGACTTTGCTTGTTAGAATACTTGTAAAACACTCTAGGATGTGTCATGCTAGTATCCTTTGACCCATGGTTTAAGGCCGAGTCAAGAGTACCTTGTGGTGTGATAACTCCTTGGCTACCGTTTATTCCAAGGTGACCCTTGAAACCATGCATACTTCCATCATTCATCCTTGTTCTACCATACATTTTTGTCATCAAAGGGAATGGGCACAAAAAGAAATCAATTTGAGTTCAATGAAATGAAAAGTGAAAGAAAGTTTGCAAAAATGCATCAAATGAAAAGAGGAGAAAAAATAGAACTCCTAAAGTTTCAAATATAAGCCACCCTCACTACATATGGGGTGACTTTGAAAATGTTCAAAAAGAAAAATGCAAAAAGTTGAAAGTTGTCAAGTGTTGAAATGCCAAAAATCAAAAAGAAATGGCAAGAAAGTGTTTTCAAATGTTATATGCCACAAGAAATTGGGGGGAAAAACAAAAACAAAAGCAAACTCCCAAAATGAAACTCAAATATCTATTGATCCCTTTATCCATCGTATCCATTTTTGTGCATGGTAGAGAGGGGACGACCCTTCTTCTTGTCTAGGCAAGAGGGGGAATTCCGCGATCCTCCAGTGTTTCTAACACCATAGGGAGTCTACTCTTGACAAAAGCATTTAACGATTGAGGACAAAGGTACCCTAGCTTGACACAACTTGGAGGTGATTTATTGGTATCCTTCTAGGCTTAGTAGTTTGAACAAATTGCATCTATGAAGGATTGTGTACCCTTGAATTGCTTCCCTTGTAGATAATTTCCGCCACTTAGATGAGGAAAGTGGCTATTCTTTTTGTAGATGCATCCATTATGTGTTTTTGTGTGCTTTAAAGTTTGGATGTGTCGCCATTTTGGCAAGACCCACCTTGCCTTGCAAGAAGGCATCCTACCTCATGGTTGTCTTGTTGTGAGTTGAAGGGGCGGAGTGAGACCCGCTAATTGTCTCATATCGGCTATTATTATTAGGTTAGGTTAGTATTGGTCCTAGTCTTTGTCACCTCTTTGCTCGGGACGAGCAAAGGTTCGGTTTGGGGATATTTGATGCGACCATAATTGGCGCATATTTAGCCCCCGAATTACCATTGTTTCCATGCTTTTTAGTGCCTATTTGGGTCATTTCTTATCTTTAGTTCTTTGTTTTGCATATTCTTTGAGATTTTGATCCCTTGGTAGGAAAGGAGTAAGAATCTTGCATTTTCATGGCAAAACAAGGCTAAATTGATCATATTCAATGACCAAGCATCAAGGAGAGACAAGACTAGAAGGCCTTTGTACATAGCATAGTAGAAGAGCATTGTTGAGAAAAGGATCCTTGAGTCCCCAAGGAAATCCCCAAGGAATTCGTGAAGAAAAGGGAAGAAAAAGAAGAAGGAAAGTTGCTGAACTACAATCCGAACGGATTGTAGAGAATCCGTCCGTCCTCGCCAATCCGAGCGTCCCGCAAAGGAATCCGCTCGGATTCCCCCTCGCCAATCCGAGCGTCTTGCCCAAGAATCCGCTCGGATTCCTCAGCCCAGATCCGGCCGTCCCGACTCCCATCCGCACGGATCGCAGCATATCACGTTTTCATTCCTCAAGCATCGATAAGAGAAGCCCTTCTCTCGAATAATCCCGGAGGCTCCTTGCTCAACTTAAAAAGTGTAATTACTAGTTTAGCCCTTAGTTAACCCTAATGCATCCTCCCTAATTTTCACTATAAATACCCCATTAGTCTAATTAGAGGAGCATGTTCTTCTTATCAATAATTAGTGTAGTTAATATCAATCAAATCTCTCTTCAATATTGTAATCAAATATTAATCAAGTTTTAATCCAAGCTTTAGTTCTTTAATCTCTCTCTTGTTCTTACTTTATTTTGGGTAATTGAAGATTATTTGGGTTATTATTGGGGGATTGACAACCTCTCAATCTAGGATTCAAGTACTTCTATTATTCTTGCTTTATTATTGGAATCATTAGTAGGTATAATCTCTTAATCCCTTTTTAATTATTGCTAATTACTTTCATTTATTCATCATGTTTCATTATGTTAGTATGATTGACAACCTTTCTAGCATGATCAATATGATAATGAGTGAGTAGTCTCTTAGCTAGGGTTTAATGGGTGATTAGGGGAAACCAACATGGGGAATGATTCATGCCTAAATTAATATGCTTTCATATCTTATTTGCTTGCTTGTTTTGATCTTAATACATGCACATGTTATATTTGATGAAATGCTAAGCCTATGAATCCTTGCATTTACTATCATCTTCTATCCTTTCAACTTGACTTGTAAGACATAACCCAACTCGAGTCTTGTTAGACCATGCATGTGTTAAGTAGGAAAGATTAAGTCGACTTGTAGGTGTTGTACAATCCAAGAGATTCGGCTCCGGGACCCAAACTTTCTTAGGATTGTAAGATATAACCCAACTCAATCCATCACAACAATAATTGCTTGCTTATAATTTGAGAACATGTTTGTATGATCATATCCCATGATTCCCCTATGAACCCATGACACCCTAGTGCTTTTAATCAATTGTTTACACCCTTATTTTATTTATCTTGTTAGTTTATTTTCATTGCTATTTTAGTTTAGTAACCTTCTACATCAACCCAATTTGTGACACCCCTAGACACCACTAGTTACAATAGAATCTTCATTTCAATACCCGTCCCTTGGGATCCGACCTTTACTTGCCTCTTTACTAATTGTAGAGTTGTTTGTGAAGTATAAATTGTGTTTTGTATCGACCATTGACCAACGACCACATATGCTTAATTGTGAACACGAAATGGCTCCGATCAGTTACGCAAGAGCATATTCAGCTGACAATCCAACAAAATCTCCAATATCAATAATAATCCAAATTCCAGCTAACCGTTAATCTCATAATTCATGAGAACAAGTTAAAATGGCAACAAGGCAAGAAGACTGAAGTATAAGGCAACCAATTCATCCAACAACCAACATGTGAAATAATAATCACAAATATTAAGGCATCAACATAAAACATCCAAAAACAACCAATTTCACCTCAAAGACAAACCCTCGACCCGAGTCCCGCGATGGGTCATCGGTCAAATCGAGGCTGACCGGTTTAAACCTAGTTTGACCAAACTCGTTCGGTCAATCTGGCCCAGCTCAGAGTCTTGGCCTACTTTGGCCCAAATCACAAAATTTATCGCAATATTATTCTCATGCTATTTCCAATTTCTATCATGTGAAAAACGAAAGTAACACATTATCAATCACCTAAACACTTATCAAACAACAAACACAACATCAACTACTAATGTGACATTAATTCGTCGAGTAACTCGGAATAGTTACCTTACGCTAGCAAAGAGACAAGTAATAACTTGAGAAAGCTTCTAAA
This sequence comes from Silene latifolia, assembly GCF_048544455.1. NCBI lineage: Eukaryota > Viridiplantae > Streptophyta > Magnoliopsida > Caryophyllales > Caryophyllaceae > Silene > Silene latifolia. Next base: position 130,941,886 of record NC_133536.1, read on the forward strand.
ACCCAAAATTACTCTTCATCTTCAACCACATATGAGCCACCTAAAATAATTATGTGAAAGGACGATATTAATGAATTATCTTTATATAAAATATGAGACGGAAATTAATTTAATTTTATTTTAAATAAACCAAACTAGCGTCAAAACAATTTATGGACACGGCTCAAAAGTTATTATGACAATCTCAAACTCGGCCTAACCACCAACTACACATGGCCTCAAACTCGTGACTTAGCTAGGCCACTGCCTAGGCCACGGCCATCAAACTCGCCTAAAAGCAAGCCATAAGGAGTCCGACACGACCACCACCCGACTACCCATAGCCACCCTTCACCCTACTTCATAATCTGACCCAAAAATCAGTCCAAAACAGAACCCAAAAGATGCCTAAGTTCGACCCCAACTTCAGTCCTCATATGCAAAGTGAAAACCCATGATGACAGCTCTCGTCCCTGCCCAAAACAGAGTACCAATCGTCCCCTTAAGACTCCATTCTGGCGCCTAAAAACAGTCCTAGCTGAGCCAACTAAGTCAGCATTTAAAACGGTTTTAGAGCGGAAATCCACAAGTATAAAGCAACTCAAAAACAGACCCTAAAGACTACAAAAATCGCCCCAACACATAGTCCAAATTAGTCCAAAATAATCCCTACATGTCAGTATACACCGTCTCAACTATAAAACACACCAATTATCACCCAAAACAATCCATACATGTCAGCATACACCGTCTTAAATATACCACTTACTAGCTAGCATCCCAAATGATCCCTAGAGGTCAGTATACACCGTCTCAATCATCTCCACATATCAGTATACACCGTCTCAACTATACAACTGACTAATTAACATCCATAAGGATCCCTATATATAATTATACACCGTCTTAATTATAAAACAGACTAACCAGCATTCGAAATAAACATATTTTACAAGTAATATTGAGTAATCTATAATTGTTACCTTTTTCCGATTGAACTAATCATTTATGACTAACAAATCTTCTACAAGACCGTCTATCTTAGCAACTACAACCGTCTTATAATAAATAAAGCTAAAAATATAAATTGGGTTTGTAAAAATACATGACGAAAATGAATTTTACTTACAACGGATTGACGGAAACGACGAGAGGAATGCTATGGAACAAAAATAGTTGAAAACGGATAAGGAACGAAGCAAGACGTCGATTAACGAGATCAAATTTTGAAAAGGAAAGAGAACTCTCGAAGAAAAGAAAACAAAGAACAAAGAAGAAGAAAAGAGACGGGCGTTCGTGAAAATGAGACAATGACACTGCTAGCTTTGCTATTTATTATACGTACGTTTCTTCGTTGTTAAGAAACTTCGATAGTTATTAAAACCGTTTCGAGTTAAATTTAACCGGTTTTAGTAAAAGTTTGATAATAAAACGGAATCAATAATAAATAAATTTAATGAGTGAAAATAAAATAAACTCAGCTAGTTAACGTAAATAATAAGAAATCGGCTTGAAACGGAATTATTAGCGATTTTTACGAAACTAACGGATATTAATAAAAAAAATTGCTAATTTAGTGAAATAAGCTCAAAATAGCTAATTGGACGGTTTTGTTCCCAAAATCCATCTCGGGTTCACTTAAAACAACTTTCATAAGGACTCGTAAAGAAACGGAAATTATTAAATAAATAAACTCGAACTAACTTCAATAAACTCGAACTAACTTTAAATAAACTTATTAATGATTATTAAAATTAACGTATCGAATTATGATGAAATTAATTAATTAGCTAAGCATATATATATAAATCGTTAAATGATGTAATTAAATTCAAAATAGCAATTAAAAGAATTTTATCCAACTTAATAAAATACGGGGTGTTACAATCACCCCATCTTTTAAAAAGTTTCGTCCTCGAAACTTGAAAGTATAAATGAAAGGTTATAAAAATAAAACTGGAATTGGAATCGGTAACCAAAACATTTTAAAGGTTATTTATCGTAAGAATCAAAATTCTTTCAAAAGTTTCAAATAAAATTTTAAAACGTAAACAGATTCTCATCAGAGGAACGGAAGTGTTCTCGTTGCGCATTCAAGAACATCACATTCCAAATCCAAGATAAGGTCAAATGCAAATCATTTGTATAAATCAAAAATCAAAATACTTTCGAAAACATTTCTGAAGAGTTTTCAAAAGTATAAGTCTCATTCATGGAACGAAATTGCTCTTGTCGTGCACATAGGAACGCTAACTTTCCAAGTCAGAGACAAATTTAAAACAAAAACTAGTCGCAGACAAGCGTAGAACAAGTTATCAAACGTTTCCAATAACTAGTTCTTACATCCGATCAACGTTAAAATCAAAATAAGAGAAAGGTAATCTACTCAAATTTTCTTTTGCAAAAAGCCAAAATAGAAATAAAGGTTTCACCTTTAAACTAAAAGGGGAGTTAAATTCCTGAAATATAATATTAAACTTTAACAAAGGCATCATGATTAGATCAAAGTGAATAGAAATTGGATAAAATTTACAAAAATCTCAGGTTTAGCAACTCAAAACCATGATAAAGAAGTCTATACTCAAAGAACAATTAGAGAATTAAATCGAATTTTCATTTTCCAAATCTTTACAAGTAGGGAAAATTTGGTAATAGTAACATAAAATTTTTAACAACAAACCAAAAATGGTAGCTTGAAATATTTAGAAATTGTGCGAAATGAAAAGTAAGTTAGACATCATAGATACAAATATGCTAAGAGGGTTCAAGTTTAACCAACAAAAGAGGTATGATGAACTTCCTAGGGATAAGAATTGAAGTCAAATTTACAAGGATGTCAAAGATAGAGTTTCACATGATACGAGTGTCAAACTTAAAGGAGGAGCAAGATGAAGCGAGGAAATGAGGTATGAACGGTAACGCTCATGATCAAGGAGAAAGGGAAATTAGACAACAAGGAAACGCCAGATACTCAAATCTCAGACAACAATGTCATCACTCCACTAAGGAAACAAAGGGTAATAACCAGGTCAGGAAATGATAGGAAATTTAAAAAAAAGATATATGAACATGTCAAGATGTGAGACTAAAAGAGTCGAATCATAAAGATAACTAGTTACCAACCAGTAAGAGATATTAGAATTAGGGAGGTATTCAAGACAAGGAAATAACGAGTAAACTTTTATACTTAAGAATCAAATCCAACCAAGGTATGAACGAAAGGGAGGAAAACGATTAATGGTACGAAAGAGGATTTTTAAGGCTTAATCCATACGCTTCCTAAAACTTAAGGTTCTCTCTAACAAGGTCACGTCTATTAGGGTATTGTACCTTCATGACAAAACGACCAAATCCCAAACAAGGGTCAAGGTAAAATAAACGCTCGCTTAAGGGGTGATAAATCGGTTAGATACTTCTTCCACCTATCTTATCACATATTAGGATTTCCCTAAATCAAATCTACCACTCAAGTATAAAAGCATCTCTTTATCTCAAGCACTCGACACAACCTCAATGTTTTAAAAACCAAAGAATCAATTGACAAAGACTTCTCAAGGAACAACTAACATCAAATCACATCCCCAATCTATACGGGATTATTAACATCTAAAAATGGGTTTTCTTCCAAATTCAAATTCTAAACTTATCTCATGTTTACTCCTAAGGCGACGACGCTCAACCTACTAAGCTTTCAAATCCCAAACATAAACAACAAAGCCAAGTTCTATAACTTTAATCACATAGGCAACTCATTCCTAACACAAAGAATCCACCAATCGATTATACTTACTTTGTCAAGGAACTAGGTATAAGAATCACTAAGTATGTCTCATCACCTTACCTAAGTCTTTCTAACATCACGACTTCTCAAAGCCAGGGTTAAGGGTCAGACACAAACAATCTCCTCAAAAGTCGAATTTTCCAACCAAGGTCAACATTCCTCACAAGAAAGAGTACTATCTAATGGCGTTAAGGGAGGATAAGCAAAGAACAAAGGACAAGTTAGGAGTACAAGCTTAGCTTTTAAAGTAAAACAGAAGGGAGTTTAGAAGGAGGATAAGCACCAAGAGATTAAGAATAAGGCGAGATACAAAAAGAACGAGAAACATCTTCAAGGAAGTAGAAGCATTCTTCAAAGGTTGAACAATCTTCAATCCTCAGCAATAGGCACTAAATCTTGATCTTCTTAAAATATAAGTGTCCTTTCAATGGAACGGAGATACTCTTGGCGATCACTCAAGAACATCAATATTCCAATTCAAAGACATAAAAATACATTTTTACACCAACAAATGATAAAACTAATTATCAGACGTCTCCAATAACAAGCTTTAACACTAATTGACGTTAAAACCAGTGAAAAAAACATTAAAATATTTTCAAAACCTTTAGTTCAAAAAAATTTTTTATAATAAGGGTAATAACTCCATTAGCTATAGATAAGCTCACGGTCATTGATCCAAGAACGCAACAATAATTAAATGACAATCAACAAACAGGTTAGTACCTAACAAAGAGCAAACACAAAGAGACTACAACATAAGGTCCTAAGTCTACCCATCTTACCCATCTCTCAAGTTTATTATTTTAAGGTCAAGTTATTTATATTGGGGTGCACAAACGTGCGTCGGGAGCAAATATGCTCTGATACCAACTGTGACACCCTCACTTATCGCGGAAAAGTAAACACGTAATTCTAGAATAAAACTGCATGGATATGTTTGTAATAGGTTCATTTGGGTAAAAACCTGTAATTTTTAAAACCTGAACCTGTTATAAAGATATCCAAATTGGAAGGTGTCAAACATACAAGGTCTAACTAGAAGTTTCATAACATAACCATCGCTAAAGTCGTGAATAGCAAATTATACAACCAAATGTAAAGAGGGAGACATATGTCCCTAAAATGTATGTGACATAAAAAGTATTTAAGGGTCACAATAAAATAAAGCCAATCTAGGTTCCAAGGTTACTTTGCTCGCTAGCTCGTCCATGTACCCCATATATGCATCACCTACCTGTCATTCGCATTTTATACAAATACGAAAGCCACGGTCAGTGGGGAGTAACTCCGAGTTCTCCCAGCCACGAAATGTCATAATTAATATAACATGTAAACATAAGAATATGAATACGAATCACACAATGCATTAGCATATAGATGCTAGACAGTCGTGCTTATCATGTGAACAACAATATAACAACACATAGTCCTAGCATGTGAATACTAGACCGACTCATACTACACTATCATGTGAATCACATAACATCCAGGAATCCAAACTCTATCAACCATAGCCGGCTTGCATCTCACCTTCTATGATTCATAGAATCATCAAACAAGAAAGGACAATATATCTAGAGACAGGCATAAGTTCCTAGTACAGTCAATAGTCACTTTGTAACTCGAGTCTATACCACGAGGTAGGGAAGCTAGTATTTTGGCTCAGAGGTTAATATGAATAAAACATGGCCAAAACACCTAGTATCTTGGCTCGAGGTTTACATTTAAAACATGGCCAAGATACGACTCAACCCTAATCCTAGACTGCGCAGACCTAGAGAAATGCGGATAAAACCACCGCACCCAAGACTCATGATAAAACCACATGAGTACCCTAAGGAGTCCACCAAAGGGTTAGCTAGTACTTAAGCTGACCATCTCCTCACAAAATAGGCAGAAAGGTCATGCCCCAGCTTGGATATAAACCCACCAAGCCAGGAACACAAAGGCTATTAAGCTGTGAACATACACTCGTCAAAGACTATAATGGCCTATCTATGATGAAGGCCGAAATACTCACCTAGGACCTAAATAAAACCAATCTAGGTCCCAGCTTGAATACTTTAGCCCACACCACACAAGACAAGTAGGACACCCAATTAACCATAAGAGAGGCAAAGAGTCCAAACTTGTACACACAAAAGATCATACACACCCTAGTATATGAAAGGTTACGCAAGAGCATATTCAGCTGACAATCCAACAAAATCTCCAATATCAATAATAATCCAAATTCCAGCTAACCGTTAATCTCATAATTCATGAGAACAAGTTAAAATGGCAACAAGGCAAGAAGACTGAAGTATAAGGCAACCAATTCATCCAACAACCAACATGTGAAATAATAATCACAAATATTAAGGCATCAACATAAAACATCCAAAAACAACCAATTTCACCTCAAAGACAAACCCTCGACCCGAGTCCCGCGATGGGTCATCGGTCAAATCGAGGCTGACCGGTTTAAACCTAGTTTGACCAAACTCGTTCGGTCAATCTGGCCCAGCTCAGAGTCTTGGCCTACTTTGGCCCAAATCACAAAATTTATCGCAATATTATTCTCATGCTATTTCCAATTTCTATCATGTGAAAAACGAAAGTAACACATTATCAATCACCTAAACACTTATCAAACAACAAACACAACATCAACTACTAATGTGACATTAATTCGTCGAGTAACTCGGAATAGTTACCTTACGCTAGCAAAGAGACAAGTAATAACTTGAGAAAGCTTCTAAAACCCAAAATTACTCTTCATCTTCAACCACATATGAGCCACCTAAAATAATTATGTGAAAGGACGATATTAATGAATTATCTTTATATAAAATATGAGACGGAAATTAATTTAATTTTATTTTAAATAAACCAAACTAGCGTCAAAACAATTTATGGACACGGCTCAAAAGTTATTATGACAATCTCAAACTCGGCCTAACCACCAACTACACATGGCCTCAAACTCGTGACTTAGCTAGGCCCTTTGCCCAGGCCACGGCCATCAAACTCGCCTAAAAGCAAGCCATAAGGAGTCCGACACGACCACCACCCGACTACCCATAGCCACCCTTCACCCTACTTCATAATCTGACCCAAAAATCAGTCCAAAACAGAACCCAAAAGATGCCTAAGTTCGACCCCAACTTCAGTCCTCATATGCAAAGTGAAAACCCATGATGACAGCTCTCGTCCCCCCAAAAACAGTACCAATCGTCCCCTTAAGACTCCATTCGCGCCTAAAAACAGTCTAGCCGAGCCAACTAAGTCGGCATTTAAAACGGTTTTAGAGCGGAAATCCACAAGTATAAAGCAACTCAAAAACAGACCCTAAAGACTACAAAAATCGCCCCAACACATAGTCCAAATTAGTCCAAAATAATCCCTACATGTCAGTATACACCGTCTCAACTATAAAACACACCAATTATCACCCAAAACAATCCATACATGTCAGCATACACCGTCTTAAATATACCACTTACTAGCTAGCATCCCAAATGATCCCTAGAGGTCAGTATACACCGTCTCAATCATCTCCACATATCAGTATACACCGTCTCAACTATACAACTGACTAATTAACATCCATAAGGATCCCTATATATAATTATACACCGTCTTAATTATAAAACAGACTAACCAGCATTCGAAATAAACATATTTTACAAGTAATATTGAGTAATCTATAATTGTTACCTTTTTTCCGATTGAACTAATCATTTATGACTAACAAATCTTCTACAAGACCGTCTATCTTAGCATCTACAACCGTCTTATAATAAATAAAGCTAAAAATATAAATTGGGTTTGTAAAAATACATGACGAAAATGAATTTTACTTACAACGGATTGACGGAAACGACGAGAGGGATGCTATGGAACAAAAATAGTTGAAAACGGATAAGGAACGAAGCACCGACGTCGATTAACAGATCAAATTTTTAAAAGGAAAGAGAACTCTCCAGAAGAAGAAAACAAAGAACAAAGAAGAAAAGAGACGGGCGTTCGTGAAAATGAGACAGCAGCCTGCTAGCCTGCTATTTATTATACGTACGTTTCTTCGTTGTTAAGAAACTTCGATAGTTATTAAAACCGTTTCGAGTTAAATTTAACCGGTTTTAGTAAAAGTTTCAGTAATAAAACGGAATCAATAATAAATAAATTTAATGAGTGAAAATAAAATAAACTCAGCTAGTTAACGTAAATAATAAGAAATCGGCTTGAAACGGAATTATTAGCGATTTTTACGAAACTAACGGATATTAATAAAAAAAATTGCTAATTTAGTGAAATAAGCTCAAAATAGCTAATTGGACGGTTTTGTTCCCAAAATCCATCTCGGGTTCACTTAAAACAACTTTCATAAGGACTCGTAATGAAACGGAAATTATTAAATAAATAAACTCGAACTAACTTCAATAAACTCGAACTAACTTTGAATAAACTTATTAATGATTATTAAAATTAACGTATCGAATTATGATGAAATTAATTAATTAGCTAAGCATATATATATATAAATCGTTAAATGATGTAATTAAATTCAAAATAGCAATTAAAAGAATTTTATCCAACTTAATAAAATACGGGGTGTTACAAGAACGGAGTAGTTCTTGAACTTGTGTCACAACCGGAGTAGGTTGTTGTCTTTTTATTGTACGGGTTTTTAGTAGTCGGAGTAGATCACTAAAATTAATCAATAAAAAGTAGATTGGACGTAGGCACTTGAGTTCTTGCCGAACCAATTCAAAAATCTCGTGTTTGATTTTCTTTGTTTTATTCCGCTGCTCTTTATTTCGTTTACTTTGCTTTGCTTAACTTTCGAAGTAACAGTTCCACATACTGTCACATTTGGTCTGCAGTCTGTACTCCGTAACTGAGACAAATAGGTACAGTCAGAACAGTTGTTACTTTCATACTTCAACAAACATTCATTTTAATACTCGTTTAATCTCTCTATATTATTCGAAGTATTCTCACGTCTCTTATCATTCTACAACTAACTTTAAATTAATAAAGTTGAAGTTAAAATTTTTAAATAGTACCTAATTCACCCCCTCCCCCTCTTAGGTACTTGAATCCATAAACTCATCAGTTAATGTCGCGGTTGTCGGAGTGTTGATTGGTAGTTAATAGGTGGAGTGATGGCATCGTGGTGCAAGTGGCATTAGTGGTCGGCACAGTGAGTGCGGTGGTGCTCGGCGTGCCGTCACCTTATGTCGGTGAGAGTGACGACGTTTGTGCCACGTCAACTTATCGACGGCATTATAGGCGAGGCGTCTATGATTGAACGCTGAAGACTGTACTTCTAAATTAGTACTTGACTCAATCGGAAATAAATGTACTTCTAAATTATCGCACTTGAGAACGAAACTCGTTGGCACTTGGCATTGTGCATTAAGTGCTACCTTTTACGATACATACTAGGAACGAAAGTATCCCATAAACTAGCTTTCTAAATTAGCTACACATTATTATTGTGAAGCAACACTTCTTCGATGCAATCCTCAATGCAATTCTCACATTTGGCCACTGGAAACCAGTCACTTTTTATTGCCAACACAAGCAAGACTACACACATCCGACCCCTTATTTATCCATCAATTAATTACATTATTTCGTGAGTAATACAGAATACAATCAAAGTATCAAACATATACATATTACAATCAAAGTATCAAACATATACATATTCACCAGTTAATAAATGTACGTCAACTTACGAAGAAAATGTTAGATACACTCCTTTAAATTTTTAGATACATGCCATTAGATAGCTAGATACACTCGTTTCAGTTGTTAGATACATAATCTAGGCTAGCTAGATACACTCGCTTAAGTTGCTAGATAAATAACTTTAGCTAGCTAGATACACTCCTTTAAAACACTAGATACATACCTTTAGCTAGCTAGATACACCCGTTTAAGTTGCTATATACACTTCTTTAAGCTTCTTTAAGTTGTTAGAGACATACTTATAACTAGTTAGTTTCACTCCTTTAAGTTGGTAGATACATTTCTTCTCTTAGGATACCCCCCCCCCCCCCACACCACACCCCCCCGATCTCATTCCTCCTCGAAAAGGATTAACCCTATATTTTTTAGAGTTTAGTTTTTGTTTGCACCCCCTCTCGATAAAAAAAGGAAAGGGAAAAGGTTGTAGCGGACCGCCTAATCCAACCCTACACCCTTTCTCGTCCTAAATTTAGGATACTCGTGCCTCTCGTTTGATCTCATTAAGTTGTTAGATACATTCCTTTAAATTGCTAGATACATCCCTTTAGCTGGTTAGATACACTTATTTAAGTTGCTAGACACATATCTCAAACTAGCTAGATACACTACTTTAAGTTTCTAGATACATACCTCTAGTTAGCTATATACACTCGTTCAAGTTACTTGATACATACCTCTAACTAGATAGATACACTCTTTTACATTCTTAGATACATACCTCTATTAAGGATATCCGTTTCTTTAGTGACAAAAGACTGTCTCTAGATAATACAGTATCATTACGATCACCAAAGCTAACACAATTGAGCTACAAAAGTGAAATGAGAAACTGGGAATATTGGAACGAACGCCTTTGTTCAGTAGTACTCACTTTTAAAGTGGGAAAGTTGATTTTTTAATCTATATTTCTCATAAGCCCTCTGAAATGATTGCAAGGACTACTGGAATTCGATGGGGAAATTTCAACACACACAATACTAAAACAAAAGACTACACAAACACAATATTGAGCACATTTTACAGGAACCATCATAGAAATTAGTGGCTGAATAACAAGGTCAATCACCCAAAAAAACTTCACAGTGAATGAATCAACTTTCATTTCCAAGTAAAATCATTTCCAAAATAGCTCATCTCCCAATCAACAATACGGGGTATAATACTCATTTCGACCCACCACAAAAACCTATATTTTCTAATTTGCATAGCAAAGATACAAGGGAAAAGAAGATTAACTCAAAAATGATTGAATGCACTGAAAAGAGAAGCCAAACGATGGATAGATTCGACTTCACCTTCCCTAAGCCAATCATAAAACTCATTAACAACAAATAATTTATAAAATCTATTTGTGTATGTGTACAATTAATACGAGTATCTGGAATAATTATTTGCGTATCCATCGGCTTAACTACCACAGCCCACACAACCCACCACCACCCGCCACAACAACACCGACTAACACCACTACACACTTTTTATTAGCACCACACCCACCACATCAACACTTGTTACCGGAGCAACTCCGAAAACATCAGCAGCAATGCCAGACGACCACCCCATCTCCTACCTATCACCAGCCCGGCCCCGTATAACATCAGACCCACCAACCAGCCCAAGAACCATCACCAACCACATTATTCGAAATTTCTTCCAAGTGCTAGATCTACAAAAAAGAAAGAAAATTTTCGTAAAATTAACTATGCAGGGGATGTAGTCGGGAAATTTAGAGCCCAAAAGTGGTCTTCATCACCGTTGTCGGGAATTCCATTCGAGGTCACCGGCGAAGGAAGCGACGAAGAGGAGGGTGGTCTGCGTCGCCGGCGTAGGAGAAAGCCGACTCCGGCGGTCGTCTAGGCTGCTGCGACAGGTACAGGTGGTTGTGGTAGTAGTAGATTAAGCAGAGGGAAGGTAGTGTGTGTGTCTGATAAAGGAGCGTGAGATGGACAATTTATGGGTTGATTTTGGGCTTCTGAAATTGTGTTTTTAAGTTGGTTCGTACGGTTCGCGCTGAACTTTAGTTCGTACGGGATATATATAGAAATAGGATCTCGTGCGAACTTAAAGTTCGGTGCGAACCGTGCGAACTAATAAAACCAATAGACTAAATTAGACTAAACAATTGAAAGGCCCAAATCACATCTTCCCCGTAGTCTCTCCTATCCTCTTCAATCAACAACCACACAACCAACCAACATCGTCATCACTGTCACGCCATTGCCGACCACCAGGTTGGGTTCCACCGCCGTCACTGCTGCAACGACCTAGCCGCCGACGAACACACTAACTCATTATATTTACAATAATCAATCACAGTAACCATTTTTCTTACTTCTCTTATCCGCACTTCCCACTTGTCGTCGTCGGCGAGCACTATCCATGTCGACAAATCACCGGCGACACTCCCAGTCCCAGACTACGACGACACTCCCAAAATCCGGCGAACACACTAACGGCATCAAGGATCTCTACGATTAATTCATTTCGTCGCTTTTCTTCGTAAATTCGTGTGCCTACGATTAACAGTGAACAACGAAGACCGTTTTTGGCGAACACACTAACGGCATCAAGGATCACAGTAACCATTTTTCTTACTTCTCTCATTTTGTGAGGATGTTGTCAGAGAAGATTATCGAGCTTCTGAAGTTTGGTAAGGACAAGCATGCCCTGAATTGGCCAAGAGGAAGTTGGGAACCCACAAGCGGGCGAAGCGAAAGAGAGAGGAGATGTCGGATGTTCTCAGGAAGATGAGGTCTGCAGGAGGTGCTGAGATTATAGAGTATACTATGGAGTGCACGTTTGTTTCTTGTTTTTCTATTAAGAATTACGGAGGTATATTGTAAAGCGATTTTAAGTCAGTAGATACACTCTTTTACCCTCCTTTTAAGTTGCTAGGTACATATCTTTAGTTAGCTAGATACATTGATTTTAAGTCAATAGATACATACCTATAGTTTACTAGATACGTACTTGTACCTTGCTAGATAAAATGTTTTCTATTATTATTATTATTATTATTAACATGCTACGTTTGTCATTTCTTAAAACTTTCACCTAATCAAAACCCATGCATTGATGAATATTTTAACTAGGAAAGTGTCCGGGACACCCTTATGGAAAGTGTCATTTTTTACTAGATACACTTCTTTTAATTGCAAGATATTTTCATTTAAGTTACTAGATACATTTCTTTAAATTAATAGATACGCTCCTTTAAGTTACTAGATACATTTCTGTAAGTTTCTAGATACGTTCATTTAAATTGCTAGATACATACCTTTAGCTAAGTAGATACACTCCTTTAAGTTAGTAGATACATTTCTTTAAATTGCTAGATACATTTCTTTAGATTATTACATACATACATTTAGCTAGCTAGATACACTTATTTAAGTTACTAGATACATTTATTTAAGTTGCTAGATACGCTCCGTTAAATCACTAGATACATACCCTTAAGTTGTTAGACACTCTTTTAAATTAGTAGATACATATCTTTAGCTAACTAAATACACTTTGTTATGTTACTAAATATATATTTTTAAGGTACTGGATACACTCCGAGAATATAGGCACATATATTCGAGAATTAGCTTGGCTAGTTTTGTAGACACTATTAACGGCTGAATTTGTTTTAAATCTACAATTTCAAGTATAGGAGTAAATGTCGAGGTAAACAAATAGATGAAGCAGTTGTCGAAAATAAATAGTGCTAATTACTTAAGTATAATACTCTAAATTTAGATTACGGCCAACGTTATTCATAGAACCGGGTTGGTATTACACTATGAATTAAAATCCATCGACTAACGTTTTAAATTATGGCTCGAACGATGAACAAAAACATGTAAGAGTTCAAGATGGATTTTGGAGCGTTTACTTCAATTTAGGCGGTGAGGTAAAATATATGGGGAATACTCCGAGAGAAAACAAAGTTACCCTATTAACAAAAAAAACTTTATGAATATTATGATTACTTCAAGTCTCAGAATAACATTAATGCTTTACAAGGGCTTGGAATTTATGTACACAAAATCCATCGTCTCAGAAAAAATTAGTACTCCATAGTCCATACCTTCCAACAATATCCAATTGCAACAATATCCTATATTCCTCTATTAGATTAGTAAATTTCTCCATGGTCACTAGAATGCGGCAGAGTTGATTCTCTTCTTTTTCTTGTCTCCATTTCTTTGCTCCTCCGCTACCTTCGGAACGACGACGCACACCTGCCACTTGACCCGTCGCACCCACGCCAAACATCCACCAGCCACCAAACTTTATACTCTATATTAAAAGTAAACATTGAAGCCATTAGATTGAATTAACTCTGCAATAACAATACATATGTCAACAATTGACGGATCAAACGCTTCAAAAAGTTCATAACTTCCGATCATAAAATTCAAATGCCTAAAATTTTTATTCCCTGGTATCAATAAACAATCAAAATAGTAAGGGGTAACCTGAAAAATCTTATAGCTTGATCACGGTTTTGTGTAATGGTAGATATTAGATACCATGGGTAAAATGAAAGGAGAATAAGGATGCATGGATGAGATTCATTGTTAAAAAGCGGAACTGCATGACAACAATGAGGGGAAAAAAAACAATTGTCTGTCCATGATCTTTGCCCACATATGTTCATTTGAAAAGATGTTCCCATGACACTAAATCCTTGAAACTCATAATCTCGAACAGATCGATAGACACATCTATTGAAACTACATAAGCACGATCGTCTGTTTACCAAATAGAGAAAGCGGTAGAGGCGATAGTTAAGAGGATAAGTGGCCAAAATGCCAAGAAGAAGGTTCCGCCAAGTCTTAACAAAAGTTTAGCACGTGGAATCAACCCCTGTTCAATAATTAAGAAAAGAAAATAGTAGTCATATATAACCAGTCCACAAGACAAGTACAGAAAAATAAGTACAGAAATTTTCTGGTGGAGCTTTATAAAAGAAACAATGAAGTAAATAGCCAACACGAGTACAGTGGGGAGGTGCAAATCGATTGGGCAACATGTTGAAAAATCAAATTTGAACCCGGTCAATGGTAAACTAGTAGTCAAAAATATTACCCAACTCATTGCATATCCAAGGTATTCTCGCCATAATGGGGTTTGAAGCACGACCTTTGAATAACCAGAGCGAGACCCCTAACAAGAACAACTTGAATATGACTTGAAACTCCTTACCTGAAATTTTTTGGACCCAATATTGATACAACCTAAGAACATGTGACCCGATAATGACACTATCTGAAATGATTCTAAATAAACTTAAATGACTAGTTAGAAACCCAAAATGACTAATCTACCAAACAAATGACAAAGACCTTCATAAGCATGGCAAAAAATGACCTGCCTTACACCCTATGACTCAAATTACACCATATAAGAATTGACTGGATCGTATGAGACGCAGATGATCAATGCCATCTGGTATGGTCATTTGAGTTAGAAACAAAAAATATGCCGTCAGTTTGTAATGCGATATTGTTAGTGAACACATTAATTAAAATTAATGCGTGATCAATCTCAAGCCCTTCGCTGTTCAACTCCATTGATTGCTCCCTTTGATTTGTTAAACTTTTATCAAAGCCAGTTGTGATTGAATTTCTCTTAGAGAATGGTCTATTACCTCTCTCTTGTATCATCTCTTCCTCAACTGTGTCCCTATCGATCTCCTCAAGTAATGATGTTGATGAAATGCCTCTTTTTCCTAGTTCCTTCATGAACAAAGACTCAGGAGGTTCAGATATTAAGTGTAACACTAATATTTACCATTACACAAAATCGTGATCAAGCTATAAGATTTTTCAGGTTACCATTACGTATTTTGAGGCGATATAGGCCGCATTTGATACCAGGGAATAAACCACGACAACAATGAGATTCAGATATTAAGGATATGCAGTTCCGCATTTGATACCATGACAACAATGAGATTCATATGTTCATGAGGATATCAGATAGTCCATTAAAGGATATGATAAACCATAATATATAGACAAAAGAGGTAAGATTCAGATATTAAGGATGCTAAAAATTCCCATCTCCATGTACGTTCATTGTTAGAATCATAGATACACTTCTTTAAGTTATTAGATGCATACCTTTAGTTTGCTAGATACACTACTTTAAGTTAACAGATACATACATTTACCTAGCTAGATACACTTATTTAAATTAGTAGATAGATACATGTAGCTTTCTAATACATAATAAGGGAAAGAGCTTAGGGTTGGGTTCGGGCCGCCTAATCCAACCCTAAACCCTTACGCGTCCTACTTTTGGATAGATACACTCTTAAGTTACTACATACATACCTTTAATTTGCTAGATACACTGCTTTAAGTTACTAGATACATACCTTTAGCTAGTTAGATACACTCCAATAAGTTATGAGATACATACTCGTAGCTTGTTAGATACACTCAAATGTATAAGAATAAACAAACAGAGAATGATGAAACAAGCCCTCTTGTGAAGGTAATATGGTCAAGAAGCTTCTCTTTTACAATATCTTCTGCAGAAATTTTTCACGATGGCAAAATGTAGTGCATTATCAAGTAAAAGTGAAATAACACAACAGGGCTTGTTGCAAATTCAATTGAATCTAATTGTTGCAATTTCAGGGAAAATCAATTATACCTTTTGTAATCTAAAAATGCAAGGAAAACTCACAATTTTTACGGCTAATCGGACGAGAAGACAAATCATCAAGCAAACAAATACTAATTACACAGTAAAAATGTAAACTCATAACCAATTAACAGCTGAATGTATGGTAATTTTAAGTTTAAACAAGAAATGGGGAAAAAATCGGGAGTACCTGGGAATTTGACTTGTCGGTGGTAACTCATCTTTGATTTCTTCGAATTTGATGGATCTATTTCCCAGATAATGCACATCAAGTGGAGTTCAGAACCCTAATTCATCATCACGAGAATGAAGGACGATTTGATCATACTATTGCCGACGATTTCCCGTCACAAATTTAATTTCTCCGGCGTGCAGGTCTTGTTCTTCCGGCGAGATGAACCAATGATGTGAAGCATGAAGGAGACAAATGAAATAAGACGCATTCGGCTATGTTGAAGGTCGGCATCGCTCGTAGATTAGGTGGTCGTAGTGATTGGTGGTTCGGCATCGGCGATCGGAGATCGTGGAATAATAGCCCGAGTGTCGGTGTGAGAGAGAAAGAGGATATGAATAATTGAATGTCTGGGAGCACAGAGTGGGGGAATAGTTTACAATTAAAATGTCAAGCGCGTGTTTTATTGATTTTGGGTAGTTCGTACGGTTCGCACCGTACTTTAGTTCGCACCTGACCCCGACCTTATATATATATATATATATATATATATAGAAATAGGATCATATGAGTTTGGTTTTTTTGGTGAGTTACCCCTACTTATCTAAACCGTTAGATGAAGTGAATCCAGCGGCCAACAATTTACGCGTGTTATTAACAGTAACACTAACGTAATCAGTTTCTTTCTTCATTCATTTCATTATTTTATTTTCTCTATCTATTCTCTCTCCTTCTAAAATCTCTTTTAACATGTGTAATGCCTTAAAAAAAAAAAAAAAAAAAAAAACTCTTCGACAGTCACTTTGGCCATCACTGAGGCGATCACTCCGACAAAGATAATCAGCAGTGAGTTTTTTTCTTCATATTTGATTATTGATTTCAAATTCAAATTCATTTATTATATCGTAACCTAGGGTTTTCGTTTGATTTTGCTTTTAATTGTTCTTATCAAATTCCAGCTTCTCCAACGACGATGATACGCCAAATGCTTACCTAGTCTTGTTCAACTTTGCAGAATCGATCAAGTCTAATGCTTTTTGTTATTACTACACACACATTGGTACTACTTATTCATGTATTAGTATTGTGGTATTTTATCGTCTATTAGCTCAAAAGGTAGAGCATTGTGCTTGCACAAGGTGTGGGTTCGAATCCCATATAGACGAATAAACCTAAGTTATTGTATATTGTAGCATTAGTTATTGTATATTGTAGCGCCAGTTATTTAATAGAGTAACACAAATTATTATATAGAATAATAGTAGTTATTGTATAGGGTAAGAGTAGTTATTTAATAGAGTAACACTAGTTATTGTATAGAGTAATCATAGTTATTGTATAGCGTAAGAGTAGCTATTTAATAGAGTAATAAAAGTTACTGTATAGAATAATGTAGTAGTTATTGTATAGAGTAAGAATAGTTGTTTAATAGGGTAACACTAGTTATTGTATAGAGTAGTAATAGTTATTGTATAGAGTAATAATAGTTATTGTATAGAATAAGAGTAGTTATTTAATAGGGTAACACAAGTTATCTATAAAATACTATTAAAAGTCTAACCTAAAATGAATCATAAAGGCCACATAGACAAATCCATGTAGGCTTAAGAAAATCCACGTCTGAATTAACATACCCACGTCTGCCCAAATATTGCCACGTCTACCCAAAACCACAAAATAATAATCGATTGGTTTTCCATGCTAATGTTTTGAAGAGCCCCATAACTACCAATATTAATCCCTTTCTTTACTTCCGATTCATGTAATCTCTTATTAGTTTATCACTCATCTTTCTGGCTTCCTTGAACTCCAAGCGTTAATCCAGCCCATTATGACACTATAAATTTGACAATACATAGGCGATTCTCAGTTCTCACTATAAAGTGATAGTATTTGGTATGATGACTTCTATCCATCTTTTCCTTCTTATACAAATAGGTATAATGGCTATGTTGTTCTCGCTTAAAGAGGGTGTGTTTATTTGTTTCCTTGCCCTTCGTAATCCGTATAAATGATTTTGTGAGTAAATTAGTTTTTTTTTTTTTTTTTTAATGCGGTTGCTTATTAAAAGAAGCTACCCGTTCAATTTTATGTTCAAGAAATATAGTTTCACATGTGTATGTATTTTTTTTCCTTTTTACGATGATCGATAAGGTTGTGTCATATATGTGAATGTATGTTTTTGTAGGAAATCAGAAGGTGGTGAAACTATTACTTTACGCAGAAAGAGTATCGGAATTGGGCTTATTTTTGCAAATTCTTCTCTTAGACAACCTTTTCTTGAAACAAGGTCTCATTTATGATGTTTAATTTAGCGTTGTGTTATTTCTTCCATGTATCTTATTGTATGATATTTTTCTTATAGTATTATCCAGGAATAAAGATATATAAACAAGAATACGAAATAAATGAATAATGAAAGTACTTTGTAAAGTTCGTTTTTAACTGGACACTTCAGTAGTGTAGCATACTAAGACGTTTATCAATGAGAGGTTACCCAATATAAAGGGATTGATTATTATGTTGGTTATCGTTATAAAAGAAGAAGGGTAGAGTTTTAGACTTTGTAATGTTAAGATTTTAGACTTCGTGGTTTGCCGTATGAATTTGACGGTGTTTGACTGTATATTTCTTACTAATTGTAGAAATTCATTCATAATATTTTATTTCTATTCCTTTAACAATTTAAAAGCCCCTTTAATTTTTCTATAATTGAATTTAGTTTCTTTTCTTATCTCAATTTTACTTGTGGCTTTTAACATATAGCCATAGTCATTCGTAGTATTTTCATAAGTCATAACCGTTGACATCGTGTTTAGCTTTGTAATTGCCCACAATTCTTTTTCTAACTTTTCAGATTTGAATGGTCTCAACTCTATTGTCAAATATTGGTACCAAACTACCAATAGAGAGTTACAGACGCTTGAAACATTAATATGTGTCACGCTGGTGTGATACGAGTTTACTTGATTGATGAAATAATTGTGTTAAACTCGACAAACATCTTACGGTATGATTATATAAAAAAAACCATAAACGATCCCGTGATTTTCACGGGTAAAAGAACTAGTTAGTTGTTTAATACGGTAACACTAGTTATTGTATAGAGTAGTAATAGTTATTGTATAGAGTAATAATAGTTATTGTATATAATAAGAGTAGTTATTTAATAGGGTAACACAAGTTATTAGTTGTTTAATAGGGTAACACTAGTTATTGTATAGAGTAGTAATAGTTATTGTATAGAGTAATAATAGTTATTGTATAGAATAAGAGTAGTTATTTAATAGGGTAACACAAGTTATTGTATAGAGTAAGAATTTGGCTTCGTAGGTTGTTTAAGGACAGTGGATGCCTTCATAGCTGAATTTAATTTTAGGAGACAAAGCAGCTGTTAGGGTGCAAACGCACCATGGAGAGCCTATGCATATGCGACTAGCACAATCGGAGTATCGTCTGCCTTTGGAAGTTTTGAACCTCTATATATCCTCTGCGTGTCTAGACTAAGGGCTATAAATTGATGATCGATAAGAGGATAATTTAAAAAATATTTGATAATCAAACAAATGTCATCTGGTTCATACCTAAACCCATGTAGCTTTTCGATATTGTTGTGGGAAGATTTGAAATTGATCATGACATTATTGAATGTAATAGAAGGAATCACAAAAAAATTGTGAGAATTAATGGCGTTTTTGCGTACAGACAATAGAAGAAGAAACTCGGGAGACTAATTAAATAAAGTGGTGATGAGAGAGAAAGATTAAATAAGAAAAGTGAGTGAATTAAGTTTCCGCCTATTTTTGTTGAATTTGAGTCGTGGATCTGGTAAGATCAGATGGTCCAAAAAATACGGGGGTAACTCACGAAAAGTGACAAACTCACCGGATCTTGCATCTCTCTCTCTCTCTCTCTCTCTCTCTCTCTATATATATATATATATATATAGGCCGAATCCGGTGAGGCCGTTAATTATGGCGAGGCGGCCGGCCTCACCAAATTCCTTCATTAATCCTTCATTATATGGACTAACTTCCTATTATTCATTGGGCTGAAAATTTAGGGGTCACTCCAAATCTTTTCATTTAGCCCAAAATAATTTCTCTCACTAAAATATTATATCATATAATAACCCAATCACACAATATCTCTCTAAAATATAACAAACAAAATTTTTTTCTGAAAATTCTTCATCAAGCAAACTCGTCGTTCAACGGAAATTCTTCAGCAAGCGAGCTCATCAATTTGTTCATCGGTTGTTCGTGCACTACTACAGATACAGGCTATAACAACGGTCAAAAACCGTTGTTATATAAAAAAGCGGACGTTGTTAAAGCGTCCGTTGTAGAAGGTTTTAACAACGGTTAGTTTTCTTACGGAAACCGTTGTTAAAACTATTAACAACGGTTTTAAATATAAAAACCCGTTGTGGAAAGTGTGACTCAATTTTGGGGGGAAAGTTATAACAACGGGTTTTAATATACAAAACCGTTGTTATAACTAAAGACAACGGGTTGTTTGTAAATAACCGTTGTTGTTTGTTCTTAAAAAATAAAAAAAAAATTAAATTAAATATTACTAGCTATAAATATTAAAGCATCCTTTACCAACATATTAAAGCATCCTTTACTAAAATTCATTAATTGAAACAACATGGCAATGAACCCTAATTTTATCAACAACGAAGAATGGCTTACACAAACGATTGAAGATGATGGGAAGGTTCTCGCCGGGCTTCCCGCCGATCAACACCCATTAATCAAAGCATCCCTTGAACATCAACGGAATTATTGGATTAAGAGGCGTGAAGCAGTCCGGCTTGTCAACAAAGCCTCATCATCATCATCATCTTCATACCCTAGTCGGCCTGTTACTCGCAACTTGGCTGCAGCCAGAGATATGTTGAGTTGTACTCTTCCAACCTTATCTCCACATGCAAGTCGTGTCCTTGCATATATTCAATCTGTTATTGCAAAATATGAAGCCAATGACCCGGAAGTTAGCGGTATACCAGAGTGGCGTGATTGGTGGCAGGTTGAGAAGCGTTTTTACGCTTAAGGGGTTGTTCCGGCTTATTATACATCTTTTGATTTCGATAATTGCTGTAATGTATTTGCTTGGTTTAAAATTAAATGAAATGATCATTTTGAAAGTGTTGAGTTATGCTTGTTTGATTTGCTTCCATTTTTCAACTCCATAGATCTATCAGTCATCATCAAGATCTGATTATGGCACAACTTCCTAACATATATGGCATAACTTCCTAACATATATATTAATTAAAAAACAACTCAACCCACACATTAGTATAAATACATTGCATTATCTCAACTAACATGCATTTCCATTATCTCAATATATTCTCCAAACCCTAACTGCTAAAACATGCTCGATCCGTACTGAAGGACGCCAAAGAAGATGGAAATGAAATAATTAGCAGATGCTTAACGGAACCTAATGGTCGATAAAAACACATACATGGAAATGAAATAATTAGCAGATGCTTAACGGAACCTAATGGTCGATAAAAACACATACATTGAAATGAAATAATTAGAACAATAAAATAATGACGATGAAACAAACACGATAATTGTAACGTACGTAAAGAGACGATGAAATCAACAGTGACGGCGAGAAGATAAAGCGACGATGAGAAAGAGAGAAAGAGACGATGAGAAAGTGTGTGTTTTGTGTTTGTGTTTGTGTTTGGTCTTCTTTGGGTTTGTGTTTGTGTATTAAGGTTTGTGTTTTGTGGCTGCAGCAGACTTGTGTTTGTGTGGTTTATAGTATGGAAGGTATTGACAACGGTTATTAAACAACAACCGTTGTGAAATATGTTTTAACAACGGTTGTAGAAAACACCCGTTGTTAAATAAGTTTTAACAACGGGTTTCAAAAATAACCGTTGTGATTACTTTTCACTAACTTTGCGCCAATTTTGCGCCAAATTATTAACAACGGTTGTTCATGTGTGACCCGTTGTTAAAACGAATAACAACGGTTTTTATAACCATACCCGTTGTAATTGATTTTAGTAAAATTCGCGCCATACATTCTACAACGTCTATTGTGATTTTCGTGAATATTCGTTGTTAAAGGGGCGTTGTAGTTGCCTGGATTTGTAGTAGTGGTGGATTTCATCAAAACAACATTCAACAACGTTGATTCAAGTAATTTCAGAAGAAAAATCGAATAGTTTTCAGGTAATTTCATAATTTTCATCAAAATTGAGTATATTCATACAATTCTGTCAATTCACTCATAAATTGATGATATCAGGTTCGAATTTGATCAAATTGAACGATTTTGTAGATAAAACGTTCGAATTTGACCAATATTTTGAGCGATTTCCTTTTTCTCAATTGCTATGCTATGGAGATTGTTCGTGGATTTCGTATTACTTACTAAATTGTTTTTGACGATTTTGCAGCTCTAATTGCTATGGAGATTGTAGATATCACAATGACTGATGATAATAGTGTTATTGAATCAGGTATATCGTTTTTTATGTAATTTTTGTAAAATCTCATGTTTTATGATTCAATTTGCATTTGTCAAAATTTCTGCTCGATTATTATGCAATATATGGATCGATATTGTATCTCAGTTTTTTTGCAAGGTTTAGTTTATGAATTGAGTTGATTTTGTGAATCTTAGAACCTAATTGTGTGATTTGTAAGAGTTGGTTGAATTATTCTTGTAAGAGTTATCAATTGAGTGGATTTTGTTGTTTGGTGAATCTCAGACCTTATTTTGTGAATCTCAGACCTAGTTTAGTGAATCTTAGAGCTTGTTTTGTGAAACTTATCATAAGTGGTTAGAATCACCTTTTCTACTCTTTTACTTATTTTGTGAATCTCAGACCTAGTTTAGTGAATCTTAGACCTTATTTTGTGAATCTCAGACCTTACTCAGTGAATCTTAGCAAATGATGATAGTGTGATAATTAATTAAAACATAATATTCAGAAAACTTAAAAATCTTGTAATTTTTCGTCACATAAAATTTCGCAGGTTCATGGCTTTCGAATTAACTAAACAACAACATTAAAAAATAAAATAAAATGAAAAGCTGAAAAATTAAGCAAGATATGATATTTGTTTAGTTTATCAATCACCCCTATTTGTTCGAGGCAATGCACATAGAGCAATATTGATATAGCTATAGGTGCAAAGCATTCCATCCGCATCACGAGTGATCTTCCTGCATGTTTAGATGAATATGGGACTCTTCTACATACTGGAGTGTAGTTAAAATATTTTGAATCAAGCCTTGATGCTAGCCATAGAAAGGGCCCCTGAACTCGGGAATAGGTAGCCAGCCATTCAGATCTAGTACGCCCAAATTGCTCGAACTTCTCCTGCAACTTAAAAGTCTGTTTGCAACCATTGTCATTTGTGCCAAATTGAATTAGTACTAATCCCATAAAATGACAAGTCTGCCTGCACATAACAGGCACCAAAGACTTTATCTCATAACCTTGGCTCATTAAACAATCTGCCAATTTAGAGAGGTCAGGACAAACATACTTCCCTTTTTTATCCATATAACCTGGAACATTCGCCAAAACACAAGTATAGGAAAATACAAATAAATGAGACATTGTGTGCAATAGGGATTTTTGAAATGTTTTACAGAAGAGAGAAGAGAGGTTATTGGTATATACTATTATGTTTCAGAAATTAGATATTTATAGGCCTGGTATTTGGCACAACTGTCAACAGTGCCTGTTCACATTACCCATATATTAAATTTTTTGATTGTTCAATTTCATTTTCTTGGGAATGGAAGTGTTATTAACAAATCAACAAAATATCCTCATACATACAACCTGACCTTTTCTTAAAAGTGAATTCATAATCTTCACCAAAAATTTTTAAATTATTTGAACTAATAATCTGATACTTTATTTAGTGAATCTCGGACTTTATTTGGTGAATCTCAGCCTTTATTTAGTGAATCTTGGGCCTTATTTTGTGAATCTCTGTTGTTAAACGTTACTAATGCAATTTATTTATTTCTTATTGTGTGAATCAGAGACCCTAGTTTGTGAAACTAGAAGGTTATTTTGTGAAACTTAATAACTAATATATACAACCTAGGTAAGATTAAAAACCGAACTAATAATCGAACCAAAAAGTGAACTTGTGAATCTCGGTCATTGTATTTGTGAATCCTAGAGCTCTTTTTGTGAACCCTTTAGAGGAATGACCTATTCTCTTTGTCTTCCTTGCTCGAGATAATATCCTCAGACTTTATTTGTGAATCACAGACCTTATTTAGTGAATCTTAAACCTTGTTTTGTGAATGTTAGATGTGACTTTGTGAACCTTTTATCTTCTTAGGTATTGATTCAAATGTCAACAACAACTCACAGTGTAGTGTGACGCCTCGTGTCGGTTGTGGTGAGGTTCCTTGCTCTAATGTTGGTTCTCGTCAGGATGGTGAGGGTTCTACTGCTGTCTTAACAACCCCTACAATGCCAACTATTTCCACACCTACTACTTTGGTAACTTACACACCGGGTGGCACTGAGCAATGGATAACTAGGATTGAAGAGAAGTTTACACCCGTGCTTGGCAAAACATTTGCGGACTTAGAGTCAGCAATGTTGTTCTATAAAATTTATGCTATTGCTTGTGGGTTTGAAGCAAGGAAGTCTTCAACTAAGAGGTTTAAAGATGGTACTATTCGAACAAAATGCATGGTTTGTCATCGTCAAGGTTTTAATAACAGGAAAAATCGTCCTCCAAAAGCTGATGCAAAAACAACAACTGTTGAAACTGGTGACAAAACAAAAGCTGGTGCAATAAGTGCAAATAGAAAAACAAAAACTGCTAAAACCAGTACGAAAAAGGGTGGAGTTGCAGGTGCAGGTGAAGCTGAGAGTTCCAATAAGCAAAGTGGTACAAGAATAACTAAAATTAAAAGGTGGGGTTGTGAAGCAATGATAAAATTCATGTACCATGAAAAGATGTACAAAATTGAACAATTCCGTGAGGGTCACAATCACCCAGTGACGCCTGTCAAAAATAGGGAATTTGAGAAACTTGCTCTTAATATAAATCAACTGAACGAATATCATAAGCAATTGATTATACAAAATTCGAGATTGAATGTCGGGGCTAGTTTAACATACAAATTATGCAAGGAACAAGCAGAGGGTTTCGAAAATGTTGGAGCTACCCTTACGCAGTTCAAGAATTTCTAAAGGGAAGTAAAGTGTCTACTTAGTGGCAAGGATGGACATATGTTCATCTCTCATTTAGAAACCCTCCGAGAAACAAAAGGGTTGGTATTTTCATATGAAACAGATGCTGACAGTGCCTTGACAAGAATTTTTTGGACAAATGCGGATTCCATCAGATGTTACGCATTGTTTGGTGATGCTATTTCATTCGATCCAACCTATGGAACGAACAAATATAACATGAAATTTGCACCTTTCACTGGCATTGACAATCACAAAAAATCAATAACATTTGGATGCGTGCTTTTAGATCATGAAGACGATGACTCGTTTATTTGGGCATTTCAGCAGTTCCTGAAAGCAATGGGTGGCAAAGAACCCAATTACATCATCAGTGACCAAGATGCCGGAATAATAAATGCAGTTCCAGGTGTGTTTGAAATATCTTACTTTTGTGAAACTGGTTATTTATTTGATGAATCTTGAAGTTTAATTTGTGAATCATAGAGCGTGTTTTGTGAAAGTTAGATCTTGATTTGTAAAACACAAAGCTAATATTCTTAAACTTGGTCATAAGTTGTTGAAATTGCCTATTTTGTTATTTCTCTTATCTTGTGAATCTGAGACCTTGTTTTGTGAATCTCAGACCTTATCTTGAGAATCTCAGACCTTATCTTGTGAATCTCAGACCTTGTTCAGTGAATCTTTGGGCTTGTTATGTGAAACTTGGTTGTGGTTTAAAATCATCTATTTTACTCTTAATTTTGTGAATCTCAAACCTTATCTTGTGAATCTCAGACCTTGTTCAGTGAATCTTTGGGCTTGCTATGTGAAACTTGGTCGTGGTTTAAAATCATCTATCAGTCTATTAATTTTGTGAATCTCATACCTTATCTTGTGAATGTCAGACCTTGTTCAGTGAATCTTAGGGCTTGTTATGTGAAACTTGGTCGTGGTTTAAAATCATCTATTTTCCTCTTAATTTTGTGAATCTCGGACGTTATGTTGTGAATCTCGGACCTTGTTCGGTGAATCTCGGGGCTTGTTATGTGAAACTTGGTCGTGGTTTAAAATCATCTATTTTGCTCTTAATTTTGTGAATCTCGGACCTTATCTTGTGAATCTCGGACTTTGTTCGGTGAATCTTTGGGCTTGTTATATGACACACAAAGCTAATATTCTTAAACTTGGTCATAAGTTGTTGAAATTGCCTATATTGTTATTTCTCTTATCTTGTGAATCTGAGACCTTGTTTTGTGAATGTTAGAGCTTGATTTGTGACAAAAGATCTCTGACAATAGATAATGTGGATTTTGTGACTTGCAGCCGTGTTCAAAAAAGCAAAACATCGCTTTTGCATGTGGCACATTATGAAGAAAGTAACAGACAAGGTTGGGAGCACAATTTGCAAAGAGACTGATTTCTTAAGTCGTCTGAACAATGTTGTCTGGAGCGAGGACTTGGAGCCTGAGGAATTTGAAGAGAATTGGGCTAAAGTCATTAGCGAGTTTTCGTTAGAAGAGAATAAATGGTTGGTGACAAGTTTGCGGAACGAGATCGGTGGATACCCGCTTATTTCAGGAATGTGCCGATGGGCAACATTTTAAAAACCACACAAAGATCAGAGAGTTCGAATAGCTTCTTCAAGAGATTTGAAAATAAATATGGGACTCTTGTAGAATTTTAGATGAGATTTGAGAGTGCCATGGACCAACAAAGGCACAATCTAAAGCTTCTTGAAGCACAGAGCCACAACTCAATGCCTGAAACCCTATTCGGGTCAAACTGGGAGGCCCATGCAGTGAAGGTCTATACACATGAAGTGTTCTTTGATTTCCAAGAGGAGGTTAAATTTTCGGTAAATGCGTGTAGTGTTTGTGGATACACCCCACCAGATCCAGTAACTAACTTTGAAGTTTCAATTGTTGAGGACGCGAACAAGCGAAAGAGATATGCAGTTGAGTACAATCGGAGAACAATGGATGTCCGTTGTGCATGTAAATTGTTTGAAAGGAAAGGTATCTTATGCAACCACATCATTTGGATTTGCTCGGGAAAGTTTAAGGAAATTCCTGAGAAATACATTTTGCGTAGGTGGAGTAAGAATGCACTCAGAAACCCGGTTTATGATTTGAATGGAAATCTACTGGAAAACAATGATCTTACTGGTAATAGTAAGTTTGGAATGTCTCGGGTGTGGTCTGAGATTTACGCAACTGTTGGTATGCTTAAAAGAAAAGAAGAAGAGTCAGATATGAGAGAGTTTGCCAAGCTAATAAAAGAATTCCGAGAGAAGTTGGAGCCAAACCCAAAGCCTTTGACCAAAGAACAAGAATTGGAGGCCCTTCTCAACTGCAAGGCTCCAAAAGAAATCAAGATCTTACCACCTAAAGTCTCTAGAAACAAAGGTAGTGGTAAAAGGATGGTGAGCAGCAAAAATAAGGCAATTATGAAGGCAAAAAAACCAAAAAGGTTGTGTGCTAAGTTTAAACGCATGTCACACCATGATAAAAGAAATTGTCCAAATGAGTTTGCAGAGCATCCTCCTGAGAATCAAGTATGTATAATTCTACTCTTGTCTTTCCATTATAGTGTTGCTTGAAAACGCAACTACTATTGTCTACTAATTCTTTTTTTTCTAAAAAAAAAAGTATCTAATAAAGGTTTGATTCTTCACATAGGGAGACACATCGGAAGAAGAGGAAGAAGAGGAAGAGGTTGAGAATGAAGAATGATGTAATGAGGAAGAAGAGGAAGACGATTGAAGAAGACAAGTTTTAAGCTCGTTTTATTTTTGTCAACGTTGTGAATCCTGAACCTTATTTTATGAAACTGGAACGTAAAATTGTGAAACTTGGTTCTGAATCTAGCATCAAGCGTTTTTATCATTTCAGACCTTGTTCAGTGAATCTTAGGGCTTGTTCTGTGAAACTTGGTCGTGGTTTAAAATCATCTATTTTGCTATTAAATTTGTGAATTTCAGACCTTATTTTGTGAATCTCAGACCTTATCTTGTGAATCTCAGACCTTGTTCAGTGAATCTTAGGGCTTGTTCTGTGACACTTGGTCTCAGACCTTATATTGTGAATCTCAGACCTTGTTCAGTGAATCTTAGGGCTTGTTCTGTGACACTTGGTCTCAGACCTTATATTGTGAATCTTAGACCTTGTTCAGTGAATCTTAGGGCTTGTTCTGTGAAACTTGGTCGTGGTTTAAAATAATCTATTTTGCTCTTAATTTTGTGAATCTCAGACCTTATCTTGTGAATCTCAGACCTTTTGCTCAACTCATTGACAATGTCAATGTCAAACTTGGTCGTGGTTTAAAATCATCTACTTTACAACTATCAAAATATCTTTACAAGAGTTGATGAAGGCAACAATCTTTACAACTATCAAATATCTTTACAAGAGTTGAAATATCTTGCCTCGAACCATTTTTGTTGAACTCAATGTCAATGTCAATGTCAATGTCAATGTCAAATTAGCTACATAAATCACATAAGTGACCCTGAAAATTATTACGACTTTACAACTATCAAAATATCTTTACAAGAGTTGATGTAGGAAACAATCTTTATAGGAGCCTCGACCCACTTTTGCATATTATGACTTCACGGACAATTGTCTTCCTTAATTAAACACCTATACAACCAAAAACAAGTAAAATCGACTTATTTACGAAAAATTTGCCAAAGTTATGAAGAAATGAACTTCACATCATTTTTAAGACAATGAAGTGTACCTTTGTAGTATTTTTATCCCATTTAAGTAGTTCCAATACGATCGATTTTCGATATTGTGTCAAATTCTGCCAAGAGAAACATATATTAATGAAGTATATAGACAACGAACCAATCTTTATTTGGAGAATATCAAACCTTGTTTTGTGATTCTCAAACCTTGTTCAGGGAATCTCAGAGCTTGTTCAGTGAATCTCAGACCTTGCTGATTTTAAACCACTTATGATGACCAAGTTTCACCAAAAAAGCTCTGAGATTCACTGCACAATGTCTGGGGTTCACAAGATAAGCCTTATTTTCGTATAATAATGAACTTACCTGAAAATATTCACTTTTGGTCCATAAACTATCATCATCCAAGGCACTCAACCACTTCAACAGAAAAACTCCACAATCATAACTAGACAAAAAAAAAACAGTAAATGGCTCAAAATAATAACTGTTGATCTGTTAACAAAAGGAAAAATATACATGCTTACATACCTTGTTGTTTGTTGAGGGACTTTGAGATTGACATATTCGTTCGTGTGCATGAACTCCAAAGATTTATGTGACTCTGGCAAAATAGCTGAAACATGATGTACCTGAAAAAGAAAAGGCAATAACAAGATCAAAATATATTTTGTAATATACTTTTAAAAGAAAAGGCAATAACAATAATTTGGGGAAAAAAAATCATACAATCTCTTTGGCATGCTTGTTGTCAGGATCCACATTAACAGCCACGCATGAGTCAAGGATGAAATTTTTTCCATGCTTTATATCACAGACACAAGCCCACCAATGCTGCGGCTCTGTGTTACTATGGAAAGGGATAAAAACCTGAGATAGTAAATGTCCAGGATTCACAGAATAAGGTCAAGGATTCACAAAACAAGGTCGAGGATTCACAAAACAAGATCACAAACTAAGTTCAAGGAGTTCACAAAATAAACTCCAGGATTCACAAAACAAGGTCCAGGATTCACAAAACAAGGTCCAGGATTCACGAATTATGTTCCAGGATTCACAAATAAGTTCACAAAATAATCTCCAAGATTCACAAAATAAGGTCCAGGATTCACAAAATAAGGTCCAGGATTCACAAAACAAGGTCAAGGATTCACAAAACAAGGTTAAGGATTCACAAAACAAGGTCACAAACTAAGTTCAAGGAGTTAACAAAATAAGGTCCAGGATTCACAAAACAAGATCCAGGATTCACGAATTATGTTCCAGGATTCACAAATAAGTTCACAAAATAATCTCCAAGATTCACAAAATAATGTCCAGGATTCACAAAATAAGGTCAAGGATTCACAAAACAAGGTCAAGGATTCACAAAATAAGGTCACAAAACTAAGGTCAAGGAGTTCACAAAATAAGGTCCAAGATTCACAAAACAAGGTCCAGGATTCACGAATTATGGTCCATGATTCACAAATAAGTTCACAAAATAAATCTCCAAAAATAAGATTCACAAAATAAGGTCCAGGACTCACAAAATAAGGTCCAGGATTCACAAAACAAGTTCCAGGATTCACGAAATAAGGTCCAGGATTCACATATAAGGTCCAGGATTCACAAATATCTGACCTTGTCGATATGGCTACCAGCAGGTGGAGTGTAACTGTTGTTTATATGTGTACCCCAAATTTCAGGGTTCTTTTCTCGATCAAGACTCTACAAGTCACAAGAAGGCAATTTTAGAAACAAAGCAACTTAAAGAACCCAAAATACTTGAATATCAACATATAAAGGATTTGAGACTGACAAATATTGTTGTTGGCAAGTAGAGTAAATTTCTTCTACTGAATGTGCACTTAATTCCAAATATATCAATGACCTACAAAATTAAATTTGTTAGGAAACATACACATCGAGTGACGTGAACAAAATGAAAACATGGGAAGGAAAAGGAAAATAATACTCAGGGGTTACTTACCTCATCCATAATAAGACCTTTCGGTCCAAGACTACGCAAAGCTTCTCTTGTGACATCCATCCACGGAGTGGACACCATAACGTCACTTCATTATTGATAAAATTCAATTAGTAGGTATATTTATTACAATAAAAAAAATCAAAAAATGAAAGCAAAAATATGATATTACTGTATATTTTTCTTTGCTTTCTTTCGAACAAAATGCATCAATTCATTGTCAGTGTATCGAGGCCATTCTAGTGCATCGTTTTGTACTATTTCTCTGGATAGGTTCTCTTGATTGCACGCCCTCAACTCCTTACTGGCAGATGGTTTATCGAGGCCAGAAAAAATTGGTGTAGAAGGAGGATCATTGTTCCCTACCATAGGAGGAGGAGTAGAAGTTACAGGAGTAGCTAGAACAGTAACAGTGGGGTGAGTGAGCTCATTGATGGAAGGGAAATCATCAATAGCACTGGAACTTGTTTGCATATCTCTTTCAGTTGTTCTCCTCCTATTGTACTCAACGCACCGTTCTTGATTATGATGATCATCCGCTACCACTGTGGGCTCAGAATGGTCAGGTTGTTCATTATTGACAGGAGAGGCATCATCACTGACGGGAGGGAAATCATCAGTAGCAGTATTATGAGAGGGAGATAAAAGATGATCAGGTTGTTCATCAGCTTGAATACAAGATGTTGAAGGTTCACGAAATCGTATGATTTGGCATTCTGGTTTTGGTGATGAACGACGTTACTGTATTGGTTTCAAAGCTTCACCCATCACGTCCAATGCCTCCAACAATTCAGCTAGATTATCCCCACTATTACCCTTCACACTCTCCTGGACATTACCCTCCACACTCTCCTGTACATTACCCTCCTCATTATTGTCTTCTTGAGATAACCTAAAACCATCTGCAATACCATCTATGTAACACCCCGATTTATAAAGGAGCCTCTAGCAAGACATTCCCTAATAAACTGGACTGTTACCATCTCGGTTTCCCGAGGTAGTGAATAACAAATTAAACTCCAAGGCAAATTACATAATTTCTTTAACTTAACTTTTTACAAAACCTCATTTACATCAAATTACAAAGAACTAACATAAATAAAAGTGAAAGTCTTCTAAATGATGATCTAGCTACTAAGTCTTCTGATCCAGTGTCTCACGCCCATCAAGCTCCCATCCTATCTCATAAACCTGTCAAGTCTGCTCCCCAATATTTGGATCGTCACAGGTGTTCACGAATACACATTGTCAACCACGAGGTTGAGTAGGGAATACAATGAAACAACAAAATATGATATGCATGCTCCTCCGTCACCTCCACCTCCATCTCAACTCATATCTCATAACCCGGAACGCATGACCATACCGATCCCGGTAGACTATATATCGACCGTAGCCGATCCGCATTTCACCTTGTTGAGGACACCAGGGCAAGTCTGCAGAACCCGCCTGGGCCTTATCACAACATCATCATCACCACACCACGTCACCACAACATCCTCCATCTCCAATGCATATGAATGCTCAAGAAATTAATGCAACACAATATGTATATCATTGAACTGGTAAATCATAGAATCATGCCGGTTACCGAATGTTGTGATAATATACTCAATACGATCAATTCAGTCAAGCACATTCCAGGATATGAATCATAACATGAATCAACAACCACGAATCACGTCAACGTTCACAGTTTGGTCATATGTAACATAAACAAGTCAACACAAGTCAACAACAACGATAATAAGTCAAGTGTATTTCCCTACCTTTTCGCAATCCAAGCACATAAGCAATCAATTATGATCCTTCACATATCCATCACCTACATAACATAATTATGTATAATTACCACCTACTCAATCAAATAATCATGCACATAAACTAGACTCATCATAGCTTAATAGGAATATCAATTTAAAGAACAACACGATTTTTCCTGATTTTCCAGCACATGACAGACTCGGAATAAAATACATAACTAATTCCAGAAAAATCAAATTGATACAAGGCCAAATGGATTGGAACCCCATGAGTCTTAGCTACAAATTATATCTAACGTGTTTTTCTCAAATTCCAAACTTATCAAGAGTTTTCAGACTGATTTCCACAAACTGACAGAAACTGTCGCATAAAATGTATTGATTCATAAAACGAGTTTAAAACATTATTTTGCAATAATTCCAAATCCTATTATCATCTAGACTATACAAAGAGAATGTATGAAGAAGCCTCATAACTGAATCGACATAAAAATTAGGGTTTCAACTCATTTTCCCCAACCAAATCAGATTCGCGGACTTTTCAGCGACATGTTCATAAATAAATCACCTAGGACAAACCATAAAGAATTTGACTACGAGATTTTATATGCATAAACTAGACATCAAATAAACAGGACTCTCTTTTCAAACTTTTTGAAGACGAACAGTTTAAAACAGTATAAACAATGGAATAAAATCGACTTACAAACAAGGAAATCGAATTAGGTTGGAATCGATGAGAAATCTTCAATCAATTGAAAGGCTCGACAATTCTTCTTCCTCCCCCTTTCTCTAGGTTTAGAAATGGTTTTATGAATGATAAAATGAAAAGAGGGGAGAGGGAGAGCGGCTCTTAGATTAGGTTTAGGGTAAATGGTGGTTACATGTTCCGGGTAGGGCAAATGGGTTAAACGGGTATGGTCGTTGAGTAAATGTAGATGGGTAATTCTTGACCCAAAAGACAAAATGAGATGTAGCCCGACTCAACATATACGATATAAACCCGACTTAATAACATTCACGATATTACGATGCAACCAATATAAAATGTATAATACTAATATATAATAATATCCGTTTAATCGATTATATAAAATACGGGGTATTACAGTCTACCCTCCTTAAAAGAAACTTCGTCCCGAAGTTTACCCTCTCTACCAACCAACGCAAACGAATTATGAAACGCATATACAAAAGTATGTAAGGCACCCACCAAATTGAATATTAAACGCAGTATTACATTCCACCCTCCTTAAAATAAATTTCGTCCCCGAAGTTTAACCATAACAGAAACACATCATGTAACACTCCAACGTAACCCACACAACGCATAACCAATATAGCCAAACTGAGAAATCACACATGAAAGTATAAAGATTTTACAATCCTACCCTCCTTAAACATGGTTACGTCCCCGTAACCTTCATTATTATAACAAAAGTTCTCAAACTCGCTAACAAGCGAAAGAAGATAAAAGATTCACAACTCACCCTCAAGTTACTAATCCCTACTAAAGACAATCAATATACAAGCTCTCTCAAGATGCCTAGGTGCTCACATATGGTTCATGTCAAATAACATCGTTTCATCAAGGTTACTAAGCAAGATCACTAACGTAACATACCACGATAATCCTATCCGGCGTATTCTCGTGGCAGCATATTTTCCAAGAAATATTGGTAACATTTATTCATGTGAATAATCAAATTATGAATGGAACAATGCTTTACAAGGTTACCAGTAAAAATCATTAGTAATTATTCATTTCACTAATCATTGTAATCTCATACCTTAGAAACATAGGGAATCAATCAACATAAGAAAAGAATTAGGGTCAAAACTTAATAAATCGATTTATGAAAATTTGTAACCTAATAGGTCCGATCGACTTTCCTTTACATAATCTGTACAGATTTAGGTCAAGACACAGAATCACCAATAAAATGAAGACAACCAGTTCAAGACTTATCATCCTAGAAATATTTTTAATCCTCATAACAAAGGGTTTGGGATTTATTCACGAATGACGAACGCACATTGATTGGCAAATTTTACAAACTTATTGGTCGAGTCAATCAAGCGAGTAAACAGCGATATTGGAAAGTTAACATACAAGACTATCATACATAAATTTCGTTCTTGGTGTTAAATATATTTAAACTGCACCCAACACAATGACATAAAAGATTAACTGTATTTAACTACACCAATTTCAACATACCATGTTAACACATAACTCACTTAAATCACCACATTACATTTCCCGCTTTGACATTCGTAACTAACCACAACCCACCAATTCACTACATGAACGAACAACATGACCAAATTAACCCACTAATTTGTGACTCCGTTCTAGCTTCATTCCTCCGGACTAGCAAATATCATGAAACCATACAACCGGACACCGTTTGGAAATCTCATTCGAATTTATACTCACACGACAAAATTTAACTTCATTTTCAAAACTTTTACTTTCATCTTTGGACGGTGAATAACTTTATTAACATAAATCTTATAATGAGAGTCCATAGAATCCATTTACTGACTTACTACGAAACTCAAAATCAGATAAACTTAATTCAATTCCTTCAAACAATACAAGCTTAGGTGTCGACTCATATTTCATAATTTACAGGTTCATCTTATTCATTTCAGTCCTATCTTTACTAATGAACGACTATTACCTCAACATCAGGATTTTAGTTGCAATTCTTTACTCAGTTATATTCACAGCTAACACGACTACATCATTTAATCGGAGGCCTTTTAGATAGTACACATTCCCTGGTGACGTCTCATCAAAGCATACGATTCGTACCATAAAGTAAAGCAAGTAACTACAAATTAACTGTGTTCAATCAAATTTTTACCTCTTTATTATAGATCTATTTATCACAGGTTGCATGGTCACACAAAGTATAAGTACCAACTCAATTACATGTTAAATTTTAAAACGATTTATCACGTCATAAGAACTAGACAAGAGTCTAACCATATAGTCAATATAAGAAGATTATTAGTTTAGATCGGAGGCACACTATAAAATTCTCAGTTAAACTCCTTACGGAACCATCGTTGTATGCGTCATGAGTAATTAACTTAATAATGTAGAAGTCAAACAACTGAAATTACAATTGAGTATTAATAGTTATATGATTCACAATAACAACAAAATTACTTCCATATCACACATATGTTTAACACTTTAGCAACCATACCATTCAATTGTATCCATCAACTCAGTATAATTCATTTTCAGCAAAAATAAAAGATATCGCATAAACAACTTAAACACGTACATATACCATCATATAACTTGTAAAACATTATCTATGACAAAAGATTAGTAAGGTGAACAAGTTCTCTGGTTTGCACGGTTTGAACAAATAGGCAACTCGCGGCTCAATTAAACGTGAATCGTAACGACTATCATTTAAACATACGCATGACATGTGAATCATCAAAGGGTTATCTCATTATAATTCGACGGTTCGAGAATATATTTCAAATATCGTAACTATATCGTAACTATATCAACTATATTTCAAATATCGTGACAATTGCAACAATCACCTTAGCATTTCATGACAATACAACTATGAACATATCCAATAAGGAACAACAACACTATTTTATTATCATATCATAAGTTTAGGTTCAACGGAAATAAATTAATGCAATGAAAGTAATAAGTATAACTATAGGCACACAGACTCACATAAAAGACATGAGAACTCAGATGACATCCTACCTGTGTGAACATTTAGACATACTCATTACTACCATCCATGTGTAAACATTTAAACATAATTATTATAAATATTCACGCGAGTATATTAGAACAATCAAGTTAACTTTTAACGCCACCAACTTTACCAAGATAGGACAATATAGTTTTATATTTATATATATCCGACCACTATAAAAATATGATGAACACACCAGAGATATTACAACATGCCAAACATATATAAAATATGCAACAACTGGACTCGTATAAAATATTTCACCCTCGATTAAGGATCAGATTAAGCTATTCAATTTCACACATACTATCATGCCAACAATGTTATAAACTAAACTTTAATTTTTTTATCACTTGTTAAGATACATAACCAATGAATATGTGTGCTACTATCATCATATAAGGACACTATAATTTCACATTAATAAGGCTCGTGAAATAATCGAACAACTGTATGAAAACTCAACATAGAATTCACATTTTAAAAGTTATGATTCACGTTGTAACTTCCAAAAATCACGAATAAATAACCGTTCAATGAAAACTTGAGTTATATTACTTTTTATAACATACAGAGAGTTAATAATTCGTGAGAAAAAGAATGAGGTCCAAAACTCAAGAATTCAATTTTTAAAGGATTTTACAACTCAGTTGGTCCAAACAAGTATGTGACAGCAATTGGTCCGAAACTTGAGTCAGTTTGCAAAACTTACCATTTAATATAGAGACATCAAGAATTTTTGTAGCTTATCAATTTGAAAACATATGCGAATCTTCTGATCGATGGAGTTGGAATTATGCAAAAATTATTAATACAATTTAAATGAGGATTTTTACAAAATCGTTGGTCAAAACATCACTGCACAGGAACTTCCTGACCACAGCCCACTAAAATATTTATTACTCCTAATTCGTATATCCTATAAGCATGAAACCAACTCCAAATGAACACTAACTCCCGAGGCTATCTCCCATAAAATTTTCATCCATAGGCAATAAACAGAAAAGAAATGGCAGTAAGGTCAATTAAAGAGTAAAATCAAACAAAACGAGTTTCAGCACTAGGTCATTCTTTACTATGTTACAAGCTCTTATGAGCATACTATGTATACTAACCCATCCCAACTTAAATCTCACACTTTGTACTTACGTAAACATCTATCCCATAGAATCCCTTCGCATCTCGATCTACTCCTTACTCCGTTTAATCGATTATATATAATACGGGGTATTACAATCTACAGCTGCAACTAGTTTAGAAACTGTTGCTGAGGAAGGTAGTTTGCTCAGAGCTTGGCTAGCAAGAGATTTGTACTCCATGAAAGCTTGAACCATGACCTTTGCGGAAACTGCAAGTTTATTAACAAACTCAGTAGTACTGCCTGAATTATTAGGTAGAAGAGGATCAACATTTGCGGAAAGAGCAAGTTTATTAATAAACTCAGTAGGAGGATCAGAAGGTTCTTCATCTTCAGAATGTTGTTGTTCACTTGTTCTCTTTGAAGACTGCCTAAACTCAATAGTAGGCAAAGGTGCGCTCGGTGGCTTTGAAGACTCCCTAAACTCAATAGTAGGCAAAAGTGCATGTGCCTTATGCTGAGTGATGACCAGTGGAGGCTCAATAGAACCCTTGCCGAAAGTTTTATTGTCCGAATTTTTGTCATTCACTTCCTGCTTAATTCTCTGGGATATAGCTTCTTTAGTCTAAGTTGAGAGCGTTGGAAACTGTCGGGTAACAAGGCGTGCTTTGTAGACACATCGGTCTAGATAAATAAAAACCAAGACCATAATAGGTCCACCAAACCAATTTTCTTTCAGCTTTTGTTTCTTCCACTCCTCCGTTTGCCAAGACTCAACTTGGTCAGCCAATTTACGTTTGATAAAATTGCACCAGTTGAATTTGGAGATCAACTCAGTGTTTACCAAACTTTTAAGAAGTCTCAAACTTTCCCTATTGCCTACAACACCGCCTAAAAGAGCATTGAAGATATAAATGATGAAAGTGCGTTTGAAATCATCTCCACCATCTCTTTGTGTAAAGAGCTTTTCCATAATGTGTTTGAGCTCAATGGAACTACCTTTGTATTGACTTTTGAACTCCTCCAAAAGAGACACATAAGAAGGGCACTTATCTCCAATTTTTGCTTCTTCGACAATGTTTGGACCCATTGGCAATCCCATGCACAGATGGATATCTTCCTCTAAAACAAGGAGTTTCCCATCACACAACGATCCTGTACAGGGGTCATAATTTGAAACTAGCCAGTACGCCAAGTCACCCGGAACAACATTTGTTTTAAGATGCAATAGAGAACCAAATCCCATTTCTTGTATAGCTTCAATCTGCTTATCTGATGGTGGATTCTCCTTATTGTTGATAAAGTGGTAAAGCCAGCAGAGACATCCGAGTCCTCAACACACGTGATCTCTCTTTGTAAATTCTTGTCTTTTTTGTAGGTGGCTCGTAGGCGGTTCGGTAGCTTGAGAGAAGAATCGCACTGGTTGAACAGTCGCTTCATTTTTGATGGCTTCCTATTATGCACCAAGTAAGGCAAAATAACATCAGAACTAAAATCCGAAATGTAAACATTTTAAGTAAGTTTGACAACAGAGAAGGTGATTTCATGCACTTATTAACAAGTATAACAATATTATCTTCCAGTTTCACAAAACAGGGTCTGAGATTCACACAATTAGGTCCTAGATTCACAAAACTAGATCCTAGATTCACGAAATGCAAATGAGATGTAGCTAACAAAAACTGGCAAAAATCCTAACCATAAACCCTCAGTAACAAAAACATTTAAAAACTGGCAAAGAACATGAATCCAAAGAACGATAAATTAATCACAAAACCATACGCAAAAGAATCGAAATATACTAAAACAAACCTAAACCCTCACTAACAAAAAACTGGCAAAAACCATAAACCCTCAATAACAAAAACTGGCAAAAACCCTAAACAATAATTTGACGAATTAAAGAAGTTGATTGAAAATTATGGTGAAAAATACGAAACAAAAGGAGGATGAATCGAAATTTGAGAAAGTAGATAGAAAAATACCTAATTTGCGGATAATAGCGAAGAAAAGCTAATGGCAGACGAAAAGCTCAATGATAATGGCGGATAATGGCGAAGACGAGCAGTTAGTGAATATGGAAGTTGAAGAGAGAGCAGTTAGTGAATATGGTGAATATGGAAGTTGAAGAGAGTGAATATGGAAGTTGAATATGGTGAAATTTGAAAATTGCGAAATTGTGAAATTGCGAAATTGCGAAATTGAGACCACGTGGATCTTTACTTAAGAATACATGAAACTGGAGCATGAAATTGTGAAACTAAGTCTTGAATAGTTGATCTTCACTTAAGATGTTTGTTTCACTCAATGTTGTGAATCCTGGAACTTATCTTGTGAAACTGGAACATAAAATTATGAAACCTATACCTGAATCCAGCATTAAGTATTTTTGTGATTTTGATCAAAATTTAGTCGATGTCATCGTTCCCCAATTTAGCCTGAATCCAGCATCGTTCCCCAATGAAATAAAGCCTTTAGTTGATGACATGAAACATGTAATTGTACATAATACAGAAAAAGATGCAAATCAAATGAGAAGGCGGCTTGCATTAAACATCTTTGTCTCTCAATAAAAGACCGTCATACGAAGTACACCCGTCTCATCTTATGGTCAAATCCAAGTTTCACAATTTCTTGTAGCATTACATTCTCGACTACTAAATACATTCTCAACTACTCAAATACAAGACTACAGACTAAACAATTCATGGTACCATTACAAACAAACAAGGTCATATGGCCGAATTAATTTTAGATATAGCAGGCCTGCTGAAGCAAGGGATGGCCGCCACTGAACACATATCCATCGAAGAAAGATCATTTGCTTGCAAAAGACTGTCCATGTCATCAATAAAACACCTATACCATGAAAAACAAGTAACAATTAACAGATGTTCACCAAAGTTATGACGAAATGGACTTTGCATTAATTTTAAGTCAAGCAAGTGTACCGTTTTTGTATTTTTATCCCATTTAAGAAGTTCCAATATTATCTTCTTTCGATAGTCAGGCAATTTCTGCAAAAGAGATTTTCATACAGTATAGTAAATATTTAATATGTAGCAATGGCAAGGTAGGAGGCAAAACCCGTAAATCTATACCTCAAAATATTCACTGTTGGTCCATAAACTTTGATTGTTCAACGCATCCAACCATTTCAGCACAAACACTCCACAATCAAAACTACAAATAAATAAACATTTATGAGTAAAAGAAACATCTCAAGTGAACATCAACTATTCAACCATTCATTTCAGCAAATATGGGATTGGGTACATGATTTTGGTCAGAGAGGGACCATTAAAACTTGTACAATATATCTCATAATATAGCCTAAAAAACGAAGATACATGGTTACATACCATGTTTTTTGTTGAGGGACTTGAAGGTTTTCAATTGGGTTCATGTACATCAACCGCAAAGGTTCAAATGGAGATGAACCACCACAAAGAACAGATGAAACTTGGTACAACTGGAACATGAAAAAGCCAATAGAACATAAAAATATGACAGGGATATATTTTTAAGAAACTAAAGATAAATACTCCAAAATTTTTTGGGAAAAAATCATACAATCTCGTGGGCTGTGTGGTTATCACGATCCGCATGTATATCGGTGCTTGAGTCGAGGATGAAATTTTTTTTTTGCTTTAAATCGCAAACGCAAGCCCACCAATGACGACACTTATCGTTAAACATAGGGATAAAAACCTGCAATAGACAAACCAATTAACAATACACATGAACGAAAATAAATAAAAAAGAACATAAATAGTAGAAGAGGGATCTTTCACCTTTTGGATATTGCTCCCATCAAATGGAATGTAATCAGGCTTCATGTATTGACCCCAAATAGCTGGGTTGCGTTCTTCATGAACGGTCTGCATGTGACAAAAGTAGGACTATTTTAATAAACCAGGGAGGAGCAAATACTTGAATATCAACATCTAAAGGATTTGAAGCTCACATATACTGTGGTTGGCAAGTAGATGAGATCTGATCTACCGAGTGTGGACTTCACTCCAAACATATCAATCACCTACAAAATCAAATTTAACAAAACATAGGCAAAGGATTCACAAAATAAGTTCCAGCATTCACAAAACAAGTTCCAGGATTCATAAAAATAAGTTCACAAAATAAGCTCCAAGATTTACAAAACAAGGTCCAGGATTCACAAAATAAGGTCTAGGATTAACAAAACAAGTTCTAGGATTCACAAAAAAAGTAAAATAAAACATGAAAAGAAAAAGGAAAGGAAAATGATACTTACCTGATCCATAACAAAGCCACGTGGTCCAAGGGTCTGTAAAGCCTCTCTTGTGACTTCCATCCATGGAGTGGACACCATAGCGTCACTTAAATAATGAGGAAATGCAATTAGTCAATATCTCTCACAATATAACTTTTATATTGTAAAATCAAATCAAAATCATATAACTTTTATATTGTAAAATCAAAGCAAAATCATTACAATTTAGTTTGTGCCGATTTTGATCTGCATACATAATCCAACAATTCTTTGGTCTTTGTAAGGAAGTGGTCGAGAGCCAGCCACCGCCACAATACGAGCATATAAACATCATTTAATCAACTAAAGTACTAAAGGTTTTGCAAGAAAAATATGATAATATTAAAAGAAGAAGGCTCTTACAGCGGTACACGACTCCATTCTAGTGCATCTTTTTTCACTCTATCTCTTAATACGTTCTTACCACATGTAATAATCTGATAGCACACCCTCAGTGCAAAACGCTTCACCTGAACTTCCTATAAATGGAAAAAGGGGAATAATAATGTGTTGCAAACTTATAAAAATTTATATTTATCAATGT
This sequence comes from Silene latifolia, assembly GCF_048544455.1. Taxonomy (NCBI): domain Eukaryota; kingdom Viridiplantae; phylum Streptophyta; class Magnoliopsida; order Caryophyllales; family Caryophyllaceae; genus Silene; species Silene latifolia. The sequence continues at coordinate 130,984,486 of NC_133536.1, forward strand.
ATAAATAGAGTTGAAAAAGTAATCTTACAGTATATATGGTTATTGGACAATCACTTTTGTTTCCTTTGTAATTCTCCAATATGTTCAATAAATAGATGCCATTATCTATTTCATCAGAAGGTAAGTTTGATTTTGGGATAAACACTTCGGGCGTCCACAAAATAATTCTCAGTGCTGGCACCTTTGGTTTAAGAAGCCGGATGAGCTTTTCTTTATGTATGTACAAAAGAGAAATCAGTCTTTCTTAGCACAGGTATAAAAAAAGAAAAATCATCTATCAGTCTATTAATTTTGTGAATCTCATACCTTATCTTGTGAATGTCAGACCTTGTTCAGTGAATCTTAGGGCTTGTTCTGTGAAACTTGGTCGTGGTTTAAAATCATCTATTTTGCTCTTAATTTTATGAATCTCACACCTTATCTTGTGAATCTCAGACCTTGTACAGTGAATCTTAGGGCTTGTTCTGTGAAAATTTGGTCGTGGTTTAAAATCACCTATTTTGCTCTTAATTTTATGAATCTCAGACCTTATCTTGTGAATCTTAGGCCTTGTTCAGTGAATCTTAGGGCTTGTTCTGTGAAAATTTGGTCGTGGTTTAAAATAAAATCATCTACTTTGCTCATAATTTTGTGAATCTCAGACCTTATCTTGTGAATCTCAGGCCTTGTTCAGTGAATCTTAGGGCCTGTTATGTGAAACTTGGTCGTAGTTTAAAAACATCTATTTTGGTCTTAATTTTGTGAATCTCACACCTTATCTTGTGAATCTCAGACCTTGTTCAGTGAATCTTAGGGCTTGTTTTTGTGAAACTTAAGTGTAGGCTTCACAAAATAAAGTCATACATTTACAAAGTCATTTCCTAGTAGAATCACAATAACACACATTTCCCTAAGCAAAATGGAAACAATAGACGTACCAAAGGTTGGATAAAACAAGAATAATCAACAGATCTGCCTTTCATAGGATGGATGATTTGCACTTTGCTACTTTTAGTTCTGAGGTCGATACAAATCAAGAAAGGTGGGCAGGAGGCGAAGACTATTGGAGCGCAAAACTGAAAAAGGACAAAAAGTAAACTGAATTAAAAAGACAAAAATGCAGTGAATAAAAAAGACAAAAATGAACTTAAGTTGAAATATAAGCTGACCAAAATCAAAGACTTACTAGTTGAACTGCAGAAACATCAACATTGGAGAGACACTGGGAACAAAAAAATAAGATTAGTATGAGTAACGATTAGAAGTGAACATTATGTAAAATAGACTCAGAGAATTGGATAAAGTACAGGGTAATAAGACTAACACTTTCATTTCTATACGGCACAAATAAATGAGAAGGGGAAGTCCGGGATTTGAATATCTCAATACTATTTAAGATCTCACAATACACATCTATGACATGAGATGATATCCGATCGACTTCAGGCACACTCTTCAACTGGCTCCTAGTCAAAGTCTGACATTCACTTTGGAAAAGAAGCTCCGTTCCATCATATGATTCGCCATATATAAAATCTAATACTTGTTTCTCAGCTTGATTCAAATCCCTAAAAACATTAAGATTTCTTTGCAAATAGGGCGATCGGATAACTTCAGCTGGAACTACAACCCTCCTCTTACCACGACCCGGAACATCCTCTTCAATTGGTAAGGGAGATAAGGGAGATGGGATTGCAGCAGTAGCTGGGGTTTTGCAAGGAACACGGGCAATCGACTTTGCCAAATGACGTGGCGATCGACGAATATAGACATTACTGACAGATCGTTTACTGACAGATGTTTTATCGATTGTTGAAACAAGTGGAGTATTTGGTAGGCAAATAACATCACGAGTTGTCTTCAGTACCACAGTAGTAGGAGGAGTAGCTGTTATCTCAATAATTTTAGGCTCAGTGACGTCCTTGTCAGGAAGAACGTCATCCAGAGCAGCGTGAGAGGATGTGTTCCCTACCAAAGGAGTGGGCTCAGTGAAAGGAGGGATGACATCCACAAGGAGGGATGACACAGCAGCATATGTGTCAGGCTCAGGCTCAGGTTGAGACAACAAATGGTCATCATCTGTTAGAAGCCTAAAGGATGGGTATTCTGCATTTGGTGGTGGTGAATGATGTCGCGCTATTGGTTGCAAAGCTTCACCCATCGCATCCAATCTCGCCAACAAATCAGCCTCAGTCCACCCATAAAAATTATCCACATTCTCCCCAGCTTTCTCCACATTCTCCCCACCTTTCTCCACATTCTCATGAATATCGTCAACCACTTTCTCAGCGATATTCTCATCCACAATGTCCGACACCTTTTCCTCATTCTTCACATCGTTCACATTTTCAGCATCATCCTCTTGTTGAGATAACTTAAAACCTTCGTTATCATTGTCTACAGCTACAACTAGTTTCTTCACCGTTGTTGTTGAAGGCGGTTTGGAGGAGCTTGACTAACAAGTGATTTGAAATCCGAAAAAGCTTGAGCCACGCGCTTTGCGGAAAACGCAAGTTTATGGACAAACTCACCAAAGTGCCTTCATTCCCAGGTAGCGGTAATTTTTCAGCGTCACTTCGGATGCTTTATCTTGAATTGTTGACTTGGAAGAGGCGACCGAGCTCAATCTTTGGAGGAGGAGGACACAACTGTGGAATATGGTGGTTGAAGACCATTGGAGGCTCAATAGAACCCCTGCCAAAAGTTTTCTTGTCCGAATTTTTGTCATTCGGTTCTGCTTAACTCTCTTGGTTATAGCTTCTTTAGTCCAAGTTGAGAGCGTTGGAAACTGCCGAGTAACAAGGCGTGCTTTGAAGACAAATCGGTCAACATAAATGAAAACCAAGACCATAATAGGTCCACCAAACCAATTTTCTTTCAGCTTTTGGGTCTTCCACTCCTCCTTTTGCCAAGACTCAACTTGGCCAGCCAATTTGCGTTTGATGAAATTGCACCAGTTGAATTTGGAGATCAACTCAGTGTTTGCCAAACTTTTAAGTAGTCTCAAACTAGCCCGATTGCCTACAACACCGCCTAAAAAAGCATTGAAGATATAAATGATGAAAGTGCGTTTGAAATCATCTCCACCATCTCTTTGTGTAAAGAGCTTTTCCATAATGTGTTTGACGTCAATGGAACTACCTTGGTATTGACTTCTGAACTCCTCCAAAAGAGACACATAAGAAGGGCACTTATCTCCAATTTTTGCTTCTTCCACAATGTTTGGACCCATTGGCAATCCCATGCACAGATGGATATCTTCCTCTAAAACAAGGAGTTTCCCATCACACAACGATCCTGTACAGTGGTCATAATTTGAAACTAGCCAGTACGCCAACTGACCTGGAACAACATCTGTTTTAAGATGCAATAGAGAACCAAATCCCATTTCTTGTATAGCTTCAATCTGCTTATCTGATGGTGGATTCTCCTTATTGTTGAGAAAGTGGTAAAGCCCAGAAGGAGACATCCGAGTCCTCAACACAAACAGTCTGTCTTTGTAAATTCTTGTCTTTTTTGTAGGTGGCTTAGAGACTGGTTCGGTAGCTTCAGTAGGTGCTTCGGTAGAGTGGTGCAGTAGCTTCAGTACGTCCTCAGCACGTCGCTTCATCCTGGCTTGGCTTGATTCCTACAACTCGGTAAAACCTATTATCCACAAAGCAAAGGGAAATAAGTTCACAAAATAAAGAAACTTGGTCAATATACGTGGTTAAAATCATCTATTTTGCTCATACCTTTAATTGGTGAATTCACAGACCTTGTTTTGTGAATCTCAGATCTTGTTCAGTGAATCTAAGGGCTTGTTTTGTGAAACTTGGTCATTATTAGTAGTTAAAATCATCTATTTTGCTCATAACTTTATTTGGTGAATTCACAGACCTTGTTTTGTGAATCTCAGACCTTTTCAGTGAATCTAAGTCCTTATTCAGACCTTCACAAAATAAGTTCACAAAATAAGTTCCAGGATTCACAAAATAATTTCCAGGATTCACATATTAAGTTGCAAGATTCACAAAAGAAGATCAACAATTCACAAAATAAGGTCACAAAATAAGTTGGTCATTATAAGTGCATGGAAGAATATGTAAGAAAACAAATACAAAATTAAATAGAAAGTCAGAAGTAAAGAACATTGCATTATACATAGAAAACTGATCCATGCAAATATTTAAAACAAAAGTACAACATTACATGATAATTTATGTTATCCAAAATGTTAAACTAAGACGTACGTAATTATACAGAAGGTTGACACTACTACGAAATTATACAAAATAACAAAAGGGCAAAGTTAAAACCTTAAAGTGCAAAGCCCTAGTTACACAGATAGTACATTACAAACAAGGGACAACTCTAGGCTATATATACATCATCATCAGAGGTAAGTCAAGAAAAGATATATCTCTACGAGTGAGTAGTAAGTCAGCAGCAATGCCAATAACTATATCTCGTTCTTCACTCGGCGTAGCTTTTAAAACAATCAATGACTCATTAACTGCACTGCGTGCAGCATCATCAAGAGCATTGAGATGAGTACTCTGAGATGGAATTTTTGCTTGCATATAATGCAGTATGAATTTGGCAATCATATTCTCCGTCATGAAACATTTGCATGTTTGAAAGACTATGCTAGGACCCCTACGAATAGTCCGAACACCATTCATATCATTTATGTCTACAGAAAGCCAATATGACAAGGTGACCCCAGGTGCACTTTTGTGTATCAGAAATAGTTGAGCCCAATTTCGACAAACGAGCGCCATATTTGCTTTATCTTCCCTATGATTAATTTTTGAGAAGATTTTTTCCATAAGATCTTCATTATTGAAAACAGAATGACATGCTTGATAGTGACGGCCAGGCACTATAACTTCCTTTAACGGCGAAAAAGAGAAATCCATAGCTGTTTGTTTTTCAGTGACATAAAGTGCGCGAAATGACTTTTGATCTTCGTCAAGAAGATTAACAACACAACCATTGCACCAAGGTGTCATACTTGTCTATGAAAAAAGTGAAATACAAATATTAGATAAACAAAAGAAAAGTGAAAATACAAAACACAAATTCCTAGGTAGTTGGACTAACAAGCTGGGAAAATAAACAAAGATGAAGGAGATTCTCAGACCTAGGAAGCAGAAATTCCTCACAAAATTAAATCTAGGAAGCACAAAAACCGGGAAAATAAAAAGGTTTAGATTGTCAGATCTTGTTTTGTGAATCTTAGACCTTGTTTAGTGAATCTCAGACCTTGTTTTGTGAAACTTGGTTATTATAAGTGGTTAAAATCATCTGTTTTGCTCATTCCTTTATTTGGTGAATTCACTGACCCTGTTTTGTGAATCTCAGGGCTTATTCAGTGAATCTAAGGGCTTGTTTTGTGAAACTTGGTCATTATAAGTGGTTAAAATCATCTTTTTTGCTCATACCTTTATTTGGTGAATTCACAGACCCTGTTTTGTGAATCTCAGACCTTATTCAGTAAATCTAAGGGCTTGTTTTGTGAAACTTGGTCATTATAAGTGGTTAAAATCATCTATTTTGCTCTTTTCTTCTTAATTTGTTTCTCTGCTTCTTTGTAATCTCAGACCTTATTCAATGAACACTCAAGCAACAACAACAGAAGACAAAGTAGCTAGTGTAATTTATGCAAAACTCTGTAATTATGCAAACCTTTGAATAATCGCAGACCTTATTCAATGAGAACTCAAGCAACAACAACAGAAGTAAGATTAAGTTTGAAGATAATATAACAATAAGCTACTGGTTTCACAAATTTACCTCCTAGATTCTCAAAAAAAGTTCTAGGTTTCACAAAAGCAGGTAAACGAAATCTTAACAAACAGATGACAAAAATTAAGGCCAAGTTTGAAGATAATATAACAATAAGCTACTGGTTTCACAAATTTACCTTCTAGATTCACAAAATAAGTTCTAGGTTTCACAAAAGCAGGTAAACGAACATTAACAAACAGATGACAAACATTAAGTCCAAGTGAAAATTGAACAATAAAAATGAAACTTCAATTCAAAGAAGTTTATAACCTAAAATTTAACTAATTAATGAAGTTTATAACCTAAACATTAAGCAGGTAAACATGAAATCGGCCATAACTAACAATGAACAATAACAATGAAACTTCAATTCAAAGAATAATTAAGCAGATAAGGAATGCATAAAAAATCGATGGAAGTCGAATGAAGGAAAATAGTGAAACAAGAGCAAAACTCCTTAATTAACCTAATTAATGAAGTTTATAACCTAAAATGTAACTAAATAAGCAAAAAAATCAAAATCTAGTAAAGAAATAGAAAGGAACATACGAAAATGCGGAGAAATCGACTGCAATTGATTTTATGCGTTCCTACTGTGTTCGATTATGCTCACAAAGCGATCAAAACCTGCATAATAACAACAATAATTTGACGAACTAAATAAGTTTGGAAATTAAACTGAAAAATACAGAATGAAAGGAAGATGGATCGAAACTTAAATTAGTAGATCGAAAATACCTAATTTGTAATGATAATGCAGTACAAAACCTCAGCTCACTGATAACGGAGGTCGAAAGCTAAAGATAATGGCGGTAGGAAAGCTCAGTGATAATGGCGGACGGGAAGCTCAGTGATAATGGCGGACGAAGATGATTTGAAGAGAGAGAAAGAGTGTTATTCAACGAAATGCGTAAATGAATGGTTATTCAATGAAATGTGCGTGTGTTTGTTGGAATTAAATAGGGGACACGTGGCATCATCTTATGAGTCTATAATATTTAGATCCAATGGTTTAGAATGAGTTCAGCCGCCTCACCCTAAGAAGGGTGCCTCACGAGATTCAATTTATATATATATATATATATATATATATATATATATATATATATATATATATATATATATATATATATATATATATATATATATATATATACTCGGTGAGAACGACCTATAGTAAGGAAATTACAACAAATCATACGGAATCCGTTCCAAATATAACACGCATATAAAAGCCTAAAAAAAAGCCCAACTCATAATCACGATTTTCCATTCTCTCTCTACCTTTACCTTCTCTCTCTCAAAAACTCACAAAAACCCCGCGAAAATACAGGAAAACCACCAATTTCAGCTAATAACGCCGCCAAATTGACGAAATTCTTCTTGATCAATACATTTGATCAACGAATTTATGTAAGTTTCAATCAATTTTATATGTTTAACAGCATAATAGTCGTATTTACTCTACAATTAGTACTGTTTGTAGTTTCTGATTGTTGTTTATGTTTTTTTGATCTGATTCGTAGGGAGTTGATGGACATTGAAGAATCTAATGTCTTGATTGAACCTACGGATGCGATTGTTCCAATCGCAAGCAATGATGTCGCACAAACATCCTCCAATTTAGGTATGTATCAAGCTTAATTTGTTGATACGTTATAGTCTACAGTTTGGTTTGATCGTGATCAGATCGTTGCGAATTGATGTATCTGGTAGCCTAATTGTTGAGCTAACTGATGAAAATTGATGTATCAAGTGAATAGTTTTTTTAGCATCATGCTTGATTATTTTGTAGTAAAAAATGATTCATATCAGTTTTGGGTCAAGGTTTATCGATGAATAGATTTAGAAATTTTGCAAACCTGATTAATGTATCTACTAGCCTATCTGTTAGTTCAACATTATTGCAACACTGATGTTAATTATCATGGTATCTACGTATATGATTAACGTATCCATTAGTATAATTAATGCGGTTAAGTTATTCAGCAGCGTAACTATAATTATAATTAAGGGATAAGCTGATTCGTGTCATGATAAAATTTTTGACTTTATGCACATGTCGTCGTTATTGATTATGATTGGTGTATCTGGACGTCTACGTTAAAGTAGTCAGTTATAAAGATACGATATGGCATTGAACAGGCACAATTTTCTGTGTTAATTTATGCGGTTTTTTTTTGTATTTTTTTGTTCTCTAATTGATTACGTGCTTCTGACTTAATTAGCGTATTTGGAAATATATTTGTCGCGTATCAGCTAGTTGAACTCTCTGCTTATACGATATACTGTTCTATCGTATATATATGCAGGCTCACCAATTATCGAGACACTCTCAAAGGAAAGAATACCTGTATGCGCGCCAGAATTGAAGCCTGTTTTGGGTATGGTTTTTGATAAACTAGAGGATGGGCTAGGTTTCTATAAGACTTATGCTACTAATTCTGGATTTAAAATGAGGAAGTCGATGCAACGAAACATAGACGGGGTTGTGATGACTAAGTATTGTGTGTGCAGTGAGGCTGGTGAAAGTAAACCTAGAGGGAAGGTAAAAAAGAGGCAGAGGACTAGAATTTCATGTAGTGCAAAGATTTTTCTTCGAAGAAATGAAAAAAGACAATATGTGATTGCTGACTTTCATGAAGGACACATCCACCTTCTCTCAACTCCAAACACAGTGGTGCATTTGACCGAGTCACGAGAATTAACCCTTATACATAAAACCATGATTGTTGAGAATTCTAAAGTGAATAAGAGGCATGTGCAAAGCTTTAGGATGTTCAAAGAGTACGTGAAAGGATATCAAAATGTAGGGGCATCACTCGAGGATTTCAAAATTTTTTGGAGGGATGTGAAAAAATTTATTAAAGGGTACGATGCTCAAATGATGATTGAGAATTTCATGCACAAGAAAGCCATGTGTAGTTCTTACTACTTTGATTTTGATGTTGATGATCGTGGACCACTATCTAGGGTTTGTTGGTTTGACCCTATAGCTATAAAGAATTACAGTCTCTTTGGTGATATGACATCTTTTGACACGACGTTCAATATGAACAGATATAAAATGATATTTGCACCTTTCACGGGAGTTGACCATCACAAAAAGTGTGTGTGGAGCAGGACTTATAAGAAAAGAGACTGACGAGGATTTCGTATGGTTGTTTCGCAATTTTTTGAGCGCAATGAGCAATAAGTATCCTGTGTGCATAATTACTGACCAAGATAGAGGCATAAAAGCAGGTGTTAAAACAGTGTTCGGGGACAAAACTCAACACAGATATTGCATGTGGCATATTATGAAAAAACTGCCTGACAAGACCGAAACTACGCTATATAGAGAAACTAACTTCATGAAAGAGTTGTGCTCCTGTGTTTGGGCAGAAGACATCGAACCGTCTGAGTTTGTGGAACGGTGGTGCTCAGTTATATCCTCATACGGGCTGACTGACAATGATTGGTTAGATACAATGTTTGACAAAAGGGCTTCTTGGATCCCAGCATATTTCAGGGATTTATTTATGGGTGGAGTAATGAGAACCACGTCCAGATCTGAGTCCGAAAATAGCTTTTTCAGAAATTTCATGAACCCAAACTTAACTTTGGTTGAGTTTCTTATGAGGTTTGAAAGCGCTATGGACGCTCAATGATGGAAACAGTCCAAATTAATAGCCGAGTCAAAAAACTCCTTCCCTGATCTAGAAACACCTCACCCTTTGGAAAAACACGCTTCTGAGTTCTACACCCCAGTGATGTTTTCTGAATTTAAAAACGAGTGGGTGGCTGCCTGTTTGACCTGTGGTGTTAAAATTGTAGGGGTTACTACCAGTGACAACATCCCCATTATTGATCGTGAAAAAGATAAGGTTTACTATGTTAACTTTATTTCTGACGAGATGAAATTGAACTGCTCCTGTAAAAAGTTCGAGAGACATGGAATTTTGTGCCGTCATGCGCTTTATGTGTTGAAAGAACAAGGCCTTGACAATGTTCCAGATCAGTATCTGTTGAGTAGGTGGAGCAAATTGGCAACATGTCAGCCAATTTGTAATAATGTGCCACATACTTTAATTGAAGATTGTAACTCATTAGATGTTAGACGGCACAAAATTGGTACCCTATGGTCCGAGGTGTTCTCGTGTGTGACACTCGCTGAACAAAAACCTGAGTATGTGGATGAATTAATGGGAATTCTGAAAGGTTTCAAAGACAAGATAAACGCACAAAACAGTATGTCTGAATGTAGTAGTAGTAGTAACACGGGTGATAGGATGAGGAACAAGACTAGGGAACTTGAGATGCTCT